>NC_054469.1:218255547-218910547 GCF_017639515.1 Carcharodon carcharias
CTTTTTGGGGGAAGTGAGTTCCAGATTTCTCCAATGTTTTCTGTAAAAATTGCTTTCTAATTTTATTTCTGAGTGACCTAGCTCAGATTTTAAGATCACGCTCTCCTTGACCCACATGAGGAAATTGTTTCTCTGTACCTACACAATCAGATCCCTTTATTATTTATAATCATCTCAAACTTCTAAACTCAGGAAAAAAACACATTTCAGCAGGTCAAAATCTACCCCATACTCTCTGCATATGTAGCTTTCACTCGGAAAGCCCAATTGCAATCCCACTGTTGACTGCTGGCTGCTGCATTACACTACACAGATACCATTGTTGGACTGGTATCCACACCGATGACCAAGTCACATTGTAGAACCACTTCACGATATTAGGCTGCAAAACTATTTGATGGTTTTGGTACTATAGGCTCCATTAACATTTATGTTACAGGGTGGATTCAGTTATATCAGAATGGACAATGAAAAGTACGATTGGGCAAGCTGGTTGTTAAAAATTCAGTTCCATTGCTTGATATGGTGGGATTTAAATACATAATTTCTGGATCAATGCTACACATCTGCACAAAGATTTTTGCTTTGTTTTTGATTTTGAGGCCTAAAAATTTGTTTAACCAATATGACACTTGAAGATTAATTTTGCAAAGATTATTATCAACCTCCTTAGATCACCAAGTAAACATTCCTCCCCGTTACCCTGGTTAGATTATTAGCCGATGCACAGGTAGAGAAGGCAAAGTATTTCTTAATCAGCATGAAGAGATTTGAATAGCTGGAATTGCTCTCGTATATCAATGATTGAGTGTTTTGGAACAGCAACTGGTAGTAGCATCGTAAATGTCGCTTGCTCATCTTTAAGTAGTTGGCATGGAAAGCAGGAAAGCTAAAAGGGAGACGAGAGGTTATAAGTAAACACCTAGAAATTGGACTACACCTATTGCATGTGTCCAAAGAGACTGACAGCAGAATCATGACAGGTTATTCCACTGGCGTCATCAATTTATATGGGGAGGTGCAGGTGCTAGTCATTCTCCTCCTAACTCCACACTCTTAAATGTGTTCTTTGAAAACTTACAATTTCGGTGGCAACCTTTAAGGACAGCTGTTTAGGCCACATTGTAGGTGTGTTAAATTCCAATTTGAGTGTTAAAACAAATGTTGGGTGGCGTATTAGCATATTTAAGGGGCCTAACGCTATTTTAGATGGCACAGCACTTTCTCCAACCTGATGTTGGGTGTCATTCTGGTGTTAGTGGGTGTGAGATGTCAGTGCTTCAAAATTAAACCACCCTCCACCATTTTTCCAGTCAGAAGACAGGGTCAATACCCTGCCAAAGCCCAATTCCCAAGCCCTGATATTTCTGCCCTGGCTTATTGAATAATAAACACCAGTTTTCTGCCATCACAAGAATGAAATTAAACTGGCGTTAAATATGCTGTATATCACACAGAAGCATACCTTTAATGCCCATGCCTAGAAAAGTCACTTAGTTGCTGTAACAGGCTGTTTGCCTCACAGCTCATTACCACCAGAAAGACAGCACTTTCTATAATTTTTGTGTTTTACTCAATGTCTTTGCTCAAAAGCCTATTTAATGTGCCCAGTCTTGGTTGATTTCTTCTTGAAAATGGATCCAATGCTTTGTCTTTTACAAAATTGTTCCCTTCATCAATGATAAACACGGCAGTCTCTGGAAATTTATTGGTGAATATATCTCTGGTCATTTAAGGGTTTTAATGTGAGGGGGATTAGTTCCTTGTTGCACACATCTCAAATTCCTCACAAACCTAAAGTTTCAGCCCTGTGTGGTTTTGACCTCCAAGCGATGCTGCACTATTTACAACCCACACAACCTGAGAATGAGCGCTAGTTTCCTCCTTACCTCATTCCATGCCACTCCAAAAGACAACCACCACAATCAAACTGGCCTCAAATTTAAAATTATTCAACCAGCTTTATTTAGAGACATTAAGTAAATAGGACAGAAAAGAATGATGCCAGCTGATATGCAATGAGAACAGTAAAGCATCTTTTTTTTTAAACTAAGCTGTCTGATGGCAGTGACTTTACTAACGTTCTTTTTACCAAAAATCTGTACATGCTTTGAAACTCGCGTTCAGATTCATGCACCCAACACCTCCCTGACTCTGATGCTATTACAGTTGAACCTCTTGTTTGCTCTCTCTCTTTCTCAGGCTCAAAGCTGAAGTGCGTGATTATCCATGAACCACCTGCAATGCACAGCGTGTCCCAGGTATTAAAAAAATATACATTTTAATAGCTTAATATCTCCCTCTGACAGCCATATCTGCAGGTTGAGTGATCCACAAGAGGATGTCATTCACACCTCCTACACAAAGTCTTCCTAGCTGAATTAAGACAGTGATGTATGGATGTTAATGGCAAAATGTTACCTCCTGGAAGCTGTACATATTGAAAATAGGCAAACATTTCAGAAAGCCTTAGATTTAAAGTTTTACAGAACAGAATATACACATTTAGACACAAAGCAAGATCTGCCTCCGTCATTTCACAGTAACAATACCATGGGACTTGCCACAGGAATCTAAAACCACAATGCACTTCTACATGGCTCACTTTTGTTTTTAAACATCCCCAAGGCCATCAACATCCAGGTAATTTTCTAAGAATTTCTAAGCATCAATCCAATCAATCTATTTGGGGCATTGGTTTTGACTCAAGACAAGTGCCTAATTTTCAGAAAGACATTTTCAAAGTGTTACCGATGCCTAGACAAAAATGAAATTTGACCTTGCGTTTGGGTATATCATTTACTTACATACATTTCATTTATTGGATAAAATTTGAAGGGGAAAGGAATACAATTATGGGGAAAGAGCAGGGTGTGGAGCTAACTGGATAGCTCTACTAAAGAGCTGATACAGGCACAATAGGCAGAAGGTCTCTTTTAGTGCAATCTCATTCTGTGATTCTATTATTCTGAGTAAATAATTTTAAATGTTATTGCACTCAATATTAAGCCCCCAAATTAAAATTGTGCAGTGTCCTCAGAGTGAAATGGTATTTAAAGTCCATAAAGCAATTCCATTCACTGCTTTGAATGATGTAGCGTGGTTTTATGTTAATAGTCTGCTACTTACTGAATTAGAGGTTGAAGCCAGGCTACAACGTGAAGGTTAGACATGACTCCAGGGAAGGAGATGAAGGATGTGGAAGAGCTGACACTTTCACAAGCTACCTAGTAACCAACTTCTGAATAGCAATGGCAGAGTCTGATTAATGGCACCAGGGAAAAATCAACTTGAAAAAAATCTTGATTTTACTGAAAAATTTACTCCAAACTCTCTTTCCGGTGATCTCCTGAGCTCAGCTGCTTTTGATCTTCATTCACTCTTTTCTTTATCAGTGTGTGAAGGCACTGGGTCTGCCTGTTACTTTTGTGGTGTAAATTATCTGTCCGCTATGGCTCTCATCTCTTAGTCAGAAGGTTGAGTGTTCACGTCCCACTCCAGTAACTTGATCACATAATCCAGTTGGACGTTTCAGAACAGGATGAAGAGAGTGTTGTCACTGTCAGTGGTACCACCCTTCAGATGAGTCTATTTCTGCCCTTTTGAGTACACATCAAAGATCCCATGATACTATTTCTTGAAGAGCAAAGCAGCTTTCTCTGGTGTCCTGGCTCATATTTATCCCTCAATCAACATCATGAAAAAATCAGGTTATCTGCAAACACTTCAAAAGTGTTTCATTAGCTATAAAACACTTTGGGCTGGCTTGAGATAGCTAAAGGTGTTATATAAATGCAAGCTCTTCTCTTTCTGTTTGTTCAATGCTGCGATCAAGAACTCAGCTAAGTAAAGAATTGACTTTAAATTCCAGAACTTGTAAGATTTTCCAGAAAGCAGCACTCACTGTCAAATTGCTGCTCCAACAGTACTTTTGTGTACCCTGGCACAGCTCCACATTTCTGGCTGTGTCTTCCGAGCCCCGCTTTTCCAGAAATGCGGAACGTTCAGTCGATAGAATAGCTCCATCAAAGCAGAGTAGTGTCAGGCGTAAGGTTGGAAACACTTCATTTTTGTGGCACTGGCTGCTGTAAAGTGAGTTTAAATGCCCAGCGTGACTGTCAATGAATACGTAGGGTGGTAGGGTAGGTAGGTGGGTGAGGTAAATGGGTAGGGTGGTGGCAGGTGAGTGGGTTGGCAAGTGGGGTGGCGGGTGTAGGTAGGTGAAATGGATAGGTGAGTGAGGTTGGTGAGGTGGGTCAGGTAGTAGTTGAGTCAGGCCGAAGTGGTAGTCAGGTTGAGGCCTCATCAGGTCGAGTTGGTGAGGTACAGGGTGCTTGGGGACAGTGAAGTCTAGTCAGTGGGATACGGGGTACGCAGGTGGTGGAATATGGTTGGGTCTGCTTGAAGGGTATTCGGTTCAGATTGGGGGGGTAGTCGGCTGGTCGGGGTTTAGTGTAGTTTGGGGGGTAATCAGATCGGGAATGTGTCAGGCGGTGTTCAGGGCAGTGGTCAGAGGGTCAAGATAGCGGTCAGGGAGTTGGAGAAGTAGTCAGGAGGTCGAGGGGGAGTCAGAGTTGATGGGGGGGGGGGGCGCGTCAGTGTGAGTGGCTGGGCGGGGGGGCAGTTCTGTAGTTACCTAAGAGTTAGGATAAGATTTTTCTGTCTAACATTTTGCAGGGTAACTATCCAGGTAAGTCAGTCATCCCTGATCCTAACTCAGTTGTAAATTTTTGCGGAGGTTCCTGGAGAACAGGTGAATTGTCCATAGGAAGTTCAAACTTCCCGGGCAATTCCCTCAGATGTCAGCATTTTGCACCCTCCACCATCCCGATGATCTGGAGACTGGAAGATCAGGAGCAATAAATCATGAAAAAGACAATCGGCTGCCTATTTATTTCATCACCTCAATCGTGAACTTCCCTTCTCCATCCAAAATTTTCTTTCCCTTTTCCTAATCCCTGTGGAATGAAATGTTTCACAATCTTCAGCAGTAATGGTGTGGTGTCAAAAAATCGAGCTGGCACATATGAATGATGTTCCTCACATATCCTATATTTCAGGCGAGGGCCCAGGACCTCTGGTCTCCAATAGCACTGAAACCTTCAGGTGCCTTTATTGGGAAGAGCAAAATATTCTCTCCCCACTCAGTGTTCGAATATTATCCATAGTGATACTTCATGAACGTCACTATATAGGTTTCTCTGGTGGAGATCTCTGGGCTGATTACTGGGAGAGAGCAAGGAACTTGCATGGATGACAAACTAGGTAAGGTTAGGAAAGGGAGAGATGGGGTGGAATCAATCTACTGGCTCTCTGTCGTGACCATCCATCTGCTCTCCACCTCCTCCACCCCCATCTCTTCCAGGAGTTCCACTTCCTCTCCCATGACCAAGGATGGGCTTCCAGTTCACAACCTCCTCTTCCTGAAACATCCTCTTCTGCAATTGGAGGTTCCCATGGAGGTGGGACATGTGCAAGGAAAGATGGCAGAAGGTGCGATGAAGTGAACATATGCCCTCTCGAGATGACCGAGAGGTGGAAAGGGCGTGGATTGTTAAGCGTGAGTGATAATGCTCTGGGTCACCCAGATGAGATTGTAGATACTGAAGTATACACGTGGCCTTGGAGATCATCCACTTGCCTCAGCATCACCTGTAGCAAAGCGGCCACCCGTGTTCAGCATATTCCAGCTGTCAAATTTTGTTCCATAATGCTCCTGTGAAGTTTCTTGGAACATTTTTCTATGTTAAAAGTGCTGTACAGCTGCAAGTTGTTGTCATTCTACTTGTGAGAGTTCAGCAGTTGGCTGGTGGGAACGCCTCAGCTGTTGTTGGACCTATTCTGGACATTATATGTCAACTTCACCTTCAACAAAATCAGTTTGAACCTTGCCTCCCTGGTACTTCTCTTCTATTGCTTTGCAGACCTCAGTGTGAGGGAGCTGGCACTGAATGTTTCAGCCACCTCCCTCCAGGTGGCAAGGATGGAGCATCTAGAGGACTTGCTGGCTGGCTGGCACTCCCAGAGCCTGTCCCTCCTGAAATTCATCCCTTGAAAGCTTGCAAGTCTGCTTGTAAAAACTACACAGGCCAAAAACTACACAGGCCTTTGGCAACTTGCTACCTTCCCCAGGTTACCCTTGGTCACGGCTGGCCTGTAACTGGTCTTAGTTCTGGTAGGATGGAACTCAGTTGAAGTCCACAGATGCTGTGAATGGATAAAATACAAAAGGATTCAGGAAAATAATTTCTATAGGCTTTTCGAGGACTCTAATGAAGAATGTAATCTTTACAGAGGTTACTGTGCTTTTACAGTATGACACCACAATTAATATCACTTCA
The DNA here is from genome assembly GCF_017639515.1 of Carcharodon carcharias. Taxonomy (NCBI): domain Eukaryota; kingdom Metazoa; phylum Chordata; class Chondrichthyes; order Lamniformes; family Lamnidae; genus Carcharodon; species Carcharodon carcharias. Next base: position 218,261,889 of record NC_054469.1, read on the forward strand.
TCTGCAAATGAAATTACTCAGGAAATTTCTGTGCTACTCCTCTGCTGGCAAATGGCACTTTCTTGCACCATCTTGCACTATCCTCTTCAGTTTGCTTGTAGGAAGCTCCCTTTTTCAATATTAAGGAGCCATATGATTGGGGAAAAGAGTACAGGAGGATGTTTTTCCCCTTCCCTTCCTCATTTGTGCTTAAAGGAAATTCATGCCCTCTCCCTGAAGGATCCTTTGCCTGTTGGCAGCTGGCTATACTCGAGATTTTGGCTCTTCCACCATCACCACAAGGAACTTGCTGATTGCACCATTATTGATGGTGCGTAACCCTGAACATGGGACCATAAGCTAAGCCTGGGGTAACTCATAAAGGGCAAGTGAAAGAGGCATTATGAAATAAGATTGAGCCACATGCAGAGATATAGGCACCAGACCAAAAGTTTTGGCCAAAGAGATAGGTCTGACAGAGTGTCTTATAAGAGAGTGAGATAGAGAGGCAAAGAGGATTAGGAAGAGAATTTCAGAGTTTGGGACCCAAGCAGCAGGAGGCAAGGCCACCAACGGTGGAATGGCTAAAAATAAGGATACTTGAAAGGCCAGAATTAGTGAGTGCAGATATCTCAGAGGGTTTAGATTTGGAGGAGATTGCAAAGATAGGGAGGGGTGAGGCAACGGAAGGATTTGAAAACTAAGATGAGAATTCTAAATTCTCTTGATTTTATGATGACCCATGTGCTTTGGGAAAAGCCTGTGTTTTCTTTTTTGTGTGATGCCCCTTTAAGCCTAAAGTGAACTTGGGGGTATTCCTAAAGAGGTGTAATTGGTTTCCTGATTATGACATCATTAGGTTTCAATAAATGCCCATGTGGGCTGAGGTTGCTCAGGTGATGAAAAGTTAAGAAGCACAAAAGTAAATAGAAAGCTAATTACAGTAGTGGATTTTCAGCCTCTCTGGTGGCAGGTAGATCAGAACAAATAGAATTTGTGTGAGTGGAAACCAGCAAAGCTCTCCATGAACGAAGCAGTTTTCTGTTGGTCAGCATAGAGAAGATCCTAAAAAAAAACCAAAAACAGAATTATCTGGAAAAACTCAGCAGGTCTGGCAGCATCGGCGGAGAAGAAAAGAGTTGACGTTTCGAGTCCTCATGACCCTTCAACAGAACTTCTGTCGAAGGGTCATGAGGACTCAAAACGTCAACTCTTTTCTTCTCCGCCGATGCTGCCAGACCTGCTGAGTTTTTCCAGGTAATTCTGTTTTTGTTTTTGTTTTGGATTTCCAGCATCTGCAGTTTTTTTGTTTTTATTAGAGAAGATCCTGGTGTTGAAGCAGGCTCTGGGAATATAGCAGAGGCTATTACTATCTGTCTTACACAGTTGGAAAAGACAGAGAGCTGAAGATACAAAGAGAAACCTATAGTGGATTGGACAAGATGCACTGTCGCTGTTTCAGTGTTGCCAGAGCCAACTGTACTGTTTAAAGAGGTTGGAGAAGGGAGTCAAAGTGATGATGGAAGGGTTCATTGACAGTGCTTTCAAGTGGCACTTACTCGGAAATAACCTGCTCACAGACGCCCAGTTTGGATTCTGCCTGGACCACTCAGCTCCTGACCTCATGACAGTCTTGGTCCAAACATAGACAATACAGTTGAACTCAAGAGTTGAGGTGAGAGTGACTAACTTGAAATCAGGGCAACATTTGACCAAGTGTGGCATCAAGAATATGCTAATCTGATGTCAATGGGAATCGGGGGGAAAACTCTCCACTGGTTGGAATCATACCTAGCACAAAGGAAGATGGTTGTGCTTGTTGGAGGTCAATCATCTCAGTCCAAGGACATCACTGCAGGAGTTCCTCAGGGTAGTGTCCTAGGCTCAACCATTTTTAACAGCTTCATAAAACTTCCCTTCATCATAAGGTCAGAAATGGGGATGTTTGCTGCTGATTGCATAATGTTCAGCACCATTTGTGACCCCTCAGATACTGAAACAGTTAGTGTCGATATGCAGCAAGACCTGGACAATATTCAGGCTTGGGTTGATAAGTGGCAAATTACATTTGTGCCACACAAGTACCAGGCAATGAACATCTCCAGCAAGAGAGAATCCAAGCATCTCCCCTTGATATTCAATGGCATTACCATTGCTGAATCCCCCACTATCAACATCCTGGGGGTTACATTTGACCAGAAACTGAATTGGACCAGCCATATAAATACTGTGGCTGCAAGAACAGGCCAGAGGCTAAGAATTCTGTGGTGAGTAACTCAATTCCTGATTCCCCAAAGCCTACCCACCATCTAAAAGGCACAAGTCAGGAGTGTGATGGAATGCTCCCCACTTGCCTGGATGAGTGCAACTCCAACAACACTCAAGAAGCTCATCAACATCCAGAACAGAGCAGCCCACTCGATTGGCACCACATCCACCACCTTCAATATTCACTCCCTCCATCACCTGTGTACAGTAGCAGCAGTATGAACCATCTACAAGATGCACTGCAGCAACTCACCAAGGCTCCTTCAACAGCACCTTCCAAACCTGCAACCACTACCACCTAGAAGGACAAGGGCAGCAGATGCATGGAAACACCACCACCTGCAAGTTCCCCTCCAAGTCAGTCACCATCCTGACTTGGAAATATATCACTGTTCCTTCACTGTCGCTGTGTCAAAATGCTGAAACTCCCTCCCTATCAGCACTGTGGGTGTACCTACACCACCTGGACTGCAACAGTTCAAGAAGGTGGCTCACCACCACCTTCTCGAGAGAAATAAGGGATGGGCAATAAATGCTAGCCTAACCAGTGAGGTCCACATCCCGTGAAAGGAATAAAAACAAAATGTCTCTTGGGATGCTGTGCCATCAGGTCTGTTGTGACTTGAGTGAGAGAGGCATTGCACAAGTGCACCTTGTCGGTTAACTGTGTCCGGTGACTTTGGCTGAAACATGGCTACTGATGAATGCACATCAAAGGCTGAAATAATTCAGTGGGTAATGAGGAATCCTACATGGCAAAGGATAAGTTGGAAAGACTCTGTGATGTTGCACGTGGTCTTACACTTGTGCCGGAAGTAATGTGAATGTTTGCCACTATATGAGTTTAGCTTTGTTGTATTGACTATTTAAGGTGAAATTAACCTTTTAATTTGAAATATTCTTCACCTGTTAATTGAATGTTTAAATTATGTTGATTTTAGTAACTTTGTTTCAGTAAATGTTTTAAAACACAAAATGTTGTCCATCTGCTTTCTTTCCATTGGAATCTTAAGGATTCCTTTCTTCCAAATGTTTTTGGTCTTTACAGGATTCATAACAATTTTTATTTTTATGCAATGGGGATAAAAATGTAGATAGCTGTGAAACAGGCTGTTGAATCACTTCCACCTGCTCTATAACATCACACAGAGTGAAGATCTATCCCATTGACTTTTACAGATCAACATGTAAATCATCTTTTGTAGTAACTTTGTTCAGTCAGCTGTACAGGGAAAGCAGTCACTTCTGAACCTTTTGGGACTTGAGTATTTCATAGCCCAACCAACAGCTCAGTTATTGATATTCTTATCAGTCTTGTGCTGTCCATAAATTTAAGTATCCCACTAAGACTTTAGACAGGTACAAGAGGTACAGTACAAAGCTGTGATGTAGCAAATGGTTTGGCTGCGAACAAGAGGGGAACGAAAATAGCTGTGAAGAGGTGTCAAAAATCAATCGGAGTTTAATCCACTGGTGTTGAAGTGTAGACTGATATGTGATGTGTTCTTAAGGATTGCATTTGCTTAATTTAAGGAGGAATTCCCATCCTGGCATTAAGTTTGGGTAACATCAAATGTGCTGATAAATAGCATAGCCCAGTGGTGAAGCAGTCTGGGAAGAGTGTCCTGCAGTCAGTTCTTGTTGAAAATAACAAAAGTGACATCACAAGACAGCATGAGAGAGTGGAGGGGAGATCAGAACCAGTGCTAATGCGGGGGAAGCTTCAAAAAGTGACGTAAGCACAAAGGCGAGAACTGATTGGTGAGTAGTAGATAAGTGTTTTTCTCCAGTTTAAAACGGATTAAGGTAAAGAAAGGTAAGGGTTCTAGTTTTTATTTAAAGTACAAAAATAATTTAACGCTTTTTTTACTGTTAAACTTAAACTCTGGGTTTTTTTTCAACTAGAGGCATGGCAGGGCAGGGCAGCTCAATCCCATGACATGTACCGCCTGCAAAGTGTGGGAAGTCCTAGATGCTCCTTGCGCTGTGACTGACTACATGTGCAGGAAGCGCCACCAGCTGCAACTAGTTGAGCTCCGGGTTTCGGAGCTTGAGCGGCAGCTGGAGGCGCTGGGGTGCATCCCCGAGGATGAGAGTGTCGTGGATAGCACGTTTTTAGACGTGGTCACCCCACAGCTTACAGAAGTGCAGACAGAGCGGGAGTGGTGACCATCAGCCAGAAGAAAGGTATCAGGCAAGTGATCAGAAAATCCCCAGGGTGCATCTTGCTCGAGAACCATTTTTCTGTGTTGGAAAATGGTGAGAGTGATGGTTCCTCTGGGGAGTGCAGCTACGCTCATGGCGCTGTGAGTGGCTCAGCTGCAATGGGGGGAGGAGGAAAAAGAGGGGAAGAGGAATAGTGGTAGGGGACTCGATAGTAAGGGGAACAGACAGGCATTTCTGTGGCCATGTACGTGACTCCAGGATGGTATGTTGCCTCCCTGGTGCCAGAGCCAATGATGTCACTGAATGGCTGCAGGACATTCTAAAGGGGGAGGGCAAACAGACAGAGATCGCGCTACATATTGGGACCGACGACATAGGTAGAAAGAAGGATAAAGTCCTGCAAACAGAATTTAAGGAGCTAGGAAACAGATTAAAAAAAGAAGACCTCAAAGGTAGTAACTTCTGGATTACCTCTGGTGCCACGCGCTAGCGAGTACAGAAATAGAAAGTTAGTCCAGATGAATACGTGGCTGCAGAGATGGTGCAGGAGAGAAGGATTTAGATTTCTGGGTCTTTGGAACCGTTTCTGGGGGCGGTAGGACCTGTACAAGGCAGACGGGTTGCACCTGAACTGGACCAACGTCCTTGCCGGGAGATTTGCTGGTGCTGTTGGGGAGGATTTAAACTAACTTGGCAGGGGGATGGGATCCTGAGAGGAGGTTCAGCAGGGGGAGATGCACAGCCAAAATTAGGAGAGAGCAAGTGAGTCTGGAAGGCATAGAAATTATAGGCTAGTTAAGGCACAAGGGAGATTGGCATGGTTGGATGTTATTTATTTTAACACAAGGAGTCTGACGAATAAGGCAGATGAGTCAATGGGATAAATTAACACATGGAAGTATGATGACATTGCTGTCACAGAGACATGGTTGAGAGAGGGGCAGTACTGGCAGCTCAACATTCCAGGATATAGGGTCTTCAGGCAAGACAGGGAAGGAGGCAAAAGAGGAGTGGGTATCACAATATTGATCAAAGAATCAACTACAGCAGGGAGGAGGGATGACATCTTAGCAGGCTCCTCGAATGAAACCATATGGGTAGAACTGAAAAACAAAAAAGGAGAAATCACATTGCTGAGAGTGTACTATAGGCCGCCAAACAGTCAGAGAGAAATAGAAGAGCAGGTATGTAGGCAGATTTCAGAGAAATATAAAAAGAATAGGGTAGTAATAGTGGGAGATTTCAACTTCCCCAACATTAACTGGGTTAGCCAGAGTGTGATAGGTTTGGAGGGAGCTGAATTCTTAAATTGCACCCAGGAGAGCTTTTTAATTCAGTACATAGAAGGTCTTGGACTTAATTTTAGGGAATGAAGCCAGGCAAGTGGTAGAGGTATCAGAGGGGGAGCATTTCGCAGATAGTAATCATAACTCTGTTAGATTCAAGGTTGTTATGGAAAAGGACAAGGATGGGCCAGAAATCAGAGTTCTAAATTGGGGGAAGGCCGATTGTAAGAAGATCAGATATGATTTGGCCAGAGTGGACTGGGAGCAGCTACTTTTAGGTAAATCTGCGTCAGAGCAGCGGGACTGATTCAAGAAGGAAATAGGGCGAGTACAGGGCCAACATATACCAGTAAAGACAAAGGGTGGGACCAACAAATCCAGGGAACTCTGGATGTTGAGGAATATGCAGGACTGGATAAAGAGAAAAAGGAAGGCTTATGGCAGATACCAAGGGATCAAAACAGTGGAAGCCCGAGAGGAGTATAGAATGTGTAGGGGGGATCTTAAAAAGGAAATTAGGACTACAAAGAAAGGGGCATGAAAAAGCATTGGCAGGTAAAATAAAGGAAAGTCCAAAGTTATTTTACAAGTACATTAAGAGTAAGAGGATAGCTAGGGAAAGAGTAGGGCCCATTAAGGACCATAGTGGTAATGTGTGAGGAGCCGGAAGACATAGGTAGGGTTCTAAATTAATACTTTGTGTCGGTGTTCACAAGTGAGAGGGACGACGTGAGTATTGAAATCAGGTAGAAGGACTGTGATATAATTAAAGAAATTAGCATAGTAAGGGAGGAGGTTCTAATTGGTCTGGCAAGCTTTAAAGTAGATAAATCTCCAGATCCGGATGAAATGTGTCCCAGGCTGTTGAGTGAGGCAAGTGAGGAGATATCAGGGGAGCTGGCAATAATTTCCAATACCTGTTTGGCCACAGGAGAGCTGCCAGAGGACTGGAGGACAGCCAATGTGGCACCATTATTCAAGAAGGGAGGAAGGGATAAACCAGGGAACTACAGGCCAGTCAGTCTAACCTCAGTGGTGGGGAAACTATTGGAAGCAATTCTGAGGAGCAGAATTAACCCACAGTTGGAGAGGCAGGGATTAAACAAGCACAGTCAGCATGATTTTGTTAAGGGGAGGTCATTTCTGACCAATTTGATTGAATTTTTCGAAGAGGTGACCCAGGTATGTTGATGAGGGCAATGCATTTGACGTAGTCTACTTGGAATTCAGCAAGGCTTTTGATAAGGTCCCACATGGGAGACGGATAATGAAAGTAAGAGCCCATGGGATCCAAGGCAATTTGGCAAATTGGATCCAGAATTAGCTGAGTGGCAGGAAGCAGAGGGTAATGGTTGAGGGGTGCTTTTGTGACTGTGCGTCTGTGTCCAGTGGGGTTCCACAAGGATCAGTGTTGGGTCCCTTGCTGTTTGTGGTATATATAAATGATTTAGACTTGAATGTAGGAGGGCTGATCAGTAAGTTCGCAGATGAGATGAAAATTGGTGGGGTGGGTAAGTAGTGAGGAGGATAGCCTTAGATTACAGGAGGATATAGACAGTCTGGTCAGTTGGGCTGATCAATGTTAAATGGAATTTAATCCAGATAAGTATGAGGTGATGCACCTGGTCAGGACAAACAAGGCATGGGAATACACATGAATAGTAGGGCCCTGGGAAGTACCAAAGATCAGAGGGACCTTGGTGTGCATGTCCACCGGTCCCTTAATGTAGCAGGACAGTTAGATCAGGTGGTTAGGGAGGCAAATGGGATATTTGCCTTTATTAGCCAAGGATTAGAATATAAGAGCAGGGAGGTTATGCTGGAAGTGTCTGGTTAGGCCACAGCTAGAGTATTGCATGCAGTTCTGGAATCCGCATTAAAGGAAGGATATGATTGCACGAGAGAGAGTGCAGAGGAGATTTACCAGGATGTAGCCTGGGCTGGAGAGTTTTAGTTATGAGAAGAGATTGGATATACTGGGTTTATTTTTCCTGGAGCAGAGGAGATTGAACGGGCACATGATTGAGGTGTGTAAAATTATGAGGGGAATAGATAGGGTAGACAGGAAGGAACTTTTCCCCTTGGTGGAGGGATCAATAACCAGGGGTAAAAGATTTAGGGTAAGAGGCAGGAGATTTAGAGGGGATGTAAGAAATAATTTTTTCACCCAGAGAATGGTGGGAATCTGGAACTCACTGCCTGAAAGGGTGGTAGAGGCAGATACCCTCAAAACATTTAAGAAGCTTTGGATGTGCGCTTGTGATGCCACGGCATACAAGGCTGTGGGCCTAGTGCTGGAAAATGGGATTAGAATAGTTAGGTACTTATTTGACTGGTGCAGACTCAATGGGCCAAAGGGCCTTTTTCTGTGCTGTAGACCTCTATGACCCTGTGACTATATCTTTGACTCTAATACCAGGGATCTTTGATGATGTTATATTTAGTGTTTTCTTTTTAGGGTTTTATTAACTGTCAATTTGGCACAAAAATGTGTCATTTTACTTTGTTGATCACATGCTTCAAACAAATTTAGTAAATTATTAGTTAATGTGATTAATTTACACCCTCCCATCTCTCTCAATATTTTCTTTACCGCAGTGAAAATTGTTTTTTTTTTTCAAAGTATGCATTTGCAGCCATCTTCTAAAAAGTGCAAATGTATACTTTGCAAACAAAGTGGAAAGTGAACATAGCAATTGAGAGCTACAGAATCAAATTAGTAATCTAATGGATGCAGAAACCTTTCCGATTTTAAGAAGAACATGAGCATCTGGAATTTTAATTTGGGTTTTTCCCCAATGGGAGATTGTCTTGTGGAAATTAGGAGCAGAAGAAAAACCATTAGGCTAAGAAGCCTCTTGTTATTCATAGGCCAAGCTGTCTATTTGCAATATCCTTCAATCTTTTTTCTTTCCAAATTCACAATTGATTGTCTCTGGAAGCTATTTATACCATCAGCTTCTGTGACCTTTTCTGGTCATTTATTTGCACAATTCTATTACTTGGTGGTGTTAAAGTTCTGTCTGAATTCTCTTCTTTCTTGGGTCCTTTGTATTTAAAGCCATCTCCATAGTAAATGACTTGCCTGGATCAGCTTTGTCATTACTCTTCTTATTGAAAATGTCAGTTAGATTACCCTGAAGTATCTTTTGCAAAGTTCAATATCCTTAACTTTCTCATAAGTTTCATTCCTGATACCCAGAATCAGCTTCATTCATTCCAATCTAAACTTTGCAAGTGTTCAGCGTTTTATTTATTATGATGCAGCTGCACTTCCAAATGTCATAGTTTTGGATATTAAAGTGGGTTGAAGCCACAAGGGGTGTTTCTAACTTCACACATACAGCTATTATGAATCTCATTCCTGCTGAAGTTACACCTAGAGTCATTTCAAACTTGCTCTGAATACAACATCATCTGGCATTCACATCCCTATTTCTCACATGAACACATCAGATTAGAAATCAAAATGAAAACCCTGCCCTAGTACTGCAGAGTGTTTTTTGTTATAAGAAATGCCAAAATGATAAATCATTTACAGTTTGCAGAAAACATTTCTTTTCTCAAATCTTTTTTAGAAAAAAATTGTTATGAGTGATGACTATTTTGTCATTAGGAAATTGGTATTCTCTCTGTGCTCCCAGCTGCAGTTGTTATTTACTGACCGTCTTCTGCCTCTGACCTGTAACCTGGAGCTCAGCTGTGCGATGAGCTTCAGTGGACAGGGGTTCTGCACCTCACTAACCTGTTGTCTCATGAATATGTTTCAAATCATCTGCTGCAAATTAACAATGACATAAACATTGTAATAAAGATTTCAGAATACATTCCTTTTGCAAACGTAAAGAATTATGATTGTTAAATGAAACTTCAGAATTTCAGTGGTTTGAAATTTTCTAAAACCATTGTTATTGATATCTTAATAAATCAGAAATCTAAAGTCACCAAACCTTTACACAATAAACTGTAATAAATAGAGAATCATTTCATTAGATTAAATTGCCTTTCGAAACTCTATATAAATGATATAACTTTGTCCTGCAAAAGTCAAAATGATGAATGTGTGCTCTAACAACACTAAACTTTATAAAGGATTAAGTTATAGATTCCATTTGAATAATCTTGTAGAGTTTGCTATCATTCTTTTTGATAAAGCAGTTTGATCTATTTGCTTCAAATCTAAACCAGATATTCATTGTTGCTCAATATTTCCAGTCAGTAAACCTAACATAGATTTTTAAAGGCAAATCACATCTGACAAACTGGATTAAACTATTTGATGAAGTAACAGACAGGGCAAGTAAGGGTAGTTTGATTGAAGTTGTCTATATGTATTTTTGAAAGGTGTTTAATAAAGTGTCACATTTCAGGCTTATTACGAAAATTGAAGCCCATGGGAGATTAAGGAGGCAGTGGCATCTTGGGTACAAAACTGATTAAGGGATGGAAAGTGTATAGTGGTGTCCCCCAGGGATGAGTATTTGGACCACTACCCTTTTAGATCTATATTGGACCTTGGATTGCATATAAAGGCATAATTTCAAAGTTTGCAAATGACACAAAGCTTGAAAATGTAGTTAGCAGAGAGAAGGATAGTAACAGAGATCAGGAGGACATAGACTGAAAAAATGTGAAATTCTGCATTTTGGAAAGAAAAGTGAGAGGATGAAATATAAATTCAGTGGCACAATTAAAAGAGGTGTAGGAACAGAGAGACCTGTGATACACACAAATCTTTGAAGGACAAGTTGATAAAGCTACTACAAAATCATATGGGGCAGAATTTTCTGCCTGTCTGGTAGGGAGCGCACATCCCCCTGAGGCTAAGTGCTGCCTCAGGGAGATTGCTTACACTTTTTTAAAAAATGAAAAATAGAAAAAAAAATTCCCTAACATGTCCCCCTCATGTGACAATGTCACATGTAATGGGACACGTTCATAATTTACTTAAGGTTGGACGGGCAGGTCCTTTAATTGGTTCAATGATCCTGTCAATGACCTCAATTGGCTATTGACAGGTCAGCGGGCCGGCGGCTGATTTTGCTGCACCCCCGTCTTCCTTAAAATTTAACTAGGGTGCGGTGACATCGGGGGTTCCGCCCAACATCATCCCGCATCATTTTACACCTTGGCGAGCGGGCCCCGCCCCCTGCTCGCCAACGGCAAAATTCTGCTCATGGTTTTATAATTATGGGCTTAGAGGACAAAAGCAAAGAGGTTATGGTCGAGAAATTCAGCAGGGCTGACAGCATCTATGGAGAGGAAGACAGTTAATGTTTCAAGTCCGAATGACTCTTCATCAGAACTGAAAAGAAGTAGAGGAATGAGGTAAAATATGAGCTGTTTAAGGGGGGGGAGGGGGTGGGAAAGGTGGAGCTGGATAGAGGGCCAGTGATAGGTGGAGGCAAAGGAGAGATTGCCATAGATGTCATAGACAAAAGGGCAAAGGGGTATTGATGGTGGTGATATTAGCTAAAGGATGTGCTAATGGAGACATTAAGGGTAGAAAGCAGAACAAGCAAGATACAGATAGTCCTAGTAGGGGTGGGGTGGGGGGGAAGGGATCGAAATAGGCTAAAAGGTGGAGGTAAAACAATGGATGGAAATACATTTAAAAATAATAATAGAAACAGTTGGGAAAATAAAAATATATTAAAAAATATAATAATTATTAGAAAAATGAGGGTCGGAAAGGGGGCGGAGATGGAGGAGAGAGTTCATGATCTAAAGTTGTTGAACTCAGTGTTAAGTCCGGAAGGCTGTAAAGTGCCTAGTCGGAAGGTGAGGTGCTGTTCCTCCAGTTTGCGTTGAGCTTCACTGGAACATTGCAGCAGGCCAAGGACGGACATGTGGACATGAGAGCAGGGTGGAGTGTTTAAATGGCAAGTGACAGGGAGGTCTGGGTCATGCTTGCGGACAGACCGAAGGTGTTCCGCAAAGCGGTCACCCAGTCTGCGTTTGGTCTCTCCAATGTAGCGGAAACTGCATTGGGAGAAGCGAATGCAGTAGACTAAATTGAGGGAAGTGCAAGAGAAGCATTGTTTCACATGAAAGGAATGTTTGGGCCCTTGGACGGTGAGGAGGTGGGAAGTAAAGGGGCAGGTGTTGCACCTTCTGCGGTTGCATGTGAAGGTGCCGTGGGAGGGGGTGGAGCTGTAGTGGGTGATGGAGGAGTGAACTAGGGTGTCCCGGATGGAATGGTCCCTACGGAATGCTGACAGGCTATGGGTACCCACATGGGCCCCAGTTATGCCTGTTTCTTTATGGGGTATGTGGAACATTCCTTGTTCCAGTCCTACTCAGGCACCCTCCCACAACTCTTTCTCCGGTACGTCGATGACTGCTTCAGTGCTGCTTCATGCTCTCATCTGGACTTGGAAAATTTATTAATGTTACTTCTAATTTCCACCCCTCCATCATTTTTACATGGTCCATCACTGACATTTCCCTTCCTTGACCTCTCTGCCTCAAATTCTGGTGATAGTCTGTCCACCAATATTCATTACAAGCCTATCGACTCCCACAGCTGCCTCGACTACAGCTCCTCACACCCCGCTTCCTGTAAGGACTCCATCCCATTCTCTCAGTTCCTTTGCCTCTGTTGCATCTGTTCCGATGATGCCACTTTCCAAAATAGTTCTTCTGATGTGTCTTTCTTCTTCCTTAACCGCGGTTTTCCACCCACAGTGGTTGACAGGGGTCTCAACCGTGTCCGGCCCATCTCCACCCCTACACCCTCCTCCAAGTCCCAGAACCATGATAGGATCCCCTTTGTCCTCACGTATCACCCCACCAGCTTCCGAATTCAAAGGATCATCCTCCACCATTTCCGCCAACTCCAACATGATGCCACTTCCAAACTGATCACCCCCCTACTGTTGGCATTCTGTGGGGACCATTCCCTCCGGGACACCCTGGTCCACTCCTCCATCACCCACTACAGCTCAACCTCCTCCCATGGCACCTTCGCTTGCAACCACAGAAAGTGCAACACCTTGCCCTTTACTTCCCCCCTCCTCACAGTCCAAGGGCCCAAACACTCGTTTTAAGTGAAACAGCGCTTCACTTGCACTTCCCTCAACTTAGTCTACTGCATTCGCTGCTCCCAATTCAGTTTCCTCTACATTGGAGAGACCAAATGCAGACTGGGTGACCACTTTGCGGAACACCTTCAATCTGTCCGCAAGCATGACCCAGACCTCCCTGTCGCTTGCCATTTCAACACTCCACCCTGCTCTCATGCCCACATGTCCGTCCTTGGCCTGCTGCAATGTTCCAGTGAAGCTCAACGCAAACTAGACGAACAGCAACTCATCTTCCGATTAGACACTTTACAGCCTTCCGGACTTAACATTGAGTTCAACAACTTCAGATCATGAACTCCCTCCTCCGTCCCCACCCCCTTTCCGATCCTCTTTTTTTCTAATAATTATAATATTTTTAAACATATTTTTCTTTTCCCAACTATTTCTATGATTATTTTTAAATGTATTTCCATCCATTGTTTTACCTCCCCCTTTTAGCCTATTTCGATCCCTTCCCTCCACCCCACCCCCACTCGGACTATCTGTCACTTACTCGTCTTGCTTTCTACCCTTAATGTCCCCATTGGCACATTCCATAAATAATATCACCACCGTCAACACCCCTTTGTCCTTTTGTCTATGACATCTTTTGCAATCTCTCCTTTGCCTCCACCTATCACTGGCCCTCTGTCCAGCTCCATCTGTCCCAACCCCCCTTTAAACTGCTTATTTTTCACCTCATTTCTATTTCTCTTCAGTTTTGATGAAGAGTCATTCGGACTCAAAACGTTAACTGTCTTCCTCTCCACAAATGCTATCAGCCCTGCTGAGTTTTTCCAGCTATTTTTGTTTTTGTTTCAGATTTGCAGAATCCGCAGTATTTTGCTTTTACCTTAGGTTATGGTCGAGTTCTGGCACCACGCTTTGGGAAAGATGTCAAGGCCTTGGGGATTGTTACCAATTTGGCTGATCTCCTCTGCACAAAGTGGAAGAATTTTAATTATGTGGAGAGACCGGGAAAGCTGGGATTGCTTTTTTTGGTGAGGAGTAAGGAGAGAATTAATTGAGGTGTGCAATAATACAAGGAGTGTTGATAGAGTAGTGAGAAGAAATTTGTTTTCATTTGCAGTGACATTGACAACCAGTGAAGGAAAAAGACTAAAGTAATTGGTAAAAAATAAAGAGTGAAATAAGGAGACATTCTTTTATGCAGTAAGATGTTATGATCTGGAATGCATTACTTGAAAAGGCAGCAGAACCAGATTCAATGGTGACTTTCAAATGAAAATTGGATAAATACTTGATATGGAACAATACGCAGGACTATGGGGAAAGAAAAGGGAGCAAGAACTGATTAGCTGGTGCTTTGAAAGAGCTAGCACAGTCCGACTACACCAAGCAGCCTCCTTATGTGTAGTATGATCATATGATTAAGGAGGTTAGTTCTCTGCCAGGTTTCTGGAAAGAATGAAGATATGAGTGTAGTAATTATGCTGTATAATATAATATCCAAATGTCTGATGGATTGATATGAAATTCGTATTAACCAAAATATAACTCTGCAATATCTCCTATGAAAGGTAAATTGCCATTGGGTTCAAAAAAGCTTGGGTCAGCAGATGGTGCAATGCATGTAATATTATGAGACTCATTAGTGCCTAATGTTATATGAAAGCCTCAAACCGCACTCTCAGTGACCCTCTGGAGTTGGTTCAGAATGAAAGAGGTTTCAGTTTCCCAGGGAACATCCAAGGGAACAGACCAAAGTGCATAACAAACTGTCAATTCATGAGCCCACATCTGTCAATGAACTGGAAAGGCTAAAAGTGAATCCATGTTTCAAAGTTTGCTCACTAGACAATTGAGGATAGCTGTGCAGCCATTCAATGGTGGAATTAGAAAGAAATTGATGCAAAAAAACAGCAGCCGATGCTAATTAAATAATTTATTCTTGCAGAAGAGAGTCTGACCACAAAATCTAGGCTGATGAAATGGAAGAATTTAGTCTTGTAAAGTAGTGGAGTAGTTAATGGAGGTGAATTTTTTAGGGGGTTCTGCTACATCTCCATCACAGCTTCAGTCATAGAGCTGCATGGAGCTCAGATACCATTCTCTGTGGGCCTACCCCAGCAGGCCATGATCATGGAGGAGAAATAAAAGCACAGAATGGAGCAAAGGCAGATCAGGAAGCACCAAAGCAGGAAGCAGCTCACTGCATAATGCCCTCTCCATGGAATATGCGGGCAGTTCAGTTTGTACAAGGGCCTTAATGAAGAGATGCCAATGCGAAGAGTACAGTTCACCAAAGAAGCAACAAGGCACCTGTCAGCCATTGTGGAGAACCTGCAGCCATGCCTATTTGCCCACCTTTTCTTTCCCTCTGGCTGTGAAGGTGAACACCATTCTCAATTTTTATGGTACTTGCTTATTTCAATCAGCCATGGGTGATCTCTGTAATGTCAGCCAGGGATTAAGAATACAGAGGTTGTGTCTGTTGGCTGTTTTGCAGGGATGTCAAGCTGATAGTGGTTCACTGCTGTTCCAGTAAATTCAGCACAAAAAACCTGAAGATAATTGAGGATTCTTCAGTAAATGTGCCATATTGTAAAATACAATGTTAAAGGGTCTATAATGAGTAAAGATAATGAAGTTTCACAGGCTACATGTGGTTCAGTTTTAATTAGCATCTCTGCATTACTGAGGGACAATTTTTAAAATTGAGATTTCTATTTGTTGCTGCCTCACATATTGGAATGTTATTCCCCAAAGATTGCTTACGTGCTTGCTACGGAGGTACACTTTTTCCTATTCATTCATGAGGTGTGGGCTTCGCTGGCTAGGCCAGTGTTTATTGCCCATCCCTAATTGCCCTTGAGAAGGTGGTGGTGAGCTGCCTTCTTGAACCACTGCAGTCCGTGTGGTGTAGGTACACCCACAGTGCTGTTAGGGAGGGAGTTCCAGGATTTTGACCCAGCGACAGTGAAGGAACGGCCGATATATTTCCAAGTCAGGATGGTGAGTGACTTGGAGGCGAACTTCCAGGTGCTGGTGTTTCTATTTATCTGCTGCCCTTGTCCTTGGGGGAGGATCCAGTTGCTGTAGTCCTCGTGGGAACCAACAACGTAGGTAGAACTAGGAATGATGTTCTACTAAAAGAAGTTTGGGCCCAAATTAAAAAGTAGAGCATAAACAGTAATCATCTCTGGATTGTTACCTGAACCACATGCCAATTGGCACAGGGTAAAGCAGATTCAAGAATTAAGTGTGTGGCTCAAAGAGTTTTTAAAAAATTCATTTCTGGCATGTGGGTGTCGCTGGCTAGGCCAGCATTTATTGCCCATCCCAAATAGCCCTTGAAAAGGTAGTGGTGAGTTGCCTTCTTGAACCACCCTTGCCCATTGTGCTGTTAGGGAGGGAGTTCTGGGTTTTGGTGTGGGAAGAAGGGGTTTCAATTCCTGGGGCACTGGCAGCAGTACTCAGCGAAGAGTGAACTAATCCATTGGGATGGGTTCTACTTGAACCCGGCAAGGACCAGTGACCTGGCCAATCACAAAACTAGGGCTCTGGACAGTGCTTTAAATTAACAGAGGGGTGTGTGGGGGTTTGGGTGTTAGGAGACTTAGTAAGCCAAAGAGAAAGGTCAAGGCGTCCAAATAGTATAGCAATGAGGGTAAAGACAAGCAGAGTGGGACAGGAAGGGACAAAGAGTTTAACAAAAATTGTACATCAGCGAATAGAATATGAATAAAATGAAAGGTTATTTATCTGAATGCCTGAAGAACTGAAATAAGAAAGATGAAGTAATAGCGCAAATCGAGGTAAATGATTTAAATCTAATCAGCATTACAGAGACATGGGGTGGAAGTTTGCGCGCTGGGCTGGTGTTGGGTATGATCGGTGGCGTAAGCGGACAATGTGGCGCGATGGTTTTACCACAGCGGAAAACCAATTCGTGCTCGTCCGCTCAGCCGGCTGACCATCTGCGTTTCCCACCATTAGACGTCGGGAACCTCATTATAATCCATCAGCATACCATTGTCAGGCCAGCCCAACGGAATCGACCACCCCTTCCCCCATGGACCGTCCGTCCACATCAGTGGAAATCACGCCAATGTGTTTCGCAACAGCACATAAAAGGCGTGCGGTTGGTGGCCTGAGCTCGGAAGTGAGTGCACAGTAACGTTGTGCAGCACTTGCCAGGGTTGTCTGTTGGACTTCAAGCTTCAGGGGTGTCGGGGGGTTGGGGTTAAGGGCAGCCCTGCCATTGGGACGACTGGTGGTGGGGGAGTTAAGGTCAGCCCTGCCGTTGAATATAGTGCACAAGCCTTTGGGATAGGGGGGGTAGGATGGTCGAGGGAAGTGGCCACACATTCGGGAAACCTGTAGAAAGTGACCATTCCTCTGCAACTGAAACCATTCAGGAGCAGCCACTTTGATATGATTGGTGTTGGACCCCCAGCTTATCTGTCCACTCAAGCAACGCAGGGGCATCAAAGTGCCACCAAGTGCTCCAGAGCTCACCCCCCTGGCACAGACGACAAATTCATGAGTGTTTTAGTGGACTGCAGAAGAATTGGACGCCTGCACAAGTTGTACAATCTCCTCGCTAAAACTGGCCATGGAGCAGTCACTGCTGGAGGTGCTGACAGCCCCTTGCAATGTCAGCATCCCGGTTTGGACCAGTCTCCCCCATGGTTGAAGCTAACAGGGCAGCCTTGCAATGCACTAATCTCTCGACATTCAAGTGGTGGTCAGCACTCTCCAGGAAGTGTTAAGGGGCCATCACACTTAACCAGGACAGGTTCTTAGTACACCCATACTAACCATGTGTCTCTCTCCTTAATTCAGCAGGAGGAGTACATCAGGATCATGCAGCCTGGTGAACTAGCTGTATGCCTAATGGCCTACAGAGCGTGAGAGAATGACTGAGGCTCCTGGCTGAGCAGAAGCAAGAGCAACAACCTCAGGAAGAAAGGGCATCTGGGGCTCCTGCACACACTGCCCAGGCACCACAGTGGGCTGCTTCTGGTCAGCGCCTAGTGACACTCAGGGTCTATAGACGCCTTTCATTCCTGCAGATGACCAAGAATCAGTGTCACTAAAGACTGCGAATGTCTAGGGAACTGGTCGGTCACATCTGCCACTTACTGCAGGATTTGGTATCACGGGGACATGTAGGGCATCCACTGCCAGTGGCCGTGAAAATGACCAAAGCGTTCAAGTCCTATGCCAGTGGCTCCTTTCAGGGCTCCACAGGCAACCTCTGTGGGATCTCCCAAGCCTCCACCACAAATGCATCCATGAGTCAAGGATGCCATCTTTGCGAGGGCACACAACTTTGTGCATTTCTCCCGGGACCGGGACATCCAGGATGCAAGAGCGATTGGATTCACCCAGATCTCAGGTTTCACACAGGTGCAGGGTGTGTGATCGACTGTACCCATGTGGTGCTCAAGGGCTCAATATTTCAATGAGACCTCCTCTCATTCTTCTAAACTCCAGTGAATACAGGCCAAGTCGGCCCAATCTCTCCTCATACGACAATCCTGCCATCCCAGGAATCAGTCTGGTAAATCTTTGCTGCACTCCCTCTATGGCAAGTATATCCTATCTCAGGTAAGGAGACCAAAACTGCACACAATACTCCAGATGTAATCTCACCAAGGTCCTGTACAGCTGCAGTAAGACATCCTTGTTCCTGTACTCAAGTCCTCTCGCAATGAAGGCCAACATACCATTTGCCTCCGGACTGAATATCGAATTCAACAACTTTAGGTCTTGAACTCCCTCCTTCATCCCCACCCCCCCTTCTGTTTCTTCCCCCTTCCTTTTGTTTTTTTTTCCAATAAATTATATAGATATTTCTTTTTCGCTCCTATTTCCATTATTTTAAAATATTTTTAAATCTTTTATGCTCCCCCCACCCCCACTAGAGCTATACCTTGAGTGCCCTACCATCCATTCTTAATTAGCACATTCGTTTAGATAATGTCACCAACTTCGACACCTATGTGTTCTTTTGTTCTGCCGTCTGTGACGTCTATTGATGATCTGCTTCTATCACTGCTTTTGCCTACAACCACACCACACCCCTCCACTTCTCTCCCCCCACCCAACCCCCCCCCCCCCACCACCACCACCTTAAACCAGCTTATATTTCAACCCTCCCTGGGATTCACCTAGTTCTGTCGAAAGGTCATGAGGACTCGAAACGTCAACTCTTTTCTTCTCCGCCGATGCTGCCAGACCTGCTGAGTTTTTCCAGGTAATTCTGTTTTTGTTTTTTATACCATTTGCCTTAACTGCTTGCTGCACCTGCATGCTTGCTTTCAGTGATTGGTGTACGAGGACATCCAGGTCCCTTTGTACATCAACATTTCCCAATCTATCACCATAGAGCCATCTATCTCCATCGCAATACATGGTTGACTGCATCGACCGCAATGGGTTCTATTCGCTGAATGTGCAGCTGGTGTGCAGCCACCAGAAATGCATCCTGCAGGTGTGCGCATGGTTTCCAGGGAGTGTGCACAACGCCTACATCCTCAGTTAGTCACAGATCCCTGGAATCTTCCAGGGTCCACAGAAGCTGCAGGGTTGGCACCTCGGGGTCAAGATGCTGTGGCTGATGATACCTGTGCATGGCCTCAGACTGCAGCAGAGCGACGCTATAAAGAGGGTCATACTGTGGCTCACAACTTTGTGGAGCAGACCATCGGGATGCTGAAGATAAAGTTCCAGTGCCTGGACTAGTCTGGTGGAGCCCTGCAATACAGTCCGCAGAGTGTGTCACGCATCATCATCGTCTCCTGCACCCTTTACAACCTGGCGCTGCAATGGAGGGAGGAACTGGCTGAGGAGAAGATGGAGGAGCTGCGCGTCTCCTCCAATGAGGAGGATGCCAACAGGAGTGAGGGTGAGGAGGTCCTCAGAGGCAACAATAAGGCCCTCGCACAGGCTAACTGAGGCAAGCGTGCTTCCAAGACCCTGGAGGATGATGACGACATGCAGTGAGGTGACCCCATAGACCGTCACTTTGCATCTATGAACGTTTGACTCCAGTCTGGCTTATAGCAGAGCAAATACCTCTGTGAGAATGCTCCTGTTATGGAGATGCAGCGGAGGCCCTAATAGTTACTGGATTCCAGGCAGATGATAACGACTTGGAGGACATTCCATAAATCTTCACACAGCCTCTGAGTATGTCTAACTCCTGTTTAGCCAAGGGCAGATCATTTGTGCTCAGGGTCGTATCATGGAGACGCAGCCATGAAACTTTAGAAGCATTTGATTCTTTGTCCGCCTTCAGCATCTGAGCCCTTCAGGAGCACAGCATCAGTGGTCACAAATGCTGAAGAGATGGGGGCCAGCCCCTCCTTAAAGCACACAGAGAGAATGAGGGAGCTCTGTGATGCCTGCCCAGTACATTCTGGCAGCAATGACCAGCACTGTCGAGGTGCAGGTATCAGTAATGTTTCCAGCGAGTGTGGGGCTGGACCATCACTGTGGTCTGAAGTTTACACACTGCATAGGGAAGAGGCCCTGGACTGAGACACCTGCCTTTATCATGTGCAGGAACCAAGGTTTCACATCTGAGTGACACAAACACTGCTCATCAGAACAAAGAGCCATAGGCAGGGAGACATTCTTGAGAGTTTATTGACAATGGTGAATAGCATGTACAAGTGATTAACACCCATGCTCAGGCAGTGCAACTAATTCTCCTTAATTTCCCAACCCTGCCACAACATCTTGGTGTTCCCTGGACATCCACAATGGAGGTGGAGGCAGCCTGCTGACAGCGACGCCCTATCTGTGATGACCTTGGCTGGCATCCTCTGGAGGGCCAAGACCTGAAGGCCACAGCCTACTTTCAGAGTCCTGCTGAGTGACAGTGACACCCTCATCGGCCTGTGAAGCTGGAGCCGGGGGCCCCTGGCTGACTCCTTGAGGAGCAGGCATAGCTGGGGTGAGATCGAGCTGCCCGGCACCCCTCTTGTGTTCACACTGTTGGAGGCCAACTGTGGCATCAGTGATGGATTTGAGCCCGTGCAGCAGTGCAGGAGCGAAGTCCTGGGCCAAGGTCTCTATGGCAACTGCCATCCTACCAGTGTTCACCTTGGCGTGTTGGCATGCCTGTGCTATCACCTCAGACTGAAGTGCCTTGCAATCTGAGGAGTGCAGCGGACATCCCTTCCTGATGCCCCCGAGCTTGCCTTTGCGGCTCCAGCAACTGTGACAAGACTGAGTCCAGAGGCTCGTCATCTGGCTCAGACTCAGCAAAGTTGTGGGCTCCAGCCGTCCTCCGAGCGCCGGGAACCTGGGAAGTCCCTGCCTCCACCTGCTGTGGGTCAGACAGTGCGATGTACTCACCAGATTGTGATCTCGGGGCTACTCTAGAGTTAGCTCCCACTGAGGTGTGTGTCTCTGCGCTGGTGGAGGGTGTGGGTGAGCGCTGTGATGGGACTTCATGGAGGGTGTCTCCAGATTCCTCTTCAGAGATTTCTTTGGGGCTCGATTGGAGGCTCTGGATCATGGAGTCTGTTGGCTGTTTGCCAGATGTGCCTGTGAAAGCAAGGGGAGATGATGAGTGCACGGCAGTGACCTGCGAAAGAGGACACATCACTCACAGCATGGTTACCTGATGGATATTTCTCTGATGGATCCTCACTTGGTAGACCAGCACTGACCTCACCCGTTAGCACAGGACCGGTCCTGGTCATCGCCGGCCAGCTGGATGGTTCTATTTTCAAAGTCCATGAGGACCTTGATTTCAGGCATTCCTCCACCGGTCTGCGACCTTTCCCCCTTGTTGTGTGCCAGCTTGTCCTGCATGAACAGAGATGAGAACTTGTAAGCAGGATGCCCGCCAGGCCAGATGGTAAGTATGCCTGGCCTGTGCGGGTGGTGAGTGGTCCCATGGACAGGATGAGAACAATGACGGTCAATGTGAGAGAGCGGATGGTGATGTCCCTTGAACTGGCAGTGAGCGAGGGCCCTGTGGATGTGTGATGGGTTTGTGAGTCTGTCAGTTGAGGGTGATGAGAAGAGAAACTTGCCCTGGCGGAACGGAGCAGATCATTCATCCTCTTGAGGCACTGAGCGCCTGTCCTCTTTTGCAGGATGTTAGCGCTGACCACCGCTGCCCACCGCCTCCAAAGCCCAGTTAGTACCGTTGCTGCCCATCCTGCGGCCAGAGCAGGGGTAGAGGACATTCCGGCATCCAAAAGGCGCTCGAGGGACGCGTCGCTGAACCTGGAGGCTGCAGGCTTCTTCAGATTCAGAGCCATGTCTTCCATGCAGCAGTGGAGGTAAATGAACGGTGGGAAACATTTAATGAAAATTCAAAATGGTCAACAAAAATACATTCCATTGAAAAACAAAACCTCAGTGAGAAAGACCCACCTTTGTCTCACTCAGGAAGTTAAGGATAGTGGTAGATTAAAAAAAGAGACTTTACAATGTTGCAAAAAAAAAAATAGCAAGTCTGAGGATTGGGAGTATTTTAAAAAACAGCAGAGGGCCACCAAAAAGTTGATAGAAAGGTAAAAAGTAGAATATGTGAGTAAACTAGCCAGAAATATAAACACAGATTGTAAGGACTTTTGTAAGTATATAAAGAGAAAGAGAGTAGCTAAAGTAAATGTTCACCCCTTAGAAGCAGAGACAGGAGAAATTATTAGTGGGAATGAGGAAGTGATGGAGGCATTGAACAAGTATTTTGTGCATGTCTTCATAGTTTCACACTAGAAATAGACGGTAACCTAGGGGCTAAAGAGAGAAAGAAAATTAAGGAAATTAATGTCAGCAGAGAAAAAGCATTGGTGAAACTTAAGGGACTAAAATCAGACAAATCCCTAGGACCTGATGGCTTAAACCGTAGAGTTCTAAATGTGATAGCTGGCTATGCTTTTCAAAAATTACTTATGTTCTGAACCCTCCCATTAGATTGGAAGTTGGCAAATGTTACACCACTTATCAAGAGGAGAGGGAGAGAGAAAACAGTGAAATACATGCCAGTTAGCCTAACCATAGAACACTACAGCACAGTAAACAGGCCATTCGGCCCTTCTAACCTGTGCCGAAATATTATTCCGCTAGTCCCATTGACCTGCACCCAGTCCATAACCCTCCAGACCTCTCCCATCCATGTATCTATCCAATTTATTCTTAAAACCTAAGAGTGAGCCCACATTTACCACGACAGATGGCAGCTCGTTCCACACTCTCACCACTCTCTGAGTGAAGAAGTTCCCCCTAATGTTCCCCCTAAACCTTTCCCCTTTCACCCTAAAGCCATGTCCTTTCATGTTTATCTCTCCTAATCTAAGCGGAAAGAGCCTACTCGTATTTACTCTGTCTATACCCCTCATAATTTTGTAAACTTCTATCAAATCTCCCCTCATCCTTCTATGTTCCAAGGAATAAAGTCCTAACCTGTTTAATCTTTCCCTGTAACTCAACTCCTTAAGACCCGGCAGCATCCTAGTAAATCTTCTCTGCACTCTTTCAATCTTACTGATATCCTTCCTGTAGTTAGGCAACCAGAACTGCACACAATACTCCAAGGTTGGCCTCACCAATGTCTTATACAACCTCACCATAACATCCCAACTCCTATACTCAGTACTTTGATTTATGAAGGCCAGTATGCCAAAAGCTTTCTTTACAACCTTGTCTACCTGTGATGTCACTTTCAGGGAGTTATGTATCTGAACTCCCAGATCCCTCTGTTCCTCCGCACTCCTCAGTGCCCTACCATTTACTTTGTATGTCCTACCTTTGTTTGTCCTTCCAAAATGCAACACCTCACACTTTTCTGCATTAAATTCCATCTGCTATTTTCTGGCCCATTTTTCCAGTTGGTCCAGATCCATCTGCAAGCTCTGAAAGCCTTCCTCGCTGTCCACAACGCCTCCAATCTTAGTGTCATCAGCAAACTTGCTGATCCAATTTACCACATTATCATCCAGATCATTGATATAGACAACAAACAACAATGGTCCCAGCACAGATCCCTGAGGCCCACCACTAGGCACAGACCTCCAGTCTGAGAAGCAATCATCCACTACCACTCTCTGTCTTCTCCCACACAGCCAATTTCGCATCCAGTTTACAACCTCTCCATGGATACCAAGTGTCTGAACCTTCTGAACTAACCTCCCATGTGGGACCTTGTCAAAGGCCTTACTGAAGTCCATGTAGACAACATCCATAGCCTTTCCTTCATCTACTTTCTTGGTAACCTCGTCGAAAAACTCTACAAGGTTCGTTAAACATGACCTGCCACGCACAAAGCCATGCTGACCATCCTTAATCAGCCCTTGGCTGTCCAAATAATTGTATATCCAATCTCTCAGAACACTTTCCAATAATTTACCTACTACTGACGTCAGGCTCACTGGCCTGTAATTAGCTGGTTTATTTTTGGAGCCTTTTTTAAACAACGGAACAACATGAGCTACCCTCCAATCCTCTGGCACCTCACCCGTGCTAAGGACATTTTAAGTATTTCTGCCAGGGCCCCTGCAATTTCTACACTAGTCTCCCTCAAGGTCCGAGGGAATATCATGTCATGCCCGGGGTTTTATCTACCTTTATTCGCTGTAAGGCAGCAAGCA
Source organism: Carcharodon carcharias (assembly GCF_017639515.1). Classification (NCBI taxonomy): domain Eukaryota; kingdom Metazoa; phylum Chordata; class Chondrichthyes; order Lamniformes; family Lamnidae; genus Carcharodon; species Carcharodon carcharias. The sequence continues at coordinate 218,286,234 of NC_054469.1, forward strand.
CCTCCTCCTCTTTAATTCCTATATGTTCCATGACACTACTGCTTGTTTCCCTTCCTTCCTTATACACTATGCCAGTTTCCTGAGTAAATACTGATGCAAAAAAACTGTTTAAGATCTCCCCCATCTCGTGAAGCTCCACACATAGACGACCACTTTGATCTTCAAGGGGACCAATTATGTCCCTTACTATCCTTTAACTTTTAATATACTTGTAGAAAACCTTCGGGTTTACCTTCACATTATCTGCCAAAGCAACCTCATGTCTTCTTTTTGCCTTCCTGATTTCCTTCTTTAGTATTTTCTTACATTTTCTATACACTACAAATACCTCGTTTGCTCCATGTTGCCTATACCTGATATACACCTCTCTCTTCTTCTTAACCAGATCACCAACATCCCTTGAAAACCAAGGTTCCCTATGCCTGTTAACTTTGCCTTTAATCCTTACAGGAACATGCAAACTCTGCACTCTCAAAATTTTGCCTTTGAATGCCCTCCACTTACTGAACACATCCTTGCCAGAAAATAACTTATCCCAATCCACTCTTCCTAGATCCTTTCTCATTTCCACAAAATTGGCCTTTCTCCAATTTAGAATCTCAACTCAAGGACCAGACCTATCCTTATCCATAATTAACTTAAAACTAATGACATTTTTGTCACTGGACCCAAAATGTTCACCTAGACATACTTCTGTCACCTGACCTGTCTGGTTCCCTAATAGGAGATCAAGTATTGCATCCTCTCTCATTGGTACCTCTATATATTGATTTAGAAAACTTTCCTGAACACATTTGACAAATTCCAAGCCATCCAGCCCTTTTACAGTATGCAAGTCCCAGTCAATATGTGGAAAGTTAAAATCTCCTACTATCACAACTTTCTGTGTCTTACTTCGGTCTGCTATCTCTCTACAGATTTGCTCCTCCAATTCTCTCTGACTATTGGGCGGTCTATAATACAACCCTATTAGTGTGGTCACACCTTTCCCGTTCCTCAGCTCCACCCATATGGCCTCTGTAGACGAGCCTTCCGGGCTGTCCTGTTTACACACAGCTGTGATATTTTCCCTGACTAGTAATGCCACTCCTCCCCCTTTCATCCCCCCCCCCCCACCCCATCATGTCTGAAACAATGGAACCCCCGAACATTGAGCTGCCAGTCCTGCCCCACCTGCAACCAAGTCTCACTAATAGCAATAATGTCATAATCCCATGTGCCAATCCACGCCCTAAACTCATCTGTCTTTCCGACAATATTCCTTGCATTGAAACATTTCTGTCCTGTACAAATCTTTGATTTCTGTCTATACATGCATTCCTCGCTTGACCTTTATCCTCCTCCACCTCACTATCTGCTCTAACACTCTGGTTCCCCTCCCCATGCATATCTAGTTTAAACCCTCCGGAGCAGCACTAACAAACATACCCACAAGGATGTTAGTCCCCCTCCAGTTCAGGTGCAAACCATCCCATCGGAACAGGTCCCACCTTCCCTGGAACAGAGCCCAATTTTCCAGAAACATGAAGCCCTCCCTCCTGCACCATCTCCTTAGCCACGTATTTAGCTGCATTATCCTCCTATTTCTAGCCTCATTAGCACGTGGCAGGGGTAGCACTCCTGAGGTCACAACCCTGGATGTCCTGTCCGTCAACTTTGCACCTAACTCCCTAAACTCTCTTTGCAGGACCTCCTCCTCCTTCCTATCCACCTCATTGGTCCCTTCATGGACCACAACATCTGGCTGCTCACCCTCCCTCCTGAGAATACTGAGAACTCGATCTGAGATATTGCGGACCCTGGCACCAGGGAGGCAACAGACCATCCGGAATTCTCGATCTCTCCCACAGAACCTCTTATCTGTCCCCCTAACTATCGAATCCCATATCACTACTGCTGTCCTCTTTTCCCTCCCTCCTTTCTGAGCTGAGCGTCCAGCCTCGGTGCCAGAGACGCGACCACTACAACTTGTCCCTGGTAGGTTGTCCCCACCAACAGTATCCAAAACGGTTTACCTATTGTTGATGGGAACGGCCACAGGGGTGTTCTGCTCTTTCTGTCTATTCCCCTTCCCTCTCCTGACAGTCACCCAGCTACCCGCCTCCTGACTTTTAGGGGTGACTGTCTCCCTGAAACTCCTGTCTATTACTGCCTCTGCCTCCCGAATGATCTGAAGTTCATCCAGCCCCAGCTCCAGTTCCTTAACTCGGCTTCTCAGGAGCTGTAACTGGATGCATCTTTTGCAGGTGTAGTCACCAGGGACAATTGTGCTGTCCCTGACTTCCCACATGCTGCATTCGGAGTACTCGACTGCCCTAACTACTGCCTCCATTACCTATTCCTAAGTTAATTAAAGGAAATTACCCGGCCCTACCCCACTGGGAGCAAGCTTGTCCTCGGCCTCTGCTCGCCGAAGCCTCTCGAGCCAAAGCCTCAAAGCTCCACTCTTTCACTGGGCCGCTCACATGCTGGCAGCTCATACATTGGCCGCTCACACATTGGCCAATCCTCTTCAGCTTCCCCTCCTTTTATTTTCAATCTCCGCACCCTTTTTAAAATGAACTCCCCTCGCTCACCGCGCTCTTGTTAAAATGAACTCCCCTCGCTCACCGCTCTTGTTAAAATGAACTCCCCTCTCTCACTGCGCTCTTGTTAAAATGAACTCCCCTCGCTCACCACGCTCTTGTTAAAATGAACTCCCCTCTCTCACTGCGCTCTTGTTAAAATGAACTCCCCTCGCTCACCACGCTCTTGTTAAAATGAACTCCCCTCGCTCACTGCGCTCTTGTTAAAATGAATTCCCCTCGCTCACTGCGCTCTTGTTAAAATGAACTCCCCTCGCTCACTGCACTCTTTTTAAAAATGAACTCCCCTCGCTCACTGCGCTCTTGTTAAAATGAACTCCCCTCGCTCACTGTGCTCTTGTTAAAATGAACTCCCCTCGCTCACTGCACTCTTTTTAAAAATGAACTCCCCTCGCTCACTGCACTCTTTTTAAAAATGAACTCCCCTCGCTCACTGCGCTCTTGTTAAAAATGAACTCCCCTCGCTCACTGCGCTATTTTTAACATCAGTTGTTGGAAAAATGCTGGGTTCTATTGTTAAGGAAGACTTAACAGTGTACTTAGAAAAGCATAGTATGATTAGAACAAGTCAACATGGTTTTACTAAAGGGAAATCCTGTTTGACAAATTCATTAGATCTTTTTGAGGATGTAACTGGTAGGGTGGATAAAGGGGAACCCTTAAATATAGCATACCTAGATTTCCAAAAGACATTCAATAAGGTGCCATACAAACGGTTAATAGGCAAGATAAGGGTTCATGGATTTGGTAGTAATGTATTACCATGGATAGAGGATTGGCTAATGGCTAGAAAGCAGGGGGTGGGCATAAATGGGGCCTATTCAAGCTGACTGGCAGTGAATAATGGAGTGCCGCAAAGATCACTGCTGAGGACTTGGCTACTTACAATCTATGTAAATTACTTAGATGAAGATACAGAGAGCAATGTATCAAAGTTTGCAGATGATGCCAGGCTAGGTGGGAAGGTAAGCTCTTGGGATGATACAGAGAGGCTGCAAAGAGGTATAAACACGTTAAGTCAGTGGGAAACCAGGTGGCAGAAGGAATAGCAAGTAGGGAAATGTGAAATTATTCACTTTGGCTGTAAGAATAAAAAAGCAGAATATTTCTTAAAAGGTGTGAAGCTTGTAAGCGTTGATGTCCAAAGAGATTGGAGTGTGCTCATTCAGGGAATGCAGAAAGTTAGTATGCAGGTGCAGCAAGAAATTAGGAAAGCAAATGACATGTTGGCCTTTATTGTAAAGGGATTGAAGTACAAGAATAAAGAAGTGTTGCTGCAGTTGTTCAGGATCTTGCTGAGACCCGATCTGGAACACTGTGCGCAGTTTTGGTCTCCACATTTAAGAAAGGAAATACTTGCAGTGGAGGCAGTACAGTAAAGGTTCACTAGGTTGGTCCCTGGGATGAGAGGGCTGTCCAATGATGAGAGGCTGAGTAAATTGAGCTTATATTCACTGGAGTGTAGAAGAATGAGAGGAAATCTCATTGAAGCCTATAAAATTCTGAAGGGGCTTGATAGGGTAGACACTGAGAGATTGTTTCCCCTGGCTGGCAGTCTAAAACACAGGGGCTTAGTCTCAGGATAAGGGGCCAATCATTTAGGACTGAGATGAGGAGAAATTACTTTAGTCAAAAACAGGGTTGTGAACGTTTGGAATTCTCTACCCTAGAGTGTTGTGGATGGTCCATTACTGAATAGATTTAAGGCTGGGACAGACAGATTTTTGGTGTCTCAAAATTAAAGAGCATGGAGAAAGAGCAGGAGAGTGGAGTTGAAGCCTAAGATCAAACATGATCATATTAAGTAGTGGCACAGGCTCGATTGGCTGTATGGATGACTCCTCCTATTTCTTGTTTTTTTAGCATGACACACGCATGAGATAATTGACTGACTATTCACACATATGGATAGTTTCAGACATTCCCAACTTTCTTAACGATGTACTCGTTCACCGTAAGCAACAATCTATCCACAGAAAAGTCAAATGTCCAACTCTACATTATTCAGACAATTCTAAATGGTCTACGGCCTATTTCACCAATTTGTTTGTGTGCTGAAAGCCTGAATTTGATGTAACATTCTGTCAGCCTGACTGCTTACTAAGGAACAAAAGCCTGGAATTTCTGCTTAGTTATGTTGGTTTCCTTAGTGCAATTTGCCCAAAATCGACCAAACCTGTGTAAAAGATTTGAAGCACAGATTATGTCCAGTGCAATCAGATTCTGCAATCATTTGCAGTGGTGTAAATAACATCATGCTGGAAGCTGGCCTCACCCAGTAGACTGGCCATGCCCCAAATTGAATGAATCACCATGGCAAGTTTCTACCAATTGCTGTGAGTGGAAAACGCAGTGATGAGTTCTCAATAAACTACAGTCAATAAAATCAAAAATAAAAGTCATGAACCCAAAACTCCTGGGGTTCTGCTTTGCCAGAGTAAGCGCAGTGGAGTAACACCCTGTTCATAGTAGAGCTAACATTAGGGAAGATAATCAATAATGGATCAATAATCTTCTCCAGGTAAGGACTGGGGCCTCAGTGGGACACATGCCAGCTTTCAACTTGACTGAATTTCACAGAAACCTTCTGAAGGAGTAAAGGGCAGAACTTCTAATGTTGTAAGAACAGCACTTTTTATTTATTTAGCATCTTTAATGCAGAAAAACGCCTCAAGGCTGTTCACTGCAGCATACATTACATGTTGCCATTTCAGCAATCATTGGTCAATATATTGTTCAATCACTGGATAATTTGCTGCTATTGCTTAGCATCTTCCAGCATGAAAGGGCTAAATTATTGATAATGGTGACTTTCTAGTGTGTCATTTTGTAACAGGTGCTTGCAATACACAACATTATTGTTAGTTCAGCTGAGCTGTGTTCTTTTCAAGCTGACAACTTTCTAATGTCTTTCTGGGACATTTAGTATCCAGGCACAGGACTCGGCCTCATTGCTGGCTTATCCCAAACCTGCTGCATTAGATGCTTCTCGGGGTTGTCATTATCAACCCATCTCCCTGCTCATTCATTGCCTCTGGCTGGGCATTTTAGAACTCTTCACTGTTTTGGAACAAACAGATGGACCACCAGACAACAACCCAGGCACCGGAACTGGCAATGGCACTCCCTGTCCAGTCAACCCGGCAAAGCCCTCCTTACTAACATCTGTGGACTTGTGACAAAATTGGGAGAGCTGTCCCTCAGAGCAATCAAGCTACAGCCTGACATAGTCATACTCAAAATTATATTAATGTCCTTGACTCCAGCATCACCATTCCTGGGTGTATACTGTCCCAGCAAGAGGACAGACCCACCAGAGGCTGGTACTCACTGTGGTACCACTGTGGTATGCTGTCGGGAGGGAGTCACCTTGGGAGTCCTCAACATTGACTGCAGATCCTATGAAGCCCCATGGCATCAGGTCAAACATGGGCAAGGAAACCTCCTGCTAATTACCACCTACCGCCCTCCCTCAACTAATAAAGCAGTACCGCTCCATATTGAACACTACTTGGGAGAAGCACTGAGGGTGGCAAGGGCACAGAAAATGCTTTGAGTACGGGACTTCAATGACCATCACCAAGAGTGGCTTGCTACTTAACCTCAGCCTCACCAATGTACCTGTCACAGATGCATCTGTCCATGACAGCATTAAAAGAAACAATTAAAATTGGGGTTGCCCAAGTGGCCTGGCCAAAATGGGCTGATTAAAGGGCCTACATCAAAATTGGAGGAGCCCAGGGGCCTTGGAGGGTTGTAGGGCTGTAGGAGACCATAGAGAGCGTGACGGGTGAAGCTATGGACAGATTTGAAAACATACAATAAATACATACAACAGCTTAGGTTTACACACAATTGATTTGTAATGGCAAAGCACTTTTGCCAATAACAGCATTGATGGAACCTGTGTTGACAAAGAATACATTCAGGCTTGTATTGTTAATGCTACATGATTATATTTGTTTTGGGTCAAAATGGCTCAAGGTGAGTGAGATTTTCTTGGATTTATCCTTCCACACATACCCTTATTCAATTACTGGCTCAGTGTTTGTTTTGACAGATTTTTTTCCTGGGGTTACTTTTGTACGGAGATTCACATCCTCATAGCAGCCTGATGCAATCCTGACTTTATAACGTGTGGTTAGACATCCTCAGAGTTTTAAATCTGGTTTGTGGACTAGATAACTGAACACCATTTGTACTGGATTTACTGAAGTGCATTAGCAGCCAATTTACAGCAGCAGTTTGAATGGAACTCGGGGAAGGTTTTCACAGATCAGAGTGTTTGCTCTTGCTCTGATCACATTTGTAAATGTTTGGATTTGATTGTATTTTCATGCTAGACTTCGCAAACAAAAGAAGCAATTGACAAAGATACACACGCCACGTTTAACACATGGATACACATACAAACAAAGCTGGGCATCTAGGGAGTACAATTCCAATTACTGCAAAGTTAATCTCTTTTCTCTTTTTTTTTATCACTTTCCCAGGAAATGCACAACTTGTGTTACGTTAAATGTTTGGATGTGTTCAGATAAGCTTGTATTAACTAACGACTCAGTGGCCAATCAGAAAGCTAAAATTAAAAAAAAAATCAGTGGTCTGATCGTTGTGCCGGCTGCTTTCGAGTGTGTTCTGTTCCTTTCACAAAAGCAAAATAGTGGGAAATCTGAATAAAAACAGAAAACTCTGGAAATACTCAGCAGATCAGGCAACATCAGTTGCAGAGAGAAAGAGAGTTTGCTCCCAAGTTAGGTATGCAGAGTTGGGAAATCTCCCGACTCTGTGAACCTGATTCAGGAGAAACTTCACCGCTGGATTTTCTTTCCGAGGGATGGGTGCTAACTGGAGTCAGTTGGAGGCAGCCACTTGGGTTGCTGAGTGCCAAAATGGGCTGAATAAAGGGCCTACATCAGTATTCTGGGACTTCATCCCAGTTATAATAAAAACAGTGAGGCCTTATAATCCTCACCCCTCACAGCCCCTCACCACCCCACCCACTTCCCATGCCCTATCCACACCAATGCATTGCCCCACCCATGCCTCATTGCTCTTCATATCCTCCATGACAACTCATAAACCCCCCCCCCAAACATCCCCATGGCCCTTTATAGCCTTCATGTTAACTTGGTGCCAACTCACATCTCCACCCCATCCTTTGCCCTTATACCCTCCATGCCAACTCACCAGTATCCACCATAGGAAGACTTTAGGAGCCATGCTGAGATGAAATTAAAATAAAATTCAAAGTATCCATTACAGACTTCCCAATATATAAAACATTACTCTCATTGATAAAAGCCCATTTGTCTATTCAATATGTGTAAACCCCTTCAGGTACTTAATCCGTTATTAAAAACAAACATCTATATTCATAGCCCCACATCAAAGACAGCGAATCTTTTTTATAACCACTTGGGCCTGTCAATCAAACTGAACTTAAGGTCCCCCCTGTGATAATGATAAGTTGTGGAAGCAGTTAAGCAGTACCATTACTATAATGATAACCTCAGGCTTATATTATCAAAGATCTGTTGAAATTGTAATCACCGAATGCAAGTTTTTAAAAAATATTTAAAGAGCGGAAGAAATAAATGACTTGACAGCTTGCCAGTTTTACAGGTCTTTTCCATTTTTTATGCACATTCATGCCTACTCCTTACAATCCCTAGAGGTACCTTAAGGGCAGAATTTTCCCTGCTCGCTGGCATCAGGCGTGATCTGTGGTGTGAGCGGACTATATGACATGTTCAGTGTTATGACAGCAAGGAACCAGTTTGCATTGGGAACCTCATTGCTATTCATCAGCACATCATTATCATTATCATGCCAGCCCAGTGGAATTGTTCACCCCACTGGATCATCCATCCAAGTCACTGAGAAAGCATTCTGATGTGTTTCACAACAGCACATAAAAGGTCCTCACTTTGAGGGGAACTTGGAGGTGAGTGCACAGTAACATTGCGCATCTCTCGCCTGTTGGACTTCAAGCTTCAGGGGCTTCGATGAGCTGGGGGTAAGGGCAGCCCTGCCATTGAGATGACTGGTGGCGGCGGTGGGGGGTTGTCAGGGGCAAGGTCAGCCCTGCCGTTGTATATCGTGCACAAGCCTTTGGGATTGGGGGGGCAGGGTAGTCGAGGGAAGTGGTCACACATTCAGGAAACCTGTATAAAGTGACCATTAACCTGCGATTGAGACAGTTCAGGCACAGCCACATTGATATGATTGGGGTTGGGCTCCTAGCTTCTCTGCCCAATCAAGCAACACAGAGGCATCAAAGTGCCACCAAGTGCTCCACAGCTTCCTCCCCCGCCCGGCACAGACTGCAAACTCATGAGTGTTTTAGTGCACTGCAGAACAGTTGAATGATTGCACACGTTGTACACTCTCCTCGTTTAAATTGGCCATGGAGCAGTCACTGCTGGAGGTGCTGACAGCCCCTTGCAATGTCAGCATCCCGGTTTGGACCAGTGTCCCCCATGGTTGAAGCTAACAGGGCAGCCTTGCAGCGCACTGATCTCTGGCCATCCAAGTGGTGGTCAGCACTCTCCGGGAAGCATTAAGGGGCCATCGTACTTAACCAGGACAGGTTCTTAGAACACCCATACTAACCATGTGTCTCTCTCTTTAATCCAGCAGGAGGAGTACATCAGGATCATGCAGCCTGGTGAACTAGCTGTATGCCTGATGGCCTACAGAAACTGAAAACGATGGAAGAGAGAGCGACGAGGTTCTTGGCTGTACAGAGGAAGGAGTGGCAACCTCAGGAAGAAGGGGCAGCTGGGGCTCCCGCAGATGCAGCAAACCGTCACTGGTCAGCACCTAGTGACACTCAGGATCCATAGACGCCGCCTGTCATTCCTGCAGATGACCGAGAACTAGTATCGCTGACTACTGCGCATGTCTAGGGAATTGGTCGGTCACATCTGCCACTTACTGCAGGACTTGGTGCCAAGGGGACATGGAGGGAATCCACTGCCAGTGGCTGTGAAAGTGACCACGGTGCTCAATTTCAACGTCATTGGCTCCTTTCAGGGCCCCACAGGTGATCTCTGTGGGATTTCACAATCCGCCACCCACAAATGTCATGCATCGTCTTCAGCTGCTGCACCCTTTACAACCTGGCGCTGCAATGGGGAGACAAGCTGGCTGAGGAGATGGGGGTGCTTCACCTCGCCTCCGATGAGGAGGACGGTGATGGGGATCAGGTTGAGGAGGTCCTCAGAGGCATCGATGACGGGGATGAGGCCGTCGCACTGGCTCGACAAGGCAGGCGTGCTTCCAAGGCCCACATAGCTGCTAGATTTGTGGAGGATGACATGCAGTGAGGTGACCCCATAGAACCTCACATTGCAGCCGTGAATGTTTAACTCCAGTCTGGCTTACGGCAGAGTGAATAGCCCCTGTGAGAATACTCCTGCTATGGAGATGCCGTGGAGGCCCAAATAGTTGCTCGATTGCAGGAGGATGATGACAACATACAGTGAGGACACTCCATAGATCTTCACATGGCCTCTGAGAATGTTTGACTCCTGTCTGGCCTAGGGCAGATCGCTTGTGCTCTGTGATCAGGGTCATATCATAGAGACGTAGCCATGAAACTTCAGAAGCATCTGATCCTTTGTGAGCCTTCAACACCTGAGCCCTTCAGGAGCACAGCATCACCGGTCACAGAAGCTGTACAGATGTAGGCCAGTCAAACCTTAAAGGTGCTGAGAGCACATCGAGAGATTGAGAGAACTCTGTGGAGCCTGACCAATACATTCTGGCAGCAATGACCAGCACCATCGAGGTGCTGCAGGCATCAGTAATGTTTCCAGGGAGTGTGAGACTGGGTTGTCACTGTGGTCTGAAGGCTGCACAGAGCACAGGGAAGGGGTCCTGGACTGAGACACCTGCCTTTTGTCTTGTGCAGAAAGTTTTCACATCTGAGTGACAGGAACACTGCTAATCAGAACAAGGAACCACAGGCAGGGTGTCATTCTTAGGAGTTTATTGGCAATAGTGAACAGTATGTACAACACCCATGGCCAGGCTGTGCAACTAATTGTCCTTAACTTTCCGAATCCTGCCACTATGTTTTGGTGCTCCCCGGACATCCACCGTGGAGCTGGAGGAAGCCTGCTGACTGTGACGCCCTGTCAGTGATGACCTTGGCTGGCAACCTTGGAAGGGCTGAGACTTGGAGAGCACCGGCCTGCTTTTGGGGTCCTGCTGTGTGGCAGAGGCACCCTCCTCGGCCTGTGGAGCTGGAGCTGTTGTGGTCACGTGAAGAGTGGGCTGGACACTCTTGGAGGCACCTGGATGGATGGGCCCAGAGTGTGCACCTGCTGATCCTCCTCCCTATGGGTGCCCGAGGGCCCGTGGCTGACTCCTTGAGGAGCAGGGGTAGCTGGAGTGAGATCCAACTGCCAGGCACCCCTCTCGTGTACACTGTCGGAGCCCAACTATGGCATCAGCAATGGAGTTGACTCTGTGCAGCAGTGCAGAAGCAAAGTCCTGGACCAAGGTGGCCACCACCCTGCCAATGTTGACCTTGGTGCGTTGGCATGTCGGCATTATCACCTCAGCCTGAAGGCAGACTCCTCCATCGTGCCTTACAATCTGAGGAGTGCAGCGGACATCCCTTCCTGATGTTCCCGAGCTTGCCTTTGCAGCTCCAGCAACTGAGTCCAGAGGCTCGTCACCTGACTCAGACTCAGCAACGTTCTGGCCTCCAGTCGTCCTCCAAGTGCCGGATACCTGGGAAATCCCAGCCTCCGCCTGCTGTGGATCCAATGGTGTGATGTGCTCACCAGATTGTGATCCCGAGGCTATTCTAAAGCTAGGTCCCACCAAGGTGTGTGTCTCTGCGCTGGTGGAGGGTGTGGGTGAGCGCTGTGACGGGACTTCAGGGAGGGTGAGACTTGAGAGCGATGAGAAGAGTGACTTGCCCTGGTGGAATGGAGAAGATCATTCATCATTCAGCACCGGGTGGCTGTCGTCTTCTGCAAGGCGCCGGCACTGACCACTGCTGCCACCAAGCCGGCTTAGTGCTATTGCTGCCCATCCTGCGGCCAGAGTGGGGTTAGAGGACATCCTGGCGTACCTCCACCACACCCAAAAGGCATTTGAGGGATGTGTCGCTGACCCTGGGGGCTGCAAGCTTCTTCAGTTTCAGTTTCAGTTTCTGTGCAGCGGCGGTGGTCTGGAAGCTCTGAGATGTGTGCGTGGGACTGGACTTTAAACACGCTGCCCAGCCTGATATTGTGGTGGGGTGATGGCAGGTAGGCGAATGAGAGACCACCTGCTATGGAAACGGTGAGTTTCACGGGAGTGCATAAATAATGTGGCGCGTTTGGGATGATACGGCATGAAAACCCACCATCGCAGCCAGCGTCATTTTTCCCGCCTGCTAGCGCACTTAGTGAAAACTTAGGACGATCCCTCCCTCCCTCTCCAAAGAACTCCAGCAGGTTTAGACCTTTCCTCAAATTTGTAAAGCCCTGAGGTCATGTTTCAGAAACCTGGGTAACGAAAATAGCTTCTGATTGAAGGCATCTGAACTTTTAAATGTGCCACTGCCTCCGTGAACCGTGGATGTGCAAAATATGTCCTCTCCAAAGTGAAATAAGGGTACTGGATATTAGAGCAGGACTTCTGGTTTGGGGATCTGACCTTCCATCTCCATAAAAATTTGGGCCAAGGCTTCGGGTCAATGTTATGTTCCCTGTAGAGACAAATAACTTTTAAACACAAATCCAAGCTTCCAGTTAATAGCTGAACAGAGGACATGACAACATTTCACAATTTAAGGCGATTATTGTATCAATCAGGCTGAAAGCGCTATTGACTAAACATTATTTTTGTAGGTGACTAATACTTAAACTACAGAATGGAACTTTTAACACAGCCAAAAACCCACGACCATTTATATGTTACACTGTGCTTTAAGTGGACATTCAATTCTCTCAGAATCAATCCAAAATATTTCTTGGCTCCCGAGGATTTACACCTGATCTTTTTCTTTCCCAGCCAGAAAAATCTTAACTCCAGCAGTGTCTTTCACAGTGTTAGTTTTCCTGGAGATTATTCCCCCTGGCTAAAGCTATGAAAATCTTCCCGCCTCCTTGAGATCTCAACTCTCTTTTATCTTAGAAGTAAATGGATGTAAGATAGAAGTAAAAGTTCAGAGCACAACTGTTCACTGCCCAGCATTCTTGACACCGCTTTCTTTGGGCCTTTGGAGACCTCACAGCCTATCCACTGTTAGCACACAGGCTGCTGTTATTGTCTCCAAGTGTAAACAAATTGCACATTCTTCCCTGAATCACAGAATGGTTACAGCTCAGAAGGAGGCCATTCAGCCTGTTTTGGCAGTGCCGGCTCTCCGTAGGAGCAACTTACCTAGTGCCGCAGTTCTGTCGAAGGGTCATGAGGACTCGAAACGTCAACTCGTTTCTTCTCCGCCGATGCTGCCAGACCTGCTGAGTTTTTCCAGGTAATTCTGTTTTTGTTTTGGATTTCCAGCATCCGCAGTTTTTTTGTTTTTACCTAGTGCCACTCCCGGCTTTCTCCTCATATCCCTACACATTCTTCCATTTCAGGTGCCAATCCAATTCCCCATGGAATGCCACGATTGAATCTGCCTCCACCACAGTCTCAGGCTGTGCTTTCTGAATCCTAAATGCTCATTGAATGTAAAAAGTTTTTCCTCATGTTGCCTTTGCTTTTGCCAATTACCATTGTTGATCCTTTCACCAATAGAAACAGTTTTTCCCTGTCTACTCTGTCCAGGCCCCTTGTGATTTTGTATACCTCTGTCAAATCTCCTCTCAACCTTCTCATCTCCAAGGAAAAGAGTCCCGACTTCTCCAATATATCTATGTAACTGAAGTTTCTCATAAATCTTTTCTGCAACCTTTCTAGTGCCTTCATGTCTTTCTTAAAGCATGGTGCCCAAAACTTAATGCAATACTCTAGTTGGGGCTGAACCAATGTTCTATACACATTTAACATAACTTCCTTGCTCTTGTACTCTATGCCCATATTTATGAAGCCTAAGATGCTATATTCTTTATTAACTGCTCTCTCAACCTTCAATGATTTATGCACATATACACCCAAGTCCCTCTGCTCCCACACACCCTTTAGAATTATGTAGGAAAGGCTCTGTTTAACAATTAGTTTGTAGTTCATGATCAAGTAATTAAAGTATATCAATTAGCCTAATATGATATTCTGTTTAAAAGTAGTCATTGTAAGACACTAGTATGACACTATGTTAGCCTTTGTATGTAGTTACATCCTTACTTGACAAGCAAAATACCACATAGCCCTAGTCCCGTACAAATAAATCTTCCATGGCGTAATTCACAGCAAGTGCTGTGAAGTCAGTAATGGTTCTAGGTGGTGTTAACTGCCCTAGGGCCCTCTTTTTGCCCACTCTAAATCAAAATGTATCATTTCACACTTTCCTGCATTATGGGTCATCTGCTGTATGTTCGCCCATTTCACAGGTCTGCCTATGCCTTTGTGACTTCAGCTACATTCCTCCTCACTATTACATTCCTGAGGTTCCTTTCATCTACAAACTTTGAACTTGAGCCCTAGATCTTATTGAAAAAAATAAGATTTGAAGGGGGATTGAGAGGTTAGATGCTGAGGGGGTGTTCTGCCATTCCATCCCACTCCCTCCCTACAATGGAGGAATCTAGAACTAGGGAGCACAGTTTCAAAATAAGGGGGGTCTCCCATTTAAGACAGAGATGAGGATTAATTTGTTCTCTCAGAGGGTTACTAATCTTTGGAATTCTCTTCCCCAGAGAGCAGTGGAGGTTAGTTTATTGAATTTATTCAAGACTGAGTTAGACAGGCTTTTGATAGACAAGGGAGTCAAGGATTATTGGATGGGGGCGGGGTGGGGGGTGGGGGGTGCAGATAGGAAAGAGGAGTTGAGACCATAATCACATTATCTACAATCTTATTGAATGGTGGAACAACCTCAAAGTGTCAAAAATCATACTCTTGCTGATATTTCTTGTGTTCTTATGTATCCTTAGTTCAGGTCATTAATATACATATATAACAGAGCGGAGCTCCTCATACTAACCCCTGGGGACTCTCTTATCTGGCCCTACACAGGAAGCCATGTCTTGTAAACATTACCTTAGAAGTATTTTGTTCAAGTCCTCATACATGGGCAATGCCACCTTGCACACTGTGTCTGTGTGTCAGAAACTTGCAAATCAAGGTGCTTAGGATTTCTTGAATCATATTTGAAACATGCGTGTTGCCTTACCATGGTGCGTTTGATACACCCTGAGAAAAAAACCCACATATTTTGCTATTCTGAACAAAGCAGTAAAGTGCCCAATAATTGTTACCGGTCAGAGCTTGGCAGACAAATTGGAGATAGCTTTGCACACTTGACAAGTGAGCTGGGAAAATAGCTGCTATCACCAGAGGTCATTCTGACAGCTGCTATTCTACCCTTGAGTCAAGAACTCAGTCAGGCACCTTTCATTTAGAAACAGTTCCTACTCTTAATTGAGGCCAGTGACAACTAGGACAATGCCATGAAAATGTAGGTTGGTAATTAAAAATTACAAAATTCTCCAAATTCTTCTATTGTTTGGGTAAGTGTCTTTCTCTTGACCTCTCCCTTTGCTTGAAAGAAGATGGTGCCTTTATGCTGTTGTGCATCTATAACACTTTTTCCATGAAGTACTTCAGTCAAACCTGCCACTGTAAATTTGATTTAAAAGCTATAAATTGTCATAATGCCGACAAGGGAATAAATCATCGAGTCAGGTGGTTCCACAGATAATCTTCAATGGTTTTTGAGTAAAAATAATACACGAGGTGAAAGGTCTCAATAGAAATATTGAACTATCTTTTACTTTCAGAGATAAAAACGAAAAAACTGCGGATGCTGGAAATCCAAAACAAAAACAGAATTACCTGGAAAAACACAGCAGGTCTGGCAGCATCGGTGGAGAAGAAAAGAGTTGACGCTTCGAGTCCTATGACCCTTCGACAGAACTTGGTTCTGTCGAAGGGTCATGAGGACTCGAAACGTCAACTCTTTTCTTCTCCGCCGATGCTGCCAGACCTGCTGAGTTTTTCCAGGTAATTCTGTTTTTGTTTTTTTTTTACTTTCAGATATTGATTACCCTGCTCTGTTTGTTTCATTGCAAAACTTGTAACCTGTTTCCTTGGCTGTAGTCTTTGGAATTTTTTTTCACCTTGGGAACTTGAAGCTGGAGCAACATTTACTTGAATGTCAAGGATCTATGGCTCCGCTACCTACCACATTATGAAAGTTTTAGAATCAGTCGTTAATTTTAGGAGCAGAATGTTTTGTCTATCAATGCGCTTGACCATTACTCCTCCTTTCCTCAGCTTGAACTCTGCTTGGTTGAGGAGCAAAGGCCAATAGCTAAAGTACGCACATTTCACCTTCTGGAAATTATTCCTCATTGTGGAAACATCAATATCATCACAAGGAATTACACAGAATTGGGTAGGATCCTGCTGCAGTTTCCATCCAGTAAGTCATGAAACAAATAAATAGTAACTGAAGTAAACAGCCTGGTGGAGTAATGCCTGGTGGAGTAACACCAACCTATGCAGGGCAGAATAAAATCCCTTTTAAAAACTGAAACTTATGAAGCTGAGTTTCTTGGGAGATTAACTTTATTAAAGTTTTTTGAACAATGTGTGAGATAGAGCAGCTTTAAGCTACATTCAAATATAGAAACTGTCAAAGACTTGGGATACGAGCAAACATGAGAGAACATTATGAAAAAGAGGTATAAGAATAAAAACTTTTACAATAATCTTTACTGTCAGGGGACTTTTCATTTCAGTTTGGTCTACAGTACATGCACTTTCATTCCTCAGGAAGAATATTGTGTGAATGGGGAATCACAATTATTTATTCTATGTTTTATTTTACCACAGGGCAAATTATCTGATATTCTTGGTGGGTGTAATCAGTCAATAAATTAGTTATGGAAAATAATATGGACTCCCAGCCTGACCAATATGAAGTATAGCAGCCTGTGTAAATGCAGAAGAATTTTTATTTGACAGATTTTTGTAAAATGTGCATTCTGACGGGCATCGGGCAGGGTTAGATATTTTCTGCAATATTAGACCAGAATATAAATAACAATCTTAATTCCCCATTTTCAGTATGTTGTTTTTAAGTTTGCACGGAAACAAAATCCTTTTTGAGGTAGAGTTTGGTGATAGCAAGCACCGAGGTTTTTATTTTGTTTAAATGAATCATTGGTCCATTAGTCCACATCAATCAAAATTAATCAGGGGCAATCTTCCTAGATTTTTGAGCTCGGAAGAAGAGTCATATGGACTCTACACGTTAACTCTGTCTTTCCCTCCACATATGTTGTTAGACCTGCTGAGTTTTTCCAGCAATTTCTGTTTTTGTTTCAGATTTTCAGCACCGGCAATATTTTGCTTTTTTCCTATACTTAGTGCCCAACTAGTGCCTGGAAAATAGCTGCTGATCGTTTACTCTTTTCCTCTGAATGTGTTTTATGGCTTAGGCAGTGTATTATCAGGCTCAGTTGGCTTTACCACAAGTCTAATTGACCCTTGACTATCTATTTAAATATGGCTGCCGATTTTGGCGCCTGTAATATGGGGGTGAGCTCAGGGATAGGTGGTATGGGCACCTGCCCAATTTACATACACCCCCTCCCTCCCCCAGCAGGGGCACCGTTAAATGCAGCAATATATATAGAGAAGCCATCTTTCCAGTTATGTGGAGAATTGTCTTTAATGTGATGGTTTTTTTGCAGTGGGAATTGGAAATATGAAAGAAGGACTCTAAATAAGAAAATGCCATCACATTGCAAAAAAAACAAAATAATACAGATGCTGGAAATCTGAAATAAAACAGAAAATCACCCAGATAACATCAGCAGAGAGAGAAAAACATAGTGTTAACCTCAGAGTCCTATTTGACCCTGAGTTAACTTCTATTCCCAGATCCTCTTCATCATCATGATTGTCTGCTCCCAGCTCCATACCATCAAACATCACAGCACCTGCTTCAGGTGGTCTGCTGCTGACACCTTCATCTCTGCCTTTGCTACCTTCAGACTTAACGCTTTCTTGGCTGGCCTCTCATCTTTCACTCTTCATCGACTTAGGCTCATCCAAAACTCTGCTTCCCGTGTCCTAGGTCACACTAAATTCCGTTCACACACCCATCCTTTCAACACTGAACTGCATTGGCTCCCAGTTAAGCAAAACATGGATTTAAAATTCTCATCTAGTTTTCCAGTCCTTTCATGACCTTGCCCCTCCCTATCTCTGTAATCTCCTCCAGTCATACTACCCTCCCTATCTCTGTAATCTCCTCCAGTCATACTACCCTCCCTATCTCTGTAATATCCTCCAGTCATACTACCCTCCCTATCTCTGTAATATCCTCCAGTCATACTACCTTCCCTATCACTGTAATCTCCTCCAGTCATAGTACCCTCTCTATGTATGTAATCTCCTCCAGTCATACTACCCTCCCTATCTCTGTAATATCCTCCAGTCATACTACCTTCCCTATCACTGTAATCTCCTCCAGTCATACTACCCTCCCTATCTCTGTAATCTCCTCCAGTCATAGTACCCTCTCTATCTCTGTAACCTCCTCCAGCCATAGTACCCTCTCTATCACTGTAATATCCTCCAGTCATACTACCCTCTCTATGTATGTAATCTCCTCCAGTCATACTACCCTCCCTATCTCTGTAATCTCCTCCAGCCGTACTACCCTCTCTATGTATGTAATCTCCTCCAGTCATACTACCTTCCTTATCTCTGTAATCTCCTCCAGTCATACTACCCTCCCTATCTCTGTAATCTCCTCCAGTCATACTACCCTCCCTATCTCTGTAATCTCCTCCAGTCATACTACCCTCCCTATCTCTGTAATCTCCTCCAGTCATACTACCCTCTCTATCACTGTAATATCCTCCAGTCATACTACCCTCCCTATCTCTGTAATCTCCTCCAGCCATAGTACCCTCTCTATCTCTGCAACCTCCTCCAGCCACAGTACCCTTTCTATGTATGTAATCTCCTCCAGTCATACTACCCTCCCTATCTCTGTAATCTCCTCCAGTCATACTACCCTCCCTATCACTGTAATATACTCCAGCCATAGTACCCTCCCTATCTCTGTAATCTCCTCCAGTCATACTACCCTCCCTATCTCTGTAATCTCCTCCAGTCATACTACTCTCTCTATCACTGTAATATCCTCCAGCCATAGTACCCTCCCTATCTCTGTAATCTCCTCCAGTCATACTACCCTCCCTATCTCTGTAATCTCCTCCAGCCATAGTACCCTCCCTATCTCTGTAATCTCCTCCAGCCATAGTACCCTCCCTATCTCTGTAATCTCCTCCAGTCATACTACCCTCCCTATCTCTGTAATCTCCTCCAGCCATAGTACCCTCCCTATCTCTGTAATCTCCTCCAGTCATACTACCCTCTCTATCACTGTAATATCCTCCAGCCATAGTACCCTCCCTATCTCTGTAATCTCCTCCAGTCATACTACCCTCCCTATCTCTGTAATCTCCTCCAGCCATAGTACCCTCCCTATCTCTGTAATCTCCTCCAGTCATACTACCCTCCCTATCTCTGTAATCTCCTCCAGCCATAGTACCCTCCCTATCTCTGTAATCTCCTCCAGCCATAGTACCCTCCCTATCTCTGTAATCTCCTCCAGTCATACTACCCTCCCTATCTCTGTAATCTCCTCCAGTCATACTACCCTCCCTATCTCTGTAATCTCCTCCAGTCATACTACCCTCCCTATCTCTGTAATCTCCTCCAGTCATACTACCCTCCCTATCTCTGTAATCTCCTCCAGTCATACTACCCTCCCTATCTCTGTAATCTCCTCCAGTCATACTACCCTCCCTATCTCTGTAATCTCCTTCAGTCATACTACCCTCCCTATCTCTGTAATCTCCTCCAGTCACACTACCCTCCCTATCTCTGTAATCTCCTCCAGTCATACTACCTTCCCAAGTATTGGTGCTCATCGAATTCTGACCTCTTGCGCATCCTTAATTTGAAATGCTTCAGCATTGGTGGCCATGCCCTCAGCTGCTTAGGCCCTAAGCTCTGGAGTTCCCTCTCTACACTTATCTATCTTTCAAACTCTCTCTCCTTCTCTAACGTATTCCTTAAAATCTGCCTCAGCTTTTGGCCATGCATCGTAACATCTTTTCACATGGCCCGGTGTCAAAATTTGTTCGACATTTGATCCAGTGAAGTATCTTGGGATATTTTGCCATGCTTAAAGCGCCGTATACATATATTAGTTATTGCTGATGATGTTAACATTTGCTTTTGTCTCGTTCCCCCCACTCCCGGTGGTCGAGGTTCAACTCAATCGAAATAAAAATCGGGAAAGATGTAAATTGGCTGCCGACTCACGATCATTGATTTTACACCATTGCAAAAATCAAGGTCAACGCCTTTATTTCTCCGATCAGTGTCATCAGGAAAAAAGTCATTGACATTAGTGGAACTGAAGTGACTGTTAAGTGATCTACTTCAAACCACACCCAAGAAACTGCTTTATTCTGCTTATTTCCTTATGAAATCTCCATGGGTGGAAATCTGTCAGGTTTATGCAGAAATTCCTTCAGGCAATCAATGATTTTTCTGCAAAGGAGAAAACTTCAGAGAATACATGAAAATATCACTCGTTAAATTAATGCAGGAGCTTCCACTGGTGGTACTGTTTACCACTCAAAACCACATTGGCTCAATCACATACATTTACTTCTCATTTTGCAGCCCATTTTGAAAATATTGTCAGCAAAATTTGTTTTATTGCAGCATGTGGCTAAATGATGGAATATTTCCATCCATTATTTCTTAGGCTATATTATTGCTTTGCAATCTCAGTGGGAAGCAAAGTCTCTTTACTGTTGCCTCGCTGATGTTCTTCACGAGAAGCTTTGAAGCTGCCATCAGTGGTTGCGTAATTGTAAACCATCAGTTTAAATGTGATAAGATTCAGTGAAAGTAGATAATGATTCAATAGCTGCAGTGAAGCTCTCACAGTTTTCCATCCCTTTTTAATAGGCAGGAATTCGAGCAGGTATTACCATGAGCAGGTAGTTAGTTATGCTTCAGGACACCTGAACTAAATCTGCTCCAGTGTGATTTCCACAAATGAGAGTGGGCGGAAAAAGGAAGTTTGATGATTCCTGTTGTTTTGGGCTTTCAGAAGGACACTGTGGCCCTAAAGAAGCATTTGCTTAATGAACACAAGACTGAAGGATTGAATTCAGCTCAACCCCAGTGGTGGACTATACAGATGAGGCCTGGGTTAGCACTGCACTCACAATGTGCTGCTACTCTCCACTATTTTTACTTGTCTAAATTAAGGCATGACAAGCTACTCACCTGCATGGCAATGGTGAGCGTCCAGGATGACATTGCGATGCAAATACCATTTTAACAGTGAGTTGAAACAAGACCCGCACAGTCTCTGGCAGCAAGAATATTCACCAAATCAGAGATTGTTTTCAGGTTCTTTTGCACCAGGAGCATCCTCTTGACTCCCCAATGATACCTTGGACCTGATCTGCTCCGTGCTTCCCTTCATCAGCACCAGCCCCTCCACACATCCTCACCAGACATCATTCCCACCAGTCTTCAGCAGGACTGAGTCGTGGTTTACTAATGAGGCAGAAAGTTAAACTCTCCCGAGCCTTAAAAATTTCAGGGGCCAAATGCTTCACCATCCACTTTGATGCCCCTCCCACCCCCCTCACACGCCCCCCTTCACCCCACTCACTGAAACACTCCCCAAATTCCGTCCCAAGGTAACATTTATCCTGGAATGTAATATTTAAAAATAAACTATTGACTGAAAGTGTCTGACAGGAAATGTCTGACATTGCTAACATTCATAAACCACTCAGGTGTCAAAAACTACTGAATTGAATTACACTCCTACAACCCTCAATTAGCCATTTATTATCTGAAATTTACTGCAATTTAATTAAAAAAACCTTTTATAGCTGTTCAATATAACAAGTTCCAAACACTAGATAAACACATTTGATTCAGGGACACACACACACATATACACTCACACAGACTCACACACACACACACACACACACACACACACACATACACAAATACATTCACACCCTCACACACAGACACACACTCACATGCATAAACTCACACTCACATGCATGCAGACACACTCACATACATACACACACACACTCAGGCACACATACAGACACACACAGGCACACAAATACACTCACACTCTCATATACATACACAGGCTCTCACACACACACACACCCATACTCACACACAAGACACACTTCTAGCGATGTAATGCTGCTATTGTTTAAAGGCATATTACAACATCCCACTTTCAAAGAAGTAGAACTATTTATATTACATGATCATGTTTAGTTACCATTATGTAAGTGTACAGGACTGATGGATACAACTGGTGAATCTGAGTCTCTAAAGTTTTGAAGTAATCTGCTGGTATGCCCAGATCTTGTAATGGTAATCTTGTATGGAGGTTTCTTTAATTGCTCACAATGATCTGTGGGATTGTCATTCTTGAATGTTGTTCCTGGTTGCATTTGGGATCTAGTCCTTGATGCAATAGGACTGCAAGGTGGTTGAGGAGCTGGAAGTGGAGCTGATTTGTCCTCAGTTACATCTCACCGCTGCACCTTTTTGTGCAATGAATTGACAGGACCTTGTTTCTGAACAAATCCTTGTTAGCTGGGCTGTCTGCCAGATACCTTCTGTGGAATCCTGGATATGAACTTGTTGCCGCAAATGTAAACTTGGCAATACTGTACCAATATTTTTATCATGTACGTTGGTCGTCTTCTCTTGTAGTTTTAAAACTTTCTCTCTAGTTTCTGAGAGAGTAGAATGGGTAAGAGTAGGAAAGTTGGTACCCACTGGTCTGCCAAACATGAACTCTGCCAGTGATGGAATAATTGCACTTAAATGTGTCGCTTTCAGGTGTAACATTGCGATGCGTAGATCCTGCTTGGTCTGTCTCTAATTGAAAATGAGGGATTTCACCATGCATATCATTCATTCAGGTAGGCCATTAGAACTAGGGTTATGAGGAAAAGAAGAAGAGAAGTAGATATCTCACTTCTCACACATATCCTGAAGAGGCTTACCAATAACTTGAATATTGTTATCTGTAATGATCTCTCTCAGCACACCAAATGGTGCTATTTTCAGTCTGAGAGGCCAGAATTTCACGCTACCCACTGGCAGGTTTTTAGGCCGGATGGGGGGAGCATGAAATTGAAGGAATGGGATTCCCTCCAGGTTCCCACCCACCCCAACCTCGCAGCAATTCTTTGCTGGGATGGGCAAGGCCTCAGATGGGAAGCCCACCCTTCCCCCAGCTGAGGCCCTTAAGTCACCAATTATTGCTCACGTAAGGGCCTTTTCCTAACCAGTCTCAAGTTTTAGGCTGGCAGAAGGAATAACTTGGTGCCAGGAAAGCTCAAAAAAGAATGGGCTGAGATCTCTGGCGGGAAGGAAGGGGGGCTATCCTCCTTCAGAAACCCCCTAGCTGCAAGCAGCCATGCCCACTAAGGTCCATGGTCATTGGGCCTCCCTCCCCCAAACTCCAGCCTTTCCCCAGACAACCTCGATCGCTCCCTTGGCACACAGCCCCTCCCTACCATCACCAATCAGGGTCATCTTAAACTTACCTTGTCCTCTGGTCCCGTGATTTAGGCTCAGGCATGTGGGTGCACTTCCTTTTCTGTCCATTGCAGCTCTTGTTGATGCAAAGGCTGCAGAGCTGCTGGCCAATCTGATTGGCTGGTACCTCTCTAAGGCGGGATATGGGTAGAACTGAGAAACAAAAAAGGAGCAATCACATTGCCAGGAGTGTACTATAGGCCCCCAAACAGTCAGAAAGAAATAGAAGAGTGGATATGTAAGCAAATTTCAGAGGAGTGTAAAAATAATAGGTTAATAATAGTTGGGGATTTCAACTTGCCCAACATTAATTGGGTTAGTCATAGTGTGATAGGTTTAGAGGAAGCAGAATTCTTAAAATGCACCCAGGAGAACTTTTTAAGCCAGTAACATAGAAGGTCCTACAAGGGAGGGGGCGGTCCTGGGCTTAATTACAGGGTTTGAAGCTATGCAAGTGGTAGAGGTATCAGTGGGGGAGCATTTTGCAGATAGTGATCATAGCTTGGTTAGATTCAAGGTTGTTATGGAAAAAACAAGGATGGGCCAGGAATCAGAGTTCTAAATTGGGGGAAGGACAATTTTAATAAGATTAGATATGATTTGGCCAGAGTGGAGTGGGAGCAGCTACTTTTAGGTAAGTCTGCGTCAGAGTGGTGGGACTCATTCAAGGAGGAAATAGGAAGTGTACAGGGCCAACATATTCTAGCAAAGACAAAGGATGGGATCAACAAATCCAGGGAACCCTGGATGTTGAGGGATGTACAGGATTGGATTAAGAGAATAAGGGAGGTTTATGGCAGATACTGAGGGCTGAAAGCAGCGGAAGCCCTAGAGGAGTACAGGAGGTGTAGGGGGGAACTTAAAAAGGAAATTAGGAGAGCAAAAGGGGACATTAAAATACATTGGCAGGTAAAATAAAGGAAAATCCAAAATTATTTTACAAGTACATTAAGAGTAAGAGGATAACTATGGAAAGAGTAGGGCCCAATAAGGACCATAGTGGTAATTTGTGTGTGGAGCCGGGAGACATAGGTAGGGTTCTAAATGAATACTTTGTGCCGGTGTTCACAAGTGAGAGGGACAACTTGAGTATGGAAATCTGGCAGAAGGACTGTGATATAATTAGAGAAATTAGCATAGAAAGGGAAGAGATTCTAAGTGGTCTGGCAGGCTTAAAAGGAGAAAAATATCCAGGCTCGGATGAAATGCATCCCAGGCAAGGGAGTAGATAGCAGGGGCACTGGCAATGATTTTCAATACCTCCCTGGCCACAGGAGAGATGCCAGAGGATGGGAGGACAGCCAATGTGGTATCTTTATTCAGGAAGGGAGGAAGGGATAAACCAGGGAACTACAGGCCAGTCAGTCTAACCTCAGTGGTGGGGAAACTATTGGGAGCAATTCTGAGGGACAGAATTAATCTACACTTGGAGAGGCAGGGATTAATCAAGGACAGTCAGCATTGTTTTGTTAAGGGGAGGTCACGTCTGACCAATTTGATTGAATCTTTTGAAGAGGCAACCAGGTGTGTAGATGAGGGCAATGCATTTGACGTAGTCTACTTGGACATCAGCAAGGCTTTTGATAAGGTTCCCTGTGGGAGACATAATGAAGGTAAGAGCCATGGGATCCAAAGCAATTTGGCAAATTGGATCCAGAATTGGCTGAGTGGCAGGAAGCAGAGGGTGATGGCCAAGGGGTGTTTTTGTGACTGGATGCCTGTGTCCAGTGGGATTCCACAGGGATCAGTGCTGGGTCCCTTTCTGTTTGTGATATATATAAATGATTCAGACTTGAATGTAAGAGGGTTGATCAGTAAGTTCGCGGATGACACAAAAATTGGTGGGATGGTAAATAGTGAGGAGGATAGCCTTAGATTACAGGAGGATATAGACGGGCTGGTCAAATGAGCTGATCAGCGGTATTTGGAATTTAATCTGGATAACTGTGAGGTGATGTACTTGGGCAGGACAGACAAGGTACGGGAATACACGATGAATGATAGAACCCTGGGAGATACCAAGGTTCAGAGGGGCCTTGGGGTTCATGTCCACAGGTCCCTTAAGGTAGCAGGACAGGTAGATAAGGTGGTTAAGAAGGTAAATGGGAAGCTTGCTTTTATTAGCTGAGGCATAGAATATAAGAGCTGGGAGTTTATGCTGGAGCTGCATAAAATGCTGGTTAGGCCACAGCTGGAGTACTGCACGTAGTTCTGGAATTCACATTATAGGAAGGATGTGATTGCACTGCAGAGAGTGCAGAGGAGATTTACCAGAATGTTGCCTGGGCTGGAGAGTTTTAGTTATGAGGAGAGATTGGATAGACTGGGGTTATTTTCCCCGGAGAAGAGGAGATTGCGGGGATACATAATTGAGGTGTATAAAATTATGAGCGGCATAGATAGGGTGGACAGGAAGGAACTTTTCCCCTTGGTGGAGGGATCAATGACCAGGGGGCATAGATTTAAGGTAAGGGGCAGGGGGTTTAGAGGGGATGTGAGAAAGAATTTTTTCACCCAGAGTGTGGTGGGAAGCTGGAACTCGCTGCCTGAAAGGGTGGTAGAGGCAGAAATCCTCATAACATTTAAAAAATATTTAGATGTGCATTTGCGATGACATGGCATACAAAGCTATGGGCCTAGTGTTGGAAAATGGGATTAGAGTAGTTAGATACTCATTTGAGCGGCGCATACGCTATGGGCCGAAGGGCCTTTTCCTGTGCTGTAGACGTCTATGGCTCTATGACTTCCGCCTGAGTGAGAGTTGAGATCACTTGACGCTCACTCGAGTGTGAAATGGCTGTGGGGCACTCGAAGTCGGCGGGGATGTGCTCCCTGCCAACTTTTCGGTTGGCCGGAAGCGAGCCCCCACCATCCGAAAAATTCAGGTCAGAATGTGCATAAAATTGTGCTTGTCATATTGTACAAATGTCATATAACGAGGTATTTGGAAAAGTAGTCGGTGATGATGATGAAGTCAATGCCATTGGGATGAAAAATGTTGGGTGTGATTTTGGACCAAGGGCGGGTAGGAACTTCACATGGAACCAATGGTTCTTTGTGCTGACTTGGCATATACTCTTGACATGCCTCACACTTCTTGATGATAACTTCAATGTCATTGTTCATACTTGGCCAATAGATTATCTCTCTTGCAAGTCTTCTCTTCCAATCTATGTCCATGTGTGAATGATGAAGTTGTTGAACGATATCTGGTATTTTGAGCTGCCTGCCTCTAAAAATGACTCCCCTGGAGATGCTTAGCTCATCCCAATAAGGGATGCACTCCTCTCCATATGAGCATTACAACCTAGTGCCATTGCCCTGCCTTTTCCCCATACCCCAGCACATTGTTTCTATTCAAATAATCATCCAATGCCCTGTTGAATGCCTCCACCACACTCCCAGGCAGTGCTTTCCAGACCCGAACCACTCGCTGTGTGAAAAAGATTTTTTCTCACAACACATTTGCTTCTTTTGCAAATCACTTTAAGTCTGGGCCCTCTCATTCTCCATCCTTTTACCAGCTGGAACAGCTTCTCCTTATCTACTCTGTCAGCCCCCTCATGATTTTAAACATCTCCATCAAATCTTCTCTTAGCCTTCTTCTCTCCAAGGAGAACAGCCCCATCCTGTCCGATCTATCCTCATAGCTGAAGTTTCTCATCCCTGGGAACATTCTTGTAAACTTTCACCATTTCCTCTGGTAGCTGCCAGCAGTTTTGTTGCACTAAATCTACCAGATCACTTTGGAGAACATCTTCAAGTTCAACATCAATGAAGTCAACTTGTAGACCCAAGGATATATCTTTTGCGTTTGCTGGGTTAGGCAATTTGCTAAGTGTATCCGGTATGACCAGCAAGTTACCTGGCTTGTACCTGATCTCACAGTCGTAACCTTGCCACCTGATGTAAAAGTCATTGGTGAACCCCCTACACTACCCCTAATTGGCTGGTTTTCCCTGCAGCCCATTTTATTGAGCCAGCCCATGAATTGGTTTGAGGAGGGCTTTGTGCCCCAATCAGAGAGGAAGCTCCACCTCTAGGAGCTCCTGACCAATCAAATTGTGGGCAGCACTCTCGACCCAACACCACCACTGGGAGTGGTGGCAACTGCAGGCAATCTTTGATTATAATAGTACGCAGGCTGGACTTACAGGTAAGTCAATGCTCTTGCTGGGCCAGGCTGCTAGGTGAGGGGGTAGTGGGGACCAATATCAGCAGCGCAGGAGAGAGGGGAAACACAGCATGGAGTGGGGTGGGGAGGGGCGGTGGGTGGGGGGGGGTTGGTGGGGAGCTGGGGGCACGGGGGCGTGGTGGGGTACATGAAATACCTGATGGGAGCTTTCAATGGGCACAGTGTACCTGGTACAAGCCACCTGACCCCAGCCCAGCCACAAGGTTCACCAGATTCTTTTGGGCAGTCTTGCCACTTACTGCCAGCTTCCTGGCGATAAATGGTTTGGGTCTGGAATGCATTATCTGGAAGTGTGGTGGAGGCAGGTTCAATCAAGGCATTCAAGAGAGCATTGGATGATTACTTGAATGGAAACAATGTGAAGGGGCACAGGGAAAAAGCAGGGCAATAGCACTAGGTCATAATGCTCACTTGGAGAGCTGGTGCAGACACGATGGGTCAAATGGCCTCCTTCTGTGACGTTAAGATTCAGTGATTTCCGCACTGTGAGTAAAATCCCAGTGGTGGCAGAAAGAGGCCCTGAAGTTGGCCGTTTAAGCAAGCCCACAGGTGAGCTAGCTACCCAATGCCTCCCCTGCCACATGTAAGGTACCTGTGTGGGCAGGCCAGCAGCTGCCATGGCATCGATAGCGTGGCACCCAATTAGGTAACACCCCCGTCGACTGCCATTGTGCCCCCAGGGGCATTGTAACATCCCAGCTAAGGTGTCTAAAACAGCTGAGTTCAATGTGAAAAGCTTTCTTTAAGGGATGTGATAGGATCAATCAGCAGGACCTCTTTATTTCAACCCTGAAGTCAACCCTGTGTTATGGGTGTGGTTGGCTTCACCCAAGATGATTTTAAAGCAGCCATTAACGATCACAGAAACTTGATTTATACTGGATGCACTTTCTGTTTAAAATCCCCCAAACTTTTGCATTGGCTTAGCTGGTCTCACCTGGTTGTGTTGATAAAACCAGTGCCAATTAGTGGAAATCTTATCCTGTCAGATATAAAGTTTAAAAATGAATTAAAAATAATTTTCCACCAAATGGTTCGGGATCTTTTGAAGTTTATGGGTCAATGATGTCTTCAACATATAAATAACTGCAAAGCACCAACATAATTGATGTGGGGCCTCATTTGTCTCCTTCCAGCTCACTACTTTTCTTCCATTCAACTCCTTGGCAACTAATCAGCCCCTGTTTAGTTTTAAATTTATGTCCCAGTTATGAGCTACATCCACCCTGTCCTGTTAATGATGGAGGAGTGGGGGGGAGGGAGGGTGCTTGTAATTTTCTACTTCCTAACGTTTCAAAATTAGAACTTAGATAGCAATTAACTTTGAATTTTGGGACAATTGTGATCTTATTTTGGGGAGAACAGGTCCGCTGGGAATGAAATGAATCGCTGCAGCCGAAATAAATGAATTCCGATTTCGGGACAAAGGGCTTTAGAGGTGAACTACATAGACGATGGTGCCAAACATACTTTAGGGCATTGGAGGGAGTTTGACTGCCACATATTCATTGATGACACCAATCCACCATTAATCCATTCCAGTGCACATTGGGAAGAACACAGCAGTCGAGAAGTAATTGCTGCCACCTGGGAATTGAGTAAAGAAATTCATCCTCCATATAATTCAGTTGGAATCTGAGGAAACCTAAACAGGCAGGGAATGAACAAATTGAATACATTTCTATTGAATAAATACAAATTGGGTTTCAGGAGCAACACATCAGCTGCAAATTAATAAATAAAGTGAACATCCCTGAAATAGGTTCAGTACAGTTTTGTTGGGCAGAGCTGGCCAGCAATGAATTGGTTAGTCAAAGAAATGATAATTTGTTAGCTAATTTCAACAGGTAACATTAGGCCTTGTGAAGAGGATTGCAGCCACCACCTGAATGGTTAATTCTCTCACCTCAGTATTAGATTGCAGATTGGATGAAGGGTAAAGTGGAGGAAGGGATGTGGGACCAAGGCCAGTAGATTTGATCATGGTGACATGTTCTTGAGAAGAGTAAAATCTGGGAGGGATTTGGTTCCCGATGGCCAGTTTCCATTTTATATGTTTCTTGTCATTTTCACCCCTCCCCCCACCACCACATCAAACATACTTGTTTACATATTTTTTAAAAATTGCCTCTCCCTCAGCAACACATTAAGAAGATTCATTATTTACATATTGAAGTTAAATATCCTTTAATAATATAGGCACTTCAGACTAAATTGTAAACGATTGAAAAACCCTGAAGTCAGACTGATAAATGTTTGTAAGGAGAAGCAGTTTACCGTTTTTAATCCTGAGGACTTGTTTAGCAGATGCAAAGGTAACACAGGGGCACGAGGTAGAGTAGAGGATGGAAGCTGTGCAACACTGGTTCATACCTCTACTGTTAAACTATTGGTTCAAAGTTGATTCAAACTGAGGCATGTAAACCCCCACAGATGATCGTGGGTAAGATCAGTTTCAATAGAATATAAGCACAGCGAGATACTATTGATATTTTGGTATGAATCCTACATTGATCTAGTAGGAGGTCTGCATTTTTCCTGGTTTTGTTTAAAAGGAAGCATTTATTCAGTGTAGCAAGAAATTGACTCTGCATTCACTGAAAACGTATCTGATGTGGGAGTGCTTGATACTTGATGCACAAAGAGGCAAATAAATGCCAAGCAGAGTGACTCACCTGCTAGTACTGTGCACTGAAGATGGCTAAAGATCCACTCAACATCCCTCTCTCTGGATGCTGACAGGACTCGGCCACCCCTGCTGTAAGGAAAATTAAGGGTGTAACTGAGGTCTAAAGTTAGAAAATTCAGTTCAGGCCAAGCAACTACAAAGTAAAATTTAGGTGCAGTTCCTGCAGATTTACATGTAGCTTCCTTGGAATGGGTTCACAAGAACAACGATAGCTAGGTCAGAATGCAATGAGAAGGGGTTAAAATTTTGAGTCATATGAGGGTCAGCAACATGCTTAGGAACAGGACAAATGTATTTAGCAAAATGGCCTCCCAATAACCTTTGATCTCATCACCCCTTTCAGGGGTGTCAAAGGAGGAGAATAGAATGAGAGAAAAAACTTGGGAAAGGGCTCTGACTCAGTCAGGGATCCTGTTAACAACTGTTAACAACTTGGCTGAGGAGAAAATCTAAGACATTTCAGAAGAGCTGGTGCAGAAAGCAGATTATCACAAAGCAAATGTAAGGAAAATAAAAGAATATTACTTTTGAAATGAATGAATAGATTTTGAAATTAATTCATAGACAAATTAATTGTAATCATTTTATACAAGTATGAATTAATTCATAAATCTGTTAATCAATTTAAAAATTAATGTTAAATGTACTCATTAATTCAGAAATATTTTGCCTTTGATATGTAAACCTTTTAATTACAAATTATGCTGGTGTTAAATTGAAAGCTGTATAATTACAAATTACCCAAGTGAGTGAGAGTTAGAGGTCTTATGTTAAACATTAAGTTTTACATTGGTTTATGATTTTAAAAAAGTTATAAATATATTTTTTAAATAATTAAATAGATTGTGTTAAATTATGCATAAAAGTAAATTTGCAACTCACAGGGTGTCACAACTTGAATGCTTTTGAAATTAAACAAATTAAAATTTACTGTTTATAATCAAGTTGCAAATATGTTTTAATATTTATATGAATTACAAATGTATGCCTTTATGGTCCAGAACTTCTGTGCCGTGGCAGTTACCATCAGGTTGCTCGTCCACTCCTATTCACTTACTCAGGTTGGGAGCTGCACGTTTCTCACCTAACTTTCTGTGCCAGAGTTGGTGGGAAATGTGCAGCGCAGTAGCTCCAGAGTCCACCACTGCAGGGGAGTAAGGTCAGGGGGAGTGAAGTCGTGCTCCCCATCACAGGTCACCAGGCTATGCCCCTTTATTTTTGAAAATATGATTTTTTTTTAACTTTCAATTGACTGGAAATTTTGCGATTTGAATGGATACAGAGCAAACTGCTTAAAAATGCAAGGCAATATTCCAAGGTGAAGGTGAGAAACAAACAAATTGTTCTCAGGGGAATGTGAAGTGAGAGACATTTCCTGTAATCCAGACACCCATTGAAATCCGTAAGTCTCTAAGGAACAGACATTAAAAATGCAAAGTTCTGCACATTGAAACAATGGCTGCAACAGGCAAACACACCCAAAGCCTCTTGGAAGTACATAACGGGCAGAATTTTCAGGTCGGTGGGCGGGTGCGATTAGCGGATCTGGGAGTAACTGGGAAACGCCCACCGCGATCGGCCCCCAACTGTGATTTCACGCTGGCTGGTTCACTAACGCTGAAAACCTTAGTGCTGCCAGGGTGAGAGCGGGAGGAGGCCGGGCGCTGACACGAGTGTGAACAAATGTGGAATGAAAGCTCCCTGAAGGCAGGGAGCTCCCTCTGGGAGCTGAAGACTTCAAAACAACTAAATAAAGATTTTAAAATCAGAACAAGAAGGTTCGAGCGTCACAAACAGTCACCTGAATGTATACATTATAAAAATTCTGTCTCTAGATTTGTTTTATTTAATAATGGAAACCTCATCCTGCCCTTGGACAAGGTTTCATGAAAAATGCAAAGGCCGCCTGGCTGATTTGCCCGTCTGCCAACTGTGAGGTTGAATGTTTTCCAGCCTATTGTGGGGGTTTTACTTGGAGCTGGTGCACTTGGTCACCGCCTTTGTCCCTGCCGATATGACGTGCTTGGCCAGTTCCCCGGGCAGCAGCCCGGTCTGGATCTCCCAGGAGCTGATGGTGCTGCGCTTGTTGTAATGGGCCAGGCGGGAAGACTCGCCCACAATGCGCTCGAAAACATCGCTCACGAACGAGTTCGTGATGCTCATGGCCTTGGAGGAGATGTCGGTGTCGGGGTGAACCTGCTTCAACACTTTGTAGACGTAGATGGAGTAACTCTCCTTCCTCGACTTTCACTGCTTCTTCCAGCCGTTTGCTGATGGTTTCTTTAAGGCTTTCTTGGCTCCCTTCTTGGGAGCTGGTTTCTTCTCATCTACCATCTTCAGTTTCAGACATAGAAAGGATGGACCATGAAAAATTGGGGACAATTACGACTTTAATGGGCTTAATTGCCCTCTTGGTTGTCGGTGGGCACGCTCCCGATTTTTGCGTGTGCCCACCACCTCAAGTATCACACGAGCACAGGGTGACATCGGGACACTCTCCTGATGTCATCACGTGCTATTTTACGCTTGAGCGGGTTGGCTGCGCGCCTGCATGCCAACTTGAAAATTCTGCCCAATGGGTGAAGCATTTCAAGGAAACGCTACCCAGCCACTAGAAAAAGATTGCAAGTGACACAGTCTCTGTCAAGAAAGTTTTCAGCAGAGGAAGCATGCTGAATGCTGCTCTCCCTCCCTCTCTCTCTCTATTTTGGAATAAGTGTGTCCTCCGGCTCGAGAAGCCAACAGTATCAGGAACGTGCCAGCAAACTGAGATCTCGTAATAATTGCAACATTTTCTGCATCAGTTCACATCCAAGAAACCAGCTAACCTGAATCGGCCGCAGTGATTAAAATCCATGCCTCAAGGACAATCAAAGAACACTTAACTGTATATTTTTATTACCTTTTTTATTGGACTCTAACTCCTCTTATTTCTGATAAGTGTGTATGTATGTGTGTGTGTGTGTGCGTGTGTGGTGGGGGTTTGGGTGGTGGTGGGGGGCAGGGGGAAGATGTGCCGGGGGCAATTGACTGCACAAAGGTCGAATATTTGATGCCACATTTTTATTATTTTCCTTGGGTTTAGCAGTTAATAAGTTTGATCTTTCTTTGACTCAGGACAGGTTGATAAGGTAGTTGAGAAGGCATATGAAATCCTTTCATTTAGTAGCTGAAGCATAGAATATAAGAGCAGGGAGGTTATGCTGGAACATATAAAACATGAGTTAGGTCAGAGCTTGAGTACTGTGTGCAGTTCTGGTCACCTCATTACAGAAAGGATGTGATTACATGAGAGAGGGTACAGAGGAGATTGATGAGGATGCTGCCAGGGCTGGAAAATTACAGCTATGAGGAAAGATTGGATAGGCTGTTCTGCTTGGAACAGGGGAGGTTGAGAGAGAGTTGATTGAGATGCACAAAATTGTGAAGGGTCTGGATAGAGTGGATGGAAAGGGCCTATTTAACTTAGCAGAGAGGTCAGTGGTCAGTGGCTAGCTGGCATAGATTGAAAGCGATTGGTAGAAAAATCAGAGGGGAGATAAGGAAATACCTTTTCACCCAGAGGGTTGTGGGGGTCTGGAATTCACTGCCTGAAAGGGTAGTAGATGCAAAAACCCTCAGCTCATTTAAAAGGTGTTTGGATATGAACCTCAAGTGCTGTAACATGCAGGGCTATGGACCCAAATGGTGGAAAGTGGGATTAGGCTGGCTGGCTGTTCTTCAGCTGGCACAGACCGAACGGCCTCTTTCTGGAAACTTTCTATGAGTCTATTCTATAAGAGAACCTTGTTGCTCCTTATTGCTCACCGCATAAATAGTTAAATACATTTGGATTCACAAAAGACATATACTTGTGAAAAAGAAAGTTGAACCTTTGTAGTGACCTATCGAGAAGTTTGAATAGAGGGGAACCAGTTCACCCTTTCTCACCTGGTCACAACACCCAGCGCTAGCTGCTGTAGCCAAGTAAGTTTAAAGGTCCCAGTCACTGTGAGAAGCCAAGGAGAAGGAAAGTGTGTGAGGTAAGTGGGTGAAGGGTTAGTGTGGTGAGGGGGGTCAGGAGGGTTGTTGGGGGCTGGGGGTTAGTCTGGGGTTAGTTGTGGGGCTCCACTGGGGAGTTGAAGGGTGTGGGGGGGGGGGGTTGCAGGGAGGGGGTGATGGGATGGGTCTGTACCATAGTTAACCAAGAGCTAGAAATAGTTTGAATTCTTCTAAATTCTCCCGGGTAACTATTCTGCTAAGAGAGTCAGAACCACTCAAAGTCTCCAATTTAAATGGTTCCAGGTGCAGTTGTAATTGCCCATCGAATGTTTAAACTTCCCGGGCAATTCCTGTGCAGTCCTTGCCTGGGGATTTCCAGGGGATGTCCCCTAGTGCAACTTCTGGGGTACCTCTGGGGTACAAACACTCCTCCACTCCCCCAATGACTCCCACCACCAGGAAATGGAAGTTCTGGGCTATATATATGTTTTGAATGTTAGTTATAGGGATGTTGGCATTGCTCATCCCTAATTGCCCTTGAGAAGGTGGTGGTGAGCTGCCTTCTTGAACCGTTGCAGTCCATGTGGTGTAGGTACACCCACAGTGCTGTTAGGGAGGGAGTTTCAGGATTTTGACCCAGCAACAGTGAAGGAACGGCAATATATTTCCAAGTCAGGATGGTGAGTGACTTGGAGTCAAAGTTTGAGATGGTGATGTTCCTCTGCAGCTGCTGCCCTTTTCCTTCTAGGTGATAGAGGTCGTGAATTTGGAAGGTGCTTTTCAAGGGAGCTTTAGTGAGTTCCTGCTGTACATCTTGTAGATGGTACACACTGCTGTCACTGTGTGCTGGTGGTTGAGGGGGAATGGGTTTGAGATGATGGATGGAGTGCTGATCAAATGGGCTACTTTGTCCTGAATGGTGTTGAGTTTTTTTTAATCTTATTGGTGCTGCACTCACCAGGCAAAGGGACAGTATTCCATCATACTCCTGACTTGTATCTAGGTGGTGATCAAATCTGGGGAGTTATGAAGTGAGTTACTACCGCAAAAGCCAGTCTCTAACCTGCTCATGATCCACAGCATTTATGTGGGCTTTTTCCAGTTGGGGGGGGTGAGTTGGGGCACGAGTGGGTTGCGGTGGTCCAAGACACAGCACTCATAAGCGGAGGTTTACGGCACTATAAACACAAGAGGGGTTTTACTTCAGCTGAAACATGTTCTATGTTCAAATGGTGTAAACATGACCAACATATAAAGATGTTATGTTTCATGGTCTGAATGTGCTTATGGTTCTCAGAGATGTTGGGCATGGGAGTGGCTTCTGATAGATGGGAAGGCCTGCAAACTTTATTTCAGAGGTGGTTAGTTGACATAGGGGTCACAGGATGGCCTGGTGAGGAACGTTCAGTAAGGAGGCATCACGCTTGCCCTCAGTTTCAAGCCAGGCCTTGGGTGCATGGCTGAATGAACAGAGAATCAAGGCCTCCTGCTCTCCCTGCCTCCCACAAGGTGCAACGCTTCTGCAGCCACATCCTCACCCTGGGCCTCCGCCAGCTCCTCATCAGACTCATCAGTTGAGTCATCCTCTGTGGCCTGGGGAGCTGCCTGGCTGTCTTCACCTTCCAAACAGTCGCCCCTTGAGAGAGCCAAACTGTGCAGAGCGCAGCACACGATGACAATAAGTGAAACAGGCTCTGGAGGATATTGCAGTGCTCCACCTGATTGGCCCAGATAGCAGAGCTTCATCTTGAGTCAGCCAATGGAACTATCAATCACTGCCCTTGTAGAAGCATGACTTCTATTGTACCCCTCCTCCGCTTCTGCCCTTGGGTGTTAGAGTGGCATCATGCGCCACCTTTTCAGGGGAATAGCCTTTGACCCATAGGAGTGAACCAGCCAACCAAGCTACAGCCTCAGCACCTGGGAGTGTTGCAGGGTGTACACATCATGGGAGCTGCCCGGGTACCGGGCACAGGCCTGCAACATCTGAGTCCTGTGGCCTCAAACAATCTGGATGTTGTTTGTTAATGAAGGCACCTGGCTTGCCCACTGGTGCCTTGATGGCCACTTGACTGCGGTCTGTGACTCTCTGGATGCAGGGGAACCCAGCAATTGCGGCCAAGCCTCTGGCTCACTCAGCCTGGCTGGCTTCATCAGTCCAGAAACGAATGAAGTTCATGACCTATCTGAACAGAGCGTCAGTGACAAGCTTAACGTAGCTGTGGGCAGCAGATTGGGAGACACCACATAAATCACCCACTGACCCCTGGAATGAATCTGAGGTGAAAAGGTTCAGAGCCACTGTCACCTTAAGAACCACTGACATCAGGTGACCACCACCACAGTTGAGGCTATCTCTGAGCCAAACATGTGGCTTTTTAAAATTCATTTATGGGATGTGGGCTTCACTGGCTGGGCCAGTGTTTATTGCCCATCCCTAGTTGCCCTTGAGAAGGTGGCGGTGAGCTGCATTCTTGGACCACTGCAGTCCATGTGGTGTAGGTATACCCATGTGCTGTTAGGGAGGGAGTTCCAAGATAATGATCCAGCGACAGTGAAGGAACGGCAGGTCAGGATGGTTTCCAAGTCAGGATGTTTTGTGGCTTTGAGGGGAACTTCCAGGTGGCAGTGTTCCCATATATTTGCTCCCCTTGCCCTTCTAGATGGTAGCAGTTGTGGGTTTGGAAGGTGTTGCTTAAGGAGCCTTGGCAAGCTTCTGCAATGTACCTTGTAGATGGTACACACTGCTGCTACTGTGCGTCGGTGGTGGAGGGAGTGAATGTTTGTGGATGGGATGCCAATCAAGTGGGCTGCTTTGTCGTGGATGTTATCAAGCTTCTTGAGTGTTGTTGGAGCAGCACCCATGCAGGCAATTGGAGAATATTCCATCACAGCCCTGACTTGTGTCTTGTAGATGGTGGACAGGCTTTGGGGAGTCAAGATGTGAGTTACTCGCCAGAGGATTCCTAGTCCTTGACCTGGTCTTATAGCCACAGTAGTTATATGGATAGTCCAGTTCAGTTTCTGGTCAATGGTAACCCCCAGGATGTTGATAATGCTACTGATTGTCAAGGGGCAATGGTTAGATTCTCTCTTTCTGGGGATGATCATTACTTGGCACTTGTGTGGTGCGAATGTTACTTGCCACTTATCAGCCCAAGCGTGGCTATTGTCCAGGTCTTGCTGCATTTGGACATGGACTGCTTCAGTATCTGAGGAGTCACAACTGAAGCTGAACATTGTACAATCATCAGCAAACATCCCCACTTCTGACCTTATGATGGAAAGAAGGTCATTGATGAAGCAGCTGAAGATGGTTGGGCCCAGGACACTACCCTGAGGAACTCTCATATTGATGCCCTGGAACCAAGGCAGTTAACCTCCAACATCACAGCCATC
This sequence comes from Carcharodon carcharias, assembly GCF_017639515.1. Classification (NCBI taxonomy): domain Eukaryota; kingdom Metazoa; phylum Chordata; class Chondrichthyes; order Lamniformes; family Lamnidae; genus Carcharodon; species Carcharodon carcharias. The sequence goes on from NC_054469.1 coordinate 218,323,843, forward strand.
CTCCTTTTTGCCAGGTCTGACTCTGCATGGAGGTCACAGTCTCCCTAGAGAAGCGGAGCCTCCTTCGGCACTGGACCTCCGAGATGTCCGGGTAGCTGGAGCACTGCCTGTGACTCTGACTACAGAATAATGGTGACTTGTGCAGGCCCTTCCGACTTGCACTTCCTGCTGGCCCTGCTCCCTACGTGGCTGCACCTCTCTTTCCACAGGTCACTCTCTGGGCCACTGCCTGCAGACACCAGCCCTCTTCTCCCTTTTTGCCCTCCCCTTCAAAGAGGAGGAGGTCCGTCAAGTGGAATAGACAACCCGCTTTTGCTGGAATAGTGGTGGCACCGGATTGTGCCCTGAAGGGTGCACTGGGTAGAAAGCCTTTAAGAAAGCTTGTAAGCCAAAGAGTCTTCCACAAAACACAGAAAATGCAAATAACTGACAGAAAAGCACCCACAACCAACTCTCGCCTGAAATCCAATTACTCAGATAGCAACAGCTCTGGTCGGCTTTTATCTCACATGAAAACGAGGATGGCCGCCTAGCCTTGTGCGTTGACTGCAAAATTACATGGGCCGCGTAAAATTTGTAATTGCCCACTTAATTGTCATCGGGTGCACTTCCGATTCCCATGCCTACCCGCCAAACGTTATATGACAGGACAGGCGATGACATCGGGACACGCGCTCAATATTTTGTTGCACGATCCTGCAACATAAAATTCTGACCCATATTAACCCTGGATGCTAGAGCATAAGACAGACAGCGTTAGCAGTTTGCTTTGCTGACTTCTGTATAGCAATATTTCTTAGGCTTGTTTAAAAACTGGTAAATCGTGTGTGGCTTTATTCTCTTACTAGGTAACTATGATTTCAAATTTTGTTTACTTTACAGCAAAAGTTACTGGTCCCTTATTGGATCTTAACAAAATTTGAGTGTCTTGTCCCGTATTCTAACAAAATTTGGGGACTCGACCAGGATCATAACAAAATCGGGGGGGGGGGGGGGCCTGGTCCGGGATCATAAAATCATGATTTTGTCCTTTCACGAGATGCTGAAAATGTGCCGGAAACAACAGCGATGAAAATTGTTGACCTTATTTTCTTGATAGTTGTCAGTCATCTGTGCTTCACAGTCATACAACCAGGAGGTTGAACACATAGACCTCGTGCACCAGCATCTTGGTCCTTCAAGTTTTTTTTTTAATTTGTTCATGGGATATGGGCATTACTGGCTAAGCCAGCCTTTATTACCCATCCCTAATTGCCCTTGTTCAGAGGGCATTTAAGAGTCAATCACATTGCTGTAGGTCTGGAGTCACATGTAGGCCCAGACCAGGTAAGGACGGCAGATTTCCCTCCCTAAAGGACATTAGTGAACCAGATGGGTTTTTAATGACAATTGGCAATGGTTTTATGGTCATCATTACTGACTGAGAGTAGCTTTAAATTCCAGGTTTATTCATTGAATTTAAATTCTGCCAGCTGTCGTGGACAAGGCGTGAAATTACAACAGGCAGATTGGTGAGGATGAGGTCAAGTAGGTTTTTCCCCCTTGTTCTTCCCATCAACACCGGCAGCAGGCCCAGCCAGACAGACAGCTCCTTCAGAACTCGTTCAGCACAGTGATTGGTGATGCTACCAAGCAGTCTTGGTGATGGACATTGAAATTCCCCACCCAGGGTACATTCTGTGTTCTTGCCACCCTCAGTACATCCTCCAATTGATGTTCAATATGGAGGAACACTGATTGATCAGCTGATGGAAGGAGGTACAGTCCTAATCAACAGAGGCTTCTTTGCCTATGTTTGACCTCATGCTCTGCAACTTCGTGAGATCTGGGGCTGAATCATACATGCCCCCACTGGGTGTGTTTTTGGCAGGGAAGGGGGATGTAAAATAGGGCAGGTGCCCACCACACCACCTTACCACCTAAGCTTACCCCCATAACGTGGTAGGTGGATGAATACTGAAATCGGCAGCCCGTCCCCTCTATTTAAATAAATAATCAAGTATCAATTGTGCTTGTTAACAGGTCAATTAACCTCAATATTACACTGCTCACACTGTAATACTGCTGGCGTGGACAGGTGGGTGGGAATGGGCAGGCCTTTTAGTTAATAAGTTTGTGAAAGGGCGGTATGGAAGGGGGGTTACTATCTTTGGGGGGGTGCCTTTTGCACATTGGGGCAGCCCCCCTAAGATAGTAACCATCTTTTTCCCTACCTACTTGCTTCCTGAAACCCACCACCCCCAACTCCCTGCCCCATGTCCCTCTCCCTAAGTTGGCCAAATGCTCCCTAGCCAATGCCCCGGACTTACCTTACCCCAGAATGCATTGGGCCACCTCTTTGGCAGATGTGGATGTGTTCACTAATGAGATCTTGGCACTGGGACTGCTGGAGCTGCCAGCCAACTGGAGGGGCGGAGGCCCCATTGACAGGTAACTTAGCCCACCTCAAGCACTGTATGGTTGCGGGGTGGGCTGGTGAGGAGCAAGTCGGCTTCCAGCCGACTTTACTTCTGGAAGTGGGAGCGGAGAGGGAGCAAGTCTTGCACCTGCCTCCCACCCCACCCCCCGCAGCCTTGGAGTTAATGTTGATAACTCCCATTGCCACACCCTTCTGATTGTATACCAGTGTCTCAGCTCCTCTGGTCTGCCTGGCCTGACAGTGGGACAGGCCATAGACAGGGATGGTGATGAAGGTGTGTGGAGTATTGTCTGTAACGTGTGGTTCCATGTGCATGCCTATATCAGGCTGTTTCTTCACTAGCATGTGGGACAGCTCTCCCAATTTTGACACAAGCCCCCTCAGGTTAGTGAGAAGCACTTTGCAGGATCAATTGAGATGAGTTTGCCTTCAGTATGTTATAACTCGAAGCTTGGCTCACAGACAACTGGTATGCACAGTTTTATTCTTCTTCATTGTAATGGGTGGATAGGACAGAATGATTGCTAGACCATTTCAGTGGGAATTTAAGACTCAGCTATGTTGTTTTAATTGATTTATCTCATTATATAAACCTGTAAATTTTACATTTAGACATATATTTGCAACATAAGGGAGGGGAAGAAATGCCTGGACACTTTGTTCTTGAAGATGGCCACACCTCTGAAAATTGGGTTGTCTGCTTTGAACAGCGGTGAGAGACAGGAGGATGTGACCATGAGTAAGGCCGGTAAAGGGACCGAGCGTTCAGTTGTGGAAGAGCCTCAGAATGTGCAATTGTCAAACAGGTACAAGGTGCTTACTAATGTATGGGTGAAATGAGATCTGCAGGGTGGATGATTCCTGCACCATGGTACAGGAAGCCATTTAAATGGGGTGAGCAAAAAGGAATGTAGTGGTAGTCAGGGACAGTGTAGTGAGGGGGATTGACCCTATTCGCTACAGCAAAGAGCACCTGTCCAGAAGGCTGTGTTGCCTGCCTGGTGCCAGGGTTCAGGACATCAGCTCAGGGCTGGAGAGGAACTTACAGTGGGAGGGGGAGGACAGTGTTGTCATGGTACATGTAGGTATCAACAATATAGGCAGGCAAGGAAAGAGATTCTGCATAGTCAGTATGTGGAGCTAGGCACCAAATTAAGAAGCAGCACTTCAAAAGTAATAATCTCTGGATTATTACCTGAGCTGTATGAAAATTGGAATAGGGCAAATAAGATTAGAGAGATGAATGTGTGGCTCAAAGACTGGTGTGGGGGAAGTGGGCCTGCTCTGAAGGGCACTGGCATCAGGACTGGGGAAAGTGGGGACTGTACTGTTGAGACAGTTTATACCTGAAATGTGCTGGGACCAGATTTCTAGTGAGCCGCATAACCATGGAAGTAGAGAGGGCTTTAAACTAAACAAGGTGGGGGTGAGGGATCAAGCTTGGGTAGATGTAACAAATGAAGGGGTAGATTCAAGGCAGGAGAACAAAACAGTAATATGGGAAATGAGGGTCAGAGAATGGCAGGAAGGGACAGAGAGAAAAACCTAAGAATTCACCAAATGTCAAGGCTAGATGTTACAAAGACAACAAAAAGACAAAGCTAAAGTCTCTAACAAGACAGAGCAGGTTATATTAGACCTGGTATTGTGTAATGTGACAGGATTATTAATGACCTCAGAGTAAAGGCACCCCTAGGTGGCAGTGATCATAATATGATTGAATTTTACATCCAGTTTGAAAGGGAGAAGAGTGGGCCTAAGACTAATATTTTAAACTTAAAAAGGGGCGTCTATGTGGGGATGAAAGCTGAACTAGCTGAAGTGAACTGGGAAACTAGGGTAGAGGATAGATCAATAGAGAAGCAGTGGCAGACATTTAAGGGGATATTTCAGAGTGCACAGAATAAGTAATATACTTAATACTAGAAAGAAATATTTGAAGAGGAGGACCCACCATCCATGGTTAACTAAAGAATCTAAAGAAAGCATCAAACTTAAGGAAAAAGCATATAATAGTGCAAAGATGAGTGGCAGGTCAGGTGATTCATCAGAATATAAAGAATGTCAGGAAATGATTAAAAGGTTAATCAGGAGGAAGAAATTAGAATATGAGAGGAAGCTAGCTAGAACTGTAAAAACGGATAGCAAGAGTTTTTACAGGTATTTAAAAAGGAAAAGAGTAAGTTATGTTGGTCCACTAGAGAGTGACAATAGAGAATTAATAGTAGATAATTAGCAAATGGCAGATTAAATGAAAAAATATTTTGTTCCTGTCTTCACTATAGAGGATACAAAAACCATTGCAGTAATAGCTATAAGATTTGATATTGGAATTAAAAAAGTTCAGTAAAGTTTTTGAAATTTTCACATGAGGGGGATATGTTAATGATCTTTTTTATTTTTCTATTTTTAATGTTTCACAGACTTTCAGCGACCTCCCTGAGGCTGCACTTAGCCTCAGGGAGATGTACACATGTGTGAAAGACGCCCACTGCTGAGTCGGTTGGGCCCGCCCACCTGTCAAGGGCAAAATTCAGCCCGGTGAAATTACAATCACTAGGGAACTGGTACTGAGAAAACTGATGGAGCTGCGGGCTGACAAGTCTCCGGGTCCTGATTGTCTTCATCCTAGGGTCTTAAAAGAGGTGGCTAATGAGGTAGTAGATGCATTGCTGTTAATTTTCACTAGATTCTGGAATGGTTCCATCAGACTGGAAAGTAGCAAATATAACCCTTCTATTCAAGAAGGGAGGGAAGCAGAAAATAGGAAACAAAGGTCAGTTTGCTTGGCGTCTGTCATGAGGAAGGTGTTATTATTGATCATTAAAGAAGCTATAGCTGGGCACTTAGTCAGGAAGAGGCAACATGTTTTTGTGAAAGGAAAATCAATTCATTAGAATTCTTTGAAGGAGTAACATGCTCTGTGGATAAAGGGGAACCTGTAGATGTACTGTACTTGGATTTCCAGAAGGCACTTGATAAGATGCCACATCAGAGATTATTGCGGGAAACAAAAGCTCATGATGTAGGGGGTAATGTATTAACATGGATAGAAGTTTGGCTGGCTTGCAGAAAACAGAGAGTATGCATACATAGGCCTTTGTTTGATTGGCAGGATGTGATGAGTGGAATCCCTCAGGGGTCTGTGCTGGGTCTGCAATGTTTTACAATTTATACCTATGACTTAGATGAGGGGAGCAAAGGCATGGTAGCTAAATTTGCAGATGACACAAAAATAAGTAGGAAAGTAGGTTGTGAATAGGATATAAAGAGGTTACAGATGTATATAGATAGGTTGAGTGAGTGGGCAAAAATCTGGCAGATGGAATATAATGTAGGAAAGTGTGAAATTGTTCACTTTGGCAGGAAAAATAAAGAAAACAGAGCATTACTTAAATGGAGAATGACTGCAGAATTCTGAGGTGCAGTGGGATCAAGGGGCAGAACATTATGCTTGGTGTGTGGGTGCACGCCTGACATGTCTGAGCGCAAAATGGCCCACGATTATGTTGGGTGTGCATCCTGATGTCATCGCGCACTCTCGTGATATTAAGTTCGGTGGGCACGCGCCAGCATCGGCTGTGCGCCCGCCAATAATTAAAAGGCCAATTAAGGCTATTAACAATCTAATTAAATTCAAACTTACGCTGCCCGTCCAACCTAACAGTTGGCGGGCAAACGAAAAGGCCAAGCAGCCTTTACATTTTTTAGGAAACATCAACCATGAGCGGGATGAGGTTTCCGAAAGCAAATAAACATTAAATAAAACTATTTTTGAATTAAAAATATGCCCCTGCTCGCGTGACAGTGTCACATGTGGGGACATGTTTTATTAAATTTTTATTTTTCACACAGTGCTTCAATGTCCCTGAAACAGCTCCGTGCCTCAGGGAGATTGAAATGTCCTTTCTCAGGCAGGCGTGAACTGCGCTCTAGGCCTGGCTCTCCCTCCCCGCCCCGCCCCACCCACACAGGCTGTGCTGAGTGCTGCCACTTGCAATCCACACCGGGCAGGCCTTAATCTGCCCGCCTGTGTGAAATCGCAGTGCAGAGCTGATTGCGGGCGGCAATCAGATTCCTGACCGTCCCCGCCAAGCACCCCCGTAAAGGGCAAAGTCCTGCCCTAGATGTTCTACTACATGAGTCACAAAATGTTTGTATGCAGGGACACCAAGTAATTAAGAAGGCTAATGGAAAGCTCTCCTTTATTATGAGAGGAATTGAACATAAAAGTAAGGATGTTGTGCTTCAGCTATACATGGCGAGACGGCATCTCGAATACTGTGTGCAGTTTTGGCCTCCTTATTTAACGAAGGATGTTGGAGGCGGTTCACAGGAGGTTTACTAGATTGATCCCTGGAATGAATGGGTTGACTTGTGAGGAAAGGTTGGACAGACTGGGCTTGTTTCCACTGGAGTTTACAAGAGTGAGGGGTGACTTGATTGAAGTTTATAAGATCCTGAGCATTCTAGACAAGGTGGATGTCGGAAGGATGTTTCCTCTTTTGGGTGAGTCCAGAACTAGGGGGCACTTTTTTAAAAAATTAGGGTTCACCGTTTCAAGATAGAGATGAGGAGAAATTATTTTGTCATCAAGGGTCATTCGACTTTGGAACTCTCTGCCTCAGGAGGCGTTGGAGGTGGGGTCATTGAATATTTTTAAGGCAGAGGTAGATAGGTTCTTGTTAGACAAAGGAATTGCAGGTTATCGGGGGGTAAGTGGGAATGTGGAATTTGAAACACAAACAGATCAGCCATGATCTCTCTGAATGGTGGAGCAGGCTCGAGGGGCCAAATGTCCTACTTCTGCTCCTATTCATATGTTTGTATGGTCTGCATTTATTAGTAATTATTGATTAAGTTAATTAATTTATGCTTACATTTCTAGGTTTATGAATTAATTTCCTAATTAAATAACTTCTCAGATTATCTTTCTTCCTCCAATTTCATTTGAAATGTTTCTGTTACCATCTTGGCCTTCCTGAAGTCAATGATAGAGCATTTCTCAGAGCCACATTTACAAGGGTAAACATGCTTTCTGTGAAGTCATGGTGATGAGGGAAGAGGGAGCCATTCCAAGGAAATTTCTGGCCAATACATTAAGTGGGTTCCAGCTTCAGAAGTATTCAGTTTTCACTATATGCCCCTGCCAGTTCTTCCATGTGTGAATCTGGCCATTTACTGTTGGCAAGTTCAAACCTGCTGCCCACATGCACATATTTGCATCACTGGATTAGTGAATATTCATCAGGGTGTGGAAACCATGTCTAAATGATCTCCTCTCTGTAGCTCAAGGATTTTGAAACTCATTGATATACAACATCAACTCAGCTGAGATCAGAAACTGAGCACAAACCATATTAGCTATTAATGATTTTTGAACTGCATTATATCATAAAGAGTATTTGATCATTAAGCCATCAGGGAACTTGTTCATGAATTATCACCATAATTTTCTTCAGCTGCAGCTTTTTCCTTCGCTCAACTTGACTTTTCAAATATTGGGATTATAGACAAGTTCTTTGTCATTCATACCTTACACATAACCACTCTTATATCAACAATGTATCACACTAGACATAACCTCTACTTCATAAATGCTGATGCTGCATTTGAATTATTCTTCACTTGTTAAAACAGTTTTCAACATTCATGGTCTGTAAGCACTCAAGAAATATTATCGTCTATTACCGCCAATGTAATATACATTTGCTAACGAGTCATAACCCAAAATCTACATTGGGAAAGGAGACTGAGTGGAGCTTGGAATGTGAATAAAAGCACAGCACAGCCATGTCAGAGGAAAGAGAGAAGACAAATAGCTCAGAGATGATACTGCAATGCCAGTAAATCGGATGGTAATCAATTGATCAATCTATCTGCTTTGAGTCAACAGGTCTGCAAACCTGGACTCATCCGATGAAAATGAAATTTAGCTGCAATGACATTCAAGTCCATTCACCTGTCAAATGTTGATTGGTTCAATATGTAGAATGGCCACATGTACAAAGGCAGCTTATGGGACAATACCCAAGATGATTGAACAAGCTAGAAATTGGTCCATATTGTGTCCATTTTCAGGACAGAAAACCGGGGAAAAACGCCCAAACTTGGGGCATAATGGCTCCCTGACAAATCAGGGCCTTTGACACTACTAGAGTAGGTGTTCCAGAAGTGAGATTAGGCCCTTGTCTATGTTAGTTAGGAATCTAATGTCTGTTAAAGGATCCTTCTGGTCTCCATAGCTAAGGTAGGATATACTTCTCTCAGAGAGGGTACAGCAAAGGTTCTTTAGAACGATTCGAAGGACAGAGAGGATTGTCCTTGAGGATAGGTTGAGTACAATGGGCCTATAGTCTCTGGAGTTAAGAAAAATGTGATACCATCACATTGAAACATGTAAGATTTTGACAGAGCTTGATGGGATAGATGCTGAGAGGCTGTTCTTCTGGCTGGAGAGTCTAGATCCAGAGGCAATAGTTTCAGGGAAAGAGGTTGGCCATTTAGATCAAGAATGGGAACTTTCTTCACACAGACAGTTGTTAAACTTTGGAATCCTCTATCACAGAAAGCTGTAGATCACCAGTCATTGAGTATACTCAAGGTTGAAAATGGCAGATATTTGGACTCCAAGGGAATCGGGGGTATGTGGATTGGGTAGGCAAGTGGAGATAAGGTAGATCAGCCTTTATCTTACTGAATGTTGGAGCAGGCTGGAGGGGCTGAATGTCCGACTCCTGCTCCTTTTTTGTATGTTTTAGGTATAGCAGGATGAACGAAGAAGGAGTTTGTTCTGCTCAGAATCCTTCAGCAGCTTTTCCATCACCAACAAGAGGTCATTATTTTATTTAAATTGAAATTGAGAAATAGACTACTTCCTGGGGAGGGGGAAGAGACAGATGATCTCCCATTTCAGCCTTTAATTTCCCTCCAGGGGCAGAGTGTCAGATTGCTGTCGGTGAGGCTTGTGGATCAGCATTCAGAATTTGGACAACGTAAGTTCTTGTGAAACCCATGACAAATACCAGCAGATCCCTAATGAGCTGCTAATGAGGTAAGGAGCAATTTTTGGCTGACGTTGCTTCTCTCAGTTGGATTGCACACTGTCTGGAAGGTGATGAGTCTCGATCTCCAACTACTTCCTACCCTAACACCTTCCTCAGGCATGGAATAAATTGTGGAGGAAAGCACTTGCAGCAATGAAAAGCGTTACTTTATGTTTCTCTGCATCAAAAAATTTTAAGGATAATTCGAGTGAGGTGTCAAACAAATGGCTGGTCCTGTTTCCTGACAGGTGGTTAGATTGAAGTTACCCTTTGGCTTTTTTCTGAAAGAACACATTTTAATTTGAAAGCTTACTGAAAGAAACAGAATCTAAGGCTGGACCTTTCTGCCCCCACCCCTACCCCCTGCTGGCATCGGGCGTTGTGGCGGGCATGAGTGGACAATATGACAAGAAGGCCAAAAATCGGTTTTATGCCATCGTGAAACCAATTGACGATTATCTGCTCTGCCCAGCAATGGCGGGCTGCCTTTCCTGCCGCCCAATGTCCGGAACCTAATTTCAATGCATTTGTATCTCATCAGTTTGCCTGCTCGCCGAAATCACTCCCCCGATCAAATTTACCACCCACATCGGAGGGAAATCATGTCGGCTCAGAAAGCTTCTCGACAAGTGTGACGTGCAGAAGTCAGGACTTAGCGTTAAGGCCTTGCTCACATCGTGGACATCTGGGGAGCAGGAGATGCTAGAGTGCCACAGCTACCGGAACACGTGCACCACATGCTGAGTGGATTCTCATGGACGTGGCTCTGCTGCGAAGCAGATCACTGAAGGTGGGAAGTCTCTGTTGATGATTGGGGTGTGTTACGGGATATTAGTGTCTTGGCCTTGAGTTGCTATGGATGATTGTTGAGTAGGGGGAGAGGAAGGTCCAGCTGTAGTGGTAGAGGAGGGTGTACTGGAGGGGTGGAGGTGAGAGAGGAAGGTCTAGGTTTGGGAGTGGGGAGGGAGCACTGGGGGAGGAGGGTGTAACAGGGGCAAATTCAGCTACTGGGGAGATAGGTGTAAGGGAGAAGGAAAATGTAAGGGAAAGGGTATGAAGGGAGGAAGGATTCCAGTGGGAGGAAGGTGTTTGGAGGGGGGAAGGGGTGCAGTGGTAGGAGGGAGTCTGTGGGGAGGAGGGAGTAAGGGTGGAGGAGGGAGTAAGGGGGCGATGTCCAGGTGAACTTGCAAGGAAGGGGACTGTGGAGGCAATGACTGCTTCCTGAGGAGTGAACTGAGGGTGGGTGTGGTAGGAGGGAATGCTGGGCATGAGAGGGGGCAGAGGGAGCTGGAACAATGGGAGAGTTAAGATGCGACGGGAGCAGTAGATGGGGTGGCGAGGTTGGTGGGGACTCGGAGGCAGGCAGAGACCTAGAGGTGAGAAGGAGGAGTTCAGTGAGATCAACATGGTGGGGGTAGGATTCTTGGGAAGGTAGGGAACATGTACATTTACCTGGACATCCTGGAAAATAAAGGATTCGAGTTGGGAGGTGACAGTGGGGAGGTGGAAGGTGATGCCGGGGAGTCAACAGTGAAATGGGAAAGGGCATAGGGGACTGGAGGAGGTGAAAGGATCGGGGAGCTGAGCAGAAATGTGACGACTACCATTTTGCTCAAATGGAAAGTGAGCGGAGCCTTGTGTTGGGTGGACACGAGTGCTGCTGGGAATGTGATCAGTGGGTGGGTGGAGATGCAGCTCAGCTCAGATGGACAACTGAAAGAGAAGCCCAGCAGGCAACATTGAAAAAGCTCAGGACATTGAGGTGAGTGTGATTAAGGAAGAATTTGCGTGCATGGGAGAGTGCTAACAAGCGGCTCCAAAAGGCCCTGCCACACATACACTTCTCCCTCCAGAATCACTCGTGGTCTGGCCGTGTGCAGCTGAACTGCTAGTTTGGTGGGAATGCAGGAGGAGGACTCGCGAAGCTTCTCAATGAAGCTGAAAGACAGCATTACACATTACTCAGTGAAAGTGAATATATTTTCAGATCATTAACAGACAAGATGTGTTCACCCGTGCAACCACTTGTGATCAGAAATTCTTAACTTTCCTTGACCTACCACTTCTTCTAGCTGACATCTGCAGGAGGGGTGGAGACAGCCTGTGCAATGGTTGGCCCTGTTGCCTCTGATGACTTTGGCATGGGTCCTCTGGAGAGCCGAGACTTTAAGGGCCCCGGCTTGCTTTGCCTGTCCTCCTGTGGGCCAGCTGCTCCCTCTGCAGTGACAGAGGATGAAGTTGAGGGATTCACAGGCAAAGGGGATTCAGAAGAGGAGAACAGTCTCTGAGATTCCTGAATGGAGTCCAGGGGTGTCCAACTGCTGCTCCTCGTCCTTTTGGGTGCCCGAGGGCCCCGGCCTGACTCCTTGAGAGGAAGGAGCGCCCAGAGGGATGTTGAGGTGCCACATTTCCTCTCATATTGCTACTGCAGGAACTCACCTTTGGCTACTGCGATGGAGTGCAGGTCTGCATGCATTTCTACATTCTGCTGGACAGGGTCTCCATGGCATCTGTGATCCTCCCCATGGAAACCTCAATGTGCACAAATGTGGGCACCGTTGCATCAGAGAGCAGGCAGAAGCACTCCCCTGACTCAGATACCAATCTGTTGAGAGCTTCCAACAGCTCTGTGTGATGCACTCCTGCCTTCTGCTGACTCTCCAAGATGAGTTGGAAGGCCGAATCCAGAGGCTCGTCATCTGATGCCTCTTCCCCAGAAGCCCCCCAAGTGCTGGGGAGCTCAGCTGAACCTACCTCCTCCTGCTGTGGTGACCACCAGATTGTGAACCCAAGCCTGTTCTAGATCTAGGTCCCACCGAGGTGTGTGTCTCTGCGCTGGTGGATGGTGTGTGTAAGCACTGTGATGGGTCTTCCAGGCTGCTTATTTCCAGGTCTTCAATGGAGGAGTTGTCCTCTTGGCTAGAGGTGAGGACTTGGATGGAGCTGAGGGATTGGCTGGCTGACGGTGTCGATCGCTTGGCAGAGCTCCCTGTGAACCAAAGTAGAGACAATTAGTGCATGGCAGCAGAATCAAAAGCAGGAGGGAGAGCACTTACAGTTGTGTTGAGAGAGGGATGATGGTGTAGAATCCTCACGAGGGTATTTGCTGCCGACCTCATGGTCACCACAGGCACAGTCCACATCCTCACCAGTCAGCATGATGGCACACTCCTCAAAGTGAGTGAGGGGCCTAATGTGGGCCACTCCACTCCCAGCCTGGGACATCTCCCTGCTGCTATGAGCCAGATTCTCCTGCATGGAAACAGATGAAGAGAGTGTTACCAGGACACATGGCACTGTGTGGAATGTTTGTATGGTGAGCGGAGCCAGGGACAGGATGAGGACATGAGCTCCTGAGGATACGACCCTGAAGGAGATGTGAGGGTGTGTGTGAGAGTTAGTGGTGTTGTCCCTTGAGGTGTGAGAGCTCTGTGGATGTGTGATGGGTTTATGAGTGTGTGAGTTGAGACTGATGACGAGTGACTTACCCTGACAGGACAGCTGAGATCATTCATCCTCTTGTGGCGCTGGGTGGCTGTCCTCTTTTGCAGGGCATTGGCGCTGACCACCATTGCCACCGCCTCCCATGCTGGATTGGTGACCTTGCTTGCTGGCCTTCACCCAGAGCAGGGTAGAGAACTTCATGGCGGGGTCCACTGCATCCAGCAGGCAACTGAGGGAGGCGTCACTAAATTTTGGGGCAGCATGTTTTGCAGCCAGGACTCTTCCGTAGCTTCCTATCCTTTAGAGAGTGCTAGCCCTGTGCAAGAGGCAGCCTTTAAATATGGCACCAGGTTTACTGAAGGCTTGAGGTGTTGGCAGGGTGGGCAAATCAGAGACAGCCCTGCCAATGACCCAGCATGTCCCCCAGGAATACATTATTAATGAAGTAGGGCATGCCAGGAAGGGGATGATAGAATGTGAAAAGCTGGCATTGAGGCTGGTGGGTAAAACACCCTTTCCCTCCCCCCTGCTACTGCACTTAGTGCAAATCTGGGATGCTTCTGCCCTAAGACTGAGGTATTGCAGTGTTTGAGCAGATGAATGTTCGATTGGCATTGGAGTAAATTTATTTCTTATCATGGTCAGGAATCCTTGAAAGAAAAGTAGTTATCTCCATGACTGAATTGCACAATTATTAAATATGAGGCACCTATAGCACCCTGCCATTGCTTAAAGTTGCATTCACCAATTTTGAGATGCAGTCATTATCTGAAAGTCAGAGAAGGTCTATGAAAACACAGAAGCTACATTTACAGTAATGGTGATCGTCATTCTAATGGTAATCTGGTTAGGCACATATAACAAATGAATAACATTACCTTTGTTAGATCAGTAGGTAAATGGATGTAAAGAGGTACATGGTAATTATAAGGGCATGCAGGCAGGCATTCACCAGTGCTTCTTCAGATGGGTTACAGATGGCTCCAGGGGATTCATTATCCACTTTTTGTGAATGGCACTTAGTGTGCGTAATAGCATTTTACAACAAACTGTTTTGTGTAGTGTACTCTTCAGTTAATATTCCTTTATTAAAAGGTCTATAAAACTATTAAGATGTCCTTGTTAAATATTGCTTTTCTTTTTTTTCAATGCAACAGATGGCATGTGTCCTTGAATAGGTGTCTCAGAATAATGGTAGCAGCATGACTAGTTGAAATGAACTGTTGGAATTCAATGCTAAGTACTTGGTGTTGATTATAGCAAACCTCTGCACAATATTCTGCCATTTCATAGTGCGGATAAAACTGGCCAAGCAACGTGATATATGCTCAGCAATTTTAATTTTTTGCAAAAGGAACTCAATGGTCTAGAAAATCTGCAGGGAACAGAACGCTGCTGAAGTTCATGGTGTGGAAGTACCATTCCACCCTGTGTGGTAGGTGACTGGCCAAGGATTGGGTAAAGTCAATAGGGGATAAAATCAATAGTCACTTAGAGAAGTGCAGGATAATTAAGGAAATCCATCATGGATTCATTAAGGGGAAATCATGTTTAACTAACTTGCTGGAGATTTTTGAGGAGATAACAGAGAAAGTTGATAAGGGAGACACTGTTGATGTGGTGTATATGGATTTTTAAAAGGCATTTGACACAGTGCCACACAACAGACTCGTCAGCAAAATTATAGGTCATGGAATAAAAGGGACTGTAGGCACTTGGATAAGGAATTGGGTGAGTGACAGGAAACAGTGATAAATGGTTGCTTTTCAGATTGGAGGACAGTTTGTGGTGGAGTTCCCCAGGGGTCAGTGTTGGGACTCTTGCTCTTCCTGATATATGTTAATGACCTAGACTGTGGTGTACAGGGCATAATTTCAAAATTTGAAGATGCTACAAAAATTGAAATGTTATCAACTGTGGTGGAGATAGTCTTGAACTTCAAAAGGATATAGAATATTGGTGGATTGGGCAGACAAGTGGCAGATGAAGTTTAATGTGAGGTGACTAGTTTTGGTAGAAAAATTATGGTGATATAGTGTAAAATAAAGGCAGAGACTCTAAAGGAGGTGCAGGAACAGTGGGATCTTGGTGTATACATATTGATGATTGAGAGATCAGTTAATAAAGCATATAATATCTTAGGCTTTACTAGTAGAGGCATTGAGTACAAGAGTAAGGAGGTCACATTGAACTTGTATAAGACACTAGTTAGCCCATATCTGGAGTACTGACCCTGGGTGCCATATTTGAGGAAGGATGCAGAGGCTTTGGAGAGAGAACAGAGGAGATTCACAAGAATGATTCCAGCGATAAAGAATTGTAGCTATAAAGACAGATTGGAGAGGTTGGGACTCTTTTTCCCTGGAGAAAATAAGGCTGGGAGGAGACTTCATAGATCCCGAGGGGCATGGGCAGGGTAAATATTGAGAACCTGTACCCGCTCAAGAGAATATCATGAACTAGAGGGCATAGATTCAAAATAATTGGCAAAAGGAGTAAATGTGATGTGAGGATTTTTTTTTCACCCAAAGGGCAGCTGGAACCTGGAACAAACTTCCTGAAAGGGTGGTGGAGGCAGGTTCGATCGAGGTATTCAAAAGGGAACTGGATTGCTACCTGAAAAGAGAGAATTGCAAGGTTACGGGGCTAAGGCACCAGAGTGGGACTAGGTGGAATGTTCTTTCAGAGAGCCAGTGCAGACTCGATGGGCCAAATGGCCTCCTTCTGCACTTTAAGTATAATGTGATACTGTGATAATGTAGTCTCATGTCTTCCACCAGAAAGTCATCGACCTGATTTGTTAACTGTTTCTCTCTCCACAGATGCTGCCAGACCTACTGGGCATTTCTCGCACCTCCAGTTTTTATTTCAGACTTCCAGCATCCACTGAATTGCTTACAATGGGGGCCATTTCAAGCCCTCTCTCATTCCAACACCTTTTGACCTCTGATTTTTGGGTGACCCTGCCCAGGACCCTCCAAATGGACCAGGCTTTGGCAGGTATGCCTGGCAAGACCAGGTGCATCTGAACTGAGCATCAGCCAAGACATGACTGATGACCATGGTGCAGGAATTCCTGACAGAGAGAATCTCTGCAACCTTCTTCAGATCAAGATTTCCTGAACACTTGAGGATCAGCACCAGCAGTCAAGCCACAATGAGTTTGAGACCATCCCTCTTGACTTGAACTGGACTTACAAAGAGCGGGGGCTATCAGAATTGCTGTGTGGTTTCAGGGGAAAGATGTCTTAGAATTCTGTATTGCTAATGATTTTCTGTGCTCGCTACATTGTTAAAGGTGAGAAGATTCTTCAGGTGAGTTTTGAAATGTATTCAGAATGTACCCAGTTGTTTTCTTTCTTCAGTCACACTGACCAGATGAGCTCTCTCTGAACTTGCCAGACACAACAACTAAAATAAATCATCCCTATTGTTATTAATAACAGTCTCAAGTATTCACTGTAACAGTTTAGTTTTACATGTTTTCTAATACTCCTCATAGCAGACTTGATATGAATAACTTAATGGCAAAAATAACCTTGACATGAGCAGCACCTTAGTGGAGAGTGAGTCTGGTATAATTCTGGCCAATGTTAATTGGATACTGTCACTTAGTGTAATTTCTACTCTTAATTCAGCATTAAAAAAATGAAGTTGGATTTGGTCTAAGGTTTTTCACAGCTGCAGATCGCTTGGATATGCAGTTATCAGCAACAAGACAACATGGTGTCAAACAGTTTCAATTCTCACATACTAATTATCCCTTAGTAATTGCTGCTGTTAAGACTATCAGTGCAATTACACAAAGTTGTATAATGATTGCAGTTTAGGGCCAACATGTCAGACATGTAAAGAAGTAAAATTGGTGTAAAAGTAAGGCTGTCATTCTACTATCATCTTTGCAAAGATGCTAAGCTATTTTCACCACGCGTAACAGAAAATTGGCAATCTCAGAAGTTACATAAGTGATCTGACACATTATAAAAGCACTGATGAATCTTTTAATCTTCTAGGAGTGTGAACGCTTTCACCTGCGTTCTCAAAATGTGGAAGAGAATTAATTTGAGATGCCATGACAGCCTGAGGCAAAATGGCAGCATCTGTGTCAAATAACATTTTTGAAAACTGTTCAAGCAAACTTATAATTGATATTAATTATGCAAACTTATGCACTTTAAAAATTAAATGATCATAAAGCTGATCTCTGCTTTCTTATTCTCTAGAGGAATTGTCCTTTCAACATATTAAAATTATATCCAGTGCTTACGCCAGGCCCGCAATAGTATATTAAGCTCAAAAAATGGCAAAAAATGACCAAATGATTGATAAAGAAGAAAATATTATAGTATGAGAGAAGCTAGCTAGAAATATAAAGTCAGTACAAGTTTTTATAGGCATTTAAGAAAAGATTAACAAAGTGAGCGTTGCTTCTATAGAAAGTAAGTCTTAGAAATTAATAATGAAAGATAAGGATATGGCAGATGAATTGAACAGGTATTTTGCATTGGTCTTCACTATAAAGAATACAAGTAACATCCCGGAAATAGCTGTAACTCAGGAAATGGAAGGGAGGGAGGAACTCGGGAAAAATTACAATCACCGGAGAAGCGGTACTGAGAAAACCTTTGGAGCTGTGGGCTAATAAGTCTCTGCGTCCTGATGGACATCATCCCAGGGTCTTCAAGGAAGTGGCTAGTGAGATAGTTGATGTGTTGGTTTTAATTTTCCAAAATTCACTAGATTCAGGGAAGGTTCCATTAGAATGGAAAATAGTGAATATAACTCCTTTACTCAAAAAAGGAGGGAGGTAGAAAGCAGGAAACTACAGGCTAGTTAGCTTAACATCTGTCGTAGGGAAAATGCTAGAATCTATTATTAAGGACGTTAGAGCAAAGCACTTAGAAAAATAATTCAAGGCAATCGGGCAGAGAAAACCTGGTTTTATGGAAGAGAAATCATGTTTAACCGATTTATTGGAGTTCTTTGAAGAAATAACAAATGCTGTGGATAAAAGGGAACTAGTGGATGTGGATGTACTATATTTAGATTTCCAGAAGGAATTTGATAAGGTGCCACATCAAAGGCTATTGTGAAAAATACACTCTCATGGTGAGGGGGGTAACATATTGGCATGGATAAAAGATTGGCTGGTTAACAGGACATAGGGGTAAGCATAAATGGGTCATTTTCTGGTTGGCAGGATGTAACAAGTGGTGTGCCACAGGGATCAGTACTGGGGCCTCAACTTTTTACAATTTATATAAATGATTTGGATGAAGGGACTGAAGGTATGGTTGCTAAATTTGCTGATGACACAAAGATTGGTAGGAAAGTAGGATGTGAAGAGGACACAAGGAGGCTACAGAGGGATATATAGGTTGCGTGAGTGTGAAAAGACCTGGCAAATTGAGTATAATGTGGGAAAGTATGAAATTGACCATTTTGGCAGGAAGAATAAAACAGAAGCATATTATCTGAATTGCAGAGCCCTGAAATGCAGAGGGATTCAGGGGTCCTAGCATGTGAATCGCAAACGGTGAGTATGCAGGTACAGTAAGTGATAATGAAAGTTAATAGAATGTTATCAGTTATTATGAGGGGGAATTGAATACAAAAGTAGGGAGGTTATGCCGCAGTTACACAGGACATTGGTGAGACCGCATCTGGAGTATTGTGTACAGTATTGGTCTCCTTGTTTAAAGAAGGATGTGAATACATTGGAATCAGTTCAGAGAAAGTTTACTGACCTAATACCGGGATTGGGCGTGTTGTCTTATGAGGAAAGGTTGGACAGGCTAGGCTTGTATCCCCCCACTGCAGTTTAAAAAAATAACAGGTGACTTCATTGAGATATATAAGATCCTGAGGGATTTTGACATGGTGGGTGTGGAGAGGATGTTTCCCCTTGTGGAGGGATCTAGTACTAGGGGCAATTGTTCAAAAAAATGGGTCACTCATTTAAGACAGAGATGATGAGAATTTTTTCTCTCAGAGGGTTGTGAGTCTTTGGAACTCTCTTCCTCAAAAGGCAATGGAAGCAGAGCCTTTGAATATTTTTAAGGTAGAGGTAGATAGATTCTTGATAAGCAAGGGGGAGGAAGGTTATCGGTGTAGGTGGGAATGTGGGGTTGAGGTTACAATCAGATCAGCGACCTTATTGAATGGTCGAACGGCCAAGTAACCAACTCTTGCTCCTAACTTGTCTATTCATATGTAAATTCTGATGGTGTCCCTTGTATCATTTGAATTGAGGTTGAGCAGAAAATCTATATCCCCTTGATTACATAGTGCAGATACCACTTCAAATTGTAAGGTCTGCCAACTTACATATGCAAAGGTGTTGTTTGATGTCTGATTGCAGTCCATAATACTTCAGATATACCTCCAGTGTGTGGATGGGTGTTTAAAAGATGGGAGCTAAATCCAAATGGGTTAATGAATGGCAAGGAGTGTAGGTGTGAGGCGTCAGGGGGAAGGTCTGGGAGGGATGAAAAGACGGTTGAAGAAAGGAGAAGAAGGGAATGAGAGAGGGGAGAGGGAATAAAGAGGTGGATCAGAAAAAGTCTGGGAGGCAGACAGAAGTTGCAAAGCCTGTTGCTGTTAAAGAGTAAGGCCAAATGTAATAAATGCTGTGTGTTGTGTTCTTAGACCCCCAAAAAGGAATGTGATATAAAGTTTTCTATGAAAGTTAATTGATTAAAATCAGAGCTGTGGATAGTCACAACTTTCATTTATATTTATTTTTCATGCATTAAAATGTTCCAAGCTGCTTCACTCAAGCATTTTTAAACAAAGTTTGATATTAGCCCATATAAGGAGGTTTTAGGACAGGTGAGTAAAAAGAGCATCTTAAAGGAGGGAAGATAGATGGAAGGGAGAGAGGTTTAGGCAGGTATTCGACAGCTTGGGTCTTTGGCAGCTCAAGGTATGCCAGCCAAAGGTGGATTTGTTTTGGGGAAGACAAGGCAATACCCTCAATTGCCTCTGCATGCATCCAAAGGTGGGCACTGATTCTAGCAGATTATGAATATACTCTTATCCACCGGCTGGGAAGCCAGATTGCCAATGCTGACTCGCTGAGCTGATTACCTCTAAAGGACAGCAATGTGAATGTCCCCATCCCTCAAGAACCTGTCTTGTTATTAAACATTCTGAATTCATTACCAGGAAATGCCAAACAGACCAGAGAGTGGACAGAACATGAACCCGTTTTGTCTCCCATCAGGGAGCAAGTCTTGCAGGGATGGTCTAACGAGGCAAAGTTGGGCAAAATGAAGCCCTATTTTAACAGGAGATACGAGCTCACCTGCCGGAATGGCATCTTACTGTGGGGACCGAGTGTCATTGTGCCTCCCAGAGGAAGATAACCATTATTGATAGATTTGCATAGTGCTCACCCTAGCATTTCCAGAGTGAAAATGTTGACACGCAGCTACTCATGGCGGACAGGGATGGACACTGAAATCAAAAACATGGTCAAGAGCTGCCTGCAGTGCCAACAGGTACAGAAATTGCCTCCTTCTGCATCACTGCATCCCTGGGAATGACCAGGAAGGCCATGGGTCCACCTCCATGTTGACTACATGGAGCCTTTTTTAGGCGCAATGTTCCTCTTACTAATCGATTCTCACTCCAAATGGGTGGATGTTTACGAGGTGAAATCACCCACATCTGCTGCCACCATAGACAGATTGCATCAGAGTTTTGCCATCCACGGGTTACCAGAGATAATAGTGTCTGATAACGGAACGCCATTCACTAGCGGGGGATTCCAAATGTTTACAAGTCTCAATGGTATAACACATGTTAAGACCTCGCCATCCCACCCTGCATCCAATGGCTTGGCCAAGAGGGCAGTCCAGACCTTCAAGGCTGGAATGAAAAAACTAGAGGAGGGACTCTATAGCAACAAAGTTATCACGTTTCCTGCTCAGCTATAGGACTACGCAAAATACGACCGTCGGTATCACCCCCTTGGAGTTATTAATGAAGAGACGTCTCAGGACATGTTTGAGCCTCATAAGGTCAAACTTAGGGTTCAGAGTAGAGAGAAGTCAGGAGGCCCAGAAAAATGGACATGACTACCACAGTCATGAAATAAACTTCATTGTAGGAGAAGCAGTTTTTGCAAAGAACTTTGGAGATGGGCCCAAATGGCTATCAAGATAAGTTAGTGCAGTGACAGGACCCCTGTCCTACCACATATCAGTTGAAGGTGGGATAATCAGGAGACATGTGGATCACCTCAGGAAAAGGGAAACAGACCCACAAGAAAAGATAAGCCAAACATTCCCGTTGGAGTCTACACCACAGGTAGAAGGAGATTCTCTTGCTTTGGAAGTACCTGTAGGACCTTATGAGCCTGAGAGAGTCGAAAAGGCAAACTTACAGGTTCCTACTGGGGAGCCGAGTGGACAGATAACTCCTGAGAGGGAGGCCTCAGATAAACCATCCAAAATTGTAGAACTACGACGTTTGACACGTTTGAAAAAGTCTCTTGAGAGATTGAATTTGAAAATAGTTTATTTTTGTAAATAGTTAATATGCTGTAAAATGTACTGTCAAGTAAAGGGGGAGGGATGTGGTAATCTGGGGTGTAATACCCCTTTAAGAGAATATGAGCAGATTGACCATGTGACTGTAAGACCCAATAGCTGTGTAGTGTGAGCTACCATGTCTGGAGTGGAGTCTGGTTGTAGAAGTTAGTACTCTGTTAGTACTCTGTTGTCTGTGCAAATAAATAGCATGTGTTTAATTTCATATTGGCCTCTGCATCTGCAGTACATTGTAATCCACTCGCCCGCTGACAGATAAGTGTGCAACTGGTTCATGAGCAAAGCAACCCTATAGTAAAACATAACAAAACAGAACGTCAAGGTTGTACATCACTGGACAGACAGCCTGGGAGGTTAATGGAGCCAGAGGCACTTATGTGCTCGTGAGAGTAGAACAGCATGGATTCAGTCTTATTAATGGTAAGCTTTAAGAAATTGTATTTTATCCAGAATTTTGGAAATAAATTTTGGCAGGTGCTCTCGCACTCATCTGTCATCACAATATTGATGATTCATGAAGAAGAACCTTTTAACGTCCTCAAATAAATTTGGCCTTTACTAGTTTGAACTTATTCTTCTTGTTCAAATGTTTATCCTAAAATAATATTCCAGATTTGGTTTTCCTAACACAATTACTTTCTTTGATGCCTTAGTGAAGTCCATTCGGGGTCAAAGGTGTAAGTTTCTCTAGTCCTTCATCATTCAGTCTTTGGATGCTAGATTCCATCTTATAGCCCTTCTACCCACTGCCATCATGAAACGAATATTCCAGAGGAACAGAGGAGCAGGAGTAGGCTGTTTGGCCCATCGAGTCTGTTCCGCCATTCAATTAGATCATGGCTGATTATTTACCTCAATGCCACTTTCCTGCACTATCACCATATCCCATGATGTCATTAGGCTCCAGAAATCTATCAATCTCTGTCCAAACGTGGTCAATGACTGAGCTTCCACAGCCTCTGGGGTGGAGAATTCCAAAGATTCCCCACCCTCTGAGTGAAGAAATCCCTCCTCATCTCAGCCCTTAATTGGCCTGCCCGTATTCTAAGACTGTGTCCCCCGGTTCTAGACTCACCAGGCAGGGGAAACATTGCATCTACATCTATATAAAAGCAAAATACTGCCAATGCTGGGAAATCTAGAACAAAAACAAAAATACCTGGAAAAACTCAGCAGGTCTGACAGCATCTGCGGAGAGGGACACAGTTAACGTTTCGAGTCCGTATGACTCCATCTACCCTGTCACGCCCTGTGAGAATTTTTAAAGTTTCAATGAGATCACCCTTCATTTGTCGAAACTCCAGGGGAGGAATTTAGCCTTTGTCAGGTGGGCTCAGCAGGAGTGGGGGTGGGGTGGGGGCAGTGTGGAAGCTGACTACTGCCCGCGATCAGGACCGGACTGCGATTTCATGCTGGTGGGCCAATTAAGGCCTGCCCAGCGGCAGCGCTGCCTGTGCCAGGCGGTGGGGGGGGGGGGTGTGTGGGGGGGTGGGTGGGTTGGGGGTAGTGCGAGCATGTACTTGACGCATGTGCGCGCTTACAAACCTCCCTGAGGCACAGAGCTGCCTCAGGGAGATGCAGAGCTTTCAGAAAAAATATACAATAAGGCTCATAAAATGTTACAAAACATGTCCCTGCTCATGTGACAAATATTTTTATTTTATTTTTATTTGCTTTTGGAAATCTCGTCCCGCCCATGGATGAGGTTTCCTAAAAGTGCAAAGGTCGCTTGGCCTTTTCACCCGCCTGCAGGTTAGACGGGCAGCGAAAAATGTAACTTAATTGAGACTTTAATGGCCTTAAGAGACCTTTTAATTGTCGGCGGGCGCGCTGCCGATTCCCACGCACGTCCGTCCGTCTGCTGAACTATCGCACGATGGTGCGTTGACGTCGGGATGCTTGCCCAACATCAACACGTGTCGCTTTACATTCGAGATTCCGCAATCTCTCCTCATGAGAAAATCACAACATCCCAGGGATTAGCCTGATTAGCCTGGTGAATGTCAATTGCACTCCCACTATGCCAAGTATATCCTTCCTTGGACAGGGAGACTAAAACTGTACACAATGCTGCTGGTGTGTTCTCACGAATGCTCTATACAACTACAGCAAGTCCTGCTGTACTCAAATCCCCTTGTGGTGAAGGCCAACATTCCACTTGCCTTCCTAATTTCTTGCTGCTCCTGCATGCTAACTTTTAGTGACTCATGAACAAGGACACCCAGGTCCCTTTGGACACCTGCACTTCCCAACCTCTCACCGTTTAAGAAATATTCTGCCTTTCTGTTTTTCTGTGTTAGTGTGGCGGGGTGGGGGGGAGGTTGGCAGGAGTTAGTTGGGAGAAGCGCAGGGTTCAGATGAATGGATCGGTGGCATCAATCGTAGAATCCCGGTTGGGGTGGGGTGGGGACAAACTGAGGTTAATGTAGATGGGACGGAACAGTAACAGTTGAAGATTACCGTGGGATGCAGTAGGCTGGGAGGGTGAGGGTCCATCAGTGGCGGGTCAAGGGCTGGTTAGGGTTGTTGGTGGGGGCTGCTAAGTGAATCCTAGGGGTAGACAGGAA
Source organism: Carcharodon carcharias (assembly GCF_017639515.1). NCBI lineage: Eukaryota > Metazoa > Chordata > Chondrichthyes > Lamniformes > Lamnidae > Carcharodon > Carcharodon carcharias. Next base: position 218,347,874 of record NC_054469.1, read on the forward strand.
AAGAGTGAGCATGGGGACCATGGCTGAGGTGGACCTATTGAAGAGGGAGAGCACCTGGACAGTGACGGTGATGGGCTGCAGGGTTATGGGGAGTGAGTGGTGTTCAAGGATGATGGTAGTGAGGGTAAAGGTTACACCCTGGGGGGTGTCAATGGTTATGGGGAGGAGGGGTACCAGGCTTTGGGGGGGGTGGTGGGGGGCAGGGGACATCAGTGGCCCCAGTTTGGTGAGGGACAATAAAGCTCAGATAAACAGGAGGCTACTTAAATAGTGCTCCTAGTGTATTCACAAAAATAGGGCCTGTGTTTGATTTCCTTCAAGATCAGGTCCAGCATCCCAGCCACCCCAGTTTGCCCTGCCTGGGTCTGACCGGCTGGTCAGCTGAGTGTGAGAGATAATAGATTTTCCCACTTCCACAACTAATGAACTCTAGTGGGAACCCAAACAGCATCAGCAGCATTTAAGCAAGGCCCTGCCGGAAAGGCAAGGCTGCTGCTCACCTATTAGAGGCTCAGATGAAAATTGCATCGGGTAGGCCTTGAGCATCAATTGGTAGCCAATGGATGGCTGCAATACATCCCTGATAGGACGGATGGAAGACAAGTTGAAAATTGACCCTAGTCTTTACTGAAAGGTTGTCATATAAATTTCTGTACGAAAGGGGTAAGTTCAGGGAAAACAAAAGAAAGAAAGACTTACATTTCAACAGCATTTTTCACAATCTCAGGGCACTCCAAAGCAATTTAAAGGCTATTAAATATGTTCAAAATGTAGTCACTGTTGTAATTTAGGAAACATTGGTAGTCAGTTTGCACACAGGATGTTCCCACAAATGCCAGCATGTTAATGACTGCATTACGTTGATTAAGGGATAAAGATTCACCAGGGATAACTGCTCTGCTCTTCTTCAAAATAATGCAGTGATCATTCTCCTGAGGAAGCGGACGGGACTTTCCAAAAGACAGCCCCTCTGACAGGGCAGCCCTCCAAGTGTCTGGTAAGACCTCTTTGCTTAAGTATCCAGAGTGGGACATGAACTCCTAGGGCAGAATTTTACTATCGGTGTGTCGGAGTGCGGCTGACCTGCCCGAGCGCAATATGACAGACGATGACATCGGGCATGCGTCCTGACATCATCGCGCACTAGCGTGATATTTCGTTCGGCAGGTGCATGCTGGAGTTGGCTGCCAGCCTGCCGATAATTAAAAGGCCTATTAAGGCCACTGACAAGCTAATTAAAATCAACTTTACGCTGCCCATCCAACCTAACGGTTGTCGGGCAGGCGAAAAGGCCAAGCGGCCTTTAGATTTTTTTGGAAACCTCATCCACGAGCGGGATGAGGTTTCCTAAAGCCAATAAACATTAACTGAAAACTTTAACTTTGAATTAAAAACATGTCCCATCTCATGTGACAGTGTCACATGAGAGGGGGCATGACTTTTTAAAATTTTTACTGTCTTTAATATTTTTTTTAAAAAAAATGTTTCAATCTCCCTGAAGCAACCCCGTGCCTGAGGGAGACTGAAGCACTCTTTTGGGCACATGCCCGAACTGCGAGCCAGACCCACTCTCCCTCCTCCCCCTCACCCACACAGGTAGCGCTGATCGTGGGCGGCGGCCGGCTTCTTGACCACCCGACGAAAGGATATTTCCGGCCCTAACTTCTGACTCAGACATAAGAGTGCTACCTACTGAGTCATAGAAGGGGTAAGGTCATGAATCAGGTCAAGTATATCTGATATGGATGGGCACACCTTTCCTTGGCTGAAAATGTTTTTGACAAGAAGATGCTTATTTGAGTGTGTGATGTGCAGCAGGAAACTAAAAGCTCTTATTACGAGTTAGAATTGATGGACAGCACTGATGCTGAGAACAGGGTAACATGGGGAGTTGACAAAGAGGCCTGTGGTGGAAATGAATTGTTACCAAAAATAGCCAGGCAGGTTTATGCACCGTGTCCCTTCTGATATAGAAAGAAAACCAAAGGATTAAACATAATAGTGAATCTCTCTTGGTTAATGATCACTGAAACATTGTAGTCTTCAACCAGAGCAGCCAAATACAAGAGATTTTTGTAATGAGTTTGTAAATTCACTGAAGTGTGTTCCTAAATTTATTATTCGCTAACAGGATGTTCCTGGGAACAATAACGTTCAAGTGATTAACTAAATGTGGTCCAGTTGCTGCTTTGTGCACCATCAGCAATTCCTCTGTAAACTGTGTCCAAAACTGCACCAGTTTTGAAAAATGTCTCTTTTTTTTGCACAGGCCTAATCCTGCATATCACCAAATCCAAAATCTATCATTAATCCGCACAATTGAGCAGTATTTTAAAACAATTTATTTTTAACGTTGCTTTAAAAAATTCCTTGACATATTTAACAGTGGTAACAACAGCAGTTTATATCTTATTGTTGTTATTTAAGAGAGGTAACTTGGTAAAGTTTGACCAATGCAGCTGAAAAAGTGATTATTCCAGACAAATAAACATTTTAAATCAAAATGCCAGTCCATCGCCTGTGAGTACTCCCACTCCAAATATCTGAAAATGATGTTTAAAAAAATATGCAAAGCTTATTTTCTAGTTAGATTGGGGTACTGTAGTCATTATATTAGTTTTTTTCTTAAAAAATCAAATACTTTTAAAATATGCCTGTTAGAGCCCTTGTGCACAAAAGTTCCTGTTTAATTTTTGAAGCCTTGAGGAAAGGTCTGCAAACAAGTGCAATTAATGGCAACTTGCTTTGGTAATTAGATCTAGTGGCATGGCTAATTTTATGGGCTGGGCTTCTTCGAATAGCACTATTTCTTAAAAACTAGTGCAAGAAATTGACAAAACTAGATTGCACTGAACGCAAAGTGTTCTTTAACTTCTTTAATCTTCTGTGCTGGTTACAGCAATTTCAGGGCAACTGCACTAGAAAAACCAGCACAACTGAACGGGAGACTCCAAGCTTAAGTAACTGCTTTCAGAAGACCAGTCCATTGGAAATGAGTGGCTGAATAAAGGTTCTCTTGCCCTTTGCCAAGAAGAGGGTGGGCAGGAGGGTGAGTGACAGTGAAAGGGCAGGGACTGGACATATCAGGAGTTCTCACTCTCCTGGTTCACTCAGAAAATCATGGCTCCATCACTAACAATTGAGCAAGTTGTACTCGCTAGGTACAACACACTTGACTACACATAAACATTGAAAAAATCTTTGGAAAAGAGAATCCGAACATATTGTGACATTATTCTAATGGGTGTTCCTGGTAATCTACTGCAGATGTTCCTTTTCTATGAAAATAATGCTTTTACTAACTCCAAATCCGAGTTTTAAACTAGCCCAAATACTTATTCCCGGAGCCAACAGTTTTGAAATTATACTATGCTGCTGCTGCTGCTGCTTGTAGCTACTCCTACCTCTCATGCATTGTTACGCTCTTCTGTCTTGATCCATGCTCACACATCCACGATAGCTCGTCTGCAACCTCCCTGTGACATCCATCATCCAACTACACCTAGGTCGACCCCCTTATCAGCTGACATCCACTTTGCTGTCTAGAATAGATCTCTGCAGCTTTTCAGCTCTGATCAAATGCCCAAAATGCTGACGTTTACTTTTCTGGAGGTCACCTTTTAAGAGTTCTATTTGTTCCTGCAATTTCAAACACCTCTTCACTGGTCTTAGGGTCCGAAATGGAGTTTTTCATAAAGGTCTTGGCATCCACATTTCAAAGATCTCTAGCTTCTTCCACAAATATTCATTTATTGTCCGAAGTATGTCATACTGTGCAGAGATTAACATATGAATGCTTCAGGGCCTGAATCTTCTGGTTGGCGTGTGGGGGTGGGGCCCCGCTTGCCGATGTGTAAAATGATGCGTGGTGACGCGGGCGTGCGTCCCAATGTCATTCCGATCTTCAGTTTGGCTGGGGCAAGGCGGAGTCGGCTGCACACCCGCCAAACTGCCAGAGGCCTATTAAGGCCATTAAGTAACTAATTTAACTGATTCTCAGGGCTGCCCATCCAACCTTAATGTTGGTGGGTGGCAGGCAAAGAGCCCAGGCGGTCTTCGCATTTATCATGGAACCTCATCCACGGGTGGGATGAGGTTTCGTGAACTGCTTATTAATTATATAACTTTTTTTGATTAAAACTTATTGACATGTCCCAGCTCATGTGACCCTGTCACACAAGGGGACATGTCTGAATAACATTTTCTTTATTTTTTTTGAAGATTTCATAAAGAAAATAATCTCCCTGAGGCAGCTCTGTGCCTCAAGGAGATTTCCGTGCTCTTTCATGAGCATGTGCGAAAGAGCGCAGGCCCCGACTCTAACCACCCCCCCCCCCTCCCCCCCCCCCACCACCGCCTGCACAGGGAGCGCTCAGGGCTTTCGAGTGAACATCACGCTGGACGGGCCTTAATCGGCCCATCCACGTAAAATGGTAGCGCACAATCGATCGCGGGCGGCGATCAGCTGCATGCCCGCCTGCGCCCGCTCCCTCCCAGCCTGCCCGATGGGGAGAAAATTCCCCTCCACGTAACTTCTCGCAGTTTTTTTTTTCCCCACTGTTTCAAGAAGGTGCTGACGCATTAAAATAAATGAATAAACATCTTCACAAAGGATTGAGTGACAGAACTTCATACAAACGCTTACAATAATCTCCGCCATTTTATAAAGGCAGTGTCACTAAACCTTGACGATTGAAAGGAAGGTGTACTTGAAGATCTGAATTTTCCTGGAAGGGAGAAAATACATCAGAACATGAGAAACCAACAAGGATACAATTGTTTCTTGGATCATTATTGAGAGTGAATTTTAACGTTGTTATCATCTTTTACAACCTATTACCCTCCAACAACAACTTAGACAGGAGAAAGTAAGCAAGAGGAGTTAACGGGAAGGGCCACAAACCTCAGTGGATGTAACTGTCTATCTCACCTTTTAAATAAAATGGATCATTTTTGTTTCTCCACTGCCAACCATGAGCCTTGCCCACTGACTGAAAATTCAACATATGACCAGTCACCCTGAGATCCTGCAGCTAGTGCCATGCCCTTCATGTAAAATAACACTGGCCAAGGCACAGGAAAGGCCTTGGCTTGTTCTTGGCGAAATTGGTTTGGAGACACTTCAAGAGATCAAAGGGACAAAACTGAAAATAAAAATGTAAAATGTTAATCTTGACTCTACTTGTCAACACATTGCTCAGGATTGATCAGGGACTAAAATTGCTTTTCAAGCCTGCTGGAAAATAGCTTTCAATTTGAAAGAATCTACACTCTGTGGTGCTTTTGTGTTTTGTTCCTTTTACTTTTCAGTCCCGACAATTAAAATCTGTCCCTCCCTGAAGTTTGGCACGGGATCTGGATAGTCACTGCCTTACAGACTGATCCATTGCACGTCCACACGCAAGAGGACCCATCAGAATTACATACCCATTTTATTCAGTTTGCACCCAGCCAATGAAGGAGCACTCTTATTTTGGATATCTTCTACAAATTCCATTTGGTGTAGATGTGCAAACCCTGGCAAAAGCTTAATGCCTGATATGCCTTGAGTAATGCAAAATCATCAAGGATTTTTAAAAAAAAACATTCTTCCCTACTAATCATCTCAGTCAATATTGTTATAGAAAATATACTGTGGGAAGAGAAAATGAAACCACCAACATATGAACATATAAATTAGGAGCAGGAGCAGGCCAATGCTGTATTGTTCCAGTGAAGCTCAATGCAAACTGGAGGAACAGCACCTCATCTTCCGAATAGGCACTTTACAGCCTTCCGAACTGAATATTGAGTTCAACAATTTTAGATCTTGAACTCCCTCCTCCATCCCCACCCCCTTTCCATTTCTTCCCCCTCCTTTTTGCTTTTTCCAATAATTTATATAGGTTTTTTCTTTTCCCACCTATTTCCATTATTTTTAAATGTATTCCACCCATCGTTTATCTATACCTTTTATGTCCTTTTAGTCTTATTTCACCCCAGCCCCACCAGAGCTATCTGTACCTTTGCTTGTCCTGCTCTCCACTCTTAATTAGCACATTCTTTTAGATAATATCACCACCTTCAACACCTCTTTGTTCTTTTGCCTGTGACGTATTTTGGTTATCTCCTCCTATCACTGCTTGCTTGTCCCAACAAACCACCACCACCACCCCCCGCCCCGCCTTCTCCCCCACCCCCCTTAACCCAGCTTATATTTCACCCCTTTCCTATTTTTGCTTAGTTCTGTTGAACGGTCATGAGGACTCGAAATGTCAACTGTGCTCTTCTCCGCCGATGCTGCCAGACTTGCTGAGTTTCTCCAGGTATTTCTGTTTCTGTTTTTGTTTTGGATTTCCAGCATCCGCAGTTTTTTGTCTTTATCTTTGTTTTTAACTCAAGGTGGCTGTCTTACTCAAGTAATTATCATGGTAACGTGATACATACAGTATTGACAGCAAAGAGAATAAGGCTTAGCGTGTTCTCTGATTCTTTCAGTGGAAACTCTAAGCTATATTTAATGCAAAGCAGAATAAAACTATGGGGAGTAGCCAGATTGTTGTATTTGTTACATCCAGTGAGTCAATTTTGATAGATACAATGCTGTTAGCTCAGTCCAATGTCTTGCAGTAGCACTCCATGACTGGAGCACTTGCTGAAATTCAGTTGATGGTATTCATGAGATTCAAGATCATCTCCACATGACCAATAATTTCTGGTGACATCTTTAGCTTCGTTCTTTACAGTGCATGAGGTGTAGCCCTGAACAAAGATGACAATACAATGCATATCTTCTAATAAACCTTCTAAAATCTGGTAGTAAATAAAGTATTGATGACTAATCAACGTGATTATTCAGAAGGTGCGATGTGTTTGTCGCCTTTCACATTCTTGGATCTAGGTTCACATTTGAATAGATGAGAGAGAAGCTTCTTTCCACCTGAGTCTGAGCTATTTTAATGAGCTTCTAGAGATTGTAAACCAACATCGTACCTGGATTGATAAAAAACTATAATTTTACATATTAATCATAGACCATTCAGCCCAACAGGATCATGCTGGTGCTTATGTTCTGCAAAAACGTTCTCCCACACTGCTTCGTTGAATGCCATCAACATATCTTTCTATTCCTTTCTACCTTATATATTTATTTAGCTCCACTTATATTTATCTATGCAATTCATCCCAACCACTCCTTGTGCTACTGAGTTCTATTTCATTTCACCCTCAGGAGCTTCTCTGGAATTGCCTGTTGGATTTAATAAGTGACTATTTTTGCCTCCTAGTTCTGGTCTCCTCCACAAATGAAAATATTGCAATGCCTGCCCCACCACATCATTTCACCATCTTAAAGAGCTCTATTAGGTCACCCCTCAGTCCTTTCTTGACGAGAGCAAAGAGGCCCAGCTTGTTCAATTTTTTCTGATAGGTATAACCTCTCATTTCTGGTATCACCCTGGTAAAGCTTTTTAGCTCCTTCTCGAGTGCCTCTATATTCTTTTTATAATACCTGACCTGTTCACACTCCAAGGTCTAACCAAGGCTCTATAAAATTTCAACATAACTTTGCTGCTTTTCAACTCTCTGCTGCTAGAACCACAGTACAATGTTTATTTTTGATGTTTATTAACCTGTGTCACTGCTTTTAATGATTTGTACATCTGAACTCACAGATCCATCCACTGCTCCACACTTTGTGAGGCCGATTTTCCAAGGAACATGTGGCTTCCTTATTTACCACCAAAGTCTACCACCTCATAGTTATCTACAGTGAAGTTAATTTGCCAATTACATGCCCATTCTACAAGTTTATTAATAGCTTCAAATAATTTTACTCAGTCCATCAGAAGAGTTAGCCTCAGGTACAATGTGCGGCCAGAAAAGATGGAGCTTTGCTGGATTTAACCACAATCTCACAACTTGTAAGTGCTTGATATTAACAATGACTATCTGGGATGGGAAATATTCCATCACTGCGAGGTGTACTGAAGTCACAAGGAAGATGACAATGGAATTAAGAATATTACAATAAAATTCCAAGGCTCCAAGAATGGACCTATTTATTTTTAAACCATGATAGGTTTGCTTACAATGACTCGAGATATCATGCAGATACCATAGGCTTTAAATACTTAAACAGTGTTTTATAACATTTATAAGAGCCATCGGTTTCTTGTATTTGACAAATTTGAGTAGAATCTGATCCAAAAATATTAGCATGACTTTGCCATAATCAGGATGATCGAACGTTTTAATGTGAAATTCTGAAACTTAGGGCCAGAATCATCCCAGATTTGCGCTAAGTGTACTAGCGGGAGTGAAAAACGTCATTTTGCCCACCGGCCGCAATGTTGGGGGGGGGCGCGGTTCTGCACCACATCATCTCCTTACGGCGCATCCGGTCTCATCAATAATGCATTCACAAGAAACACGCTGGTCCGCTGCCGGGCAGGCTCGGATTTGCCCACCACGCTGTGTCCTCAGTGCTCCCTCGCTCCGGGCACCATGATTAAAGTGCATCAGAGTGCAGCCTACTTCATGACCAGAAGTGGGCGCACCCTGACCCGAACGAGCGTAAAATGACGGGCGATATTTCGGTCGGCAGGTGCGGGTGGGAATTGGCAGCCTTCCCCACCAACAGTTAACAGGCCTATTGAGGCCAGTAAAGTCACAGTCAAACGTAAGGTTTCGCTTACGATTGATGGGCAGGCAAAAAGACCAAGCGGACCTCGCATTTTTTAGGAAACCTCACCCAAGGGCAGGATAAGGTTTCCAACAGCAAATAAAAAGAAAATAGAAACTTTTACTTTTCATTCATAACATGTCCCTGCTCATGTGACAGAGTCACATTGGGGGGAACGTTTTTTGTAACCTTTTTAAAATCTTTATTTTTATTCCTTAATATCTTCATCTCCCTGAGCAGCTCTGTGCCTCAGGGAGCTTTTCCTGCGCTGAGCGCTGTAGCACGGGTTTCACGCTGGGCGGGCCTTAATTGGCCCGGCAGCGTCAAATCCCAGTCCAGCCCCGATCGCGGGCGGTAGGCGGCTTCCCACCCGCTCCTACCCGGCCCCGCTGAGCCCACCCGATGAGGGCAAAATCCTGGCCCATGTCTACAGAGCAGGACTGGTCCAAGCAACAGATGGCCCCAAAAGCAAAGGTGATAGCAGCCCCCAAGTTTAGTGATGCCTCTCTGGGGTGCCTGCTGGAAGCAGTGGAATGTCCTTCATCCCCGCTCTGCCTAGGAGAGGCTGGCAGCAGCGGTCAGCACCACGGAGCACAGAGGAGGTCAGCCATCCAGTGCAGGAAGAGGATGAATGGCCTCATCCATTCCGCCAGGGTAAGTCAACCACCTCACCACTCTCAACTCGCACACTCCCAAACCCATCACACATCCACAGGGATCTCACACCTCAAGGGGCAACACCACTAACTCTCACACACACCCTCACATCCCCATCAGGCTCATACGCTCTGGAGCTCGCATCCTCATCCTGTCCATGACTCTGCTCACCACACAAACAATCCACACAGTGCCATGTGTCCTGCTCACACTCTCTCCACCTCTTTCCATGCAGGAGAAGCTGGCTCACAACAGCAGGGGGAGGTCCCAGACCAGGGGGTGGAGTGACCCATATTAGGCCCCTCACTCACTTTGAGGAGCGTGCCATCGTGCTGACTGGTGAGGATATGGACCGTGCCTGTGGTGACGGTGAGTTTGGCGGTGAACACCCTCATGAGGATCCTGAACTCTTTCTCTCTCTCCTGCTTTTGACTTGGCTGCCATGCACTAATTATCTCTACTTTGGTCCACAGGGAGCTCTGCCAAGTGACCGACACCCTCAGGTAGCCAGTACCTCAACTCCATCCAGGTCCTCACCTCCAACCAAGAGGACACCTCCTCCATTGAAGAGCTGGAAATAAGCAGCCTGGAAGACCCATAACAGCGCTTACCCACACCCTCCACCAGCACAGAGACACACACCTCAGTGGGACCTAGATCTAGAGCAGGCTCACGTTCACAATCTGGTGGTCACTTCAGGGACACATATCCATAGCAGGAGGAGGCAGGTTCGGCCCTGCTCCCCAGTACTCGGGGAAGGGTATCTGTGAGGTCCAAGTCAGACGATGAGCCTCCGGATTCGACCTTCCAACTTATCGTTGAGACACAGCACAAGGTGGGGGAACATCACCCAGAGTTGTTGGAAGCCCTCAACAAAGTAATACGCGAGTTGGAGGAGAGCATGCACCTGCTGTCTGATGTGTGTGTGTGGAAGTCTCCATGGGAAGGGCGGTGGACGCCATGTAGACGCTGGCCTAGTGGAAAGAGGGAGATGTGTGCAGACCTGCAATCCATCGCCGGAGCCATGGGTGAGTTCCTGCAGTGGTGACACAAGAGGGAAATGGGGCACCTCACTGTTCCTCCAGGTGCTCCTTCCCCTCAAGGAGTCAGCTGGGCCCCTCGGGCACCTGAAGGGAAGAAAAGCGGCAGCTGGACACCCCTGGGTCGTGCACTCAGCAATCTCAGAGGCTGTTCTCCCCTTCTGAGTCCCCTTTGCCTGTGACCCTCTCAACCTCATCCTGTGTCACTGCAGAGGGAGCAGCTGGCCCACAGGAGGACAGGCAAAACAAGCCGGGGCCCTTAGGGTCTCGGCTCTCCAGAGGACCCATGCCAAAGTCATCAGAGGCAACAGGGCCAACCATTGCACAGGCTGTCTCCACCCCTCCTGCAGATGTCAGGGCAGCACCTAGAAGAAGTGGTAGGCCTAGAAAAGTTAAGAATTTCTGATCACAAGCGGTTGCATGGCTGAACACATTTTGTCACTTTATAATCTGAAAATATATTCACTTTCACTGAATAATGTGTAATGTTGTCTTTCAGCTTCATTGAAAGGCTTTATGAGTCCTGCCCCTGCACCTCCCCCACTAGCAGTTCAGCTGCACACGGCCAGACCACGAGTGATTCTGGAGGGAGAAGTGTGTGTGTGGCAGGGCCTCTTGGAGCCTCATGCAAGCCTCTCCCACACACATGGAGCCTCCTTCCATCACACTCATCTCACTGTCCTGAGCATTTTCAATGCTGCCTGCTGGGTTTCTCTTTCAGTTGTCCATCTGAGCCGACCTGCATCTCCGCCCACCCACTGTTCACAATCCCATGCAGCAGCTGTTCCCATCCAACATGAGGCTCCGCTCACTTTTGATTTCAACAACCACAGTCGTGGTCAAGTATATTGTTAGCTCCCCCGTCCTTTCCCCTCCTCTAGTCTCCAATGTCCTTTCTCCCATCACTGTTGACCCCCTTCGCATCACTCTCCACCTCCCCACCATCACCTCCCAACCTGAACCTTGTCTTTCAAGGATGCCCAGGTGAACGTGCACGATCTCTACCTTCCTGAGAATCCGCACCGCCCCCCCCCCCCCAACATTGACCTCCTCTTCCCAGCCCCAGGGGCCGTGTCTGATTTGAGTCCCCACCAACCACCCTCTCTGGCCCATCCTACTGGCTACTCTGCCCCCTGTCATACTCACCATTCCCTCCACTACGCCCATCCTCAGCTCAGTCCCCAGGAGGCAATCCTTGAAACCACAGACCCCTCTCTTGCATGTTCACCTGGACATCGCAACCACCCTTCCTCCCTCCTCCACCCTTCCTCCCTCCTCCACCCTTCCTCCCTCCTCCACCCTTCCTCCCTCCTCCACCCTTCCTCCCTCCTCCACCCTTCCTCCCTCCTCCACCCTTCCCCCCTCCTCCACCCTTCCTCCCTCCTCCACCCTTCCTCCCTCCTCCACCCTTCCTCCCTCCTCCCCCTGGACACCTTCCCCCCTCCAAATCCCTTCCTTTACACCTTCTCCCATTAGACCTACCTCCCTACTTGCTGCATGCTTCTCTGTTAGGGCTCCAGCATCTTCTGCTCCATGGATGTCCACGATCTGAGCAGGGCCCTAACGGTAAGTCCCGACTTATGCATGTCACACTTATTCAGACGTGTTCTGGGCTGGCATGCTTTCCTGCCAGTATAACGGTAAATCGGGCATGGGGTTGGGGGGGTTGCGGGGTGGTGTGGGGGGGGGCGGTGGAGGTGGGGGGTCGGGGGGGGGGGACAATTCTGGCTGTGCCTTACTTTGCATCCTATTAGCAGGATAAAAATCAGGTTCACACCAGCCTCCAGCAGGATTCAGGCACCATCAGATGATCTCGCTGTGATTTCACACTGGTGTGAAACCGCTTTCTGCCCCTCCCATCAAATTGCCACCCCCACCATGATGCCCACCACCAACCAGACCTAACGATTCCACGTGTAGCCTTTCCTAATTTATGACGGTTGTAGGAAAAGATCCCCAAACTCTGCTTGTTGTGCACTTTTGGCAAATGATTTGCATTTGAGTTTCAGCTGTACAGCTGCTTATTGTAATAAACCAAAGGGTGCAAAATGTTCTCATCAGCCATGGCTCATTGGATAGCACCTTTAGGACCTTTACTCCTGAGTCAGGAGCTCATAGGTTAAAGATCCCCCCCAGAACTTCAGCACAAAATCCAGGCCGACGCTTGTTGCAGTACAGAGGGGGTACTTTCTGATGACATGTTGAACTGAAGCCTCGTCTACCCTCCCTTCTATACATGAAAGATCCCACGGCACAATTTTGAAGAAAAGAAGGGAAGTTACACCAGATATCCTGGCCAATATTTATCCCTCAATCAACATCACATAAACAGATTATCTGGTCATTATCACAGTTTTATTTTTGGGAGCTTGCTGTTCTTAAATTGGCAGATGTAGTTCCTCAATTACAACAGCGCCAATATTTCAAAATTACTTGATTAGCCGTAAATTGCTTTGGTCATGGACGATGCTATAGAAGTACAAGTATTCCAATTTTTTGCAAATAAGTAGTTATTTAACTTACATTATTTCAAGTTAGTTAAACTTTATGCACACGCATTGACATATCTACTGAAGCTCTGTATGTATCTTTTAAAGATGCCACTATACAAAATAGACAAAATAAATTCTCCCTTTCATGGAATTATTCAAGTTAATTACGAAAGAAGAAGAAACCTAATGTGAATGGTTCTTAATGATGTAGAATTACCAGCAATTCCCAAGTCTCAATGAGTATCCTATATAGCAGCTTACCAAAATTGTGTTATCGGTTTGTGTTTTTTACTCAAAAGCAAGTAAAGCGCTTGAGGATATAACGCTGGAATTTGAAAACATTTGCTTCAGCCATTTCGCTTTCCAGCAAAAATGTGTATCTGAAAAGGAAGTCTAAGTAATTGTACCTGCTCCTTGCCATGTCCTCATGTTGATTAAAGACCCTGCAATATATTCTAGAACGTCACCCTTACATGCTTCCAATCTGTGGTCAAACTGCAGCAACTAACAAGCACATCACATTTAACGTCTACATAGCCCTTGTAAGCCAATAAATTTAGATTTCTAAACGCATCAAGGTAGCTAGTTGGGTCAGTAAGCTGGATGGGTTAATAGTTTACTTCTGTCTGAATATTGTCATTAGCCACACATTTTAAAGGGCAGCTGGCATGAAAATGCTGATATAAACTCGATTCACGCTGAGCCAGATTTGGGCAGCTGGAACTCCCGCGGGCTGCAGACCACCCCGACTTGGAACTAGGGGCTGGATTTTCACAGAGTCGGGGAGGCTTAGCAGACGTTTACGAATGGACAGATCCTGGGATTCCCGGCCCCATTCCCGGTGTCCACAGTATTCACCGGCACAGGATAAGGGTACAGTTTGGTGCAGGTTATGAGTCCACACCGTGCAGCCCCGACCTGGCTGGCAGCATTGCGGGGATTTTTTAAAAACTCTTTTGCGGGATGTGGGAGTCGCTGGCTGGGCCGCCATTTTTATTGCCCATCCCTAATTGCCCTTGAGAAGGTGGTGATGAGCTGCCTTCTTGCACCGCTGAAGTCCATGTGGTACAGGTACACCCACTGTGCAGTTAGTGAGAATTCCAGGATTTTGACCCGGTAACAGTGAAGGAATAGCGATATAATTCTAAGTCAGGATAGTGTGTGGCCTGCAGAGGTGTCACGAACCAAAGTGTGGGTGAGAGAACCTTTTGAAAGGTAAGTTCAAAAGGTCTTACTGATGTCCCTTGTCAACCTAGGCCCCTCCACTCATCCCCCATAGCTCCTCATCTGCTGCATACCAAGCTATGCTCCTCCACCCACCCCTTGGCCCCTCATACCCTCCATGCCAAACTATGCCCTTCAACCTACCACCATGGCCCTTCACACCCTCCCTGCCAAGCTATGCCACTCCACATGCACCCCTTAACCCCCATTCTCTCCATGTCAACCTATGCTCTTCTAGTGTCAATAATCCAGACATTTCAAAATATCAAGAGTTGAAACTGCAAGCACGTGACACCTCTTTATCTTGATAAATAAAGATTGTGCAACGGACAGAATTGATCACAGAGAAAGGTCTGACAAACAATGTTTTTCCCGGAGTGCAGATGTTTCAACTGACCAATGGATGCCTGGTCTTTCAGCTAAGTCTCATAATGCAGTCTTGGCTTGATTGACAGGTCTTTCTCTGTGATCTATTCTGCCAATCTGGGCATTCTGTATGGATGATTAGCATTTTATAGAGATGTAGTAAGAGCAATTTTTTAAAGAAAGTTACTAATGAATGACTTTTTAATAAATGACTTTAATAAACTAAATTTTTTAATTAAAAAATTCACACATACTATTGTTACAATAGGTTCAGTGGGTATACTGGGTGTATACTGGGTGAATGCGCACAGAAATGCCATAGGTTGGCATGGAGGGTATGAGGGCCATGGGGGCTTGGTAGGGGTGTGAGGTGGCATGATTTATCATGAGATGTCTGTGGAAGTGTGGGGCTATGAGGGATAGAGGACAAACTTTTTGCTTTACTGATTTTATTGTAACTGGGACAATGTCCCAGAGCACTGGGGCAGGCATTTTAAACAGCACGCCCCTACACCCAATAGCCCCTGTCCCTGTCTCCGCACTCTTTCGGGGGGGGGGGGGGGGGGGGGGGGGGGGGGGGGGGGGGGTGGGGGGAGGGGTGTGGTGGGCCCTACTCCAGAACGCACCCATCCCCAGAAGGAAAATCCTCCATTTGTAGGCACTTTCTCCCAAAGCAGGCGCACCCAGCTGGGAAATATCCCGACTCCCGCTGCCTGCCTCTACGATGCAAATCCAGCCTAAAGTATCATTCCTTCCTTGTCGTTCTGTCAAAATCCTGGAACTCCCACTCTAACAGCACTGTAGATGTACCTACACCACAGGGACCGCAGCGCTTCAAGAAGGCAGCTCACCACCACCTTCTCAAGGGGCAATTAGGGATGGGCAATAAATGCTGGCCCAGCCAGTGACGCATGCAACCCATGAAGAAATAAGAAAAAAGTGTATTTAGAAACTGATCCAATGCTCCAGACATGAAGCCCAGGTAATAAGTTCCTGTTCCTCAGTTAAAATCTTCCAAATAATTTCACGCTCAGTCTTGCTCCTCCAGACTCTACATAGCCCCGATTCTCATTCTCAGTCAGATTGACCTGACTGAATTTTCAACTCTGACTTTCTGCTGCAAATGTTGAATTGAAATTTCAGACTGATTGGGATAAGCATTCACGTGTTGAATTCTTTGCTGCCTGTACCCGTGAGCAGGTTAAAATCACAATCGCTTAGCTTTTGACTGTTCCAGAGCAAGTATCTCAGGAAATTATAACTTTCTGTCTGCTTGCTGGGTGGTTAAGTTTGACAAACCCGTGGAGTGCCTAACGTGCCTTATGCTTATGTTTGGGGGTGCTATGTCTAGGTGCTGCCCCATCGCTTGGAGTGGTTTGTGAGCCAGCCTGCTGACTCTGCTGTCCTGTTGGCCTCGATGACCTTAGTGGCCATCCTCTGGCCCGTGGAGCCTGTGCTGGCCCCGCCTGGGAGGGAGTGACCAGTTCCAGATCTGGCACCTCCCCAGTTGTCGCAGCTTCAACGGTCACTGGCAGAGGGGCGGAGGAGCTGCTGCCCTCATCTGGAACGCCCTGAGAGGAGCTCGCAGCGACGACAGGCAGCTGCTGCGCCGACGTGAGGTCACATTGGACCTCCCTGCTCACCGCAGATTGATGGGCACCGAGTGCCGGCGCTTGGTGCCCAGAATATCTCCCACATTGGGAATGACCACCTGTGGCCATTAGCGCTGTGAGGGCTGCAGGTCAGAGCGTAACCCAATCAGAAGATTCTCAATCTGATCGAAGGTCCTCTTCATGAGAGTTGCCAATCTCTCAATGGAGGAAGACTGAAGCTCTGTCCGGAGGTTTAGGCCTTCACTGACACTCTGCCTGGATTCCTCCACCACAGAGACCAACTGAAGCACACCCTCATGCAACCCTGTCAGATGCAAATGCGCATCCTGCCGCTTGTCCTGCAGCTGCTGCATGGCTGACATCTCCAGAGGCACATCATCACTACCCGACTCAGCATGTGCTTGGTCCCCTGCTGCCCTCGAGCTGCTGGCGCCATTGGCACTCTCTGTCTGTGCCATCTCCTTCAGCGATTGTGAAGTGCCCTCTCCATTGTGCCCTGGGACACTAGCCAACATCATAATCCCCACCGAAGTGTTTGTCGCTGCGCTGGTGCCTGGCTGGCTGAAATGATGTGCCACAAGTTGCAATTCTTGGCCCTCAGGCGTGGAGGGGGAGGCTCTGGACGTGTTGGGGGTGGCCATGTGGTGGTGATGCTGAAATTAACAACAAGGACAGTGCATCAGTTAGTGTTCAGTCAGTAACACCTTTCATCCCTTTCCCCCCGAGCCTCATAAGTCGCTCACCCTTCAAGAACCTAAGGAGACAAACATTTGTTGGGTGGTAACTAGTCAAGAGGAGGCCCAAACACTACATGCGCATACAGACAGGCTGGTCAGATGGCCTAAGGAATGCCACATGGAATGTTATGTGGATAAGTGTTCGTTTAAGCACTTGGGCAAGACGAGCAAGGTACGGGAATACATGAGTAATGGTAGGACCGTGGGAAGACACGACCATTACAGGGACCTTGCTGGGCAGACCCGTTAAGGTAGCAGAACAGGAACATAAGGCGTTTAACAAGGTCAAAGCCAGACTTGCCTTTATTAGCCAAGGAATAGAATGTAGGAAAAGGGAGGACATGCTGCAAGTGCAGAAAATGCTGTCGAGGCCACATCAACACTTCTGATTTCAGCTGTGACCTGCACTTCATGGGAGGGATGGGATTGGAGTGGGGAGAGTACAGAGGTTCCTGACCTGGATGCAAGCTGGCCTGGAGAGTTGGAGTGATGAGGAAACATTGCAAACGCTTGCGACATTTGCCGTGGAGCACAGGAGATTGACAGGTCACATTATTGACCTTCATACCGTTATAAGGGGCATAGATCGGGTGGACAGAAGGCAACATTTCCCCTTGGCACAGGGATGAGTAACGTGGTGGCATTTATTTGAGTGCCATGAGGCTGACAGGTGAGGTACTGAGGACCTTTTGGACAGAGTGATGTGGGACACACTGGTTGAAAGGGTGGTGGAGGTACAAAACTTCCTAAGATGCAATAAGTCTTTGGCTGTGTAGCAGCGATGCCATTGCATGTTAGGCCATGGGGATTGTGGTCTCAAATGGGATAAGGTGACTTTGGAAGGTGCTAGAGACGCGCATCCTCATGGGGCTGAGGGACCTTTGTGTAAGACCCACACGTCTGGGAATGAACAGTGTTGCTGCATTAACGATTGCAGCAACCATCAGTGATTTGCATGGTGGGGTGACAGAGTGGATGGGACTGTGGCCCTCAAATACCTGGCTGTCTGCTTCCTCCCCAGCTCCATGGCCTGCTCCTCATAGGTGGTGAGGTTCTGCAGCACAGCATGCCCACCACCAGTCCCCTGCCACTCTGGGATATTGCTCTCAGATTTTGCCTGCAGAACAGAGAAGAGGATTTATTGGGGCTGATCGCTCATGTACTCTGCACATGCATGCCACACCCCAACCACAGTGGCCCATCTGAGGCCTCCAGCAGCTCCTGTCCACACTACTGGTGATCAGTCACCAGAAGATAGTACAGCTGCTCCCAAAGGCCACCTTGGACACATTCGGCGTCCATCACTTTGAATAACACACGGGTCTTAGCGCCCATGGCAAGGAGGAGCAACTAGGTGCAGCACCGAGGCCAGCAGGTGGCTCTTGGCCATGACACCTTGAGGCTCCCCTTCCACCATCTCATCACCATCAATAAGACATGTGTTGGAGTTCTGAGTATGTGTCTAGCTGCCTCCCCTGCAGGTTGCCCCCAGACTACTCAAATGCGACAAACATCAACATATGCTGCAGGGAGAACCCATCTTTACCTCAAACACTAAAGCTGATGTAACCATGGTCACTATCTGTTTACCCACCCATCGTGCGCCAAATGTCCAATGTAGTAACGACACTAAGACATTGAGGGGGGTAGTGGGTGGGGTCCTCAAAGACTAAGGCTACCTGCTGGGTAAAATGGCCAAGGCTGACATGGTCCTCACCTTTCCAGAGCACAACAGATCATTGAAGCAAAAAACTGCGGATGCTGGAAATCCAAAACGAAATACCTGGAAAATCTCAGCAGGTCTGGCAGCATCTGCGGAGAGGAGCACAGATAATGTTTCGAGTCCGAATGACCCTTCAACAGAACTAAGTAAAAAAAGAAAAGAGGTGAAATATAAGCTGGTTTAAGGGTGGGGTGGGGGGGTGCGGTTTGCGGAGTGGGACAAGTAGAGCTGGATAAAGGGCCAGTGATAAGTGGAGATAACCAAAAGATTTCACAGACAAAAGGACAAAGAGGTGTTGAAGGTGGTGATGTTATCTAAGGAATGTGCTAATTAAGAGTAGAAAGCAGGACAAGCAAGGTACAAATAGCCCTAGTGGGGGTGGGGTGAAGGGAAGGGATCAAAAAAGGTTAAAAGGTAGAGATAAAACAATGGATGGAAATACATTTAAAAATAATGGAAATAGGTGGGAAAAGAATAATCTATATAAATTATTGGGAAAAAGGGGGGTCGGGGATCGGAAAGTGGGTGGGGATGAGTTCAACGATTTTAGATCATGAACTCTCTCCTCCATCCCACCCCCTTTCCGATCCCCCCTTTTTTTCCAATAATTTATATAGATTTTTCTTTTCCCACCTATTTCCATTATTTTTAAATGTATTTCCATCCATTGTTTTATCTCTACCTTTTAGCCTTTTTCAATTCCTTCCCCCTACCCCAGCCCCACTAGGGCTATCTGTACCTTGCTTGTCCTGCTTTCTACCCTTAATTAGCACACTCCTTAGATAATATCACCACCTTCAACACCTTTTGTCTGTGACATCTTTTGGTTATCTCCACCTATCACTGGCCCTTTATCGAGCTCTACTTGTCCCAACCCCCCCCCCCTTAAACCAGCTTATATTTCACCTCTTTTCTAGTTTTACTTAGTTCTGTTGAAGGGTCATTCGAACTTGAAATGTTAACCGTGTTCCTCTCCACAGATGCTGCCAGACCTGCTGAGTTTTTCCAAATCATTGAAGCGCTTGCAGCACTGGGTTCCGGTGCACCACACATCGTCATGGGAGCTTACAGCCTCTGCCACCTCCTGCCAGGCCTGCCTGATGACGTGGGGGCCCTCCTCCTTCCATCCTCCGGAAACAAGACATCCCGATGGTTGGACACCTCCTGGAGGAGGACAGCAAGGCAGGCATCTGAGAACCGAGGGGCACAGTGACACCAACCACCCCCCCCCCCCCCCCCCCGCCCCCCACCGCTGGCCTATTCTGCAGCCTGCCCCTCTCCTCTTCTTCTGCCCTCCACCTCTTGTGCTGCCTGGTGACTGGCCATGGTGAACAGCTTAAAGGAGGCTGCCTGGCCGATCTGCACACAGACTGCCAGGTCCTCATTGGAACCGGCGGCCTGAACACGCCCGTCGCCCATTTGATTTTCCCGATGAACACAGGAGTTGGAACTCCGCTACTCGGGCCTTAATTGGCCCAACCGCACAAAATGGTGGCACTGCCCGTTTCGGCTGTGGCAATCGGCTGCCCGCCCGTCAAACACAAAATTCTGCCCAATGTTTCTAAATTGGAAAATTTGAAGCAATCTGTCTTTGCTAATGGACGTATCAGGCGTGAATTCCTTTACTGATTTAAGTCTATTTCCAGTGCATAATTAAAGCAAAAACAGTTTTTCTGCTGTTAAGTTGCTCCTTTAAAGTTTTTTTTAAAATTTTTCAGAACCCACCCACAATTCATGTATGTTGAGTATACAGTAATGAGGGCCAGTGGGGTGGCGTTTCCAATTTCATTGGTTTATGTCATAGGCATTGGAGTCAATCCATTTAGAACCTGTAGTTCAGGGAAGTGAACATAGTTACATAGTAGCAAGAGTAGGCCAATTGGCCCACTGAACCTGCTCCATCATTCAAGCAGGTCAAGGCTGATCATTTACCTTGGTGTTAATTTTCCCCACTATCTCCATGCCTCTTGATGTCATTAGTCTCCAGGAATCAACTGATTTCTGTTTTGAACATGTCAATGATTGAGCTTCCACAGCCTTCTAGGGTAGAAGATTCCAAAAATTCATCACCCTCCTCATCTCAGTTCTAAATAGCCTGCCCTTTATTCTGAGACTGTGCCCCCTGGTTTAGACTCGCCAGCCAGGGGAAACATCATATCCACATTTACCCTGTCATGCCCTGTAAGAATTTTATAAGTTTCAATGATGTCACTTCTCATTCTTTGAAACTCTAGAGAATAAAGGCACTGTTTCCTCAATCCTACGCCATAAAATAATCCTGCCATCCCAGGGATTAGTCTGTTCAACCTTCAATACACTCTTTCAATGGCAAGTATATCCTTAAGTGAAGTTAGAGTATCAACTTGTTAAAATGGACCATGGTTTTTTATGGTTGTACATGCAAATAATTGTTGGTCTTGCAAGTATCTATAATGCAAGATGCTAAGTTAGAGCTCCTCTTAACCAGAGTGATTTCTGAAAGGTTAGGTGTACAAATGTTGCTATAAGAGGTTGAGGAATAGACTGATGTCAGTGTTGTGCAAGGAAGAGAAAGTTGTGTCACTTGTATTCGCTTACCTACTCTGGCAAGGTCATTGAACTTCATTGATGACCTGACAAAAAAATCCTTGACCTGAAATGTTAAATCTGTTTTTTTTCTCCACAAATGCTTCTTGATCACCCAAGCATTTTTTTTTACATTGAAGGGACATGGACAGGGTGGATAGGGAGCAGCTGTTCCTCTTAGTTAAAGGGTCAGTCACGAGGGGACATGAGTTCAAGGTGAGGGGCAGGAGGTTTAGGGGGGATGTGAGGAAAAACTTTTTTACCCAGAGGGACAGTCTGGAATGCGCTGCCTCGGGGGGTGGTGGAGGCAGGTTGCATCACATCCTTTAAAAAAGTACCTGGATGAGCACTTGGCACATCACAACATTCAATGCTATGTGCTAAGTGCTGGTAAATGGAATTAGGTAGGTAGGTCAGGTGTTTCTCACGTGTCGGTGCAGACTCGATGGGCCGAAGGGCCTCTTCTGCACTGTGTGATTCTGTGATTCTGTGATGTGGGCATCACTGCTGCCATGGCTAGCACTTATTGCCCATCCCTAAATGCCCTTGAACTGAGTGGTTTTCTAGGTCATTTCAGAGGGCAGTTAAGAGTCACCCACATTTCAAGCATTCTCTGTGTATACTGTTCCTTCCTTTCCTGGTTGCCTTTCCATTCAGTGCTTAACCACTCAGGCAGATTTTTTTTTAAGGTTGATTAGATAAGTTCTACATGGATTTTATTCAAAGGATTACTCCAGCAGGTATGCAAACTTTGGCCAGTGAGCCGTTGTGTAATTATCTCTCCAGATCAAGAGCCCCGTCCTTATCCCATTTTTGTAACTGTAGCACAGTTCCAGAATCACATCCCTATTATACATCACTTAATGGCTATTAGGTTGAAAACCATGGGCAGAATTTTGCCCCCATCGGGGGTGGGGGGGATGTTGATGGGTGGGCACGTGCAGGCGCGCTTCCGATTGGCGCACCCGATCAGAGGCCCGGCGCCATTTTACACGTGCGGCCCCATCCAGGCCCGCCCAGCGCGACATCTGCATGGAAGCGCTATGCGCTCCCTGTGCGGGCGGGGGGAGTGCCTAAAATCGAGAGTGCGCTCTTGCACGCATGCGCACAAAAGAGCGCACTCGTCTCCCTGAGGCTAAGTGCTGCCTCAGGGAGATCGCCCCTACTTTCAAAAATTTTAAAAATAGAAAAAAAAAAATTCCCCTACATGTCCCCTCGTGTGACAATGTCACATGAGTTTGGACATGTTCATAATTTCCAAAAAAAACTTTACTAAAATTTTTAAAACCCTACATGAAACCTCATCCCGCCCGTGGATGAGGTTTGATGCTTTTTCTAGTTCCCACCAGGGCTCCTGGCCGACTCACCAACCTTAAGGTTGGACAGGAAGGTCCACTAAGGATTTTAATTTCTCTGTCAATGGCCTCAGTGGGCCATTGACAGGTTGGCGGGCGCGCAGCTGATTTTGCGGAGCCCCCGCCTTCCGGAAAATTTAAGTGGGGCACGGTGACGTTGGGAGTTCCGCTCGGTGTCATCGCGCATCATTTTATGCGTCGGCAAGTGGGGCCCGGTCCCCTGCCCCCCGAGGGTAAAATCCTGCCCCATAAGTAGAACGTTTACTGTAGATGAGCATGTTACAGACATTGCCCCATAAAGTAACACCAAGCTGGAAGTCATAGAAATAAATATTATACAATGTACTGTTGTTTGTTCCTGGCAATACAGTGAGTGAGGACCATCTGTCATCCCAACTTCAACCATCATAAAGAAAGATCTCTTCATAACCATGGAATGACATGTGCCAGCTATGTTGACTGTAGCTTCCCAATGATGCCAGTACAAAAATCTTCGCATTTCAGTGCCATTGTTAATGTCATTTATTAATCTTACATTCAAAAAAAGCAGTGAATTTTCCTGGTTTAAATGCAATTATAGTCGCTCAAATAATTACAAACAACTAGATTTCTAGTAGTAGAATGGACCAATGAAGGTCATTTCACGTCCGAAATTAACAACAAGAAAAGAAAAAAATCTGACAAAACCCAAACTTCTTAAATTTTAATTTTACTTGGGTTGGCTTCAACTTTCAGTAAATTGTAAGTGTTGGCTCGTCAATATCATTAAAATTGTAACTGGCACTTCAACACAGGATAACACTGCACAAAATGTGTTCATGTTTTTGCAATGCTGTCCTTTCCCCAAAGTTGTGAGCCATGTGCAGCTGGCACCACTAGCCATGACTCAATGTGTACAACTCTTGCCACACAGGCGAAAGCTTGCTTCAAGTCCCACTTCAGGCGCTCAAACCTAAAATCCAGTTTGGCACTCAAAATGCAGTACCGAAGGTATTCTGCTCTCTTGGAGAAGATGAAATGTTAAGCCAAGGTCCTATTTGCCCTTTCAGGTGAATGCAAACAATCCTAGGGCGCTATTTCGAAAAAGAACAGGGAGTTACTCTTGGTGTCCTGGCCAATGTTATATTACTCAATCAATATCACTTAGTACATATGAACTGGATGAGCTTGCTGCACACAAATTGGCTGCAGTGTTTCCCACATTGCAACAATAACCACACTTGAAAAAATACTTCATTAGTTGTAAAACATTTTGGAATGTCCTGAAGGTGCTATGTAAATGCAAGTCTTTTGTCCATCCTTTTTTCAGAACAGATTTTCCAAAAAAATAAATATTAGATTGGTTGATAAAACAATTTCAGGAAGGATATTTAATAAATGTTGATATTTTTAATTCAAGATTTACCAATGAGTGTGATGCGGAATTAAATACAACTTCAAAATGCTGTGCAATGAAAAACATCTGGATTTAGCCATTCATAACTGTAGCAGGCAGTAAATAGCTACACGTTACCCTGTCTTTGTGTTTCAGCCACAGTGCTGTGACATACATATTGAGCTTTTAATATGCAAAGATATTTCATTGATCATTACAAATGAAGCTCATTTTTCCACACACTGTCATAGCTCATTGAAGTGGCAAAGTTTACAATTATACAGAGACATAGTGTTTGATCAGAAAGATTCAGTATATAGTGTAACTCTGCAAATTACAACAAACATATAATGATGCAGGACTCTGTCGAGAATCAATGTGAAATGAATGAAAATGGTTTCTTGATCTATGGTGTTCTCAAACTGGAAGGAGAAGTAATAGCTCAGACTGACTCACAAATATTGATCACCTCGATTACGTTAAGTATGTGCATAATAATGCTTAAGGAAGCTTATCTTTTCAATTTAAAAACTCTTGTCTGATTAAGTAGGTGTTTCTCACCAGCATATGATATTAATGAGATAATGGCATAGGATGTTAAATTAGATATATCAAATGCATCTCCCCTTGGCATTCAATGGCATTACCATCACTTAATCCCCCACTATCAACATCCTGGGGTTACCATAGGCCAGAAACTGAACTGGACCAGCTATATAAACACTGTGACTACAGAAGCAGGTCAGAGGCTGGGAGTACTGCAATGGGTAACTCACCTCCTGAGCCTCCAAAGCCTCACAACCACCTACAAGGCACAAGTCAGGAGTGTGATGGAATACTTGCCACTTGCCTGGATGAGTGCAGCTTCAACAACACTTAAGAAGCTTGACCCCAACCAGGACAAAGCAGCACGCTTGAGTGGCACCCCATCCACCAGCTTAAGCATACATTCATTCAGCCCCTTCACCACTGCTGCAAAGTGGTAGTAGTGTGTATCATCTACAAGATGCACTGCAGAAACTCATCAAGACCCCTTGGACAGCACTTTTCAAACCCACAACCACTGCCATCGAGAAGGACAAGGGCAGCAGACACATGGGAACACCACCACCTGGAAGTTCCCCTCCAATTCACCCACCGTCCTGACTTGGAAATATATCACTGTTCCTTCACTCTTTCTGGGTCAAAATCATAGAACTCCCTCCCTAACAGCACTGCAGGTGTACCTACACCACATGGACTGCAGCGGTTCAAGAAGGCAGCTCACCACCACCTTCTCAAGGGGCAATTAGTGATGGGCAATAAAGGTGATGCTCACACCCCCAAGATCGAATTGTTTAACTGGCAAGAGCAGGCTCAATGGGCCAAATGATCAATTCCTGCTCTAATGTTCCTCTTAATTAAAAAAAAATACACTTTGTATAGCTAGCAAGTTATTACACTGATGTCATATGCTATGATATTCTGAGGTTCTGTAAGAACAAATTTTCAAAGGAAAATGAGAAAACATAAACAGTTAAGGAAGGAGTCCTAGGATTTTGGAACAGTGGTGGTGAAGGAACGGTGATATCACACTAAGTTAGGATGGTGTGTGATTGGAAGGGAGCTTGAAGGTGATGATGTTCCAATGCACCAACTACTCTTGCCTTCTAGATGGTCAACATAACTGTTTGGAAGGTGCTGCTGAAAGAACATTGACAAGTTGCTGCAGTGCATTGTTTAGATGGTACATACTTCTACAATGGTGATAGTGGGTGCAAATGACTTTTAAAGTGTTGGAAGGAGTGCTAATCAAGCAGGTTGCTTATTGAGTTGAGCAACTTGTGCTTTGTGGCAGCTGCTCCCATCCAGTCAAGTGGAGAGTATTCCATCACACTCCTAACTTGTGCCTTGTGGATGATGGACAGGCTTTAGGAACTCAGGAGGTCAGTTACTCACTGCAGAACTCTCAGCCTCTGAACTGTTCTTGTAGCCACAGTATTTATATGATTTATACTACTCATAAGTAGTATGTCATAAATGATCAGCTGTCCTTTTTTACTGGCTAGTCCAGTTCAATTTCTGGTCAATGGTGACACCCAGGATATTGAAAGTGGGGGATTCAGTGATGGTAATGCTATTGAATGTCAAGGGGGGGGGCGGGGGGGGGATGGAGATGGTCGTTGCCTGTTGTTACTTTCTGCTTATCAGTCCAAACATGAATGCTGTCCATGGGTGGGATTTTCCGGCTCCATCGCCTCTGGGATTGTCCGGTTCTGCCGAAAGTAAATGGACTTTTGGCTGTCCTACCACTGCGGGGCCTGAAAATCTGGGCTCATGGGCTGAATTTTATGGTTGACGTGTGGGTGGTGGAGCCCGCATGTCAGTGCTTAAAATGTCGCACGAGTGTCCTGACGTCAGCGCGCAGCATCGCGATATTCAGGTGGGCGGGTGCTATGAAGCACGACGCACACCCACCATTAATTAAAGGCCTTGTTAAGGCCCTTAACTCGGCAATTGAAGCCGATTTTGAGGACCCCGTGCGAACTTCAGCTCACGCACGGGCCCAATGGGCAGGCGGGTAACTGATTTTTTTAACAAACCTCATCCACTGGCAGGATGTGTGGGATCAGAGAGGTTTGTTTTCATGTTTTTTTTTGAAGTATTTAATGCAGAAAGTGTTTTAAACTTGCCTGTGTGATTGTTAACAGTTCAGATCGATTTCCAATAGCTTTCTCTGTACTTTGAAGCTCCAGCTCAGCAGTCTGCAGACAGTAATCTTTATCGGGCCTGCAGCTTTCCGGAGGCCTCCATTTAGCCTGGGTATGGATTCTGATATCTCCACTGGAGGCAGCTCCTATGAGGAGGAAGGGAGGGATAGAATAAGGAGGAGGCCAGGAGTGGACAATCAACCTCTAGGGGAACCACCTTTGGGAGGCCAGGCGCAGGCACAAGGGGCTGCAGGGCCAAGAGGTTGTCCAAGGTGGAAGGGGCCACAGAAGATGCCACTATCCTGCTGCCAGGGTTTACAGCCGGCGAAGCAGCTACCTCAATATGACTGAGGTGCAGTGCCGAAGGAGGCTCCGTCTGCCAAGGGAAACAGTCAACTATATCTGTCAGATGATTGGCCCTGAGATCTCCCCTAACTGTGGGTGGACACCCCTTGCCAGTGGCTCTGAAGGTCACAGTTGCCCTCCACTTCTATGCATCTGGCTCCTTCCAGGGGTCGGTGGGTGATCTTTGCGGTGTCTCCCAATCAGCTGTCCATGCTTGCTCTGTTCAGACGGGCATTGACCGTCATCCACTTCCGCTGCGACCAGGCAAGTCAGGCACAGCGAGCCAGAGGCTTCACGGCCATTGCTGGCTTCCCCCGTGTCCAGGGTGCTATAGACTGTACACATGTGGCCATCAAGGCGCCAGCAGGTGAGCCCGGTGCCTTCATCAACAGGAAGGGCTTCCACTCCATGAACGTGCAGATAGTGTGTGATCACAGGATGCTGATTCTACAAGTCTGTGCAAGGTACCCAGGCAGCTCCCACAATGCCTACATCCTCAGACACTCCCAGGTGCTGGGGCTCTTCAGTGTTCCAGCCCGGCTGGATGGTTGGCTGCTGGGTGACAAGGGCTATCCCCTCAGAAGGTGGCTCATGACGCCTCTCCACCATCCAAGAACAGAAGCTGAGCAGCGGTACAATAGGAGCCAGGGCACCACAAGGGCTGTGGTGGAGAGAACCATCGGTCTTCTCAAGATCTGCTTCCGATGCCTGGACCGCTCAGGGGACACACTCCAGTACCCCCCATATCACATCTCTGTGATAGTGGTAGCATGCTGCGCTCTGCACAATCTTGCGCTGGAAAGGGGGGATGCAGTTGACGGTGAAGACCTTGACGCAGTGGATGAGGCTGCACATGATGAATCCAGCAGTGGCTCAGAGATGAGGAATCACAGGACGATGATGAGGGGCAGCACACCAACCCACTACTACACCAAGGAGGCAGGGACACCCGGGATACTTTAATCCAATGAACCTTCAGCTAGCTCCACACACATGGATCAACAGGACCAGCGTTGCCTGGCGCTTCCACACGTGGCACTTAGATGCTACATCTTCCACCTCATCAGCTGCAACTAAGGGTTTAGTACAGAAACATCAATGTCCACTCAAACACTCCTGAGATGTCTGTGAAACATACAAATGCAGCACAAAGGAAACACCCTCAGCCATGGTCAGAAAAGTGGACTTTATTCCGTCCAAAATAAACCACAAACGTCCCTCAGACGTACATAATTATATTTTCCCTAAACTAGGGCCAACACAAAATCACCAGTGACAAACCCGTGGAGTGTCTAACGTGCCTTATGCTTACGTTTGCGGGTGCTACGTCTTGGTGCCGCCCCATCGCTCGGAGTGGCTTGTGAGCCAGCTGCTGACTCTGCTGTCCTGTTGGCCTCAATGACCTTGGCGGCCGACCTCTGGCCCGTGGAGCCTGTGATGGCCCTGCCTGGGAGGGAGTGGCCAGTTCCAGAACTGGCACCTCCCCAGTCGTCGCAGCCTCAACGGATGCAATGGTCACTGGCAGAGGGGCAGAGGAGCTGCTGCCCTCATCTGGAGCGCCCTGAGAGGAGCTCGCAGCAACGACAGGCAACTGCTGTGCCAACGTGAGGTCACATTGGATCTCCCTGCTTACCACAGATGGATGGGAACCGAGCTCCGACACTTGGTGCCCAGAACATCTCCCACATTGGGAATGACCACCTGTGGCCATTAGCGCTGTGAGGGCTGCAGGTCAGAGGGTAACCCAATCAGAAGATTCTCAATCCGATCGAAACCCCTCTCCATGAGAGTCGCCAATCTCCCAGTGGAGGAAGCCTGAAGCTCTGTCCTGAGGTTCATGCCTTCACTGACACTCTGCCTGGACTCCTCCACCACAGAGACCAACTGAAGCACACCCTCATGCAACCCTGCCAGATGCTCCCACCGCTTCTCCTTCAGCTGCTGCATGGCTGACATTGCTAGAGGCACATCATCACTGCCAGACTCAGCATGTGCCTGGTCCCCTACAGCCCTCCAGCTGCTGGCGCCATTGGCACACTCTGTCTGTGCCATCTCCTCCAGCGATTGTGAAGTGCCCTCGTCATTGTGACCCTGGACACCAGCCGACGGTACATTTCCCACCAAAGTGTTTGTCACTGCGCTGGTACCTGACTGGCTGAAACGATGTGATGCAAGTTGCAAGTCCTGGCTCTAAGGTGTGGAGGGGGCTCTGGACGTGTTGGGGGCAGCCATGCAGTGGTGATGCTGAAATTAACAACAAGGACAGTGCATTAGTTAGCGTTCAGTCAGTAACACCTTTCATCTCTTTTCCACCCCACCCCCCCAGCCTCATAAGTCGCTCACCCTTCAAGAACCTAAGGAGACAAACATTGATGGGGTAGTAAATAGTCAAGAGGAGGCCCAAACATTACACGTGCATACAGACAGGCTGGTCAGATGGCCTAAGGAATGCTACATGGAATGTTATTTGGATAAGTGTTCGGTTAAGAACTTGGGCAAGACAAGCAAGGTACAGGAATACATGAGTAATGCTGGGACCAAAGGAAGTCACGATGATTACAGGGACCTTGCTGGGCAGACCCATTAAGGTAGCAGAACAGCAACATAAGGCATTTAACAAGGTCGAAGCCAGCCTTGCCTTTATTAGCCGAGGAATAGAATGTAGGAAAAGGGAGGTCATGTTGCAAGTGCAGAAAATGCTGTCGAGGCCACATCTACACTTCTGCGTTCAGTTGTGACCTGTGCTTCATGGGAGGGATGGGATTGGAGTGGGGAGAGTGCAGAGGTTCCTGACCTGGATGCATGCTGGCCTGGAGAGTTGGAGTGATGAGGAAACATTGCAAACACTTGCGCCATTTGCCGTGGCGCACAGGAGATTGACAAGTCACATTATTGACCTTTATACAGTTATGAGGGGCATAGAACGGGTGGACAGAAGGCAACATCTCCCCTTGGCGCAGGGATGACTAACGTGGTGGCATTTATTTAAGTTGAGTGCCATGAGGTGGACAGGTGAGGTGCTGAGGACCTTTTGGACAGAGTCATGTGGGACGCACTGGCTGAAAGGGCGGTGGAGGTATAAACCCTCCTAAGATGCAATAAGTCTTTGGATGTGCAACAGTGATGCCGTGGCATGTTAAGCATTGGGGATAGTGGTCACAAATGGGATAAGATGACTTTGGAAGGTGCTAGAGACATGCTTCCTCAAGGGGCTGAGGGATCTTTGTGTATGACCCACACGTCTGACTGTATCAGTCTGTGAAAGAGCAGTGTTGCTGCATTAACAATTGCAGCAACCATCAGTGGTTTGGATGGTGGAGAGACAGAATGGATAGGACTGTGGGCCTCAAATACCTGCCCACTGGACCCCAGCCTCACCGACACCTGACGACCTGGCCTCCTGCCTCCTCCCCAGCTCCATGGCCTGCTCCTCATAGGTGATGAGGTTCTGCAGCACGATAAGCCCACCACCAGTCCCCTTCCGCTCTGGCATATTGCTCTCAGATTTTGCCTGCAGAACAGAGAAGAAGATTTATTGGGGCTGATCGCTCATGTACTCTGCACGCTCACGCCGCATCCCAACCACAGTGGCCCATCTGAGGCCTCCAGTGGCTCCTGTCCACACTACTGGTGATCAGTCACCAGAAGATAGTACAGCTGCTCCCAACCCCCTCCCCCAGTGGCCACCTTGGACACATTCGGTGTCCATCACTTAGAATAACACACGGGTCTTAGTGCCCATGGCAAGGAGGCACAACTAGGTGCAGCTCCGAGGCCAGCAGGTGGCTCTTGGCCATGACACCTTGAGGCTCCCATTCCACCATGTCATCACCATCAATAAGACATGTGTTGGAGTTCTGAGTATGTGTCGAGCTGCCTCCCCTGCAGGTTCCCCCCAGACTAGTCAAATGCGACAAACACCAAAATATGCTGCAGGGAGAACCCATCTTCTCCTCAACCACTAAGGCTGATGTAAGCATGGTCACTATCTGTTTGCCCACCCAGCGTGCGCCAAATGCCAAATGCAGTAACAACACTAAGACGTTGGCGGGGGGGGTGGGGTGGGGGGGGGGGGGGGGGGGGTGGTGCTCAAAGACTAAGGCTACCTGCTGGGTAAAATGGCCATGGCTGACATGGTCCTCACCCTTCCAGAGCACAACAAATCACTGAAGCGCTTGTGGCACTGTGTTCCGGTGTGCTGCACATTGTCATGGGAGGTTACAGCCTCCGCCACCTCCTGCCACACCTGCCTGGTAACGTTAAGAGTCC
This sequence comes from Carcharodon carcharias, assembly GCF_017639515.1. Taxonomy (NCBI): domain Eukaryota; kingdom Metazoa; phylum Chordata; class Chondrichthyes; order Lamniformes; family Lamnidae; genus Carcharodon; species Carcharodon carcharias. Next base: position 218,378,987 of record NC_054469.1, read on the forward strand.
TCCTCCTCCCATCCTCCGGAAACAAGACATCCCGATGGTTGGACACCTCCTGGAGGAGGACAGCAAGGCAGGCATCTGAGAACCGAGGGGCATAGCGGCCCCTCTGCTGGCCTATCCTGCAGCCTGCCCCCCTCCTCCTCCTCTGCCCTCACCTCTTGTGCTGCCCGGTGACTGGCCCATTGGAACCGGCGGTCAGAACACGCCCGCCGCCGATTTAATTTTCCCGATGTACACAGGAGTCAGAACCCCGCTGGGCGGGCCTTAATTGGCCCAACCGCGCAAAATGGCGGCGCGGCCTGTTTCGGTGGCGGCAATCGGCTCCCCGCCCGCCCATCAAATGCAAAATTCAGCCCAATGTCTCTGCTGCACATGGACACAGGCTGGCACATGATCAAATTTGACATGTGTGATAGATTCTGTCCAAATTGCCATTGTGGTGACTGTGTGCAAATTAATCTTCATTGCTAAATGATAGAAATGTCTTCACATAATGCCTTCCTCATTCCAAAGTACAGCTAAATAAGTACTTCTGAATTTTAGTTACTGCTGTATCATAAGCTAGAAATAGAAATGGGGCTATTGCCTTTCCAGTTACATGTACCATTGAGATGTTAAACCAGAAACAACTTATTTTTCAGTAGGCCTGATGATAATATGTCAAGCATGGAGAAACTTGAGTTGAAATCCAGATTTGCTGAATTTTACACTTCCTCCCCCTCATTATGTAAATGTTCCCAGTCCCTCCCAGACCACTAATGGAAACATCAGAGAGAGCTTTATTTCACCCTTCCACACAGGCCAGTTTCCTGATTTTATATAAAGAATGTGCATTAAGCAGCAATGCAAGAACATGCATTAAGTCTTTTTATTTCGAGGGGAATGCACCGTTTTGAAAGCAGCTGATGAAGCTGTAACACAAATACGTAATAATTGATGGTGCAGTATTTATGATGGTTTCTAATACTCAGTTAAAGGAAAATCAGTTCTGAAAGAAGGACCAAAGAAAGACTTGGATTTATATGGCACTTTTAACAATCTCAGGATGTCTCAAAATGCTTTACAGCCAATGAAGAGCTTTTGAAATGTAACCTGTGCTGTAGGAACATGGCAGACAATTTCTGCACAGCAAGCTCACACAGACAGTAATGAGGTAATGGCTGTTTTACTGATGCTGGTTGACAGGTAAACATTGGCTAGGACACCAGTGATAATTCCTCTGCTTTTCTTCAAAATAGCGGCAGTGGAATCTTTTACATCAATTTGAGAGGCAGATGGAGCCTCAGTTTAATATCCCATCCAAAGGACAGCGTGGCCAACAGTGCATCAGTCCCTCGATACTACAATTAAATGTCAACCTAGATTCTGTGCTGTGCTGACTCAAGAGGTAACAGTACTTCCTACAGAGCCATGGAGAACACATGCAGGAAACTTCTGCCTAATTTCCTGTAGGCAAGATCAATGCAGAAACTTGCACTTAATTTCTATATAAGAGCAATACAAAATTTGTGCCACATTTGTTTCTTGGAAGTGCAACCATTTACATTGTTTTTGGATTATGTAGTTTCTAAGAACATCATAAATTGCCAATGACAATGATTGATCAGTTTTCCACATTAAAAACAAAACTATACATAGATCTGTGCTGAATATTTCTGAAATTAGATTGCCTCTGATTATAGCTTTAAAGCCATTTAAATTCTTTAATAGCCTTTAATTATGTCTGACTTGTCAAGAGATAATATCAGCTTTAGTCAATAACAATACTAATGTCACTTCATGGCCTATGCACTAAAGTAGGTTTGTGATATTCAATTTAGAAAATTAATAGAGATATGCCTGAAATAATGCGGTTATGATATGATAGTGATATTAGATTTAATTATTTAGCTATGTGGAATTGTCCATAAGTTCTTAATAATTTTAGACAAATGAAGGCAATTTTTTCAAAATGTTATGAATAAGGTTACATTCAAATTATAAACTCAAAATAATTCCAACGCACTGTGTGAATTTATGAAAAATACCATGCTATTACTCTTCTGTTTGCTTTCCAATGATAAATAATGCTGTTAAAGTCAATTTTAATGAAGAAGTTTACTTCAGGAATATTTAACCATTGAAAATATGAGGCTATAAAGAAATGTACCTTGAACTTCCTTTTAGTTTATCCTAATTTCCTATTGTAAACTCAAGGAAAAATTGGCAAAATTGCAGGAAAAATTACAAATTACAGTTGAATCCATTTCTCTGGGATTCTTCCCACTTGCCACTGTAGTTAGTGAAGAAAATTTAAAAACATGCATGGAAATTCAGGATCACAGTCTCAATATTGTGCTGTGATCTGCTGTGGTATTCCACTTCAATTCTTGTGACATTAGAAAACATGACTGTGCTCTTAATATTGAAAATAACAGATCATTTTTTAGTTCTTCCAAAAGGAAACATCAGTTCATTAGCTTTTTTTTTGTGCTTCAAACATAAGAACAGTGGAAAGAGGAACACACCATTCGGTCCCTCAAAGCTGATGATGACTCATATCGTACCTCAACTCCACTTTCATGGCTGCGCTCATATCCCTTAATTCCTTAAGAGGTCAAAAACCCATTAATTTTAGTCCTGAAAATACTCATTGATGTAGTATCCACAATTGAAAAAAAAACCGTGTGAAAAGCTGAAAACAGCCATTTAGAGAGGTTGCCCTAATCTCTCGCACAAGTTATAACAGAAGACTAGGAGAACGCCCAGTAGTATTCATCACCATATCTATTGTTTCATGAAGATCATGTCTACGCAGCTGCAATTTCCCCACTGGGTAATGTGAAGATATTTTGAGGGATAAAACTTACAAACATCAAGCACCAATTGAATTTGATACTTTCATAACCGTCAAACCCAAATGAATAATGCATGCTGTATAAAAGGAACAGCATCTTGACTTAGACATATATTGCTGTTCCTTCATCGTTACTTGCTCAAGGATTTTGGGGACAGAGAAAGTGCCTTCACCACACGACTATAATGGTTCTAGAAGGTGGCTATCATGATCTTCTCAAGGGCAACTAGACATGGGCAATAAATGCTGACCCAGCCAGTTGCATGCACATCTTTGTGAATGAAAAAGAAATGCTTGAGTGATACAGTTAAGGTGTTGAGTTTATCGAATGCTGTCTGGCTGCTGCAGGGCATTCCTAGCATGCAGAGGCAGTCATGGAGAATGATAGCTGGAATATTGTGGGCATTTAGTGTCTAATATCCTGATTACTTAAATTACCAAGGGGAAGATCGGACACTGATGGGCCCATCACAGGCCAGAGTTTCCTGCAATCACTGCAGCATGCTAGAAATAGCCATTTTCTGTTGATATTGCATGTTAGTGGAGAGTATTCCATCACACTCCTGACCTTGCCTTATGAGTGGTGGACGGGTCAGCAAGTGAGTTACTCACCTCAGAATTCCCAAATTCCTCTGACTAGCTCATATAGCTGGTCCAATTCAGTTTCTGGCCAATAGTAAGTTCCCAGGATGTTGATAGTGGGAGGTTCAGTGATGGTAATGCCATTGAAAGTCAAGGGAAGATGGTTAGATTCTCCCTTGGTAGAGATGGACATTGACTGGCATTTGCATGGCACAAACGTTACTTCACAATTATCAATCCAAGCCTGAATATTGTCCAGGCCTTGCTGCATATGGACATGGAATTCTGCAGTCGATGTGAATGGTGCTGAATATTGTGCAATCATCATTAAAAAAATCCCCACTTCTGGCCTTATGATGGAAGGAAGGTCATTGATGAAGCAGCTGAAGATGGTTGGGCCGAGGACACTTCCCTGAGGAACTCCTGCAGTGATGTCCTGGAGCTGAGATGATTGACCTCCAAAAATCACAGCCATTTTCCTTTGTGCTGGGTATGACTCCAACCAGTGGAGAGTTTACACAATTCCCATTAACTAATACCAGTTTTCAATTCCAGATTTTATCAACGAATTTAATTAATTAATTGAATTTAAATTCGAGCAGCTGTCATATGAACCTTTGTCCCCAGGGCATTAGGCTGGGCCTTTGGGTTACTAGTCCAGTAACATTACCGCCATTTCCCCTAACTCCTGAGTTAAGTACTCTGTCAAAGCCGCACTCTGTTGAACTGGCCTCCACTACTTACAATTAAGGGATTGGATTTGGGCAGGAGGTACCTCAGTGCCACTGGCCTGCACTTGACGTGTATGCAGCTACACTTTATTGCTGCTCGTCCCTTTATCCTAGCAGTTCAGCCCCATCTCCACATTTGTCTGCCCCTGCCTCCAGAAGTGAGATCACTGCCTCCTGCCCTCCCCCCCAACCCCCCACCCCCGCCCCCGCCAAGTGTTCGAGTATCTGTAGAATTACCTCTTTTCTACCTTTTCACATTCACTTGCCACTATGTGCCACCTCCTGAACAGCTCTCAACGCCGTTGTCCTTTAATTCACTAATGCTAAACGGACCTGACTACGTGAGTCACTGGCAGCTGGTCTACCGCCTGCCACTCTGGGACATGGTCACAACCCTTCGCGGGAAGGAAAGTCATTTACACCCATTTAAGTGGCTGTTCATTGACTTGTTTTCATGCTCAAGTGCTGAGCCGTCATGTTTGGGCAGTTGCTGGCATTCAGGTCTCCATGCTTGTTAAAAATCAATGGCAAGTGGGACCATATCGAAAGATCTGTTTCCCCATACTCATTTCTGATTTCTCCCCTGGTCGCTTCCAGACCTGCCTCCTCCGATGATCAAAAATTCAGCTCGAGGTCTCAGGAGCCATGCTTTCCCTGAGTGAAATGAAGAAAGGTCTTGAAGCACAAAGGGTGGAATTCTCTTCGGCAAATAACCGGATAAATTCTTAATTTTAGACCTGAAATTGTTAAGATTTTTGTTAACCAAACGTATTAAGGGAAATGGGGAAAAGGTGGGTATATAGAGTTAGGCCACAGATAATCCATGATCTCATTGAAGGGCAGAAGAAGTTTGAGATGATAAATGACCTCCTCCTGTTCCCATGTCCTAAATTCACAATATTCTCCTTCAGTTATATCATTTCTTTTTCAAATAAACCATTCCACCACTACAACAAAACAAAACAAAAAAACCATTAGTTTAATTAAGGATTATCTAGTGTGGGAAGATGGTGGTGTAGCAGTAATGTCACTGGACTGGTAATCCAGGCTAATGCTCTGGGGGCATGGATTCAACTCCCACCATGGCAGCTGGTGGGATTATAAAGCTAGTCTAGAATATAAAACTAGTCTCAGTAATGGTGACCATGAAACCATCATTGATTGTTGTAAAATAAAAATATCTTGTTCACTAATGTCCTTTCGGGAAGGAAATCTGCTGTACTTACCTGGTCTGGTCCGTATGACTCCAGACCCACAGCAACATGGGCGACTCTTAATTGCCTAGCAATACATACAGTTCAAGGGCAGATGGGCAACAAATGCTGGCCTTGCCAATGATGCCCACATCCCATGAAGGAATAAAAAGAACCAAGGGCTGTTCTTAACTTCTGCTTGTTTATACATTATAAGTAGATAACTTGATAGTAAATGAGTATGCATCATACGGATGGCTAATTGTGCTTAAAAAGTTACACAATGTAGAAAAGAGAGTAAATATATTTATTTCTTTCACTCTAGTCTGAGAGAATCATCACCATCTGCCAGTACTGATGGCAACTCCAGCAGCAGTGACTGGAGGATTATTTTTGATTACAGATCACATAACAAACAGGGACGATCCATTTTCGTTGACATTCAGTGAGCAATGCTGGTAAATGTTCACAAGTATCTTGCCTCCAATGGCATATTGCATCTGTTTTGTGTCTCACATTAGCTACAGGCAAGCTATCAGCAATATCGCCAAGATCAGGTGTGAAGAAACACTAAATGAATGTTTAACAGATCCAATTTTTTCAGAGATATTTATTTCTACTTTGCCCATTTCTTGCTCAAATGCAGAAAAAATGTGAGGGTCCCAACCAGACTCAGATTTTATACCAGTGTATTTCAAAATGTCAAAATCACTTGTCAACTGTGTAACATTTACCACATAGTTATTTTAATGGATGTTGCTGTGCACACCATGTCCTTTGATTTTCATAGGGACAGGTGACATATTATCAGTCTCAGATCTCATTCTGGAGTAGATGTCAAACTGCGTATTCTCTGATGGAACTAAATGAACTGTGTTCACCAAACCGTGTCAATCAATTATATATGTTCACCAAAAGCAAGGAGAGATGAACCGCTAGATGTTATTAATTTTAGTGGAATTTACAAGGTTCTACATTGCTTAACACAGATATTGCTGGGTAGTGGATGGTGACAGATGTGTTCGCAATTCTAGAGAGAGGATGCCGATGGAACAGAATGAAAAATAAATTCAAAGCTGTGTGCAACAATGAAAGTCATTTCAAAATATTTTGCAAAACATATTTGCAGGTTACTTCAGTCTGATTCCTGCTCCAACATTAAACATAACACAAAATAATAAATATTTCTCTGCAGAACGTGAGTTTAAAGTGAATATATAAATAGAACTTCAATAAGAAATAAATTTGGAAATCTGCAAATGGTCATTAATATTTTCCGCGATTTGATTTTAGCTTCAGTTTTGGAATGATTGGGGTTTTGAAAATGCTTAGATACAAGTTAATTAGCTTTGTTTGGAGTATAGTATTTTAACAAATGAACTACAATGTAGTCACCTAATCAGGGGATGATAAATTATGAAAGCAAAATTCATACAATGTACCCACGCACTCTGCAAGTAGAATATCAAGTTTAGCCGTTGATTTATTTTTGTTTACTTATAAAACTTGTTATTTGAAAAGGGAGAATGTGCAGGGTTATTGGGAGAAGGTAGGACTAGATGAGTTGCTCATTCAGAGAGCCCGTGCAGAAACACTAGTCCAAATGTTCTCCTTCTATGCTATAACAATAGTGTGATTCTATGATTCAGGCTGATTATTGTGATAGTGTTGAACATGAATAAATACTTGAAGAGGAAAAATTTACAGGGTGATGGGGAAAGGGCAAGGGAATGATAGCTCTTTCAGAGAGCTACCACAGGCTCGATGGGTCGAATGGCCTTTTTCTATGCTATTTGATTCCATGAACTGATTTAGAAACTCAAGTGGCACAAATTGGATATATTTAGGTTAATTCATCACATGCCCAAAATGTTTTCTTTCAATATCCCTGCTCTAGTGGTGTTGGCCTGAACATTTGAACCCAAACACAGAGCTCACACACAAAGAGAAAGAAATTGCTCCTCTGTCTCGAAGCTCACGTTATGTTTTCCACCCCAGCAGTTACATTTCTGTCTCTGAAGAAGTGGACAAGTGGTCACCATCTTTGGGCATGACCACAGCAGATAAAACAATCAAGTATTTTTTTTTTTTACTTGTCATTTTGTGGCTCAGCTGTAATTATTTAAATCATGGCGGGTTAATAATTATATAGGACCAAAGGAGACCATTCAGCCTGTCGGCCTATCTGTCATTCTATAAGATCACAGCTGCTCTGTCTCCTAACTCCATCCATGAACCTGGGTGACAACATGCAAAGCAACTTCACAATGACATCGGAAAACTTGTTAATCACAGGACACCATGTAATAATGGTCTTTTCATGCTTCTCAAGCAGCTAATGAGCCTCTAAATCAGTGTAAATTATTAACATTCTGTTAATCCGTGTGTGGAAAACATGGGTGTTATGCCAAGTGGTCTTATCAGGGAAATTGATGTATTAGCACCACAGGCAGCCCTGGGATCTTGGAGTGCTGGGATGAGGGACCAACATTTAGCAATATAAATGTGAGTTTCATGGTCTAACAATGCTGTCAGAGTATCTCAGGTTATCAGAAAGAATCTTGTGGATTGAAGTCTACCCTGAAGAGGGATTCTGGGCAAGTTTTCAGATCTTCAATAACTGGAGGATTGTGGAAGAGGATCACTGGGGTCCAAGAACAGTCTTGAAATCAGCTTCTCCTTGTGCGCCCTCTCTTTTCCCATAGAAATATATCTAGTGGATCAAGTAGTGAAGGACTAATATTCCATTAGCCTTTTAGATTAATGATGAAGAATAATGGTAAATTGCCCAACTTGGTTTCATGCCATTAACTCTAAGGCTTGAATTTTCACAAGAAAGAAAGGGTCTCCGGCTTAGCCAAAATGGCTCTGAGTCCTGTTTCCAGAAGTGCCACCCCACCATTATTGCAAGGGAGTGAGTGGTGGCGGGTTGTAGTTTCCATAGCTGTGGTTCATGGATGTATCTACATATTAAATATTTGTGGCTACTTTCAAACAGTTCCAATTTTTCTTAGTGGGATGTCAAAATCACTTTGAGGAAAATGTTTAAAATTGCCAGAGTTAGTTGGAAAGTCAAATGCCCTTTTGGATAGGCTCAGGGACACCTTTGGGTATCCTTTGGGATTTTTAAGAGGAGACATGAATGTGCGTAAAATGTGGATAAGCTCTGTGAAACTGTAAGGCTTTTGAGGCATTTAAATCTCCTGCACTTTATTTTTTTTTAAGTCTGCAGTTTTAAAAAAAAACAGTTCTTGCAGTTTCACTCTGTTGACATTAGCCTGAGGGTCATCATTTTAGGATTTGTGCTGCATGACTGATTCCACAACCTATCATTATGACAGTGGAATGTCCGTCAGTACACATTTTGATTGGCAGGTTCAAATGGTTATAAATGACTTGATGTAGGGCTATGAACACAAATGTGTATTTTCATAGGGATTGAATACTTAAATGAAATGGCTGCTTTAAATGGGATTAGGTAGTTGAAGGAATTTAAATGTATTGAATTTTTTTTAGTGAATGAATGTTTTTTTTTCAAATAAAGTCTGCAATACACACTTAGAACTTTCTTTTATTTTACCTCAGCATGGCTCCTGAGGTATGTCCATGGTGGATACCGGGTGTGTTAGCATGGAGAGTTTCAGGGCAAAGGGAAATGGGTGTGTGGGTATGGGTTGGCATGGGTTGGCACCAAGTTGGCATGGTGGATATGAGGGACCATGGGTGGTTGGGTGGGGGCATGGGGTGGTGTGAATTGGCATTGATAGGCCATGGGGAGTGTGCATGGGGTGAGGTGGTGTGAGGGGTGGGAGCTAGAGGGCTGTTCTTAAAAAATGTTCATACAAGTCCTGGGCACTGAGGCCAGACTTTCTCACAGCCCGCTTCCACGCCTGACAGCCTCTGCGGGTGCCTCCAAACTCTTTCTGGGGGTGGCAGCACCCTTTAGCACCTGCACCCCAGAATGAAAATTAGAATATCTGGGGCACTTTCTCCCATGTTGGGGTTGTGGAGTTGGGAATTTTCCCATCTCTGTGCTCCCAATTGGAGAATGAAAATTCAGCCCTTAGTTTGGGAAATAGGCCCTACAGAACAGTTCAGGTGCACTGTGAGCATGCTCAGTAATTATTAACTAATTTTGTTCATAAAGGTGCAATAATTTGGATTTTAGCTTCACTGGATCCAAATTTTAGTTCCTTCATGGCTTATCCTAAAGTATGAAACTGTGCCTAATCTACTTTTAAAAGGATATCAACATGCCATTAAATACAGAGATAAAAACAAAAAAACTGCGGATGCTGGAAATCCAAAACAAATACAGAATTACCTGGAAAAACTCAGCAGGTCTGGCAGCATCGGCAGAGAAGAAAAGAGTTGACATTTCGAGTCCTCATGACCCTTCGACAGAACTTGAGTTCGAGTCCAAGAGAGAGTTGAAATATAAGCTGTTTTAAGGTGTGTGTGTGGGGTGCGGAGAGATAGAGAGAGAGAGAGGTGGAGGGGGGGATGTGGTTGTAGGGACAAACAAGCAGTGATAGAAGCAGATCATCAAAAGTTGTCAACGACAATAGTACAATAGAACACATAGGTGTTAAAGTTAAAGTTGGTGATATTATCTAAACAAATGTGCTAATTAAGAATGGATGGTAGGGCACTCAAGGTATAGCTCTAGTGGGTTTTTTTTTTTAACTAATGGAAATAGGTGGGAAAAGGAAAATCTTTATAATTTATTGGAAAAAAAAGGAAGGGGGAAACAGAAAGGGGGTGGGGATGGGGGAGGGAGCTCACGACCTAAAGTTGTTGAATTCAATATTCAGTCCGGATGGCTGTAAAGTGCCTAGTCGGAAGATGAGGTGTTGTTCCTCCAGTTTGCGTTGGGCTTCACTGGAACAATGCAGCAAGCCAAGGACAGACATGTGGGCAAGAGAGCAGGGTGGAGTGTTAAAATGGCAAACGACAGGGAGGTTTGGGTCATTCTTGTGGACAGACCGCAGGTGTTCTGCAAAGCGGTCACCCAGTTTACGTTTGGTCTCTCCAATGTAGAGGAGACCACATTGGGAGCAACGAATGCAGTAGACTAAGTTGGGGGAAATGCAAGTGAAATGCTGCTTCACTTGAAAGGAGTGTTTGGGTCCTTGGACGGTGAGGAGAGAGGAAGTGAAGGGGCAGGTGTTGCATCTTTTGCGTGGGCATGGGGTGGTGCCATAGGAGGGGGTTGAGGAGTAGGGGGTGATGGAGGAGTGGACCAGGGTGTCCCGGAGGGAGCAATCCCTACGGAATGCCGATAAGGGGGGGTGAAGGGAAGATGTGTTTCGTGGTGGCATCATGCTGGAGCTGGCGGAAATGGCGGAGGATGATCCTTTGAATGCGGAGGCTGGTGGGGTGATAAGTGAGGACAAGGGGGACCCTATCATGTTTCTGGGAGGGAGGAGAAGGCATGAGGGCGGATGCACGGTAGATGGGCCAGACACGGTTGAGGGCCCTGTCAACGACCGTGGGTGGAAAACCTCGGTTAAGGAAGAAGGAGGACATGTCAGAGGAACTGTTTTTGAATGTAGCATCATCGGAACAGATGCGACAGAGGCGAAGGAACTGAGAGAATGGGATGGAGTCCTTACAGGAAGCGGGGTGTAAGGAGCTGTAGTCGAGATAGCTGTGGGAGTCGGTGGGTTTGTAATGGATATTGGTGGACAGTCAAGTTCTGTCGAAGGGTCATGAGGACTCGAAACGTCAACTCTTTTCTTCTCCGCCGATGCTGCCAGACCTGCTGAGTTTTTCCAGGTAATTCTGTTTTTGTTTTGGATTTCCAGCATCCGCAGTTTTTTTGTTTTTATGTCTATCACCAGAGATTGAGACAGAGAGGTCAAGGAAGGGAAGGGAAGTGTCAGAGATGGACCACGTGAAAATGATGGAGGGGTGGAGATTGGAAGCAAAATTAATAAATTTTTCCAAGTCCCGACGAGAGCATGAAGCGGCACCGAAGTAATCATCGATGTACCGGAGAAAGAGTTGTGGAAGGGGGCCGGAGTAGGACTGCAACAAGTCCTATGTTCCACATACCCCATAAAGAGACAGGCATAGCTGGGGCCCTGTCGCATCTGTTCTGATGATGCTACATTCAAAAACAGTTCCTCTGACATGTCCTCCTTCTTCCTTAACCGAGGTTTTCCACCCACGGTCGTTAACAGGGCCCTCAACCGTGTCCGGCCCATCTCCCGCGCATCCGCCCTCACGCCTTCTCCTCCCTCCCAGAAACATGATAGGGTCCCCCTTGTCCTCACTTATCACCCCACCAGCCTCCGCATTCAAAGGATCATCCTCCGCCATTTCCGCCAACTCCAGCATGATGCCACCACGAAACACATTTTCCCTTCACCCCCCTTATCGGCATTCCGTAGGGATCGCTCCCTCCGGGACACCCTGGTCCACTCCTCCATCACCCCCTACTCCTCAACCCCCTCCTATGGCACCACCCCATGCCCACGCAAAAGATGCAACACCTACCCCTTCACTTCCTCTCTCCTCACCGTCCAAGGACCCAAACCCTCCTTTCAAGTGAAGCAGCATTTCACTTGCATTTCCCCCAACTTAGTCTACTGCATTCGTTGCTCCCAATGTGGTCTCCTCTACATTGGGGAGACCAAACGTAAACTGGGCGACCGCTTTGCAGAACACCTGCGGTCTGTCCGCAAGAATGACCCAAACCTCCCTGTCGCTTGCCATTTTAACACTCCACCCTGCTCTCTTGCCCACATGTCTGTCCTTGGCTTGCTATATTGTTCCAGTGAAGCCCAACGCAAACTGGAGGAACAACACCTCATCTTCCGACTAGGCAATTTACAGCCATCCGGACTGAATATTGAATTCAACAACTTTAGGTCGTGAGCTCCCTCCCCCATCCCTACCCCCTTTCTGCTTCCCCCTTCCTTTTTTTCCAATAAATTATAAAGATTTTCCTTTTCCCACCTATTTCCATTAGTTAAAAAAAACCCCCACTAGAGCTATACCTTGAGTGCCCTACCATCCATTCTTAATTAGCACATTCGTTTAGATAATATCACCAACTTTAACTTTAACACCTATGTGTTCTATTGTACTATTGTCGTTGACATCTTTTGATGATCTGCTTCTATCACTGCTTGTTTGTCCCTACAACCACACCCCCCCCCACCTCTCTCTCTCTCTCCGCCCCACACACACACACCTTAAAACAGCTTATATTTCAACTCTTTCTTGGACTCGAACTCAAGTTCTGTCGAAGGGTCATGAGGACTCGAAACGTCAACTCTTTTCTTCTCTGCCGATGCTGCCAGACCTGCTGAGTTTTTCCAGGTAATTCTGTTTTTGTATGCCATTAAATACTATTTTTGCAGAGGTGATATCTTCAATTATTCATTAAACTAAACACAAAATAGCGTATAGTAAATTACCAGAAAATTACATGCAGAGTAAAGAACTGGCTCCAGTGAAGTTACTGGATATGCTGCTTTATAAGGACACGATCATTGGACCAGGTCAAAGGTCCACCCAAAGATCAGAACAGACCGACAGTGAGCATTACATCAACAGCCCCATTTCCCATATGATTTTCCCATTCTTTCTATTTTCCCATTTTTACCTGAAAATGGAGCAAAAGGTCCAAACCCCATATATTTTATATGATCATAAGAAAGAGGAGCAGGAGTTGACCATAAGGCCCCTTTAACTTGTTTCACCATTCAATGAGCTTGCAGCCAAACTTCTACCTCAATTGGACTTTCCTGCCTGATCACTGTATTCCTTGATTCACTTTGCACCCAAAAATCTAATCGATCTCAGTCTTGAATATACTTCATGATTGAACATCCACAGCTCCCTGCAGTAGAGAATTCCAAAAGATTCACAACCCTCTGAGTGAAAAAGAAAATCCTTATCTCAGTCCTAAGTGGCTGACCTCTTATACTGAGATTGTGACCCCCTAATTCTAGACTCTCCAGTCAGGGGAAACAACCTCCCAACATCAACCCTGTCAAGGTTGCTATCAATTTTATAGATTTCAATGAGTCCATCTCTCATTCTCCTAAGAGAAATTAGGCCCATTCCACTCAATTTCTCCTCATAGGGCAATGTTATCATCCTAGGAATCAGTCCATTTAATCTTTGTTGCACCCACTCAAGGCAAGTGAATCCTTCCTTAGGTAAGAAGACCAAACTGCACAAAATATTCCAGCTGTGGTCAAGCCCTATATAATTGCAACAAGACTTCCTTACTTTTGTACTGCAACATTTTTGCTAACATAATCATTTATCTTCCTAATTGCTTATTGTGCCTGCTTATTAACTTTCTGTGATTCATGTACAGGAGCACCAACATGTAATAGTATCCCAATACATATTGGAGGGGGACTAGAACCAACAAATGTTGGTAAAACTAGCAGACCAAAAATCATGAATAAAGCGTGTCTGGGATTTCTGCATGGGCTGAATAGGGGTTGAAGTTCATGACTCAATATTAGACATTGATCCTAATAAATATCATCAACAATAGCTCCAAAAGATATCTTGCTTATTTTACAAATTTACATTGGTATCAGACATGGCATAAGCTAAAAGCATAATCACAGACATACATTTCACCCACACACACTAAGAAATGTTAAAATAACAAGTTTATCTGAAATTAGATGAGATAATGGTGAAATGTACTTACATTTTGAATGTCAAATTTTACTTGCTGCTCTTTTGAGATAAATATGACGCTCAGAATAAATGCATCTGTGATAATGTTTACAGAGTAATTGCTCTTTTTAGTTACGCACAACAGATTGTCTGTGAGATCCTTCAGAGCCACTATGGCAATTTACATTCACTTTAGGTACAATGAATTCTTCTTAACTGCCATTTATCAGTGCTCAAGCATTAGAAGGGGCTGGAAATGACTCAGCTTAGCCTGCTTACTACACCTGAATTTGAGATGCAGTCTGTGTTTGTGGCTCTCTTGAAGGTGGAGCGTCGGATAAAGTCACAATCTATTGCCATTCACGAGAAAATATTAGCTCTTCACTTGAATCAATACTGGAGACACCTATGATCAACCAGTTCTTGCATTGGGCTAGAGTCTGGATGCCAACCCAAGAGTCCTAAAAGGGATCCAATGTTGACCTTTCTGGAGTGGTATGATAACATTCATGCCACACAAGTACCAGGCAATGACCATCCCCAAGAGCAAATCTAATGATCTCCCAGCAACACTCAGGAAGCTGAACACCATCTAGGAAAAACCAGTCTAGCAGCCCATCCACCAACTTAAACATTCACTCGGTCCACCGCTGACACACAGGGGCAGCAATATAAGCTCCTTCAACAGGCTAATGCTCTGGGGACATGTGTTTGAATCCCACCATGGCAGCTGGAACTTAAATTCAATTAATTAATTCAATTGATTAATTAAAAAACCTGGATTTGAAAACTCGCTTTGATAATGGTGCCTTGAAACTATCATCGATTGTTGTAAAAACCCTTCAGTTCATTAATGTCCTTTAGGGAAGGAAACCTGTTGTTCTTACCTAGCCTGGTTTGATTCCAGAAACCCAACAATGTGGTTGACTCTTACCTGCCCCCTTAAATTGGCCAAGCACAAAGACCTTTCAAACCCATACCCTCCATCACCAAGAAGGACAAGGGCTGCAGACGCATGGGAACACCACCTCTCACTTCCCCTTCAAGCCACACACCATCCTGATTTGGAAATATATCGCCATTCCTTCACTGTCACAGGGTCAAAATCTTGGATCTCCCTCCCTAACAGCACTGTGGGTGTACCTACACCAAATGGACTGCAGCGGTTCAAGAAGGCAGCTCACAGTCACCTTCTCAAGGGCAACTAGGGGTGGACAATTAATTCTGGCCCTGCCAACAAAGCCCACATCCCATGAATAATTTTTTTTTAAAATGATAGAATATAACAAAAAGAAAAATTAAAATACCCTCTGTAATTATAAAGGTTCCACTTTGAAATATTAAGATCCTCATGGAAAAAGATTTATGAGTTAGTTAAAGAATATTTTTGCTCTCAGCCTAATGAGCTCTCACATTTTATGCATCACTCATATAAGTGAGTTACTAAGCAATATAGTACACAGTCCGGTATTCACAAGAAAGCACCAAGAAATCAAATAGTTTCCGAGGGCTGTGTTTTAAGATGGCGTGCCAACAGCCTGTCCTGACTTCCAGGTTCGCAATTGTTGCGCGTGCGATAAAATGCTTATTGCTGCCAATTAGTGGCAAGGGAGGGTGACAGGCAGCTGTCCCTCCCAAAGCGTTCCTGAAGGTAGGAGGTCAGCTCTGAGGCTCGCGGCCTTGACCAGGGACTAAGACACAACCAGGCTTTAAAAGGCCCCCTTTCAGCGTTCATTTCAGGTGAGCCCCCAAAACACCCTGGATGAGAACAAAGTTTTTATCAGTGAGGATTTTTGACCTTTGCAGTGTATCCAGGTAAGTAACTGTTAATTACTGCTTACGTCCGTCAGGCCATCTGCAGCCTTACAGTAACCCAGATTTTAATAAATCAGCAAGTCTACCCGTTTCAGACATTGTGATAAAGGCAAACTACTGCGATGCTGTAAATCTGAAACAAAAGCAAAAATGCTGGAAAATCTCAGCAGGTCTGACAGCATCTGTGGAGGGAAGGACAGAGTTAACGTTTCGAGTCCATATAACACTTCTTCAGACATTGTGTACTTGTGCATTATTTGTATCTTTCCATGCACAGGTGTCTGCACTGTTGTAGAAAGGGGAGAGGTGCACTAGAAGGGGCAAATCTGCACCCAGCTTCACCAACATGGCCCTTGGTGCACTCCTCCATGCAGTGGAGGCTAGAAGTGATAAGCTCATTCCGAGGGATAAGAGGAGAAACCACAGGCAGACGTGTGCAGTGTGGGAGAATGTGGCCGAGGATGTCTCAGGAGGAGCTGATCACAGTGCCATAAAAGATGCAGTGACCTTGTGAGGTCAACAAGGGTGAGCATGGCATCAATATGAGCAGAATCTGCCCAACGTAGAAAGCGAATGCAGTATGTGTTCGAGATTCACAGCTCATCCACAGTTGCGTGTTTGCACAGGTGCACAGCTGTCCTGAACCACTCCATGGATCATTCCAACCTGTTTTTAATGCTAAAGCAAAATGCTACAGGTGCTGGAAATCCGTAATAAAAGCAGAAAATGCTGGTAGAAGTCAGCGGGTCTGGTGCCATCTGTGGGGAGAGAAACAGAGTTCCCTGTTTCAAGTGTGGGTGGATGTTCTTCAGAACTCTGAAGAAGAGTCATATGGACTGGAAAGGTTAACTCTGCTTCACTCTCCACAGATAATGCCAGACCTGCTGACTTCCACCAGCATTTTCTGCTTTTAATGCAGATATTAATTTGAATGTTGGGTGGTTGGCACGATGACATTCTGACAGCTGAGCATAGGCTTCAGCCAGCCCTGTGTTGACCTGATAATGGTGTTGAGATATGTGTGTGACTAGTTGAGATTGTTGACGCCAACTCCATGTTAAATCCTTTCAGGAGAAATGAGCCAAGAGCACCCTTGAGGTGGTGCAATGGCAAGGCTCAAGATCCTTATGCAAATTGAGAAACACGTGCTATCCCTGGTAGATACTAAGAACGCCAGAAGTATAGGCAGTGGCAAAATTGGAGGGAGGCCTGGTTCTGGTGACTTGATCACTGTGGTTTAAGGGTATAATGGAAAAATGCACGGTGTTTGGATTTCACAGTCTGGACCCTTGATAAGCATCATGTCTTCATACCTTAATTCATGGATGCATTGTTTCTGCGGGTTCATTCATGCATGTCTGGCTGTCAAAAAGTCTCTGTGAGTCAAGAGTTAGGCATGATGCGTTAATTAATATGATAACAGATGATCCACCCCACCTTATTGATTAATATTTGCTACAGAAGGAGCATCGTCAGCTCATCCTCCATCGCAGAGAGTTCAGCAATCTCCCTCCTCCTCCTCCGAGGAGGAGGAACCCTCACAATGTGCAGCGTCACATCCTCTCTTGGTACCCAGCACCATCGCAGATACTGGCACTTTGGCAGTGTTTCGTCCAAAGGCCAGAGGTCACGTACACACTGGAGAGGGCACCTCACATTCGCAAAAGCAGCTGCTGGAGCGAGTGGTGGAGCAGGCCTGGGGCAGTTGGAGGAGTGTCCGGGGTGATCTAGAGACTCATTCAAAGTCAGATGATGAGCCTCTAGAGTCGTCCGTAAGGTGGCAGATGCTGGATGTTCAGCGCGAGGTCCATGGAGATTTGGTGGGTATAACAGAGGGGTTGCGTGCTCTGGCCAGACTGTGGAGATGCCTGTCTAAGCATTGAGCACTGTGATCACCCACTCTTCAGAGCACCAAGCTTCCTTCATTCACAGCCTGGTGACTGCCCTGGAGAGGCGAACCGATGGCATTGCATACGCTATCGTCGGGATGCGCTCTGACCTCCACACCATCAGCCTGGTTCAGATTTCAGGGGCTCAGGCCTAGGGTGACAGGGGAGCTGGAAGCTTGTTTGCCCACCCTGCTCCTGGAACCTCACCAGTTGGCCAGGAGGACCAACCGGACTTTGTTGTTGCGGGGGGGGGTGCGGGCGGGGGTGGTGGAGGGGTGGTGGGGGATGAGCTTCGGCAACTTCTATCTGTAAGTTCCTCTCCTGGCACTTCTGATGGGGCAGCACCACCTGCATCAAACAGCCAGTGACACAGGCCTCAACCATTATCACGGTGACTGAAGGCTCACATGCATTTGCACAAGAGTCTCCTGAAGTGGCCGGTCACTCAAGGCCTAAGGTGTGCAGAAGATGCCCGCCGAATTCAATCAGGGCAAGAGAGGTGACAGATCAGACACCTCTATTCAGTGCAGCAGCAAGCAAGTGTGGCGGGGCCGGGGGTGTGGGGGGGAGGTCATTGCACTGGAGCATGTGTGAACATTTTTGTCTATAATCACATTAATCATGAATAGGGGCATATGGGTGAGAACTTCAAAGTCACATTTCCTCCTGCTTACGTTCTTCATAGCTGCAAAATGTGTGAATATTGTCTGTAGGTGAAACTAGGATTTCCACGTTTGAGGGAGGGCTGGAGTATAGGGGTATTCTTGGGGGTGCGTGGAGAAGTGTGGCATTTAAGGTCTTCATGGGCTGCTCATTGTGAGTGCGAAATGCAGGGATACATTTCCTGACATCTGTTAAGTTGGTGTATTGTGAGGCTCTACACAAACAGTTGCTGTATTAAGGCATCTCTAATGTCACAGCCACCTCTCCACCTGCAGCCAGAGGCATTCACAGCTGCACCACCATCTTCCTTTGCCTCATCCTCATTGCCATCCTCGGATGAGCAGTCTTCTTCTGGCCTCTCATCATCCTGCTAAGTATCTCTTTGTTGCATAGCAATGTTGTGGAGGACACAGCAGGATATGACCATCAGGGAGACCTGTGAAAGGAAATACTGCAGTTCACCTCCTGATCAGTCCAGAAATGCATCCTTAGAAGGCCAATTGTCTGCTCCATTATGGCCCTGGTGCTGATGTGACTCTCATGAAACGTCCTCTCTCCCTGAGATCTTGGGTCTCTCACAAGCATCATGAGCTATCTCTTGAGAGGATAACCCTTATCTCCCAAAAGTCAACACTCCAATGCATCCAGGCTGGTAAAAAGAGCCAGAATTGCTGAATTCCTTAGTGTTTAAGCATCTTGGCTGCTGTATGGATATCTGGCACAAGCCTGCATGACCCATCGTTTGTGGTCACAGACCTGCTGAACATTGATTGAGTGGAATCCTTTCTGTTTATGAAAGCGCATGACTGTCTCCCAGGAGCTACATGGGTGCAGTCGATTCTGCCAGCGCCCTGGGGCAACCAGCAATGGCTGAAAATCCTCGAACCCTCTCCATCTGGCTTTGGGCATCAGCGGTGAAAGCTATGTAGTTGCCAGCCCTCCAGAACATTGCATCTATAAGCGCCTCAATGCAGAGGTGCGCAGCCAGCTGCGTTATCTCTATCAGGCCCTCGGCTGCTGCCTGAAATGAGCTGTAGTGAAAAAGTCCAGCACCACTATAACCTTCAGGGCGACAGGCATTGGGTGGCTTCCACCGCAGTTTGACACAACCTCTCCCACCAGCAACTCACAGAGGGATGTGGCATTTCCTTTTGAGAGCCTCAGTCTTCTTTGGCGCTGAGTGTCAGTCATTTGGAGGCAGCTAAATCGCTGCCAGTACACTCTTGGCGCAGCATAAATCTTCAGCGCCTGTGAGGAGGCTCTTGAGGCTGCTCCTGACCCGAATCTGGTGCTACTCTGTCCCCGTTGTGAGGACCCACTGCTTCCTGGGCCTCCCTCTGATCTCCAACTCCTCTCACCCCTCCCCTCCTCCTATTCCTTCTAATCCACCTCTCCTCCCCACTGGAGATTGTACCTCCTACTGAGACCACAATCCCCTTCTGTCTATGAGCACTTACAGGAGAATCTTTCTGAAGATAAAAAATCCACAATTCCTGCAAGGCCCAGTCAAATGTGCACCCCCTGGGGCCTGAGCTTTCTGAATGGCAAGGCTGAGGCCCTGCTCTCAGCTGCAGTTTAAAAACCCGGCCCAGCAAGCCCGCCCTTACAGAAACGGCTTTCAGACCTTACGTGAATCTGACCACGAAGATGTTTCATTTCCTTCACAGAATCGCGGAATCACACAGTGCAGAAGAGACCCATTGGCCCATCGAGTCTGCACCGACACATGAGTCTGTATAATTGCATTCTGAGAGCTTGTTAATTGCCTTCAATAGGCATTTAAATTGAGATTTGAATCACGGACGGGTTCCTGAGAGTTTTGACCCGCTCGTCCATGGCATTATGCAAAACCAGCATGATGGCATCAGAACATCGCCTGACATCATCACACCATGTAATACGCTCCGCAAAGCAGGAAATGCTCCCGTTCGTCGTGGAGAACAAAACTCATCTCCTAGGCCGGAATTCTCCAGCCCCTCACGCTGATGGGATCTTCCGGTTCCATCGATGTGAATGGGGGTTCCAATGGCTCGCTGGCCCTGGCACAGGCAAATCCACTGTGGGTGTGGGGGGTTGGGGGGCAGAGCTGGAAGGTTTAGATTCTGAAAAAAAAGGTCCACTCCATTATAATTTTCCACATTTGGTCCTTTAACTCCAAAAATGGATCTTAATTCCACTGCTCTCATGTTATCAATGCCACAACAGTCACTAATAGTGACTCTTAACATTAGGTGAGAAAGAGGAAGATTTCAGTGAAGTATGAGCAGTAAGCAGTAGCAGATAAGTGGTAGCATAATCTACCACCAGATTGATATCTAGTGCATGAGGGAGCGAGTGAGTTGAGTGGAAAGAGAAAAGGAAGGGAGGATAATCAAATGTCCTGCACTAAGTGGTCTCCAGATTGGCCATCACCCATGCTTTATGCCCCCTCTCTACCAATTCCATTGCTAGTGGCCTCCTGCAATAGTGCCAGAATGTACTTAGAGAGGAAACCTCCTCCTGTTCTTGTATTCTCTCTCCTGTTGTGTACCAACATCTCTTGAAAGTAGAATGGAAATGGTTTATGCTGTGTGCTGTTTTAAAGATGCCTGAGGCAGCTTAGCATAGTGTCCGTGATAAAGGGAGAAACCAATAAGTAGAGCCAAGAGGCAGAAATAATTCTGAGGACCGTAACAGATCTTGAATATGACTAAAGTTGGGTTGTGGAGAATGTGTCAAAAGACATCTGTGAAGGGGAATCTTACCTTGACAGTCCTGATAAGTTTCTTGCCCTGCAGCCAGATCAGGGGAACAATGCTAGTTCCATTGGAATAGTCTGCCTTTGCTGGTCAGAAATTTGTTGTGCATTTGTGTCCCATTGAAGTGAAAGGGGACCATCTTGCTTCATTTTGCTCACTCTGTCAACACTCGTCACTTCTGGTTCAGCGAATGTGTGGAGCCCCGGGCCAAATCATAATGCCCGCTGCTTCAAATAATCAGTTTCTAACCACCACTGAAAACTAATCTCCCTTTAAAAAGAGAATGAAGGTTTCTT
Source organism: Carcharodon carcharias (assembly GCF_017639515.1). Taxonomy (NCBI): domain Eukaryota; kingdom Metazoa; phylum Chordata; class Chondrichthyes; order Lamniformes; family Lamnidae; genus Carcharodon; species Carcharodon carcharias. Next base: position 218,400,382 of record NC_054469.1, read on the forward strand.
TCATGGGCACACCCATTTCTTTTCCTTTATCAACAAAATGATTAAACGACAAATTTGGCTTTTTATCATAACTGCAAAGTGAAAGAATTGCAAGGTAGTGTCTTTATGTTGTACTTTGGTACGAGCACAAAATAAAAAAGAGGCTGAATACCATTGACAAAGGGGTAATTAAATAAATAAAACTGACTTTGATGCACTCCTTTAATTTAACCAACTCAAAACAACTAAATTTAAATCTACAGTTATTTACATATCGAGAGCTGGTGGCAAGATGGAATTCAACCCAACTGCCTGTGCTATTTCCTGCCTACGTTAAACATGAAGCCATGGTTTTCTTTAGCTGTCCTGGTGCAGGACATCACAGATAGAAATATTGAGCATTGTGGGTCATGCACCTAGTATCCAGCTTTCTGAATTATTTTTAATGACATGATAGGCCTTATTCTTCCATCACTTCTCCTACCAACCAGAGGTTTTATCCCCAAACACATGACTTACAATTCCTTAAGCTTTGGTAGGTTATTCTTTGTTATGATTCCTTTTCCTTTTTATCAATATTGTCAATAGTTGTTGGATTCACTTTCTGCCTATACCTTTATCCACTAGGAGATAGAATGTCAGACAAACATGGATAGAAATTGGGACGTGCTGTGCCTATTTTTTTAGGTGTTAACTAGTTTACTGCAAGGGGGTAAGAGTACAAGAATAAAGAAGTGTTCCTACAATTGTGCAGGGTTTGGTGAGGCTGCATCTGGAATACTGTGCGCAGTTTTTGGTCTCCACATTTAAGAAAGGATATACTTGCTTTGGAGGTGATACAGCAAAAGTTCACTAAATTGGCTCCTGGGATGAGGCAGTTGTCCTAAGGTGAGAGACTAAGTAAATTGGGTTTATTTTCTCTGGAGTTTAGAAGATTGAGAGGTAATCTCATTGAAATCTGCAAAATTCTGAAGGGGCTGAGAGATCGATTTCACTGGTTGGGGAATCTAAAACACAGGGCCACAGTCTCAGGATAAGGGGCCGATAATTTAGGACTGAGTTGAGGAGAAATTACTTCGCTCAAAGGGTTGTGAATCTTTGGAATTCTCTACCCCAGAGGGTTGTGGATGTTCCATCATTGAATATATTTAAGGCTGGGACACACTCAGGGAATGAAGGGGAATGGGTAGTGGGTAGAAAAGTGGAGTTGAAGCCCAAGATCAGCTATGATCACACTGAATGGCAGAGCAGGTCCGATGGGCCATATGGTCTGCTCCTGCTCCTATTTCTTGTGTTCTTGTGTTAAAGTGGCAACATTTCTCAATTTCTAGGTTTATGCAGCTACGCCAATTGCATTGCTGCTGCCATGTTGGACCTTGTCGGTTTTACTTGCGCAAATCAGCACTGGCTCAACTGATATTCCCTTGAATATCAGTTCTGGACACAGACAAAATTTGGCAGAACACACACCTGGCATGGACTGATGTGTTATTCCAGTTTCACAGAGGCCCAACCAGCAGTCCTTAAAGATTCTGAAGAAATGGCCATCTCCCTATTGTGGGCCATGTTTTTCTCCGCAACCCCTCCCCCCTTCCCTCCCTCCACATCACCAAGACTTACCAAGGGTCACTGCCTATGAAATAGTTTGATTCCAGCCATTGGTGAAAGTAACTCAGTGATGAACTAAACAATAGTGGTGCATTCCTATTATTAAGACCAGTGCCCAAGCCCAATTTCAGGTGAGCACTGGCTCTGCTGTTGTTGGCATTCACTTACTGCCTGTAACTTGTTTTAGGTCCAATCGTTTTCAACCCCACAATCCTTCCTGATCAAAGTAGCAGTCTGGTTTGGATCCATCAGCTGTAGAGTGCTCCATTTTTGGAGCCATAAACTTAATCACGCTTCCTAATCGCCTCTTTCCTCCCTCCATTGCAACATATTCCGACAATCCAAAAGTTCCATTATGTGTAAAGTCTGTTGGCGTGTGAACTATTTTTTCCTTGTTTTGTTTATTATCCTCCCAAAATCTTGTATCACATTTTCAACATAAATTTCATACTGTAAGCACCTTGCTAAAGAACAAATGAAGAGGGAAATCTTCTTTCCAATGTCACAATTTCCAGCAAATAAATTTGAAATCTGAATATTTACTTTAGTCATGAATCTTTTAATTTCCTTCGAGATTAATGGTTATGTGGAAGAGAAAAAAAGATTAGAAACAGCAGTATGAGACTACGATCAAATGCACTTCATAAAGAATGTTTCCTATTAATAATATTTATAAACTGGATGGATGCACTCGTTGCAGCATATGGTAGAGTGTTTAAGGGCTCCACACCATGTAACTCACACATTGAAAGCAAAGATGTTGGTATTGCCCCATGATGCATGACACAGTACTCTGTCTTCATTATTTAGTTTTGCATGCTGACATTAATCAGGCAGGAATGAAGCAATAATTACTCCTTAGTTATTAGTTGTGTCAAAGAAAATGCATTACCATCTATAATTTTATTCCCTTATGGAGATATAGTTCAAAATTGCCTTGGTTATGCTTTATTCCCATTAGTGAGGGTAAAAGGTGATTTATAAAGTTTGGTGTTTTAACGTCATTGTGATCAAATCAAATTATCATGATATTTCCAAATGAATCAATACAGATTATGCAATGAAATGTTTAGAATGGAAATCTAATGGTAAAGTCATGTTCTGCATGCTGCAACCTATTTATAGAACTCAAAGTAATGTATAATGTTCTGATAGCTACAGTGAAGAAATAGGAGTTGAAAGCTTAAATCTTCCTCTCAATTTTGACTGAAATTAACTCTGCTTCTTGTTGGATGATGAGATCTCACCTTAACTGAGCCACCTTTGGAAGAGTGTTATAACTGGTTGTGAGATGTCTAACGTTACAGCTTAAAACTAGGGTTTGATAGATCTACTCAGGAGTAATAGTGCTAATATTTGTGGAATAGTTGTACTTCGTTGACTGAGGAACCACAGTAGGTAAGTTACAAAGAAAGGAGGACGTTTATTTTTTTCTAACTAAGGACTTGCATTTGCAATTTGAATCCATAGCATTGATCAAAAATCTCTTCGGGGCTTCTCTTGATCCACTGCTATTTCTTTGATGGAAATGAAGTGTTATTGCACATAACCGAGTTTCCGGCCTACTGCTGCTAAAGTTCTGATGTGGAGCAGAATCGGCTCCGTGATTTGTTTTATTTCTTGGTTTCTGATAAAATAACTTGATGTTTATTAAATCATGTTCTAGCTTGGTCTGTTCCAACATTTCAGCTAGGTAGAGAAATCGCAGTTGCTTATGACATATTTGATAGATTTCTATTGCGAACTGTCACTAGCTGTTTTACTCTAATTGTGAGGGAGTTATGAATAATTTCATAAGGATTGAACAAGTGTTAGGAAAGCAAACACAACTAAAAAGTAGTTCCAAAATTATTTTATTACATTTTTTTTTAAAAAAAAGCTTTTTATTGCATTTTCACTAATTTTGCTGATTTTTAAAAATTCCTTCCTAGGATGTGGGCATTGTTGGCTAGGACAGAAATCATTGCCCATTCTTAACTACCCTTGAGAAGTTGATGAAGAGCTGCCTTCTTGAACCGCTGCAGCCCATGATTACAACGAAGGCAGCAATTGGATGGCTTCACCATTCCTGGGGTCAGAGAGGAAAGGTCAATTTGCCTTCCTGTTAATGATCACTAACATTGACTGAAAGCGGAGTGCGAGAGTGTATGGGGTGCTGGGTAAAGTCAGAATCAGATCACCCTAGGTGGCCGGCTTGATTCCATCTGTGCTTGGGCTCAGCTAAGGAACCAGCTAACATGGTGTGATTCTAGAGGGTGCCTGCACTAATTGAATCATAGCTAGTTAAGAGTCAACACCTCTTGGAGGTGTTGGAAGTGTTGAATGGAATATAGGGCTAGTATTCTGCCTACTTATGGTCAATGGGTGGAAATAACTCTAGCCTATTGTATCACAGATTCCCTGTCCTAAAGTCAAATTGATGCTTGTCCATAGTTTCCAAAGTTTTTGTGTCAGGCTCATTTTAGGGGTTACAACAAATACTGTAAATATCGTTTGTGTTCTCCGATTCAAGGAGGATATATTGAATGACTGAAAGCATTCTGGTGTGAATTTTCAAAAAGACAGAGAGAATTCAGTCATTACGAAAATGGCAGAGGAGGCCTGAATCTGGAAGTCCCGCCTCTGAACACGGCAGCGACCTTTTTTGAGGGGCGGGGAGGAATGGAGTTGGGTTCTAAGTTGCGTATGTGTGGTTCACGGAGGCAACTGCATGTTAAAGTGCAGTTGCATCAGATTGATCTGATTTTCACTGGTGGGATGTGCAAAACACAATGTGCGCACTTTAAACCTGGTAGAGGAAAGTCTAAAGCTGTGATGGTTCTTTAGAGAGCTAAGAAACCCTGTCGAATATGATCCCATAACACTTTTGCAGGGGTTCTGGTGCCCTTTGGGAGATGTAAAGTGCCTTTTTGGGGAGACCAAGTGCCCTTTAAGGAGCTAAAATTAGACATGAATACGTGTAAAATGTACCTTAACTCATTGAAGCTGCCAAGCTCATTGGAACTATCAAAAGGAGCTGTCAACAGAAGTTATCAAGCTGTTATGGAACTTCAAGTTCCTTTAAAGATTTGATTTAAAAAAAAACTGTCTGCAGTATTAACAAAATAATGCTAACTATTTCACTCTGTCAAAATACATTTGAACCTTATCATTACAGGATTAGTGCTGCATGACTGATTTTACAACCTTCCATTATCACAGTGGGGTGCTGGCCATTTCAGTTTGATTGACAGCTCCATGTGGTTTTAAACTCTTTGGAGTGGGAATATGAATTCCAATGACTATTTCTGTAAGGGATAAAAGGATGTTATATATAGTGAATGGGGTTATATCAATGAGGGTTTTTTTTTCTAACAGTGAATTTTTCAATAGATTCTTAAAAACTTTATTTTATCTCATCTGAGCATGGGTCCTGAGGTCTGCCCATGGTGAATACTGAGTGAGTTGGCATGATAGGTGTTATGGCAAAGGATGGTTGGTGGGGGGGGGGGCAAGGTTTGTGGTTAAATCAACATAGGGACTTTAAGGGGCAATGGAGGCTGGATAGGGGGTATGTGTTGGCACTAAGTAGGCATAGGCGCTATAAAGGACTTGGTGGTTGGTGAGGGGCTATGGGGTCATAGATGGGATGGCATAAGTTGGCATGGAGGATATGATAAGCCATGGGGGGTTAGTGGGATGCATCAGATGGTATGGGTTGGCATGGATGGGTCATGGGGAGTGTGTGGGGAGTGAAGGGGTGTGTGGGGCAAGCGCTGAAGTGTTGTTTCATGTTTTATTGATGTCTTTAAGCTTCAGCACAATGCCAGAGGACCAAGGCAGGCATTCCAACTAGCCTGCCTCCACACCTGGCAGCATCTGCACTCATTCTAGAGTCGCCTGCCACGACTCCCACCCACCTCCTCCTGCCCCCGGATAGAAAATCAGACCTTCCGGAGCACTTTCTCCCAGTTTGGGTTTGAAGAACTGGGAATGGTCCTGACTATGCTCCCGAACCAGGAGTGAACCTTCAGGGCACTGTCATTTGAAAATAAGAAAATGCTTTCTTTAGGAAGAGCAAATCTAAAGCTACAGATCATAAATACAATAATAATAAACCCAATGGAGAATTTAAGAGACTGTTAACAATGTGGAATGCATTGCCACAGGGAGTGATTGAGGTGAATAACTTGGATGCATTTGAGGGCAACTAGATAAACACCTGGGGGGTGTGTGGATTAGAGGAAATGCTAATAGGATTAGATGAAGCCAGGTGAGAGGAAGCTTATTTGGAGTACAAACACCGGCACAACCAGTTGAGCTGAATGACCTGGTTCTGCACTGTACATTCTATGTCATTTGATACAATAATTTTTGTTTTATAGCATATGGCACAATTCACTTGTGACTAAATGCTCCATCCGAAAATATGCTTCAATCTCAGTCTCAGAAAGAATCAATCACCGGTCATAGTGTTTCCCCTGCCAACTCTTTCTGTCCTCGTGATCTCATTTGTGCTCCAGATTTGTGCTTCATTATAATCGGAACAAAACTTGTCGGACTAATCTCACTTGGAAGTATGAGCAATCACCGATCAGGGAAAGCCTTCTGACCCTGAATTTGCAGATCCTGAGTTCCAAGGCTTAAAAAGCATGGCACATTAACAGAAGGCATCCTGTTCCTCGTCGTTTTCACTGCTCACGTTTTTTTAAAGCATGTTGACTGCTTTCGGAGCTTTCCTAACTTTCATGGATATATGTCTAAAAGTGGCAGGTAGCGAATATACATTCATGATGACAGACGCAACCAAGTTATATTGGAATAGTTCATTTTGTTTCATCTATTGCTACGCTGAAATGTGTTCATTTTACTACATGCCCCGATGACTAACTCGTTACGTTTCTTTTCCCCCTTTCAATTTCATTCTCTGCTGCATGGGAGAGCGACAGGCAATGGTTTCGGACTAATGGGACAATTCTCACTCGAAACACATTTCACTAGGGCCTGGACAGGATCTGTGAAACCGAGCGAACCGGAGTGCAGAGCAAAAAAAGGAGGAAGTGTTGATGTGAAAAAGGAAGAGGAAAGGGAGCGTGACATATCTGAAGAAAGATGGCTATGCACAGGAGATGGGAGACTGCCAACTGCAAAGTAATTACAGGCTAGTGGAGAGGACAAGTCAAATAAAATAATACAGAACATATCTATCAGAGACAACGACACCTTGTGAAATATGTATGCGTATTATATTGATATAATTCCATGTAAACATGGAAATGATAAAATCTGCACCATAAACTGAAAATATAGAATTGATGGGAACTCTGCACTTTCATGTTCCTAATATGAGCTAATAAAATGATCTCCAATCCATTTTAACCAATGTTTGGCTAATTTTTTCAACATGTTCCATTTTTTAGGACCCACATTTCAACATTTCAGCTGATTTGACTGGAATCCTACATCTAAAAAGAATAATTTGGAAAATGCACATGAACAGCAATGGCCGATATCTGGTTGATAATGTTTTCCGAACATTGCTTCCCATGAATATTCTTTCTTGGGTTATGCCATCACATTCCTGTACTGATTTAATTTGGGTACATCCATTGATATTGCAGCTTAATTCACCCAAACTAACTATTGCAATACCAGGTGATGAAAGTTCAATGGAGGTCTCCACACTATAAACTCAGTGCAGCGTCATGTTCCCTCCTTTGAGCTATCAACAATAGATGGAATTTATTCCATTCCACATTATTTCATAATTTATTCATTCCATTTCCATTTCTCTTTCTGATGAATAGTCACTGACCTGAAACCTTAACTCTGTTTTACTCTCTCCACAGATTCTGCCAGACCTACTGACTATTTCCATCATTTTCTGTTTTTATTTCAGATTTCCAGCATTTTTATTTTATGGATTATGTTTTCACTAAGCAATGCTAGCCCTGCCTTGATCCTTTAATTACATTGGAAGGCATTGCCGATGAGACTTTTTTTGTCAAAGCTTTTTGTCTTGCACTTATCAGGACAATTCACAAGAATACCAAATGTAAAGGGAATAACAATTTATGCTATATGAGAAAAGAATGCTGATTGGTTGGCAGGTGGACTCTGATTAGTAGAGACATTGCCATGGAGAATGCACTGGTAGATGGTGACTGACAGTTAACTGCCAAGGACTTTTGAAAATTTAAACCAAGCAGCTTAAGTCTGTTTTGTCAAGACATTGTCCTGAGGAATGAACCAGCATATGGCTGCACTTATGTTTTTTGTTAAAACAGGCACAATATGTGTACATGTTCTTTCTGTTTGGAAAGACAGGACCTTGTGCATTAATTTACACAGCTTCCAGTTTACACAAATGCATCACACTGTGAGTCTGACTGACAATCTTAAATTGGTTGTCAGTGTAATTTTTAGCACACTGAAGATTATTTAGCAAATGTTGTCCAATCATGGAATCACATCTAATGTTGGACAGTTGTGTACCCTGATCTGTACCCTGCCAATTGCGGACAGCAGAAGGGACATGCTGTTTGATACGATCCGCCAGTCTTTGGTAAGTATGGCCTACATACCTAGGATCACACTAGCACTGAAATCCATATATCACCTTACCCATTTGCAAGATAGGAAGAACATCATTTTGGCTTGATGGCAGCATCCTGTTAGTGGCAAATACACTCATGTTGCTACTGCAGCGTGGAAACAGCTAACGTCACCTGTTGCTCAAAGTTTTGAGATACCTTACCATTCCAGAGTAACCTGAGGTATGCTGGGCTGAAATTGACTGCTTTAGGCTCATTCATGAGTTTGCGTGATATAAGCATGAAATGATCTGATCAGGGTAGCCATTATGCCGCAGGATGCCTTCGATGCCCCTATTTCTGCATCAAGCTTGCACGGTGAGCAAGTGGCTTGGCTCTATTTACGAGGTTGCCGATAAGACCAATCTTATAACATGTGCAACTGTAAGAATCCCAACACGTATATTGAACAGTGAAGGTAGGCTAGCGGCAGACCATGGTACAGAACCCCCTGACAGATTTCTCAACTAGTACATCAAGGAAAGGGATATCATTTGACTGCTCCATTTCAAAGGTGAATTGAGCACAGGATGGAGCCCACTGAGACATGTAAGGAAATTATTACATTTGGCTGCGGATTTAAATTTTGCAAACGTATCATCCACATATCGGAAATATGCAAGGGGTAGGAGGTTGGATGCCACTCCATCGAAGACACATTTCTCATGGAACCCAACAAAGATGTTTGCAAGAGGTCAGTCTGGAGGGGATCCCATGGCAACACGATCTATTTGGGCATATGTGGTGTCATTAAAACTCAACTCAACTGCATGAGTTGCCGAGTTCATAAGTTCAACGCAATGATTCGCGCAATGGTGGCTTATCGGTATGTGAGCACTATTTAGTTTTCCCAAATGCGAAGAAACCCTTCAATGGTATATGTGGAGAACTTTCTCAAAACTGGCTGTAACAATTCACCCAACCATTTGGCCAATTCATGCTTTGCAGAACTGTTCATAGGTAAGATAGGGTGCAAAGGAATATCACTTTTACATACATTGGGCAGCCCATACATACGTGGACGCAGCGAGCCGTGAGGACAAACTCTGTCATATATATCACGAGGCAGCTCATTGCTCTTACACAAGCCCAGCAAGAATTTCTAGCTTACTTCAGAACAAGACAGTCATATTAATTATACATTAGTACGTAAGGCCCTGCTCTTTGCAGACAGATAGAACATTTACACATGTTGTGCCTGTTTCAGATAAACAAAATGAGTGACAGCCCTTCACTGGTTTATTCCTCAAAGCATCACCTTGACCAATCAGAATTAAGCTGCCTGGTTTAAATTTTAAAACAATGCTTAGCAGTTCACTGTCAGTCATCATCAACTGGTGCATTCAGAAAATTATCTGATTTGTAAGCGGTTTCAAAACTTTGGTTCAGTATGGTATCTGTTGGTATATTCATTTAACCACGTTAATATCTCAACAAAAAATATCATTCTCCCCTCCTTGAATAGGTATCTTTAGACAACAGAGATTCAATAATAATTATTTACTGCGTTTTTGTATACGACACATTAGATTGAATGAAAAAAGTTGAATAGTTGAAGAAACTATTGCTTTGGAATTGGTAGCAGAAGAAATTATCCATTTAGAAACAAGATCATAACTAAATTAATTTTGAAAATAATCTGGGGTTAATGGCTTTAAATTCTGTAAATTATTATGATAAATCTCAATGGTACTGCTATTAAAATGATCTCATATTTACTGTGGATAGACATAACATCCAAATTGCTGCTGAACAATGTTCCGCTTCAATGCAAAACTGACTTAATACAATTTTATAATACAAAACTTACATGAGAAAGAGAGAAAGAAAATGAAAAAAAAAACAATAAAAAAACCAGAAAAGGCTAACACAGAATTTGCATTTGCAGCACCTTTCACAATGATTATCAGTGAATGTGCGGAATGGACTATGCTGCAGCAACACCTGAGGGATTTGCGCAGAGAACACTGTTGAGTAGGTGGCCTATTCAGGGGCATCTGTGGGGAACCCCAGCAGACTGAAGGACAACTCCAAACAGTTTTGACAGTTTTGAGAATCATCTTGAGAAAGCCCTGATGGCATCCTTCACATTTCTCAGTATAGCCTCCGATCTTCCCTCATACAGACCACAGGCCATCAATACAGCCTGCTCAGTGTCTGAGGCATGACGAACACAAAGCGGATATTTTCTTGGAGTGGTTGTACATTTATCCAACTAGCCCACCCACCCAAAGCATTAAAAGATTACCAGCTAGTGTGCCAGTCTGATGTTTATTGCCTCTGAGAGGTGGCTCCAGCTGTATGAGGACTATAGGGCACTTCCATCACTTGAGTCCCAAACTGGCCAACTGCTACTCATGCATGTAATAATTGGTTAGGTGCTAGAGGTAGTGCACTTTAGAAGTCATTACAGAAAGCATAACAGTATATGGTAGAAAGATAATTATTTCACCTCATAAATTAGGCACACTTCATTTCTTCTTAGTGAAGTCTGATAGCTGATTGGTGTAAATTGGTGGTTAATCTACAATTGGTAGAAATGTTGTATCTGGGAAAAATAACTGTTGCATGTTCATTGGCTTCAATAGATGTGCAGGTCTGAAAGTAGGTGGACAAAGTTATTAATGTGTATCAGTTTCAATGACATTTGAGGGGCCAACTCTGCACTTGCTCCTCTTCTTTTTTTGTCTCCTGTGTTACTGCTTCACTGGGAGCCTTCTCCGTGTGCAGCTGTATGATGAGTCCTCTTTAAGTGGAACATTATGCAACAGACAATGATTATATTGAACACTTTCCAGGGTTGCGGAGAAGCATTCTGCCTGGGCTTCCCAAGCAGTAGAGTACTATTTCTGCATGAGTTATGATGTGCCAACAGGGATTGCAGCATGTACCTTATGGTGTTGAAGCTTTGTGAGGGCTGCAGGGGTTTCTCAGTGAGGTTCACTGAGGGAGCCACTCGTGCTCAATAACCATTCACTCAGTTTACGGGAGCCTTCACCATGAATTGTTGGCCAGTGCATACTATTGAGTGCATTCTCAATGTGCGCTAAATCTGCAGTTTACAATGGAGCTGGAGCTGGCTGCAGTCTCAGTCAGGATTTAGAGAGGCAGTTTGCAAAAGGAACAGGCAGGAGCTGACATGTGACTTGGCTGCATATACTTCACACAACTTGGTGGTGTCCCAGTTCATGGGCGTTATCTTCTCTGGAGAGATGCAGTGCAAAGAGATAATGTCACCTTAATTCCAGCCACAGTGACTTTATGCAATTAAAGGGTTGTTAAGAAAAATAATGAGGATAATAAATGTTGGTCCTGGCAAGAGACAATAAGACATTCGGATTGCATAAAAGATTCTGACCATTTTTTAAACTTGATTCTTTCAAATTAGTATCAGGAATTATCTACAGGGAGACTTTTTGGAATCAATACCTGAACATTAAAAACTGAATTAAAGTCTCTGGAAGACTGTCCTGAAATTCTATGGGGATTCTAACTGATCTCCTGGATTCAGAGAGAACCTGTAAGATCACTACTTGGATCCCAGTGGAATTTCAGGTTCAACATCTTCGGTAAAGAATTTACACGCTCTGCAAATTCTCCATAACTAATGAAATGGTCATGATCATTGCACAGGAACTGAAAGACATCTCCCTTCTCCATCTAAATGAAAGTTTAGTGAGAGCAAATGGGTCTTTTTCCAGGTGGCAGGCAGTGACTAACGATATACCTCACAGCTCAGTGCTTGGGCCCCAGGTATTCACGATATCTATAAGTGACTTGGATGAGGGAAACAAATGCAATATTTCCAAGTTTGCTGATGGCATAAAACTGGGCGGGGTTGTGAGGAGGTTGCAAGGAGGCTTCAGGGTGATTTAGACAAGTTGTGTGTGTTTGTGTGTGTGTGTGTGTGTGTGTGTGTGTGGGCAAAAACATGACAGATGCAGTATAACGTGGATAAATGTGAAGTTTCACATCTGTGTGAAAAACAGAAAGGCAGAGTATTATTTAAATGGTGACATATTGGGAAAAGTGGATGTGCAAAGGGATCTGAGTGTCCTTGTACACCAGTCAATGAAAGTAAATAGGCAGGTGCAGCAAGCAATTAGGAAGGCAAATGGTATGTTGGCCTTCATTGCAAGAGGATTTGAATTTAGAAGTAGGGATGTCTTACTGCAGTTATACAAGGCCTTGATGAGACCATACCTGGAGTATTGTGTGCAGTTTTGGTCTCCCTACCTAAGAAAGGATATACTTGCCAGAGAGGGAGTGCAGTGAAGGTTCACTAGGTTGATACTGGGAATGGCAGGACTGTCAGATGAGGAGAGATTGGTTCAACTGGGCCTGTATTCACGAGAGTTTACAAGAATGAGAGGAGACCTGATTGAAACATATAAAATTCTAACAGGGCTAGACAGACGAGATACAGGAAGGATGTTTCCCATGGTTGGGGAGTCTAGAACTAGGGGCCAGAGTCTCAGGATACGGGGTAGGCCTTTTAGGACTGAGATGAGGAATAATGTCTTCACTCAGAACGTGGTAAACCTGTGGAATTCTCTACCACAGTAAGCTGTGGAAGCCGGGTCACTGAGTATATTCAAGAAAGAAATTGATAAATGTTTGGATATTAGGGACAATAAGGGGTATGGAGAGAACGCAGGAATACGGTGTTAAGATAGAGGATCAGCCATGATAATATTGAAAGGCACAGCAGGCTTGAAGGGCCGAATGGCCTACTGCAGCTCCTAGTTTCTAAGTTTTCCCATTGTCATGAAAAGCATCCTTTGCCAGTGAACGGGCTGAGGTTTCTGATCTACTCCCAGCCATCCGCCATTCCTATTGTGTAACCAGCTACTTGCACCTCCTTGGGTGAAGCTGTCTGTGAGGATGTATAGGTTAGACTGACTGCATATTATTTTTTTCTGCATCAGAGAACAACTGTTTTCTTTTTAAGAACAGTGCCCTTTATTTCAAATTAAAGCAAGGTTAAAATAATCAGGCATTCAACAATGCTTTCTAGAGCAGTAATTACCAGCAAATTTCCCTTTTCCTTTCAAAACCTCTCACATCTGACAAGGTGATCATGTAGGTTAGTGCACTGACAAGAAACCTACAGTTGCAGTCTGTTGTGCAGGTAAATAATTCACTGCAAGTGAACCTAGTTGCCATGCTGTTGTTACACAGCTTTGTATAACTGACATTGGGCTGGTTAGGTTGGCGTAACTAGCATTGGTCTGTGCTTCAGGTAAGTGTAACTTTCTTGGAGTTGTACTGGGAGTTAGTGGCCAAGAGTTTCCTGGAGCCTTACACTATTGTAATTACACATCTATGACAGTGGGGTTCTTGAACAGTGCAAACCAAAAAACTTACAGAGTAGGTAATTTACACTATGGGCTGAGTTTTACTACTCCCACCCTCCCACTCCATGGGGGCTGGGGGGGATAAAACTGATGGGCGGGGGTTAAATTGCATATTATAAAATTGCAATTGGTAAAATAGTGGCACCATGCCCGTCAACTGCCTGACCCCATTGATATTTTACCTATGGCAGGGGAGGTATTGGGAGGCTCATTCATTCACAGGTCAATTGATACCTTTAAGAGGTCAATCAATGTCCAATTATGGGCATCCTTCTTCTGTCACTGGGCTTTTTTACTAAGGCAGCCAGGCCCAGGTGAAACCTAGTGGCCTTGTGGCTGGGCTGGGCTTGTGGTGCTCATCAGAGATGCCCACCGACAAAATATTGCACACCCCCACATTTCCCCTCTCCCACCTTCCTGTCGATTAGCTCACCCTAACCACATAGCTGAGGCCTGTCAGCCTGGCTGCAGTGGACCCCAGGCTTGCGTGATGGTCTGGATTCCATCGTCATCTCCTCTTTGGGACTGCCGGTGGGCCAGCAAGGGGCCACTGCTCCTAGGGGTGCTGCTGGAAGAAGAAAGCTGTCAGCCATTTGGTTGGCCAGCAGCTCTTGGAATCAGGATTTTTTTTTAAAAATTCATTCACAGAATGTGGGCATCACTGGCTGGGCTACCATATATTGCCCATCCCTAGTTTCCCTTGAGAAGGTGAATGACCTCCCCAATGGGGGCCGAAGTCCCACCTCAAGCTAATAAAAGGCACGACAACCACCTTTAAATAAAGGCTAACATTCCATTTGGTTTCCTAATTACTTGCCGGACCTGCAGGCTAGATTTTTGCGATTTGTGTGCAAGGATAGTAGGCCCCTCTGTACTGCAGCATTCTGCCCACTGGATGAAGGGACCAACTGTATTGTAGTCAAATTTGCTGATGATACAAAAATAACTAGGAAAGCGAGTTGTGAGGAAGATACAAAAGTCTGCAAAGGGATGTTTGGCAGGATTTCCTACACCCGCCCACCGCCCAGATTTTCCGGTCCTGCTGCAAATCAATGGACTTCTGGTTGGGGCACCACCTGACCTGCGGTGGGTCCCACCCAGGACAAGCCATTGAATGTCAAGGGCTGATGGTTAGGTTCTCTCTTGTTGGAAATGCTTTTGGACATGGACTGCTTCAGTACCTGAGGAGTCACGAATGGTGCTGAATGTTGTGCAATCATCATCAAACATCCCCACTTCTGACCTTATGATGGAAGGAAGGTCACTGATGAAGCAGTTGCAGATGGTTAGGCCGAGGACACTACCCTGAGGTAGTGTTGTCCTGGAGCTGAGATGACTGACCTCCAACAACAACAATCATCTTCCTTTGTGCTAGGTATGACTCTAACTAGCAGAGAGTTTTCCACCTGATTCCCATTGAATAGTTTTGCTAGGGCTCCTTGATGCCACACTCTGTCAAATGCTGCCTTGATATCAAGGGCAGTCACTCTCACCTCACCTCGCGAGTTCAGCTCTTTTGCCCATGTTTGAACCAAGACCATAATGAGGCCAGAGCATAGTGGCCCTGGCGGAACCCACACTGACCACTTCCATTTCTTTACCGATGATGAAGAGTGGGCTGATAGGGTGGTAATTGGCCGGGTTGGATTTGTCCTGCTTTTTGTGTACAGGACATACCTGGGTAATTTTCCACATAGCCGGGTAGATGCCAGTGTTGTAGCTGTACTGGAGCAGTTTGGCTAGGGGTGTGGCAAATTCTGGAGCATAAGTCTTCAGTACTATTGCCGGAATGTTGTCAGGGCCCATAGGCTTTGCAGTATCCAGTGCCTTCATCCGTTTCCCGATGCCACATTGAGTGAATCGAGTTGGTTGAAGACTGGCATCTGGAGGAGGCCGAGATGGATCATCCACTCAGCACTTCTGGCTGAAGATTGTAGCAAATGCTTCAGCCTTATCTTTTACACTGATGTGCTGGGCTATCCTATCATTGAGGATGGGGACGTTTGTACAGCCTCCTCCTCCAGTGAGTTGTTTAATTGTCCATCATCATTCATGACTGTATGTGGCAGGACTGCAGAGCTTAGATCTGATCCATTGGCTGCAGGTTTGTTTAGCTCTGTCCATCACTTGCTGCTTATGCTGCTTGGCACGCAAGTAGCCCTATGTTATAGCTTCACCAGGTTGACACCTCATTTTTAGGCATGCCTGGTGCTGCTCCTGGCATGCCCTCCTGCACTCTTCATTGAACCAGGGTTGATCCCCTGGCTTGATGGTAATAGTAGAGTGGGGGATATGTCGGGCCATGAGGTTACAAATTGTGGTTGAGTGCAATTCTGCAGATGCTGATGGTCCACAGTGATGGATGCCTGGTCTTGAATTTCTGGATCTTTTAGGAATCTATCCCCTTTAACATGGCAATAGTGCCACACTACATGTTGGAGGGTATCCTCAATGTGAAGATGGGTCTTCGTCTCCACAAGGGCTGTGTGGTGGTCACACCTACCGTGGTCACTCCTACCGATACTGTGATGGACAACTGCATTTGCAGCTGGCAGGTTGGTGAGAATGAAATCAAGTATGTTTATCCCTCTTGTTGGTTCCCTCACCACCTGCCGCAGACCCAGCCTAGCAGCTATGTCCTTTAGGACTCGGTCATTAGTAGTTCTACTGAGACACTCTTGGTGATGGACATTGAAGACCCTCAGCCAGAGTACCATCTGTGCCCTTGCCACCATCAGTGTTTCCTCCAAGTGGTGTTCAACACTGATTCATCAGCTGAGGGGGGACGGTACGTGGTAATCAGCAGGAGGTTTCCTTGCTTATGTTTGACTTGGTGCCATGAAACTTCAATGTTGAGCACTCCCATGGCAACTCCCTCCTGACTGTATACCACTGTGCCACCACCTCTGCTGAGTCTGTCCTGCTGGTGGGACAGGACATACCCAGGGATGGTGTTGGTGGTATCAGGGAATTTGGTTGAGATGTTTAATTAAGACCTTATCCACCCTGTCAGGTAGATGTAAAAACACAATGGAATTATTTTGAAGAACAAGGTAGTTCCCCAAATTTTTAGCCAATATTTCCACTCTCAACCACCATTTCTAAAATAAACAGATTATCTGGCTATTGTTACACTGTGGTTTGTAGAAGCTTGCTGTGTACAAATTGGTTGTGATATTTTCTACATTACAACTGTGACGAAACTCCAAAAAAACTTCATGGATGGTAAAGTGCTTTGGAAATCCTGGGATGTCCATATCTTTCTGTTCATGACAGTTGATTCCTCCTCAGTGATAATTCTTTGATATCAATAAATTGATCACAGCATCACTGCATTTTTACTGTGCAGAGGGAGGCTATTCAGTCCATCGAGTCTGCATTGGCTCTCTGAAAGAGCATTCCACCTAATCACTCCCCGGCCTTATCCCCATTACCTTGCAAATTCTCTCTTTTTAGGTAGCAATCAGGTAACATGTTTTAAAATGTTTAGTATATAAAATTATTATATATAGCATCAAATAATCTTTGTAAGAGAATAAAAGGAGGACTAAAAGGCTGTCATTCCATTGCTTTGGATGAAAATCATTTTGTGCAGTTTTTGAACTGTGCAGCTTTCTTCATAAATCTGCATCTTACCATTTACTATATGACAGAAAATGTGTTTGTTGTTTGAAAGTTGTAGCAAATTATTAATATAAAATTAATATTGCTTCTCTTGTACTAGATGCAGTATGGAGCTATTCAAATTCTACAATTATTTATGTGGGAAACCATGAACAGAAATTAACATTAATTTTCACAGTAAAAGACATCACTTTGCCAAAAAGGAATCTATCCTGGCTGGCAAAAGTAGCTCATTAAAATGTATTCATTACTATTGAAAAGCATGTATTCTGAATGGAATTTGTCATGACTAGAATTGCAATAATATCGTTAATGTCACCACTCCTCAGATAACTATAACTCAGTTGAGTTTGACACTTTGAAATTGAGGGTGCTGTCTCCAAGTTCAGGACAATTACCATATGACATGGCCGGTCACGACTGGATCCCATATTTCAAAGATTGAAGAGATGTAGACTTAGGAGACCGTAACTTCCTCGGGGCTCAGGAATCGCTGACCTGCGCACTTTCACCGCTTGCAAAATGCAAACCCAACTCATGTGTGACATCACATGATATTTTTGTCCTTTCACGCAAGGGTCGAGTGCACAGTGCAGTTTGCACACAGTAGAGTGCATGAAGGCCTGCCACGGTTCTGCCACAAAGATTCCAAGCTCCCAACAATGTTCCAAAGGCCCCTAAACATCACCCCTCATTTCTCTTAACCCCCACCTACCAACATGCCAGCCCATGCCCCCTCAGATTGCCCATGCAACTCCATGTCACCTCTATGCACCTGATGTATCCTATGTAGCCACTTACCAAGTGTGCACTATAGTCCTCAGACATCATGCAATATCATTGGAAAACATTTTATATAACTTGGGGAAAAATAAACCTCTCAATGTCTAATAAAAGGCTCCATATCATTGAACCTGAGAAAATATGCATTCTACCACATGAAAAACCTTGTAATACTTGTAATCCTATTAGCTTGTGTCAATAAACCAGAAACCACATCAAACAGGCAAGCTGTTATTCAAATTCTTAAAACTGTCATTCATTCTCAGATGAATTGAATACCGACTGTGCAGAAACCCATCAGCACTTGATACTCTGCCAAGCATTGATAATGGTTACAGCTGTCTAAACAATAGAGTACTGTCTCAGGAGGAAAGAACAGCATCTGCTCATGCCGATTTCAAAGCACAATGCTTGTCAATCAATCTAAGAGTACAGGCATTTAGATTTCTTTCAAGTATAGTTTATTTTCAACTGTCAAAACCAAGTTTATTTTAATAAGCCAGAGCTATTTAAATCATAGTAGAAAAGACAACAGTACAGGCTGACAGGACATTTTGTAACATTTTTCACTGCACTATGGTGCTTTCTCCATTGTGTCATGCCAGGTGCTGGTATGAAGATATTACAAACTTTAAAGCTATATTTTTAACAGTGCACAGCAGAAGCTGTTTAAGATAGCTGTAGCATAGCGTATGACTTGGGAGTATCCAGCTGCAGACAGCCCTGAATCTCAAGCAAGTACTTAATAAAAATATGAACAATCACAGCCACTTGAGACATTCACATATCTCTTTGTTAATGATGTACCAACAACAGAAAACAGAGCAGCTGACTTGTCATTCGGCTTCACATTGGAAAATAGAGATATCGAAGGCGAAATGATCTGCTCCCATGGGCAGCGGGCGTGAGCGGACAATATGGCGAGAAAGTCGAAAATCGGTTTTACACGGTGGTGAAACCAGTTTGTGCTCGTCCAATATGCCTGTCAACAGCAGGCCACATTCCCCGCCGCCCCCCCCCCCCCACCCCCCCCCAACGCCGGGAACTTAATGTTTACACGTTTTCATCCCATCATTGTGCCTGTGCGCCGGAATCATCCTCCCACATCAAATTTACCTGCAGACGTAACTTCAGAACGGCGTGATTTCCGAATGCCTTTAAAAGGTGTGCACCTGACGAGCTAAGCTTCGAGGGGAACTCGGAGGTGAGTGCAGACAACCTTGTGTAATGCTTGCAAGGATCGCCCGTAGGACATCAAGGAAGAGGTGCCTTGCATTTCTGGGGAGGGGGTTGCGCACAGAGAAGTGGCTTTTTCTGGGCTGGCTTTCAGTGTGATGATGGGACAAGGGCTCCAGTTTTTGCGGGTCGGGTTGGGGGAGGGTCAAGGCAGCATAGGCTGATGGAAGTACACAAGCACGTGCCAGGTCAAGGGAGTGGGTGGGGGTTCGGTGCGGGGGTGGGGGGAGTTGGGGGTGGGGGGGGCGGATGGAGTTGTGGAGGATGAGGGAAGCGGCCAAGCGCTTGGAAAGGTTTATCCAAAGTGAACATTCTTCCTCAGCTGAGACCATTCAGCTGCATCTCCGTCGACTCGCTGGGAGTCAGGCCTCTGAAGTTTTACTGCCCGTTCAAGCAACACGAAAGCATGAAAGTGCCACCAAACGCTGCAGAACTTTTCACCCCTTGGACACGGACTGCAAATTAATCTGCTTTTTAAGGGGCTGCGGAACAATTGTCTGACTGGGTAAGTTGTATAAGCCCCTTGTGGAAGGCGACCATGGTGCAGTCATTGGTGGAAATGCTCACAGCCCCTTGCAATGTCTTTATTCAAGTTTGGACCAGTGTCCCTCATGGTTCAAGTTAACAGAACAGCCTTGCAGGGCGGGTTAGGAGGATGGCTGTGCCTGAGCTGAGAGCACAGCATGCAGTCCAGTGGACAAAGCTGCTGCCAATCGGACAGGTGGATTGGGGTGGGGGTGGGTGGGGGTTTGGACAGCCATGAAGCGCACTAAACTCTGGCCATTCAAATGGTGACCAGCACTCTCCGGGATGCGTGAAGGGGCCTTCAGACTTAACCAAGGGGTGCTGAGTGCACACACGCTAACCTATGCATCCCACTCTTTGATCCTGCAGGAGGAGAATATCAGGGTCATGGAGCTGGTGATTTAATGGTTTGCCTCATGGCTTACAGGGAGCAAAGAAGAGGAACAGTGTGATGAAAGCACCTGGTTTGCCAATGGGAGCAGCACCTCCCTCAAGGTGAAGGGACAGCAGGGCCTCCTATGCACTCAACTGAAGATTCACAGAGGTCCATCGCTCGTAAGCACTTTGCTAGACCCAAGGCATATAGGCGGATTTGCCATTCCTGCAGATGACAGAGAGTCAATGTTGCCAAAGACTGCACATGTCTAGGGAACTAGTTGGTAATGTATGCCACCTGCTGCAGGATTTGGCACCACGGGGACATGGAGGGCATCCACTGCCAATGGCCATGGCGTTCAATTTTTAAACTGATGGCTCCTTCCAGGGCTCCACAGGTGAGATGTGTGGAATCTCGAAAGCCTCCACCCATGGACGCCACCTTCACAAATGCACAGAACGCTGTGTGTTTCAAATGAGATCAGGAGAGCCAGAGAGCAAGAGCGCTGGAATTTGTGCAGAAATCTGGTTTTCCACGGGTGTGGGGTGTCATCGACTGCACTCACGTGGCGTTTAGATCTCTGTGCAACAAGCAGTCAACAACAGCAACTGCAAAGGCTTCCACTTACTGAATGTTCAGCTGGCCTGCAACTACCACAAACGCATCCTACATGTCTGCACATGATTCTCAGGGAGCATCCATGACTCCTACATCCTCAGCTGGTCTCAGATCCCTGACATTTTCCAGGGTCCACAGAGACTGCAGGGATGGCTCCTCAGGTCAAGGACTACCCACAGAGGATGTGGCTGATGATGCCTGTGCAGCAGCCTCAGACAGCAGCAGGGAGACGGTACAACAGCTGCAATCGGAACTTTGGTGGAGCATATTATGATAGGCACATTGAAAATGAGGTCCTGGTGCCTCATCCAGTCTGGTGGAGCACTGCAATACAGTCCTCAGAGGATGTCACACATCATTGTCGTTTGCTGTGTGCCCCACACCCTGGTGCTGCAATGAGGGGAAGGACCTGGCTGAGGAGGAGATGGAAGAGCTGCACGTTTCCTCTGGTGAAGAGGATGTTGAAGAGGCTGATGGCGACGAGGCCATCACACTGGCCAAACGAGGCAGGCAAGCTCGGGAGGCCCTCAAAGCTGCAAGATTTGTGGAGGATGATGAGGAGATGCAGTGAGGACAGTCCTGACATCCTCACCTTGCATCTGTGAACATTTGATTCCTGTGTGGCTGATGGCAGCGCACAAACCCTCAGTGCTCAGGCTCCTGTCACGGAGACAAAGCAGAGGCCCCAATATTCACAAGATTGCAGGATAATGATGACAAAATGCACTGAGGGTACTCAGTAGATCCTCACATTGTCTCTGTGAATGTCTGACTCCTGTCTGGCTGAGGGCAGCTCACTTGCGCTCTGTGATCAGGGTCATATCACGGAGACACAGCCATGAAACTTTAAATGCACCTGATCCCTTCAGGAGCACAGCATCACTGGTCACAGATGCTGAAGAGATGGGGGTCAGCCCCACCTTAAAGGTGCTGAGAGCCACACAGAGAGAATGAGAGAACTCTGTGACCCTGCCCATGACATTTTGGCAGCAATGACCAGCACCATCGAGGTGCAGGCATCAGTAAATTTTCCAGGGAGTGTGAGGCTGGACCATCACTTCGATCTGAAGTTTACACACTGCACAGGGAAGAGGCCCTGGACTGAGACACCTGCCTTTATCTTGTGCCGGAACTAAAGTTTCACATCCGAGTCACACAAACACTGCTCTTCAGAATAAGGAGCTATAGGCAAGTAGACACTCCTGGGAGTTTATTTACAATAGTGAACATTATGTACAAGTAATTAACACCCATGCCCACGCAGTGCAACCACATATTCTTAACCTTCCTAACCCTTTCGCTACATCTTGGTACTCCCCGAACATCCACAACGGAGGTGGAGGCAGCCTGCAGACTGCGACTCCCTGTCGGCGATGACATTGGCGGGTGTCCTCCAGAGGGCTGAGACCTTTGGGTATCCTGCTGTGTGGCAGTGGCACCCTCCTCGGCCTGTGGAGTTGGAGCTGCTGGGGTCACAAAATGAGGCGATTTGGGTCAGCAGGACATTCTGGGAGACAGCTAGGTGGATGGAGTGTCCAGCTACTGATCCTCCTCTCTATGGGTGCCCGGGGGTCCCTGGATGACTCCTTGAGGAGAAGGGGAAGCTGGTGTGAGATCGAGCTGCCCTGTACCCCTCTCACTCTGACACTGTTGGAGGGCAAATATGGCATCAGTGATGGAGCTCAGCATGTGCAGCTGTGCAGGAGCAATGTCCTGGAACAAGGTCTCCATGGCGGCCGCCATTCTGCCAGTGTTGACCTTGGTGTGTCGGCATGCCGGTGCTATCACCTCAGACTGAAGGTGGACGGACTCCTCCATCGTCCTATGCAATGTGAGGACAGCACCAGACATCCCTTCCTGATGTTCCTGTGATTGTCTTTGTAACTGCAGCAACTGATTGAAGACCGAGTCCAGAGGCTCATCATCTGACTCAGCAGATTCCTTGCCTCCAGCAGCCCTCCGACTGCCGGTGAACTCGGATATCCCTGCACCCGCCAGTGGGGTGTGCTCACCAGGTTGTAATCCCGAGGCTACTCTGCATCTAGGCCCTTCTGAGGTGTGTGTCACTGTGTGGGTGGAGGGTGTGGGTGAGCGCTGTGGTGGGTCTTCAATGGTGCTGCCCTCAGAGTCCTCATCCGAGGTGGTCTTGGCGCTGTGGTCAGAGTCAAGTTTGACTGAGGACGATGTGGCAGATGTAACTAGGACAGAAAGTGGAGATTATTAGTGTTTGGCAGCCATGTTACACACAGAACAGTGGACTCAGAGTAGTAAAGCTAGAGGTTTGATCTGGTGCAGGATCCCCCCCCCTCTATGGGTGTTTGCCTCGGATCTCACCATCGCCACAAGAATGGTCCAGGTCCTCTCCGGCCAGCTCCAACGTGCAGCTCTCAAACCGACTGAGGGCTTTGACGTCCGTCACTCCACCCCCGGCCTGGGACCTCTCCCATTGATTGTGCCTGATTGTGTCCTGGATAAAGACAGATGAAGGGAGTGTGAGCAAGACCCATGCCCAGCCAAATGAGAAGGATTGCGTGCGTCTGTGCTGAGTGGAGCCATGGACAGTGTGAGGAGGCAGTCTCCAGAGGGGATGAGACCAGATGGAGATGTGAGGGTGTGTGTGAGAGAGTGAATGGTGATGTCCCTTGAGCTGGCAGTGAGTGAGATGCCAGTGAATGTGTGATGGGCTTGTGAGTGTGTGAGTTTAGAGTAATGAGGTGTTTGCAATACCCCGGCAGCAAGGATGAGATCATTCATCCTCTTTCTGCACTGGATGGTCGACCTCCTATGTGCAGCACTGGCATTGACCACCACTGCCATTGCCTCCCAAACTGGAGTAGTGAGACTGATGGGCCTCTTGCAGCCAGAGCTGGGATAGAGGACATTGGAGTGGGCCTCCACAGTGTCCAATAGGTGTGCCAGAAATGTGTCACTCTTCTTGGCTTTTGGACCATGTCTTAACTGGAGCAATCCTGGGCTGCAAGCAGTGAGAACTGTGCCCATGGCTGCAGTTTAAGTATGGCGTCCAGGGTGAGGCAGTGGTGAGGTAACAGCATAGCAGGCAGATCAGAGGCCGCCCACCAGTGTTCTGGCATGATTCTCATGGATGCATTATTCATGAGATGAGACACGCTGGAGAGGGACCAATACAGCTCGAAATGCAGCCATTTCCCCCTGCAGGTAAAATGTCTTTTTTCAAGCCTGCTACCGCACTTAAGTGGAAATCTGGGACGATTCTGCCCCAAAACTCAATGGGTGCTGGAGAAATATGAAGTGTGTCTCATCGACCTTTCATGGTTCCACCTCCCAAACACAAAGGCCTTGCCTGCCTGAATCTCTTAGGGTTTGAAAAACGACAACACAGCGGGCAAATTTTTCTGCCTGTCGGGCCTGACCCAACCTCCGGCAGGCGGGGAGCCAATCCCCGCTGGAGAAAGGGGCCCTGCCGCCATTTTAAGTAGGTGGGCCAATTAAGGCCCGCCCAGTGTGACGTCCGCTGGGATGCGCTTCCTGTGTGGGCGAGAGGGATTCCCCAAAAGCGAGAGTGCGCTTGTTCACACATGCGCACAATAGAGCGCTCATCTCCCTGGCTAGGTGCAGCCTCAGGGAGATCGCTGACACTTTTAAAAATATTAAAAATAAGACAAAAAAATTCCCTAACATGTTCCCCTCATCTCACATGAGATGGGACATGTTCATAATTTACATTTTAACGTTAATAAAATGTTTAAACTCCCGCATGAAACCTCATCCCGCCACTGGATGAGGTTTCATGTTTTCTCTATTCCCCGCCGGGGCTCCTGGCCAACCCGCCAACATTAAGGATGGACGGGCAGGTCCTTTAATGTATAATTGATCCTGTCATTGGCCTCAATTGGCCATTGACAGGTCGGCGGGCCCACAGTTGATTTTGCTGCGCCCTCGCCTTCCTGAAAATTTAAATGGGGCGGGGTGACGCTGGGGGTTCTGCCCGACATCATCTCGCGTCATTTTACGCGTCGGTGAGCGGGTCCCACCCCCTGCTCGCCAACAGCAAAATTCTGCCCAGGGTGCTCCTGGACATCATTACAATTTGGACAAATCACTGCAAGAGTAAGAGAATACTAACCTCAACACATTAAAACACTTTGATCATGGACAACAATGAAACCAATAACCTCTGTCCGTGGCAATTGGAAAATCACTGTAACACATGTGAATAACTCTTGCAGGAGGCCTCAAAGGATTTCCATTGTTTGGATGAGATGTTAAACCTAGGCCCTACTTGTCTTATCGGGTGGGCATAAATGATCTCAAGGTAATGTTTCAAAGACGAGCTGGAGAGTGCTGGTGCCCTGGTCAAAATTTATTCCCGAACAAACATCATGACACCAGATTATCTGGTCATTATCACATTGCTGTTTGTGGGATCTTGCTGTGTGCAAATGGGCTGCCACTTTTTCACTACGTTACAACAATGACTACACTGGAAAAATACTTAATTGGCTGCATTGCCCTTTGGGATGCCCAGAAGTTGTGAAAGGTGCTACAGAAACACAAATTTATATTTCTGTACAAAATAGAAACCATGACAAAACCATTTTTATATTTGCATTGTTTATTATTTTATGTGATGTAGGTGTCTCTGGCAAGGGCAGTATTTGTTGCCCATCCCTAACTCTCCTTTCAGAGTACAATTAAGAATCAGCCATGTTGCTGTGGGTCTGGAGTCACATGTAGGCCAGACCAGGTAAGGACAGCAGATTTCCTTCCCTAAAGGCCATTAGTGAACCAGATGGTTTATTCAATAGCTTCATAGTTCACCATCACTGAGACTAACTTTCAATTGCAGATTTATTCATTGAATTTCAATCCCACCAGCAGCCATAATGAGATTTGAACCCACGCCCCCAGAGCATTAGCCTAATTACTAAATTCTTAGCCCAGTGACATTACCACTATGCCACCATTGCCTGAGGCAACAGTTATTTGCATTTTTTTATGGAAACAATGAAAGATAAATGTTGGTGAAATACAAACTTCACTACGCCAGCTGCTTTTACTCTAGTCTACACAGAATGGCAGCCATTAACCTTGATGATCCTTTACAGCAATTTTCTTTCTCGACTGCTTTGGTAAAAGCTCAGCAACACAATTCAACATTACTAAAGTGAAATTACACAGCTAAATGAGTGAATTTCATACAATTGTTATGATGTGGCGGGTGGTATTTGCCAGGCTGACCAAACTCACATGGGAAGCTTTGCCACACTATCACAATGATTTGCAATTTGTATTTATTATGAGAAGGCTTGTGCACTGATGTCAGAAGTAATGAGTCTACTACCACCTTTAGAGATTTTAAAAATTCAATTAAAGCATTTATAAACCAAAGGACAAACTTAAACACACCCAAGGTTACAGTTACACAGTTAGAACAGTTCCCAAAATTTCTACTTACCCAGACTCACAACTACACATCCACTTTAAGGCAACAGTCCAAATAGATTCCAAATTTATAAAGTCATCCAGCAATATTACCACAAGCACACACTGGACAATGGACTTCCAAAGGCTTTTAACACAACTGTGGTTACTGGAACAACAAACTTCTGCAGGGTGGCTAGAGGCTTTTTCTCAAGTCTGTTTCACAGTCACCTTTCCAGATCTCACGGCCTTCCATCCTTCTTTAAATATATTTCTCCCTTTTTGATCTGTAAATCCCATTGTTTCAACTTGACTTTAGAAGTTACTTTTCCCAGAAAATAAAAATCTTTTGTGTTCTCATTATGGCCAGCACTTTTGGGAAAAGTCAACAGAATAACCTTGCCTTATTTATCTTGCCAGCTGTAAACATTTTTCATGTCCCTTTGAAAATCAAACGTTTCTCCACTTATCTAAAAATGCAAATCTTATTCACACCATACCTGCTGACTTCACCCTAGCTTTACTCATCTCTATTTCAAATGCCTGTTTTACACCTCACTTCTTTGATAATTTAAACCTTGCATTCTAATCGTCTCTAGTTTAATTAAATTATCCACACACACAGAACCTAACACCCACACACACATAAGCTTGCTTTAAAATGCCCCACAATAATATTAGGAAAAATATGATAGTTTCTTGACACAATCATATAGTACAGAAAGGGATCATTCAGCCCATCAGGCATGTGCTGGAAAAGCAGCACCCAAACAAGGAAGTAAATCCTGAAGCCTTGAAAGTCCAATGGCTGTGTTTTCTGCCAATGCTGTGCATGCACAGCTGTAAGTACAATAAGTACAATCTTTATAGGGGGAAATGTATATCAGGATGCATGTGCAGTCATCGCTATCTAGAATTGCAAATGTGACCATGCTGGCTGCATCAAGTTAACATATTTTACAATAGGGAAGTGGTCTCTTTATATAATGTTTGCAACTGCGACCTCCCCACAGTTTCTGAATCTCCTGCTCTGGGGTTTCTCCCCCTTAATCTGCATCTGTCACCGGGAACAAGCTGTGGAACTGCACACCCAGTTGCAGCCGTCACCAGGTGGATCAGAAGGCTCCCCTCCCTCGCCATCCCTGGAAGCTGTGGCTAGGCTGTGCCCCAACTGCCAGCCCTCGCAAAGCCTCAGAAACTGGGCGAATGGCCTCAGTATCCGAAAAAGATCCAGCCGGCACTGTGCCTCCTGCAAGTGATGTCACTGGGTTCTGTGTATGCGCGGACCAGTGCGCAAATGCAGACAGGTATCAGTGGCCAACTTGAGGCGGCAGGAGACACAGTGTAGTCCAGTATGACTGACTGACCTAGCTGTTCTTAATTTAAGTGGGTTTTTTTGTGTGAAAATTTTCATTGCACTGGGTCTGGGCATCTATTGGATTGTTTTAAATATATTAATTAGCATCTGTTTGGCCACAGTTGGTTTTTGGATACATTAGACAGAAGATATTAATAATTTAAATGTAGATCTCCAAAGAGCAATACATTCATATTGTATTATTTTAGGGATCCATAATTCTTAGTCACTGCTGTTAGATTTCAGCTGGAACAAGGACTGCTTATTAAAGCTTAATTTCAAAGTTTTATGGCTGCCATAGACAATTTGGCAGGAGGAAATGCATGGGTATTAAATAGTCTTCTAAAACCAAATGGAGGTCAGAAACAAAATAATGGACGCAAATTTTAAATGATCCCGAGTAAAAATATAACCACATGGCAGAATTTTACCCTCGGCGGGGGTGCTTTGCGGGGGCGATTGGGAAGCTGATGCCACCCGTGATCGGCACCACATCGCGATTTCACGGTGCACCGAGCATGAAACACGAGCGGCAGCGCTGAGCAGTGTTTGTGCGTGTGAGCGCTCCATCATCCCCATGAGGTACGGAGCTGCCTCAGGGAGATGAAGAGATATTTTAAAAATTAACAAAAGAGCACAGAAATGGAATGAAACATGTCCCCCTCATGTGACTCTGTCACATGAGCGGGGACATGTTATTAATTAAATTTTCAAACTTCTAATTTATTATCATTCGCTTTTGGAAACCTCATCCCAACCGTGGATGAGGTTTCTAAATTAAATGGAAAGGCCGTTTGGCCTTTTCGCCTGCCCGCCAACTGTCAGGTTGGACGGGCAGCGGAAACAATGAATTTAATTGGTTATTTAATGGCCTTAACAGACCTCTTAATTGTCGGCAGGTGCGCGCTTCTGACTCCAGCGTGTGAATATCGCGCGACTGTGCGTTGGGATCGACACGCTCGGCCAACGTCAACGTGCGTCATTTCACGCTTGAGCAGGTCGGGTGTGCGCCTGCCTGTCGAGTGAAACCTCCTGCCCCATATGTCTAATGAGGTAACATTGAAATGTGAGAAATAGGACTGCTAGAAAAAGCTACTGAATGGATATGATGTCATTAAAGGATTGATTTAGAATTCACGAGTATTCGTTGGATTAGTCATGCAGGGAATCTAATGGCTATTCAAATTTTGGCCTGAGTGGAAAAATGTTTGGGTGCCTGCACATAATAATTAGAGCAAATCAGTTCCATTTCAATACTCTGAGCGTGCTTTCTACAGCCAATGAGGGAGGATGAGGCTGATAGTGACTTTGGGCACTGGGTCGTGCGGCAACATATCATATTTTCCTTGTAAATAACTAATCCCCAGGTCGCCAGAAGAGAAAAATCAGGCAGGGTCTAAAGGGGGTGAATTCACTGTTCCCCCATTTACCCAGGACCCATTTCAGCCCCATTTTTAGCATTGCTTTATCAGGGAACATTTATTTTGGTTACAGTTCCTGCACAAATTAGGATCATACTGATCTAAACATTTTGTCGGGGACCCACGAGAGATACCAAAGCACATTCACACTACAGCAGATGTTGTAATTTTCCAAAGCTATTTGATTTTTTTACGAAGAGCATTGTTACCTGTGCACCTTGTCATCCTCCATCAGATATTCCTACTGCTCTTGCACTGAACGCTCAGTAACTGAATTCACTCAGATAATCGGAACTAAGGCACATGGAAAATTAAATCAAAATCCATCATTGCTCAAGTCCAAATGTATTGCCTGCCTCCTAGCCCCAGCCCAAAAAACAGAATCAGAGGTAGAGGAGAAAGAAGAGTGAGCACTTTCTAAAAATAAGAATTCCTGATCACTTTAGGCTTCTGAACACAGGGGATTTAAGATTCAGTTCTTTCAAATTTAGCACAGTTGATGAATGAGCAGGCCAAACTGTCCACTAGAATACCAAGGATTAGGATGCATGGCCAGTTTGAGATCACTGGAGAAAATGAGTACAGTGAACAGAACATGAATCATTAACTAACCCACACTCAAGGGTCTCGCCCTCTTTTACTTTGTTTCCCATTAACATGCTTCAGCTGTCTTTACTGTTGAAAGTGCTTAGATGAATTGGTCAGGGGCTAATAAAAAGTACCTGGCCTCAGTAAAATTAATTTCAGAGGATGGACAAGTGTGGCCCTGACTAGAAGAACAAGGAAAATGCGAGGACTAAAACAGAGCTTTATTTAATAGGCAAGAAAAGACTAGAAACCATTAGTTGCTTCCATGAGGCAAAGTCCTGCAAATAATTAATGCACATCATGAACGAGATCATTTCATTGGTATGGAGTGATATCTGGTAATAGAAACGTTTCATTTGTAAAATCACAGCAGACCATCACTGCCTGCAAGATTTGAGCAATTTTTGTCCCCGCATAGAAGAATCAGAAAACATGAGTTTAATGTTTAAACTATGTGCACATTACTACGTTGCAAATCCCCTGTCAAAGATTATTGGACTTCCAGCTTGAGGCATGTTTGGAAAGGTCACATTGTCATTTTTAGCTCCTTGACATTCATTTGGGCTATTAGAATAATGGGAAAAGAATGTTCTTGATGCCCATTTCCATCCCTCAATTGAGTAGCCTATCCATAAGTCTCCAGTTCATTCGAAATTTCTAATGACCATTTTATGCTGAGATGGGAACAGAGAAATTTTAAACCATAGGGAACAAATATGAGCTGGGCTTATCTATTGTTGCTTAGAATCCATATCATAGATGGGTATGAAGGACACTTGAGTTAAATGGAGGTTAATGTCACTTTAGCATACACAAGGGGCTGAATAATACCCTCCCAGATCAGAAGCGTTCACCACTTTGCGGGGTGTAATCTGGGGTTTGATGATGTCGAGCGCTGATTCCAACGTCATCACACTGCGTTGCAGTTATACGGTAGCCGGGTGAGTGAAAATGTCGTAAACCTGCCCTTGTTATTCAAGTGGCAATTGAGAAGGCAATTCAGGTCATTAACGACCCAACACACGGCAATAATAATGTGTCTTCAGGGTGAGAACCACAACAGGTGGGGAATCTGTTTGAGCACAAGCTTGTCTGAGCAGGTTTTCAAAATGCAGCTGAGACCAGAATCTCAGCTTTTCGGTTAACACTTCATTTACTGCAGGGATTGCTCATATGAATAAGCAGAGGGACCTTTTGGAGGTTGTTTCATCATGAGGACCTTCCTCTGATTCAGAGGTGTTTTTTGATTGATTTTTTTCCCTGTCCATTACCCACAGGTGTGAAGCCTATGAGGCAGATGAGCATTGTGGTCTCAGATGGAGATACAACCTCCAGCGAGGAGGAGAGAAGGATTAGGAGGAGGAGGAGGAGGACAGTGAAAGGAAGGTGGGAACACAGGGAGGTTCAGGATGCTGTGAATCCTCAGGAAGGGGACAGAGCAGCACCAGGCCTCAAGGGTCAGGAGGAACCCAGAACCCCTCGGTGGAGGCACGGATGATTTTATGCTGCCCTGAGAGTATAGAGACAGAGATTTAGCTGCCTGCAATGGAGAGAGACAGTATTGTAGAAGACTCAGGCTTTCAAAGGAGACGAACATCACTTTGTGAGTCATTGAAGGTCGCAGTGGCGCTGAACTTCTTCATAACAGGCTCACTCCAGGTAGCCTGTGGAGACCTTAGTGGGATAACATAGCCCGGTGCACAGCATTGCAACAACCTGTGTTCACAAATGCAATGTTCCAATTGCATCTCCTTCAAGCAGATGTCCAGAGTCAAATGGATAGAACCTATGCTCATGCATCATAAGGTGATCCTGATAACCACCTGCTGTATAACTGGACCATTGCTTGAAATGCACAAAGGCCTGGTCTAGGACAGCTGTGTCCCTGTAGAATCATGCTACCACAGAGGAGCAGCTAACCTCAATTACTCAGTTCTGTTGAAGGGTCATGAGGACTTGAAACATCAACTGTGCTCTTCTCCGCTGATGCTGCCAGACCTGCTGAGTTTGTCCAGGTATTTCTGTTTCTGTTTTTGTTTTGGATTTCCAGCATCCGCAGTTTTTTGTTTAAACCTCAATTACCTCCTGCATTCGCTAGCGAGACCTGTAGCACAGGATCCAGATTGCTCATGCTGATGCCATACTCACCCTGGCCGACCTCATGAGGTCATTGAGCCTTTTTTGGCACTGGGACCAAGTCCTCCTCACCACCTCAGCACCATTGACCTTGTCGACCACCTTCTCCCATTCAGCACGAGTCTGCCTGGGGTTCCTCCTCTGCCCAGCGCTCGGCATAAGCTGGTCATGTCTGTAATGTGCTGCACGCAGGAGGGCACCAAGGGCGGCCTCAATGAACCTGAAGGCTGGTTTGACCCTTCTTGAGCTCCTCTCCCCTCACTCTGATGGCACTGACATCTAAGTATGGAAATAGTTAACAAATGTACAATCCCACAATGCCAAAAGGTGGGGGACTTGCTGCTTTTTAAAATCTCTGCCACCTATGAATCTTGACAAAGTGTGCAGAGATTAGCTACAATCTAAATGCACTGAACTGGCCAGACTGGAAAATGTATAAATCTTCACTCTGTATTGTAAATCCTCTCAATTATTCACCTGCTGGGTCACCAGGCACTGTCCCATGCCCGGGGGCCCTTTAAAATGCTGAGTCACGGCCTATGACATCTGAGACCAGACCTCCCACCATCCATTGAGCATTAAGGAGCAGCAGGTTGTGCATTACCGGCATGTTCCACCGGCAGGCCCGCATGTTGGAATGCCACCAGCTTCTGGGTGTGGAACCTGTCCTCAGCAATGCCGCTGTTTTATTCAGCCCGAGAAGTGTGCTACATGGAAGAAAATTATAGGCTCAATCTTTACAAACAACTGATTTTATTATACATGGCAGTGAGGGGCCCAGCTTGGCTCATGAAGTAACACTCATAATGTACCCCTGAGTAAGCCAATCGTGAATCAAAGGCCACTCTTTGAGCATATAATCTACGGGGACACTTAAGTATTGCACTTGATGGAGTTGCATCATGGGAAGTGTTATCTTTATACAGACCATTCATCAGTTTTTCAACCCACGTCTCAGTGTTTAACAAGGAAAATCAGCAAATTTTACTGGAACTGGAAGCTGTCGATATGAATCAATCAGATCAGTCAGAAGGCAAAGCCTGGAGACTGCCAGAAGCAACCAGATAACGGAGAACTGGAGGCAAATGAAATTAATTTTATTCCCACTTTTGCTTCTGCACAAACTTGAAGCGTAAAAAGTTTTAAGATGTGCTGATGGTTTTATTTGCATTTTTTTTTATTGCTTTTGCCCAGTTAAGTTGGACCTAACAAATAAATTGCTAAACTGTAGCTTAAGTAAAGTTAGTGTAATTTTTGCAAAAAAGGAATTTCTGGAATATGCCATTTGTTCACATGATCCTTTATTTTATTCTAGACTAGCAATGCCCCATTTTTGGGACAAGCATTAGCTTATTGATCATGCCTGTCACTTCACTGGTAGAATTGCTAAGGTTTCTATATAAAAAGTAGATTAGAAGTGATAATGAGCTTTTAATTAATTTAAAGAAATCAAGCTGACATCCCCATAGTTAGGATTTTAATAATTTCCTACAATGATAAATAATATACAGACTGATCTCTTGTTTACATATGTCACAGTGCCTGCTTATGTTCAATAACTTTGATGTCTTCATTTACTTTATGCATAAATGCTTGCAATCCCTTTACTTCCATGAAGTAACTGGGAAATGATCCCACACAACTATTATTCAAGCAGTCAAAACCTACAAGGAAATATAAGGAATAACAACAATAGTCAATGTAAATTCAATGGATGGCCCCAGGTTTGAGAATATATAGTGCCACCATGCTTAGGTGTGGAAGTAAAGGTCCCGCCTGAAAGGCAGAAAGGAGCGAAAGAAATAAACAACTTGCGGTACAGTTTCTGTTTAGAGACAATCAGGAATCTGGTCCAAAATGTGCTCAAAATTGCTCCAGTTAGGTTACTGTTTAGGTTTCTGCTAAAAATGCATTTGCACCACAAATACTCTTCCATGAACCAGCTCAATTGGATGTGTAATAGAACATCATTGTTCTGTTTCCTTTGCATTAAAAATATCTCTTGATATATTCAAGAGTGATAACCCAGGTGCAGTTTGATTAATAAAGCTCAAAATGAGCTTATCGTAAAAATAAGCATTGTTAATCAGCCCAGACCTCCAACTGGGAGCGTCCTGATTTTAAATCACTGAAAATAACTTAAATATTACACTGACCCATTTACCAGTTTCATTGGTGTACATGAGTCAGTTTAAATATTTTTTAAAATATTTAAGTACTATTAAACCATGTCTGCTGGTGCCATTGTGCCTAAAACAGACAAGAACAATTTGAAGAACATCCTTGAAGGGATGCAATGGGCTCAATTGATGGGAACTCATCATTCTCATTACTTCAATTTGGGGTGTAGCAAGTTTTGTGGATAGTGCCGTTCTCAGGAGAATTCATTTTTAAATCAACCTTAAAGACTGCAGAAACTCAAGTTACATTTATTGTAACTTACGGTTAAGTTTCTACAATCCTTTGCGCTAGTTCAACCAATCTCATCGAGATGGTGCTGATGAAGTTGATATAAACTAGCAGTAACTTGTCATCCCTGTATTTATGCAGCACATTTCATGATTTCAGGTTGATTGAAACAGCTCCACGGCCAGTGAGATACCTTTGAAAAATAGTCAATGGTATTAAGTAGCGAATCACGTCAGTCCAATTTCTGTACAGCAAGATCCCAAAAATAGCAATGAGATGAATTTCCATTTGTTTTGACAGTGTTGATCAAGGGATAAATGTTGTCCAGGGCACTGGAATAATTCCCCAGTGCTTCTACAAATAGTGTGATGGAATCTTTCACATCCATCTGAGAGCAAAGGGTGTCCATCAAACAAGACAGCACCTCTCAAAGTACAGTACGATCTCTGTACTCGACTAAAGTGTCAGCCTAGATTATATCCCTTGAGTGGGACTTGAACCCTTGAACTTCTAACGTGAAAATGCATTCCACCCAACCAAAGCTGCCACCAAATTTTGGGCTGGCAGAAAGACAGTATCAGCTTAACTTAATCAGGGGGGAGGGAAAGTATTGTACCAGGCTGAATGAGTGACGAGGTGGGACCAAGTGCCAAGCATAAACAGGGAAGACCTGAAGATTTCTGAACTGTGTCCCAAGGGGCAAACATTTTTTTTATAACAAAGGGATGGGAGGAGTTTAGATTTATCTATTAAGGTTGTTTTTGAGTAAATGGAGTTGTTAAAAATTCAATGTTTTATATTTAACCCATAAAACTATATTGAATGTAAATTATAAAAGTTCTTAGTGTTTAATGTAAAAATTCAGAATGTTTCTGGAGATTCTACATCATCAGTTTTACAGCTGCAACATTTCATCTTCACATTAGCATAGACTTATATTTCTTCCTTTGATATAAGTGAAAGAATGTCATGTCTCATTTACATCACAAAGCTTGTGTAACTATGCATGCTTACATCTCAGGCAAGTTTTTTCAAAAAAAATGTTTATATCACTTAATGGAAAAATGCGTGGGAATCTTTAACTGTAGGATTCTTCCCAACTGATTGTCCTCTTTTCACTGTGTTCAGCCAATGGCTTACAGTGAAGAGCAAAAGAGGAAAATCTACCTGAAAAAAATTCTGATATTCAGAGGAGGTTATGGCAGTAGATATATGGAGACCACTTTACTTTTCTCTCGCTCAAGGTTATAAGTGGGATAGATTACAAACGGATCAACAACTCGAGACTAGGCAACCATGAGGTGCTGTGGACCATCAGTAGCAGCAGAATTGTACTTAACCACAATCTGTAACCTCATGGCCCAGCATATCGCCCACTCTACCATTACCACCAAGCAGGGGATCAATCTTAGTTTAATGAAGAGTATAGGAGGGCATGCCAGGAGCAGCACCAGACATTCCTAAAAATGAGGTGTCAACCTGGTGATACTACAATTCAGGGCTACTTACATGCCGAACAGCATAAGCAGCAAGTGATAGATAGAGCTAAGCAATTCCACAAGCAATTGATCAGATCTAAGTTCTGCAGTCCTACCACAGCCAGTCGTGAATGACTGTGTTCAATCAAACAATTCAATGGAGTAAGAGGATCCACAAATAACCTCATCCTCAATGATGTGGGATCCCTCACATCAGTATGAAAGATAAGGCTGAAGCATTTGCTACAATCTCAGCCAGAAGTGCCAAGTGGATGATCCACCTCAGTCTCCTCCAGAGGTCACAGATGCCAGTCTTTAGCTAATTCAATTCACTCCATGTGATATCAAGAAATGGCTAAAGGCACTGGATGCTGCAAAGGTTATGGGCCCTGACAATATTCCTTCAATCATACTGAAGACTTGTGCTCCAGAACTTGCCGCACCCCTAGCCAAGCTGTTCTAGTACAGCTACAACACTGGCATCTACCCGACTATGTGGAAAATTGTCCAGGTATGTCCTGTACACAAAAAGCAGGACAAATTAAACAAGTCAAATTACCACCCCATCAGTCTAAACACGATCATCAGTAAAGTGATGGAAGCAGTAATAAACAGTGCTATTACGCGGCACTTGCTTAGCAATAACCTGCTCACTGATGCCCAGTTTGGGTTCTGTCAGGGCCACTCAGCTCCTGACCTCAATACAGCCTTGGTTCAAACATGGACAAAAAAGCTGAACTCCAAAGGTGAGATGAGAGTGACTGTCCTTGACATCAAGTTTGCATTTGACTGAGTGTGGCATCAAGGAGCCCTAACAAAACTGGAGTCAATGGGAATCAGGGGGAAAACTCTCCACAGGTTAAAGTTATACCTAGAACAAAGGAAGATGGTTGTGATTGTTGGAAGTCAATCATCTCAGTTCCAGGACACCACTGCAGAAGTTCATCAGGGTACTCCTAGGCCCAACCATCTTCAGCTGCTTCATCAGTGACCTTCCTTTCATCATAAGGTCAGAAGTGAGGATGTTTGCTGATGATTGCACAATGCTCAGCACCATTCGAGACTCCTCAGATACTGAAGCAGTCCATGTCCAAATGCAGCAAGACCTGGATAATATTCAGGCTTGGGCTGACAAGTGACAAGTAACATTCATGCCACACAAGTGCCAGGCAATGGCCACCTCTAACAAGAGAGAATCCAACCATCATCCCTTGATGTTCAATGGCATTACCATCACTGAATCCCCCACTATCAACATCCTTGGGACTACCATTGACCAGGAACTGAACTGGACTAGCCATATAAATACTGTCTACAAAAGCAGGTCAGAGGCTAGGAATCCTGTGATGAGTAACTCACCTCCTAACACCCCAAATCCTGTCCACCATCTACAAGGCACAAGTCAGGAGTCTGATGGAATACTCCTCACTTGCCTGGATGAGCACAGCTCCCACAACACTCAAGAAGCTTGTCACCATCCAGGACAAAGCAGCCTGCTTGATTAGCACACATCTACAAACATTCACTCCCTCCACCACTGATGCACAGTAGCAGCAGTGTGTACCATCTACAAGATGCATTGCTGGAATCCAGCAAGGCTCCTTTAGCAGCACCTTCCAAACCCACAACCACGACCATCTAAAAGGACAAGGGCAGCTAACAAATGGGAACACCACCACCTGGAAGTTCCCCTCCAAGTCAATCACCATCCTGACTTGGAAATATATTGTCCCTTCACTGTCACCGAGTCAAAATCCTGGAACTCCCTTCCTAACAGCACTGTGGGTGTACCTACACCACATGGACTACAGTGGATCAAGAAGGCAGCTCACCACCACCTTCTCAAGTGAATTAGGGATAGGCAATAAATGCAGGCCCAGCCAGTGACACACACATCCCATGAACAAATAAAAAATATGATACTAAGCTCTGGATTAGGCCAAGTAATCTGTTAATGACAGGGAAGGTTCTTCTCTTGCTCTCACTTTGCAGCTGTAACTTCATCACAAGTGTGGTGGAAAGGATTTTATTTTACACTTCCAGTGAAAATATGGCACTGGTGTGGGAGCAGCTCTTGAGATCTCCTGAGCATTATATAAGATAGCAAAATCTTACAGGCCTCAGCCCATCAGATTGTCATAGGGATGCGGACATGCACATGTGAATACATGTGAAACAGGAAAGTATATACCAGTACATACCAGTGTCAAGCAGGTACAAAATGATACACTAGATGCTAGACATTCCCTTCACAGAAATGATCGGATGCCAGGTGTGCATCCAGAGAATTTGGATCTGAAGGATGGAGCTCTGCAGGATTTTAAAATTACTTGACAGAAATTTCTCCTGACCTCATGAGTCTCCAAGTGCAGGCTAGACATACATGCTTCTGAGCATTATTCTGACAGTAGCCAAGGCCCCTCATCATCAAGCCAGTCTTAGAAAACATCAACCAATATGCACTCCAGGTGTGAGATGCCCCAAAGCAGAAACAAATATAATCACACATTTAGTATCCACATTTGTGTTTACATATGGAATCAAATGGTTAGGTACTGATATTGACTCAGCCCATATCATGGATCAAGCTTTAATGCTGCCTTTAAGTAACTTCCTGATAGAGATTTCAAGCACTTAACTCTCTTCCTCAAGATTTATTTCAGCAAGTAAGAAGCATCCATTTTCCTCCAGCCTTTGAAAACATTTGTTGTCACTGGAGGGATTACATAATGAACTGCTAGTGCATTGCTTTAGATATGCAATAAAAGTTTGATGAAGATGTATATCAGGATAAAAGGATTTGACCACAACTAATCAACCATCCTTTGTTTCAAAAGGTATCAAAGTAGCTTATTAAATATTTATAACTTTTTGTAGGAGTCAGTGTGTAAAGTACATTAGATTCTAAGCCTTACATTTGTTGATTTAACAAACTTAACTGAATTTTTCATTGTTCAGAAGAAATCTATAGGTTAAAATTAATAAGTCCAGGCTCCCAGGAGGGAGCTGTGCTTGATGGGTATTTGAGCATGAATGAAGGTTCCAACACTAACACCTACCCTCTGAATATGAACCCTCTGAGCAGCTCTCTGCTGCAAAAATGGATTACATGGGATTATATAGGATATACTGGCCATTCAGCACACCCAGTTCAGCATTTATGGCCCACTTGAACTTTCTCCCATCTTTCTCCAGCTAAATCTATCAGAATAATTCTATATTCCTTTCTCTCTCTTATGCTTGTTCGGTTTAATGCAACTATACTATTTTCTTCAACCACTTCTTGTGGTAGCAAGTTCCACATTCTCACTGCTCTTCAGGTAAATAAGTTTCTTCTGAATTACTGATTGGATTTCTTGATGACTATCTTAGACTGATGGCCTCCAGTTATGCTCTTCCCCACAAGAGAAAACATTCTCTCTGTATCCGCTTTCTCAAAATCTTTCAACATTTAAAAGACCTCTGTTAGGTCACCCTTCAGCTTTCATTTTTCAAGAGAAAAGAGACACAGCCCTAGTGTCAATCCTTTCTTGATATGTATACCCACACATTGTCTTGTTAATCTCTGCACCCTCTTCAGTGCCTCTATCTCCTTTTTATAATATGGCAACCAGAACAGTACACTGTATTCTAAATGTGGTCTAGCCAGGGTTCAAGACAGGTTTAACATAACTTCCCTTCTTTTCATTTTTATGCCTGTAGAAATAAAGCCTAGTGTTTGATTTGTTTGCTTTATAGTTTTGCTAATCTGTGGCGCAACCTTGAGTAACTGGATCAATAACTTTACCCTCTAATATCGTGAAACAATGGGCATCACTTTTGGTGGCAACAGTGGGCTAGAACAGGATGGTATAAAGGAAAAAGACGCCGGAGTCAGGAAATTATGTTATTGCTACCGACCAGATTTTTGTGGATTTGGGAACTGCTCAGCAGACCTTTAAAAATGGCGGGCGGGACCAGGATGTGGAATACTCGCTCTCCCCGACATATCCAATTTTTGCGGCGAGGCCAGGGCTCACACAGGTGGGAAACCCAAACTCAACCCAACCATATGCACTTAGTTCTGAGTTCAAACAGATTTGGTTTTGGCTGGTCCAAAGGTCTTAACTCGTGCAAATTGATGGAGAAGACATAAACTCTTGAAGGGCAAATAAGATCCGTTAAAGTCCCATGATCGATTTTTTTAAATCCCCTGCTCTTTAAACATGAAAAAAAGCAGGTTGAAGCTGTCAGTGAGGGTTAAAAGAAACTCCACTGGGCTGCTTTAATTAACAGGCCATTTAGTGTTGGTTAGAAAAAAAATCATCTTTTCATGCAGTTTCAATAGCGTTTCTAGTTGACATTTCCCCAAAGTCAATTATCATGTCATCATGAATGCTTGGCAAAGTTTCAAAAGCAACAGTTACCTGAGCAGGGAGTTCTGAGTTCACAATTTGATTGATAGTTTAAAGAGCCTATTAAATTATTAATTGTCTTTGGTGTGGGATTGGAATAGAACTGTGCTTGTTTTTATGAGAGAGTAACCACTTGAGGAGATTTAAAAGCTTTGAATGGGTTTCATGAGTGCTTTCACTATCAAGTGTGTAGGAGCGAGAGCTGTATTAGATTGTTAGAATTTATTTTTCATCTCCGTAGCACCTCTGGCCATGGTGGATCCTGGGTAAGTGGCTATGGAGGTAGCATGGGGGTTATGAGGGACATGGGGGTGGCTGGGGGGCATGAGTTGGCATGAAGGTGTCATGGGAGGTGGGTACAGGGACGAGAACGTGTGAGGTATGAGAGCCAGGGGGTCTAATAGCTTCTAAACCGTGGTAGGTCTTCCAATCAGCCCTGCTTTGGCATTCACCCACTCCTAGCATCGGCTCCTGAGGATGATGGGCCCAATTCTCCCCTGCCCGTCTCCCTGGAGCAAAAATTAGATGTACTGAGGCCCTTTAAACTGAGATGGGTCTGCTGAGTCAGGAAATTTCCTGATTCAAGCTGTTTAACTCGGTAGTGAAAATCCAGTCCCCAGTCTCTGCTGAAAATACATCACACATACCTTTCTTGGGACATTGGGTGGTAAAAGAAATACTCACAGTAAAGAAGGCAGCAACTTTGTTATAATATTAAATTGATACACTAAGCAGCCCAGCCCAATTTCCCATTATTGCCATCAGAAGGGCCTGAGGTATTATTTTTTCCCTTCAAACACAGCCCCTGGGTTGCCTCATTCTGCACTGACAGGGAATCGTCATGTATTGGGAGACCAATCATTTTTGATTGCTGGAAATACAAACCAAAATTTGAGTGGAAAAGTGTGGTTTATATTATTTGCACTGTTCTTTTTTTTTTGCCATGTTTTTTGTTGATTGTTACTGAGATTCACCAAACTTCAGAGTTCCATTGATGCATCGAGGCAGCATCATGGGCTCCTGCACACAGAGCTGTCCTGATGGTAGCAGCCATGGTGCTTCATTTTTAAAACAGTTCATGTTGCCAGTGTTATTCAAGTTAAAATAAAGAATTGTGAGGTTACTCCCAAAGATGCAGACTATGGCCTTAAGCCCTTGGCCTGAGACAGCCAAGAACAACAGCAAAATGCGAATGCAACATAACTATCAATAATGGAATTCCACCGTTTGGGGTGAGTCGAAGCAGCGCTTCAAATTCTAATTCCAGTGCTGCAGGCTCCACATCTCTTTGCTATCCAAAGGAGTATAAACTTGGAGCAGGTGGAGGAGGAAGGCACCCATTGGCTGAGCAAGATGAGGTAGGGGCCAGAAGGGTTTCCCCTTCTTTTGCAGGAAGCTGGTTCCCTGCAGCCAGCTGTGATAGATAAGGCATTTGTTTAAATATCACATCCATCAATGCATCATCACCTTAAAGTGACCAAATATACTTACACTAAACTGAGCTTCTGCACAAGCTCCACTATCCTGCATCCCATTGAATTCATCCCATTTCCGCTATTCTACAGCACTCTGGGTACAATTGAAGTAGAGTACAACCACAGTCAATTCCTGAAAAGTGATCTGTGCATGTGTTTAGTGTTTGGCACTTTGGTTTGTCCCTTTCTTAACGGTGTATAAACTGAGCACTTTTGTGCCATTTATTTATTTATTTACAGTGTCAGTCATGGCTCGGCAGATGTGATATTAAACCGAGGCACTCTGTGCCTTCTCCAGTGGGTGTAAATGTCGCACAGGGCACCATTTCTAAGAAAAGTAGGGCAGTTCCCCCTGGTGTTTTGGCCAATATTTATCCCCCAAAGAGGCATCATATAAAAAAGATTACTCGGTAATTATCACAGTGCGTATTTGTTGGACCTTGCTGCGCTCAAATTCTCTGCTGTAGTCAAAACAATTTTGAATTGTAAATAAAGATGTTAAGGTATTTTGTGTCATCAATCTGAATCCAATGAACAAATATATCTCTTAGTAAGGGCACAAATAATAAGCTCCAAAGTGGAAAGACAAAGGCCAAAAAAGAAATCTTAGCAAATTTATGCAAGGTATTATTTTTTTCTGTCGACTAGACACTGCATCCAATCTGTAACCATTAGTGTTGGAAGATCTCAGGTTTACCTGCGGACACCATATGCTCCCTCTCCTCAGACAGCTGGGCATGGTAAATGCCATGAAAGAGAGACACTCTGGAGCAAATGTTCCGGTGCGCTGGACCACGTTCTGTTGAGACTGGTTAAAGGCCAACTTAGGCCAGAGCCAGGAGCAATTCTAGAGGGGGGAAGGCAATTTTCTGCATCGTCTGAACAAAAGTCTAAAATAGATCAAGACTGTCTCAATGGTAAGAGCATCATATGATAGAGCACTGAGCCAATCAGACTGTGCAGATCCTTGAATTCCAACCCCTGAGCGGAGTAGAATCGGGCAGAGATCATTTGGAGATGGCTCGGCGAGGGTGGATGAGAACAATCAGCCAAGGCTCATGCCAGTGACAGTTCCAAAAAATTTGCTTGTATTTCCCCAGAGGACCAAGTCACTGATCTTGACATTGTCCAGAGATTCCTTGCCTGAAAGTGTATGTTAGGTAGTTGTGGTGGAGTAGGGTGCTATAGACCTTAAGAGAATGTAGTTTATTGTCCACGTGACTGT
The DNA here is from genome assembly GCF_017639515.1 of Carcharodon carcharias. Classification (NCBI taxonomy): domain Eukaryota; kingdom Metazoa; phylum Chordata; class Chondrichthyes; order Lamniformes; family Lamnidae; genus Carcharodon; species Carcharodon carcharias. Next base: position 218,442,946 of record NC_054469.1, read on the forward strand.
ATCAACCAATCACTGTACAGCGCGGACTACTTGAGTAACTGTAAGTCTAGAGCTAGAGATGATTGAAGAAGCACACAGTGTGCTGGTGCTCTGTTCTTAGTTCCAATAAACCACCAGTGTTTGTTCAGTTAATTGGTCTCTCTGCCTATATTGTTTCAAGCACCAACCAATGTGTTAACATCAAACTCGTGTTTGCTGGACAAAGCGAACTGGATAGCCAAAAACATAAAACTGGCGATGAGGATAAACCGGATCAATTGACGACAATCAAGAAAGCCGCGGTAAGCCAGCTATGTTACTTCACCACTACCTTGAAACTGTTTGAAAGTGCAGTCCCCTTAGTCATCGAGAATGCTGCAGTTTAGGCGTCTTGAATCATTTGACCCCGTTTCCGATGACTGGTCTCATTACATTGAACGCCTAGCATTCTTCTTTACTGCTAATGACATCACAAGGAGGACAAGAACAGGGTGATTCTTTTGTCCGCATGCGGGAGCAAAACATATGGGCTGATCCGCAGCCTCACGTTACCCAACACCCCAAATACGAAGACTATCGATGAGTCAGTGAATATTGTCAAAAACTACCCAAGCCCTCAGACACTATGCAGCGTTTTAAATTCAATTTGAGGAATAGGCTTCCAGGAGAGACAATCACTGACTATGTGGCTGCTTTAAACAAGTTAGCGGAATATCGTGAGTTCTGAACTTCAATTAATTAATGACTGAGAAACTGTTGAGAAACTGATTAATATGCTGAACCTGGGATGATGCTATTCAAAAGCGATTGCTATTTCAAGCTAATTTAGACATCAGTAAGGCATTAGAATTGGCAACAGCCATGCAGAGAGCTGTTAGAGACTCGGAGGCAATAAAAGATCCAAAATGGCGCCGTCCATTTTGTTGGGTGGGAAGGACCGGTAACAAAAGGCGTGAAAACATCGGACTCCGCAGGAAGGTGGGGAATGCCCACTAGATACAGACCATTGAAGAACATCAGTACTACAGTGAAAACCCACAACATCAGTGAGAGAAATGCATCCACGCAGCCTGCAGGCACTCAACAGTTCAGAAATATCGAATGCTTTTGCTGCCACTGTAACGGTCACATAATGCGGCACTGTCAGGATCTGCTGAGACAGCATTTTAAAAACAAAGGTAGAGATCGCAAAATCTGTCTCGTTGAAGAACCAGAGGAAGCAGGAGCTGACATCTATTCATTATACGGCTTGAAATTGGGTGGAACTGAGCCAATGCAGGCAGTCATTAGAGTCAATGAACAATCCATCAAGATGGAGGTGGATACTGGGGAACCAGTGTGTGTCATAGGAGAACATATGTTCGAATACTTGAATAAAGGAATCCATCCTTTAAGCTTGGAACAATCAGACACAAAATTAAAAACATATAAAGGTGAAGAAATAAGAGTGAAAGGGAAATGTCAACCCCTGTTGCAGTATGGGGATCAGTCTGAAAATTTACCCCTTATAGTAGTAGCTGGGGCGGGCCCCAGTTTGATTGGCCGCAACTGGCTCAAAAAGATTAAATTGCAGTGGGCTGGGATTTTTCAAATCAGAACACGAAACTTACAGGAATTGTTACAAAAGTGCGCTTCCATTTTTAGTGATGAGCCAGGAAGGATTTGTGGGCTACAAGCCAAAATTCATGTAGACCCTAATGCAATCCCCAGATTTATCAGAACCAAACGAGTCCCTTATGCTCCATGGGACAAGGTTGAGACCAAGATAAACAGGCTGGAAAAGTTGGGCAATTTTCTTTATGGGCAGCACCCATAGTACCCGTACTGAAACTAGACCAAAGTGTTTGCCTATGCGGTGACTACAAGTTAAATGTAAACAGAGTGGCCAAATTTGATAGACACTTAATACCAAAGATTGACCAATTATATTAGAAATCACATATCACACATTCCAAACTCGACATGATCCACACCTACCAGCAGGTAGAGTTGGAAGAAGGCTCCAGGGAATTCATGACCATCAATACACATCAAGGATTGTATCAATATACTCGACTACCCTTTGGGGTCTCATCAGCATGTGCTATTTTCCAGCGTACCATGAAAAATCTACTTCAGGGGCTGCCCGATGTCATTGTTTACCTGGATGATGTCATAGTCACTGGACAAACTGGCAAAGAGCACTTAGCTAATTTGGAGCAGGTGCTGTAATGCTTCTCACAAGTTTGAAATGAGAAAAATGTATTTTCCAAGCCAAGGAGGCAGTTTACTTGGGCCATAAGCGCAGGGCCTGCATCCTGTGGAAGAAAAGGTCAAGAATATTCGCGAGGCATCTACACCAAAGAACGTTACAGAACTAAAGGCCTTCTTACGCAGGAACTACTATGGACAATCTCTCCCAAACTTTTCAATTGTACTGGCTCCATTATATGCATGGGTTAAGAAAAACCATAAATGGATATGGCAAGCTCTGCACCGGGAGGTGTTTCTGAAAGTAAAGCAATTGTTAAGATCACCGACCCTACTGGTCCACTTTGACCCAAAGAAAGAATTGATTTTAACTTGTGACACATCCCCTTATAGAGTAGGGGCTGTACTTTCATAATGGGTGGTGGATAGCTCTGAACGACCCATTGGTTACACATCCCACACGCTCAGTGCTGCAGAGCGACGATATTCTCAAATTCAGAAGGAGGCTTGTCTGTTGTGTTTGGTGTTCAGAAATTCCCTCAATACCTTCACGGTTGCCATTTTGACATTATATCTGACCACAAGCCTCTGCTGGGATTATTTAGAGAGGATAAGGTGATACCGCCCATCACATCTGTTCACATCCAGACGTGGGCACTGATATTGGCTGCTTACGAATACACTTTTACTCACCAATCGGGAAGCCAGATCACACATGCTGACGCGCTGAGCTGCCTCTCCCCACCAGGTAACAACGTGAAGGTTCCAATTCCCCAGAAACCTGTCTCAGTTTTTAATTTTTTTGGATTCCTCCCCTGTCCAGGCCAAACAAATCCGTGAGTGGACAAACCGAGATCCACTTTTATCTCGCGTCTAGGAGCAGGTCTTGAGTGGACGGTCAGGACAGACAAAGTCTGATGACATGAAGCCCTATTTCAATTGCAGATACGAGCTCACCTGACAGGTTGGCATATTGCTCTGGGGAGCAAGGGTTATTGTGCCCCCGAGAGGGTGAAGGCCATTACTGGCTGAATTACATAGCGTTACCCTGGCATTAGTAAGATGAAGATGCTCACGCACAGCTACTTGTGGTGGCCAGGGATGGATGCAAACATCGAAACTCTAGTCAAAAGTTGTCTTCAATGCCAGCAGGTACAAAAGCTACCCCCGCACCCCCACCCCCCACCCTCCTTAACTCCATTGCACCCCTGGGAATGGCCGGGGCAGCCATGGGTGCTGCTTCACGTCGGCTACGTGGGGCCCTTCTTGGGTGCGATGTTCCTTTTACTAATAGATGCCCACTCCACATGGATGGATATCTACAAAATCCAGTCACCCACATCTGCTGCCGCCATGGACCATTTGTGACAGAGTTTTGCAGTGCACGGGTTACTGGAGGTATTCATGTCAGATGACGGGACTACATTTATCAGTGGGGAGTTCCACAGGTTTACAACCCGCAACAGAATAACTCATATCAAAACCTTGCCTAACCAACCCCCCACCTCTAATGGTTTGGCTGAGCGGGCAGTCCAAGCTTTTAAGTCCGGGATGAAAAAGCTGGACGGGGATTCCATCAGCACCTGATTCTCACTGTTCCTGTTCGCATACCAGACGACACCCCACATGGGCCACCGGTATTACCCCCGCTGAATGACTGATGAAGAGACGTCTCTGCACCCGTCTAACCCTTATCAGGCAGAATTTAGGGGTGAAGGTGGAGAGAAGCCAAGAGGCCAGAAGATCAAACATGATGGTCATAATCATGAAATAAATTTCACAGCGGGAGTTACAGTTTTCATGAAGGACTTTGGAGATGGGCCCAATTGGTTATTAGGCATGACAGGACTTCTCTCCTATAATGTATCAATAAACAGCTGAGTAATTAGATGACATGTGGATGATCTCCAGTGAAGCAAGACAGTCCCACAAGAAGGAATGCAGTCATCACTTGCATTTGAGTTTGCACCGCACGTGAAAGAAGTGTCACACGATTTAGAAATAAAGGTGGCGCCTGTTGGATTCGAGAGGGTTGAAGACACAAATGTGCCCACTCCTACCGAAGAGCCTGGTGGACTGTTGACCCCTGAGGAGGGGGTCTTGGAAAAACCAGCCGAGGTCATTGAGCTACGATGCTCGACACGTCCGAGAAAGCCTCCCTTGACGTGTAAATAGTTATACATGTAAATAATTGGGATGTTGTGAAGCTTGTCAATTGTACTTTCAAGTAAAGGGGGAGGGATGTGGTAAAGTGGAGTGTTATGTAAATTTAAGAGAACGTACTTAACTGACCTCGTGACTGTATTGACCAATCACTATACAGCATTGGCTACTTGGTTAACTGTAGTCGAGAGCAGGAGCTGATTGAAGAAGCACACAGTGTGCTGGTGCTCTGTTCTTAGTTCCAATAAACCGCCAGTGTTTATTCAGTTAATCGGTCTCTCTGCCTATATTGTTTCAAGCACCAACTAATGTGTTAATATCAAGGGCGCAGCTAGTGTTCCCTGGACAAAGTGAACTGGATAACCTAAAACATAAAAGCAGTCATAGGGGAGCAGCTGTCATGCCTCTACATTCAAAGAGGCCGCCTACAATTTCTCACATATAGACAGCTCATTTGGTAAAGTACTGACAACTGCTAACACTCATGCAATAACATCTCATCCTGAATAATGTATGGGAATTCATGTGAAACTTATTATTCCTCAATACGTGATAAACAAGACTCTGAGTGAGTAATGGGCATTCGTAAATTATCATGCAATGTACAATAATCATAAATTTATTGTGACAGAGATTATAAACAGATGCAATTTTTTAAAGGCTTCATAATAAACATAGATTATTTTTTTTAATGAGCTCCCTGAAGTTTTGGTGAGTTTTTCCAATAAGTAGCAGTAAATTCATACCAGTAAAATTGCAAGCTTAATTCCTGATTGGTTCTGAGTTAGCTGATTTCAGACAAGATGAAGGAAAAATAATTAACCTCAAATCCTCAGATTATTAATTTTTTTCAAGTTGTTTCTGTGTCATGTCATCGTGTGTGCCACAAGTGGGCCCAACTGAAAGCCAAAAACTGCCTGACAACACTTACTCTGGTTGTTTGCAATTACATCAGAGTGCTGTCTTTTGGATGAGGTTTTAAATCCATGTCCTCTCAAGTGAACACAAAAGATTCCTTGGCACTGTTTTGAAGAAAAACACCGCAGTTCTCCCTGGTGCCCTGGACGCCTGGACGATGTTTATCCCTCAATCAATATCACAGAAACTAATGATTTGGTTATTTTCTCATTGGTGTTTTTGGGAGCTTGTTGTGTGTAAATTGGTTACCATGTTTTCCTATATTACAAATGTGAGAACACTTCAAAAAGTACTTCATTTGTTGAGATGTCTGCTATTTGGGAAAGGCACTATATAAATGCAAGTTTTTCTTTTTATTTTCTATAACCCCTGAAAATGAACATGGACATTGCAGAATGTGATTAACCTGCGCAGGGTTATTGCGCTGCAGGCAGCAATGTAAATTGGTCCTACCTATTGTTTTAATAGATCTCTGCATGCAGCCTGTGCTTTCTGCACTGTTCGTTACCTGCTTGCATCAGCAGGGGGCTCGATATTGCCAGTGGTTAATGCTACTTTAAGGCAGACTGCTCCTTTTGAAAGGAAGGTAAATTGTGGCTGCAAGAAGTGATTGGAGTCCTTTGTTGCACTGTATATATAATATATCGACTAATGGCTAAACATTCGAGAGCCAAGTATAAGAAAACCTCAAAATGCATATAATTTCATCAGCAGCAGAGGGAATAATTAAGCAGCTTTTTAAAAAATTCCTTTTATAGGATGTGGGCTTCGCTGGCTGGGCCAGCATTTATTGCCCATTCCTAGTTGCCCTTGAGAAGGTGGTGAGCTGCCTTCTTGAGCCGCTGCAGTCCCTCTGTAGGTAAACCCACAGTGCTGTTAGAGTGGGAGTTCCAGGATTTTGACCCAGCGACAGTTAAGGAACGGCGATATATTTCCAAGTTAGGACAGTGAGTGACTTGGAGGGAAACTTCCAGGTGGTGATGTTCCCATCTATCTGCTGCCTTTGTCCTTCTAGATGGTAGTGGTCGTGGGTTTGCAAGGTGCTGCCGAAGGAACCTTGATGAGTTTCTGCAGTGCATCTTGTAGATGATGCACACTGCTGCTACTGTGTGTCGGTGGTGGAGGGAGTGAATGTTTGTGGATGTGGTGCCAATCAAGTGGGCTGCTTTGTCCTGGATGGTGTCAAGCTGCTTGAATGCTGTTGGAGCTGCACTCATCAAGGCAAGTGACTCCTGACTTGTGCCTTGTAGATGGTGGACAGACTTTGGGGAATCAGGAGGTGAATTACTCACCACAGGATTCCTAGCCTCTGACCTGCTGTTGTAGCCACAGTATTTATATGGCTGATCCAGTTCACTGTCTGGTGAATGGTAACCCCAGGGTATAAGCAGTTCATGATCCCTTTAAATAGTGTTGGTGGAGTCCTTTATTCAGGTTATTGTCATGTTCAGGTGTGTGAGGTTAAGGCAGCACAGTGGCTTTAATTCAGAGCTGTGAATTCATTTGCATCAGCAGCTTCCTGCACTGTATTTTGATGGTAGTCATCAGTACCTGAGCACAATGCTTTTACCAACGTGGCGTCCTGTACACTTCCCCTCAGAAGTACGTGTTAGCATTTCAGATCACATTTTTGCATTTAATTGGCCACTTAGTTGCTAAAAAAAATGGGAACTGCATGGTCCAATTTAACCCTTACAGAATGATTCAGAACAGAAAGGAGCCATTTGGACCATAGTGTCTGCGTTGGATCTTTAAAAGAGGAAGCCAATTCCCCTGCTTATTCCCCATGTGAATTCACTTCCACTACCATTTTAGGCAGCACATTCCAGAGCATAACAACTTGCTGCGTAAAAATAAAATTCTCCTCCTCATCCCCCACATTAGGCTGCCAATTATTTTGAAGGTGCCCCCTGGTTACAACATTGCTGCTAGTGAAACTCTTTCTCCTTATTTAATTTATCAAAACCTTCCATCAAGAAAGCAATACATTTAAACATTCCTAAATTTATGTCCCATTGATACATTCTCTCAAGTTTGCAGCAGTGAAGTCTATGATTATAATGGCTGCTCAAATGAAGAGGAGCCACTCATTCATTATGGGTTATGCAATAGTCCGCAGACTATTACAACTTCCTTTTGCCTGCCATCTAATTGATGTGCACTTCACACACAAGACCACAATTTATTGTTGTGCAATTGTAGTACACAGAAAACTGTTATCAATTCATTTGTCACTGCTGCATTTTTGTGCTACAAACCAACAATTAACCAGCAGTACATGACACTAAGGATGAAACATGTGATATTAATCTCAGGAAGTGCAGACAGATAAATGTGTATTCTGTCTCCTTATTTGTTCGTCATAAATGAACCATTTATTCTCAGCCACACACACACACACACACAGACCATCGCAGTATTCAATACCAAAATTTATAGGAAGAGCCCGCTGCGTGCTCGCCAAACTGTCAAACTATTAAGGCCATTTAAATAGCAATTAAAACAATTAACAGGGCTGCCGTCCAACCTTAAGACTGGCGGCAGGCGAAAAGCCCAAGCGGCCTTCTCGTTTTTCATGGAATCTCATCCACGGACGGGATGAGGTTTCATGAAGGTTTTTAAACTTAGATAAAATTTTTTAATAAAATTCATAGACATGTCCCAGCTCATGTGATGCTGCCACATGAGGGGGCATGATTTAAAACCTTTTTGATAATGAAATTAAACTCCCTGAGGCAGCTCGGTGCCTCAGGGGGGTTTCTGCTCTCTTTCGCATGCATGCGTGTAAGAACGTAGGCGCCGACTCAGCCTCCTCCCCCCGCCCGCACAGGGAGCGCTCAGCACCTCTGAGTGCACGTCACGCTGGGCAGGTAAAATGGCCAAAACAAAAACAAAAACAGAATTACCTGGAAAAACTCAGCAGGTCTGGCAGCATCGGCGGAGAAGAAAAGAGTTGACGTTTCGAGTCCTCATGACCCTTCGACAGGTAAAATGGCCCACCTGCGCCCGCTCCCACTCAGTCCCCCTATCAGGGAGAAAATTCTCCCCACAGTGCAGACAGTTCTTACCAACCCACATTGAACCCTCTGACTAGAGGTAAGGGCAGTTCAAGACTCCACTCCTTACAAGGCCAATACAAAACGGGCAAGTGAAGTCGGCACCCAGCATATCTGAGTCCCAGCTTAGTTTGCAAGTCTTCCGCCAAAAGGAATGTGTTGGTTAGGCTGAAGATTTTTGATTTATAAATCATGTCATTTTTAAAATGATGTGAGAAAATTGACATTTTAAAATTAAAAACAAATGATTTAATTTGAGATTGAAATGGGATAAAATGTAATAATATAAATGCAACTGTCTCTTAATTCCATGCACATAATAAAACTGCAATTTTATTTTAGTGCTAGGAACACTAGGGCAGACCATCACTGCAGAAATTAGGGGTAGAGTTCTCACTGTTAATGGGTGTGTGATCTGAAATGGAATGAAGTTGGGGCAGAAAGAATGCAACAAGCTGGTTCCCAAATGTAAACTGGACAAGCTATGAAGATAGATTGGAAATGCTCAACCTCTAAAGTCTAGAAGAAGATTGAGGAGGCTCATTGAGGGACGTAAAATGCAGAATATTATTTCAAAGCAAATCAATAAAAAGTTCATTTAAAACAGATGTTAGAAAGATCTTTCTGCAAAGCATGCTTGCAATTATCTGCCTGGCAATATGGCAGAGAAGGGACATTAAGGGAATTCAAAATGTAATTAGATGCTTAGCTGCATGGTTTAGGAGATGAGATGGGTGAGTTAATGGGTTAAATGGCATTATTCTATATTCACGGTATTAAATAGCCAATAGGAGCAATGGGTATATTCTATAGAGTTCTTAGTGTGCAGATGGAACCAGGAAAGTTGGCACTATAAAGGTGGAGAGCCTCTCAATGTTTAAACATTTCTCCTTTTAGGCAGAATTGGGTGCCAATGATTTAAGAATGATCTTGATTCTTTAATAACTTTCCAGGAATGTATTTTTATTCTGCATGAGAAAAGTCATATTTTGTTTATTTTGTTGAATTGCCAATAACAGGAGAACAAATCCAAGCCAACGAAAAGATCTGCTCTGCACTCATCACACCAGAATGCAACATTGTAGGTTATGGAGTGGAATCGAGCAAAATGCTAGGGGAATAGGAGGGTAAGCTGGAGAGTCTCGGGCTCATTCGAAATCCTGCTAATGGACTGACTCCTGATTTGGGGACAGATCAAAAGAGATAGGTTGGGATTATTTGTGCCCGCTGGTGTCGGGTGTGTTCGGTGGCATGAGCATACAATATGGCGTGATTGGTTTCACAGTGGCGTGCAACCAGTTTGCGATCATCCGCTCAGGCTGCCAATGGCAGGCCTGTGAGTCCTGCCATCAGGCATTGGAAACCTCATTGTAATAAGGCCAGACCGCCAACTCATGCCCCCCTCCGCTGGATCGTGCGCCCTTTCTCGCCGGCGTGTTTCACAACTGCACATAAGCGACCTGTACTTGATGGGCTGCACTTTGCTTGAGACTTCAAGGATTGTTTGCCTACCTTGCTTCGGTCAGTTCTCGCTGTCATCAGCGCCAGGCTTCACATACGGCACCATATCACTGTTAGGGGGCTCACGGGCAGGTCTCTACCTACCAGGTCAGCCATAAGTGTGTGGCTTTTCAACGGCTGCCGAGCTAAGGCTTGCTTAGGGAAGGGGGAGGAATGGCCCCAGGCAAGGAAAGAGACTATAGGATGAGGGCTGTACTGGGGAAGGGTTGGTATCCCAGGGTGTGTATGGGGGCACATGTTGACCTCTGCAAGTGGCCTCTCAAGATGGTGAGGGCTGAGGAGGCAGTCTCCAGAGGACATGAGGTCAGATGGACATGTGAGGGTATGTGTGTGAGAATGGTTGGTGATGTCCCTTGAGCTGGCAGGGAGTGATATGCCAGTGAATGTGTGATGGCCTTGAGTGTGTGAGTTTAGAGAGATGAGATGGTTGCCATACCCTGGCTGCACAGAGGAGATAATTCATCCTCTATCTGTATTGGATGGCTGACCTCTTCTGTGCAGCATTAACAATGATTGCCACTGCCACCACTTACCAAGCTGGAGTGGTAATGTAGCTGCCACTCCTGAGGTCAGAACGGGGTTAGAGGACCACACAGCGGGCTGCCATACTGTACAAAAGGCCTCATGGGCTGCAGTCTTTTTGCCTTTCGGGGCCATGTCTTCCTTGCTGCAGTCCTGGGCTGGAAGCACTAAGCGCGGCTGTACTTTAAATGTGGTGCATGGGCGTGATGAAGTGGTGAGGTGATGACACAGTCAGTGAATTAGAGCCCGCCAATCATGAAAACAGCGTGTTTCCTGGGAATGCATAAATAATGAGGTGGGTTTGGGACGATAAGGCTTGAAAGCCTGTCACCACGGCCGGTGGGTAAAACGTCGTTTTACTCACCTGCTGCCGCACTTCGTGCAAGCCTGGGATGATTCTGCTCATAGTTTCTCAATCTTTTTGCCCTTGTTTGTGGATGTGGTGCCAATCAAGCGGGCTGTTTTCTTTTGGACGGTGTCAAACTTCTTGAGTGTTGTGGGAGCTGCACTCATCCAGGCAAGTGGAGAGTATTTCATCACGCTCCTGACTTGTGCCTTGAAGATGGTGGATGGGTTTTGGGGAGTCAGGAGGTGAGTTACTCATCACAGGATTCCCAGCCTCTGACCTCCTCTTGTAGCCACATTATCTATATGGCTAGTCCAGTTCAGTTCCGTTCAGTGGTAATCCCCAGGATATTGATAATGGGGGATTCAGCAATGGCAATGCCATTGAATGTCAAGGGGAGATGGTTGGATTCTCTCTTGTTGGAGATGGTCATTGCCTGGCACTTGTGTGGCGCGAATGTGACTTGCCACTTGTCAGCACAATCCTGGATATTATTCAGGTCTTGCTGCTTTTGGACAAGGACTGTTTCAGTATCTGAGGAGTGGCGAATGGTGCTGAACATTGTGCAATCATCAGCGAACATCCCCACTTCTGACCTTATGATGAAAGGAAGATCATTGATGAAGCAGCTGAAGATGGTTGGGCCGAGGACACTACCCTGAAGGACTTCTGCAGTGATGTCCTGGAACTGAGGTGGTTGACCTCCAACATCCACAACCATCTTCCTTTATGCTAGGTATGACTCCAATCAGAGTTTTCCCCGATTCTCATTAACTCCAGTTTTGCTAGGGATCCTTGATGCCACACTCGGTCAAATGTTACCTTGATGTCAAGGGCAGTCACTTTCAACTCACCTCTAGAGTTCAGCTCTTTTGTCCATGTTTGGACCAAGGCTGTAATGAGGTCAGGAGCTGAGCGGCCCTGGCTGAACCCAAACTGGGCATCAGTGAGCAGGTTATTTCTAGTCAAGTACTGCTTGAACGCACTGTTGATGACCCTTTCCATTGTTTACTGATGATGGAGAATAGATTGATGGGGCAGTAATTGGCCGGGTTGGATTTGTCCTGCTTTCTGTGTACAAGACATACCTGGTCAATTTTCCAGATTGCTGTGTAGATGCCAGTGTTGTAGCTATACTGGAACAGCTTAGTTAGGGGCACAGCAAGTTCTGGAGCACAGGTCGTCAGTACTATTGCTGGAATATTATCAGGGCCCATAGCCTTTGCAGTATCCAGTGCCTTCAGCCATTTCTTGATTTCATGTGGGGTGAATTGAATTAGCTAAAGACTGGCATCTGTGTTGCTGGGGACCTCTGGAGGAGGCTGAGATGGACCATCCACTCGGCACTTCTGGCTGAAGATTGCTGCAAACTTTTCAGCCTTATCTTTTGCACTGATGTGCTGGGCTCCTCCATCATAGAGGATGGGGATATTTGTGGAGCCTCCTCCTCCAGTGAGTTTTTAGTTGTCCACCACATTCATGATTGGTTGTGGCAGGACTGCAGAGCTTAGATCTGATCCATTGGTTGTCAAATCGCTTAGCTCTGCCTATTGCTTGCTGCTTATGCTGTTTGGCACACAAGTAGTCTCGTGTTATAGCTTCACCAGGTTTATACCTTATTTTTAGGTATGCCTGGTGCTGCTCCTGGCATGCCCTCCTGCACTTTTCATTGAACCAGAGTTGATCCCCTGGTTTGGTGGTAAGTGTAGAGTGGGGGATATGCTGGGCCATGAGGTTACAGATTGTGGTCGAGTACAATTCTGCTGCTGCTGATGGCCCACAGCACCTCATGGTTTCCAATCTTGAGTTGCTAGATTTGTTCAAAATCTATCCCACTTAACACAGTGGTAGTGCCACACAATATAGTCGAGGGTATCCTCAATGTGAAGACAGGACTTCACGTCGACAAGAACTGTATGGTGGCCACTCCTACTGATACTGTCATGGACAGATACATCTGTGGCAGGCAGGTTGATGAGGATGAGGTCAAGTATGTTTTTCCCTCTTGTTGGTTCCCTCATCATCTATCGTAGACCCAGTCTAGCAGCTATGTCCTTTAGGACTTGGCCCTGCTCGGTCAGCAGTGGTGCTACCGAGCCACTCTTGGTGATGGACATTGGAGTCCCCCACCCAGAGTACATTCGCACCCTTGACACCCACAGTGTTTCATCCAAGTGGTGTTCCACGTGGAGTGGTACTGGTTCATCAGCTGAGGAGGGGCATTTTCTGGTAATTAGCAGGGTTTTTCCTTGCCCATGTTTAACCTGATGCCACGAGACTTCATAGGGCCTGGAATCAATGCTGAGAACTCCCAGGGCAACTCCCTGTATACCATTGTGCTGCTACCTCTGTTGGATCTGTCCTGGTGGTGGGACAGGACATATCATGGGATGGTGCTGGTGGTGTCTGGGACATTGTCTGTAATTTATGATTCTGCAACTATGCCTAATCTGCTAGACAGCTCTCCCAATTTTGGCACAAGCCCCCAGATGTCAGCAGTGATGAATCCCCAGTGTCTACAGAGCTGAGTTTGCTGTTGTTGTTGTTGTTTCCAGTGCTAATATCAATGGTGGTCTTTCCGGCTTCATTCCTTCTTGTGATTTGATATAACCGAGTGGCTTGCTAGGCCACCTCAGAGAGCAGTTAAGAATCAGTCACATTGCTGTGGGTCACATGTAGGCCAGACCAGGTACGGGCAGAAGATTTCCTTCCCTAACAGACATTGGTGAATCAGATGGGTTTTTACGATAATCAGCAATGGTTTGATGGTCATCGTTAGACTTTTATTTCCAGATTTTTATTGAATTCAAATTTCACCACCTGCCATGTTGGGATTCGAACCCAGGACCCCAGAGCATTACTCTGGGTCTCTGAATTACTAGTCCAGTGAAGATACCACCATGCCACCGCCTCCCCCATTTAGGTTGTGCGGGTTGAACGTCCAAAATCCGACTATCTGCAAACCGGGATTGTCCAAAGAACGGGCATTTTTGAAAAATGGTTCCCGGCGGGGCGCTGCACGATTTATCGGGTTTGCCACTTTATTGCCATGTTGGACTGACTCCAAGTCAACCCTTATTAAAAAAAAACTTTTACAAACTTTATGCATACATTATTATGTATTCTTTTTCATGCATTATTTCATGTTTCCCTTATTCATTGAATTTAGCTTGGGATAGGCTGATTTTATTGTCCAAAATCTGGGAAAATCTGAAATCCAGCACAATCTCAGTCCATTGGATGCTGGAATTTGGATGTCCAAACTGTAGCGTAAGAGCAGACAGATGAGAATTTCATTCTGCACACCTGGGCTAGATGGGAACTAAAATCAGAAGGATAAAATGGTACTTTGTTATCTGCTGTGACATCTCATTCTCTCATTAATCATTATAGTTAATCATTCAAGCTGAAAATTACCAGAATTTCTCCTGAATGTCTTTAATTTCAGGATTACTGATTCAACTTATCATTGATTACACTATCAAATTCTAGTTGGTTGAATCATTGTAAATTGGAGGCATTTTGAGGAGAAACTAGCTGCTTCTAACATGGACATGATATATGGACAGATTATTTTGTTTCTTGGTCAGATTCTTGGGCTAGCTATCTCCTTTATTGATTTGCAATCCATTTCTCTGATTTTTCATGCAGTGCTGGACTATAGTTATCCAATTTGACAAGGCACGGAAACAAGAAAATATTCCCACCGGTAGATTGCTAGTTACCTGGCTCATGTCTTTTACCTAAGGATGGGAAAAATAAATACTATATCAATTGCAGATTAAAATGCAGTTATTCTGTAGTATAGTTTGTTTCGTTCTCCTTAATATCGAGTTGTATATCATATTTTGCTGGACTGAAAGATTTAAGCCAATTTATCACTCAAGTGATTAAATGTATGTAACCATTTTAGATGCTACTGTGCCCATGAGTGACTACCTTGTAAAATTTTCAAAATCCCATGAGCTCATACAATTTTCAAAGTGTACACACTAATGGGAACTCAACCAGGTCTCTTAGAATCCCATTAATTTCTAACATGAAACGTTGGAATGCTTCCAAACAAGGAGAGGCCCCAGAGATTCTTTTACACTCTGTTTTTACAAGATGTGCTGACATTTTATTTCCAAGAGTTGCAGGGCTTCACTTTAAAAATTATATTGGGAATCAAAAGGTTAATTATACGTGCCAGCAATAATTAAAATATAATTTGAGCATGATGAGGGATTAAAGTTGAAGTTGAAGATGGAAATTCCAAACATTAGAACTGAAGAAGCTAAGACGTCTTAATAAAATATAATTATAGAACAAAATACAAATTTTAGCCTAGTTAACGCTGTACTCTGTTAATTTGGCATTGAGTTCCATAACCGTCCAACATCTCACAGGTCCTCCTTCCTAACCATTAGACTTGGAAACAGTTCCTGCTGCATCACATTGACTTTGGACGGGCATCAAAGAGCTGAAGGAAGAGGCATTGAGGGAGAAGAGAGGAGAAATCCTTGTAGGTTCTTTGCAGTTTTGGGCTATGTGGTAATCATGAAAAGGCAATGATAGCTTTTTCATAATGCCTCTAGGCCAACACAGGTCTGATATAATAATGCGCAAATGAGCAAGTGTTTGGGAATCTGAAGCAATACTTCAAATGTTTTGGCTGACCAAAGAGCAGGATTCTTGGAATACAGCTGAGTAGAGATGGGCAAAATTATACCAGTCTGTGGCACAATATTGCCTCAGGCAAAGGTTTTCTATGGAGTTGAATGAGCCAAGAGACACGGACGGTCAACCATATTCTGGAGTGGTGCAGAAACCAGATAAATGCAGGGCAACACATGCTGAGATGGCTTCCTTTCTCAGAGTTTCTAGTGAGCTCTGTAATTGGCCACATTTATAATCATGGAAATTGGAAGTTACTTCACCTGTTTAAGTCTAGTGAAGAACTGATCAAAACCAAGCTATTGAGAAATCTACGCACATAGGCATTGGGCGGAATTATCCGTGCCTGTTGGCATCGGGTGTGCTCAATGGCATGAGCAGACAATATGGCAAGAAGGCCAGGAATCGGTTTCACGGTGTTGTGCGATCGTCCGCTAAGCCCATCGAAGGCGGGCCACATTTCCCAGCATCAGACATCGGGAACCTCATTGTAATACATCTGCTTATCATTATAAGGCCAGCCCGCTGGACTCATCTCCCGCTGGATGGTCGGCGGGAAAATACACCAACGTGTTTCACAACAGCATCTATAAGGCGTGCGCTTGGCGGACTGCAAGTTGAGGGAAAAGCAGAGGTGAGTGCACAGTATCGATGCGCAGCGATTGCTCGGGCTGCCTGTTGGACTTTGAGGTTGAGGTGCATTGGAGGCGTGGGGGCAAGGGCTGCTCAGAGGTTGAAGGTAGTGCACAAGCGCATGTGGGGTGGGAGGGAGGGAAACGGTCACACAACAGGGAATCTTTGTATAAAGTGACAATCCCTCTGCAGCTGAGGCTGTTCAGACACAGCCTTACTGACAAGCATTAAGTCAGGCCTCTAGTTATCTGTCCACTCAAGCAACGCAGAGGATTACAAGTGCCACCAAGTGCTCCAGAGCTTTTTAACCCCTGGCAGGCACGCTCGGGAAGACCTCAAAGCTGCTAGGTTTGTGGAGGATGATGACGACATACAGTGAGGTGACACCATGGATTATCAAATTGCATCGATGAATGTTTGACCCCCAGTCTGGTTTATGGCAGTGCACATATCCTCTGTGATAACGCTCCTGTCATGGAGACCCGATGGAGGCCTGAATAGTTACTCGATTTCGGGAGGATGATGACCACATGCAGTGAGGACACTCATAGAACTCGGAGAATGTCAGACTCCTGTCTGGCCGAGGGCAGCTCACTTGCGCCCTGTGATCAGGGTCATATCATAGAGACGCAGCCAAGAAACTTTAAAAGCACCTGATCCCTTGTCAGCCTTTAGCACCTGAACACTTCAGGAGCACAGTGTCACTGGTCACAGATGCAGAAGAGATGGGAGCCAGCCCCACCCTAAAGGTGCTGAGAGCACACGGAGAATGACAGAACTCTGTGACACCTGCCCTCTACATTCTGGCAGCAATGACCAGCACCGCTGAGGTCTTCTTATCCTGTCCACGGACAGTCTATACATGGCCCAGCCAGAACTAGACACATTTTTGTGCCTTGTTGTTGAATTCGGCAAGATCTGCAACAGTGCAGGGTTCCTCTAGCGATAGGCATTGCAGGAGATGTTGCATAGTCTGTGGCTCAGTTCCACGTTCACAAGTTGTCGGGCTGGTTGTATATCCCCATTTGCTTAGTGACACCTTTGAATGACCTAACAGTCCTAAGTCTGTTAAGGCACTTCCAGGTTGCCCAGTTGCAATTAGCTCCTGGGGGAAGGCTTTCATCCGGTAGAATTTCTATTGCTAGGAGTTGTTTGAGACTGGCGAGCCAGTGCAGGCATCAGTAATGTTTCCAGGGAGTGTGAGGCTGGACCATCACTGTGGTCTGAAGGCTGCACAGAGCACAGGGAAGAGGCCCTGGACTGAGACACCTGCCTTTATCTTGTGCAGAAAGGCTTCGCATCTGAGTGACATGAACACTGCTCATCAGGTCAAGGAGCCATAGGCACGGAGACATTCTTGAGAGTTTATTTATAATAGTGAACATTATGTACAAGTGAATAATATCCATCCCCAGGCTGTGCAACCACTTATTCACTTTCCTAACCCTGCCACTACATCTTGGTGGTCCCCAGACAGCCACACCAGAGGTGGAGGCAGCCTGCTGATTGTGATGTCCTGTCTGTGATGACTTTGGCGTGTGTCCTCTGGAGGGCCAAGACCTGGACAGCCCCGGCCTGCTTTCGGGGTCCTGCTGTGTTGCAGTGGCATCCTCCCCGCCTCGGCCTGTGAAGCTGGAGCTGCTGGGGTCACAGGAAGAGGAGATTCAGATGGACCGGACACTCCTGGAGTCACCTGGATGGATAGTGCCAGGGGTACACCTGATGGTCCTCCTCCTTATGGGTGCCCAACGGCTCATGGCTGACTCCTTGAGGAGAAGGGGTAACTGGAGAATCGAGCTGCCCCACATCCCTCTCGCATACATACTGTTGGAGGCCAACTATGGTGTTGGCAATGGAGTTCAGCCCTTGCAGTAGTGCAGGAGCGAAGTCCTGTGCAAAGGTCTCCACGGCAGCTGCCATCCTACCAGTGTTGACCGTGGTGTGTTGCCATGCTGGTGATATCACCTCAGCCTGAAGATGGATGGACTCCTCCATCATCCCTTGAAACCTGAGGAGTTCACCAGACATTCCTTCCTGTTGTT
Source organism: Carcharodon carcharias (assembly GCF_017639515.1). Lineage (NCBI taxonomy): Eukaryota > Metazoa > Chordata > Chondrichthyes > Lamniformes > Lamnidae > Carcharodon > Carcharodon carcharias. The sequence continues at coordinate 218,460,972 of NC_054469.1, forward strand.
CCCGAGCTTGCCTTTGTGGTTCCCGCAACTGGCCCAGACACTCACCATCTGACTCGGACTTAGCAACATTTTGGCCTCCATCAGTCCTCCAAGTGCCAGAAACCTGGGAAGTCCCTGCCGCTGCCTTCTGTGGATCAGAAAGTGTGATGTGCTCACCAGATTGTGACCCCCAAGGCTACTCTAAAGCTAGGTCCCACTGAGGTGTGTGTCTCTGCGCTGGTGGAGGGTGTGGGTGAGCACTGTGACGGAACTTCATGAGGGTGTCTCCAGATTCCTCTTCAGAGGTTTCTTTGAGGCTTGATTGGAGGCCCTGGGTCATGGACTCTGTCGGCTGTTTGGCATATATGCCTGCGAAAACAAGGAAGGGTAGACATAGAAACATAGAAAATAGGAGCAGGAGTAGGCCATTCAGCCCTTCAAGCCCGCTCCGCAGTTCATTATGGTCATGGCTGATCATCCAACTCAATAGCCTGCTCCCGCTTTCTCCCCATATCCTTTGATCCCTTTCACCCCAAGAGCTATATCTAACTCCTTCTTGAAAACATACAATGTTTTGGCCTCAACTACTTTCTGCGGTAGCGAATTCCACAGGCTCACCACTCTCTGGGTGAAGAAATTTCTCCTCATCCTAAATGGTCTCCCCTGTATCCTCAGACTGTGACCCCTGGTTCTGGATTCCCCCACCATCGGGAACATCCTTCCTGCATCTACCCTGTCTAGTTCTGTTAGAATTTTGTAGGTTTCTATGAGATCCCCCCTCATTCTTCTGAACTCCAGTGAATATAATTGTAGCCGACTCAATCTCTCCTCATATGTCAGTCCCGCCATCCCAGGAATCAGTCTGGTAAACCTTTGCTGCACTTCCTCTATAGCAAGTACATCCTTCCTTAGATAAGGAGACCAAAACTGCACACAATATTCCAAGTGTGGTCTCACCAAGGCCCTGTATAATTGCAGCAAGGCATCCTTGCTCTTGTACTCGAATCCTCTCACTATGAAGGCCAGCATATTATTTGCTTTCTTTACCGTCTGCTGCACCTGCATGCTTACCTTCAGTGACTGGCGTACGAGGACATCCAGGTCTCGTTGCACATTCCCCTCTCTCAATTTATAACCACTCAGGTAATGATCTGCCTACCTGTTTTGGCTACCAAAGTGGATAACCTCACATTTATTCACATTATACTGCATCTGCCATGCATTTGCCCACCTACTCAGCTTGTCCAAATCACACTGAAGCATTTCTGCATCCTCCTCACAGCTCACCCTCCCACCCAGCTTGTGTCATCTGCAAATATGGAGATATTATATTTAGTTCCCTAATTTTAATCATTAATATATATTGTGACTAGCTGGGGTCCCAGCACCAATCCCTGCGGTTCCCCACTAGTCACTGCCTGCCATTTGGAAAAAGACCCGTTTATTCCTACTCTTTGTTTCCTGTCTGCCAACCGATTTTCTATCCACCTCAATACACTACCCCAATCCCATGCACTTTAATTTTACACGCTAAGCTTTTATGTGCGACTTTGTCGAAAGCCTTCTGAAAGTCCAAATAAACCACATCCACTGACTCCCCCTCATCAATTCGAATAGTTATCTCCTCCAAAAATTCCAGTAGATTAGTCAAGTACGATTTCTCTTTTGTAAATCCATGCTGACTCTGTCTGATTCTGCCACTGTTTGCCAAATGTTCAGCTATTAATTCTTTTATAATGGACTCTAGAATTTTCCCCACTACCGACGTCAGGCTGACTGGTCTATAATTCCCTGTTTTCTCTCTACCTCCCTTTTTAAATAGTGGGGTTACATTAGCTACCCTCCAACCTATAGGAATTGTTCCAGGCTCTACAGAATCTTGGAAGATGACTACCAATGCATCTATTATTTCTAGGGCCACTTCCTTCAGTACTTTGAGATGTAGATTATCAGGCCCTGGGGATTTATCGGCCTTCAATCCCATCAATTTCCCCAACACCATTTCCCTACTAATACTTATTTCTTTCAGTTCCTCCCTCTCACTAGACCCTGTGTTCCCCAACATTTCTGGTATGTTATTTGTGTCCTCCTTTGTAAAGACAGAACCAAAGTATGCATTTAGTCAGTCAGCCATTTCTTTGTTCCCCATTATAAATTCCCCTCTTACTGACATTTGTCATTCTTTGTCTTCATTTGTCTTCCCCAATATTTTTCTCTTCACATACCTATGGAAACTTTTAAAGTCAGTTTTTATGTTCCCCGCAAGCTTACTCTCGTACTCTATTTTCCCCTTCTTAATCAGTCCCTTGGTCCTCGTTTGCTGAATTCTAAACTGCTCCCAAGCTTCAGGTCTGTTGTTTTTTTCTGGCCAATTTGTATGACTCTTCCTTGGATCTAATACTATATCTAAATTCCCTTGTAAGCCATGGTTTGGCCAACTTTCCTGTTTTACTTTTGCGCCAGATAGTAATAAACAATTGTTGCAGTTCACCCATGCACTCTTTGAATGTTTGCCAACGTCTGTCCACCGTCATCCCTTTAAGTAACGTTTCCCAATCCACCATACCCAACTCGTGCCTCACACCATTGTAGTTTCCTTCATTAAGATTCAGTCTCAGAATCAACAATGTCACTTTCCATCTCGATGAGGAATTCTATCATATTATAGTCGCTCATCCCCAAGGGGCCTCGCACAATTCGATTGCCAATTATTGATTTCTCATTACACGATACAGAAACAAATTACCTGGAAAAACTCAGCAGGTCTGGCAGCATCGGCGGAGAAGAAAAGAGTTGATGTTTCGAGTCCTCATGACTCTTCAACAGAACTGAATGAATCAAAGGAAGGGGTGAAATATAAGCTGGTTTAAGGTGTGGGGGGGGAGGAGGGGGGTGGGGTGGGGGTTGCTGTTGGGGGAGAGAAGTGGAGGGTGATGGTGTGGTTGTAGGGACAAACAAGCAGTGATAGAAGCAGATCATCAAAAGATGTCACAGACAACAGAACACGTAGGTGTTAAAGTTGGTGATATTATCTAAACGAATGTGCTAATTAAGAATGGATGGTAGGACACTCAAGGTACAGTTCTAGTGGGGATGGGTGGAGCATAAAAGATTTAAAAATATTTAAAAATAATGGAAATAGGTGGGAAAAGAGAAATCTATATAATTTATTGGAAAAAACAAAAGGAAGGGGGAAGAAACAGAAAGGGGGTGGGGATGGAGGAGGGAGCTCAAGACCTAAAGTTTTTGAATTCAATATTCAGTCCGGAAGGCTGTAAAGTGCCTAGTCGGAACATGAGGTGTTGTTCCTCCAGTTTGCATTGGGCTTCACTGGAACAATGCAGCAAGCCAAGGACAGACATGTGGGCAAGAGAGCAGGGTGGAGTGTTAAAACGGCAAGCGACAGGGAGGTTTGGATCATTCTTGCGGACAGACCGCAGGTGTTCTGCAAAGCGGTCGCCCAGTTTACGTTTGGTCTCTCCAATGTAGAGGAGACCACATTGGGAGCAACGAATGCAGTAGACTAAGTTGGGGGAAATGCAAGTGAAATGCTGCTTCACTTGAAAGGAGTGTTTGCGCCCTTGGACGGTGAGGAGAGAGGAAGTGAAGGGGGAGGTGTTACATCTTTTGCGTGGGCATGGGGAGGTGCCATAGGAGGGGTTTGAGGAGTAGGGTGTGATGGAGGAGTGGACCAGTGTGTCCCGGAGGGAATGATCCCTATGGAATGCCGACAGTGGGGGTGAAGGGAAGATGTGTTTGATGGTGGCATCATGCTGGAGTTGGCGGAAATGGCGGAGGATGATCCTTTGAATGTGGAGGCTGGTGAGGTGGTAGGTGATGACAAGGGGGACCCTATCATGTTTCTGGGAGGGAGGAGAAGGCGTGAAGGCGGATGCGCAGGAGATGGGCCGGACACGGTTGAGGGCTCTGTCAACGACCATGGGTGGAAAACCTTGGTTAAGGAAGAAGGAGGACATGTCAGAGGAACTGTTTTTGGAGGTAGCATCATCGGAACAGATGCGACAGAACTGAGAGAATGGGATGGAGTCCTTATAGGAAGCGGGGTGTGAGGAGCTGTAGTCGAGGTAGCTGTGGGAGTCGGTAGGTTTGCAATGGATATTGGTGGACAGTCTATCACCAGAAATTGAGACAGAGAGGTCAAGGAAGGGAAGGAAAGTGTCAGAGATGGACCACATGAAAATGATGGAGGGGTGGAGATTGGAAGCAAAATTAATAAATTTTTCCAAGTCTCAACGAGAGCATGAAGCAGCACCAAAGTAATCATCGATGTACCAGAGAAACAGTTGTGGAATGGGGCCGGAGTAGAACTGGAACAAGGAATGTTCCACATTCCCCATAAAGAGACAGGCATAGCTGACACTTCCCTTCCCTTCCTTGACCTCTCTGTCTCAATTTCTGGTGATAGACTGTCCACCAATATCCATTACAAACCTACCGACTCCCACAGCTACCTCGACTACAGCTCCTCACACCCCGCTTCCTGTAAGGACTCCATCCCATTCTCTCAGTTCCTTCGCCTCCGTCGCATCTGTTCCGATGATGCTACCTTCAAAAACAGTTCCTCTGACATGTCCTCCTTCTTCCTTAACCGAGGTTTTCCACCCACGGTCGTTGACAGGGCCCTCAAAAGTGTCCGGCCCATCTCCCGCGCATCCGCCCTCATGCCTTCTCCTCCCTCCCAGAAACATGATAGGGTCCCCCTTGTCCTCACTTATCACCCCACCAGCCTCCGCATTCAAAGGATCATCCTCCGCCATTTCCGCCAACTCCAGCATGATGCCACCACCAAACACATCGTCACTTCACCCCCCCCTATCGGCATTCCGTAGGGATCGCTCCCTCCGGGACACACTGGTGCACTCCTCCATCACCCCCTACTCCTCAACCCCCTCCTATGGCACCACCCAATGCCCAAGCAAAAGATGTAACACCTGCCCCTTCACTTTCTCTCTCCTCACCGTCCAAGGGCGCAAACACTCCTTTCAAGTGAAGCAGCATTTCATTTGCATTTCCCCCAACTTAGTCTACTGCATTCGTTGCTCCCAATGTGGTCTCCACTACATTGGAGAGACCAAACATAAACTGGGCAACTGCTTTGCAGAACACCTGCGGTCTGTCCGCAAGAATGATCCAAACCTCCCTGTCGCTTGCCATTTTAACACTCCACCCTGCTCTCTTGCCCACATGTCTGTCCTTGGCTTGCTGCATTGTTCCAGTGAAGCCCAATGCAAACTGGAGGAACAACACCTCATCTTCTGACTAGGCACTTTACAGCCTTCCGGACTGAATATTGAATTCAACAACTTTAGGTCTTGAGCTCCCTCCTCCATCCCCACCCCCTTTCTGTTTCTTCCCCCTTCCTTTTGTTTTTATCCAATAAATTATATAGATTTTTCTTTTCCCACCTATTTCCATTATTTTTAAATATTTTAAAATCTTTTATGTACCACCCACCCCCACTAGAGCTGTACCTTGAGTGTCCTACCATCCACTCTTAATTAGCACATTCATTTAGATAATATCACCAACTTAAACACCTATGTGTTCTTTTGTTCTGTTGTCTGTGACATCTTTTGATGATCTGCTTCTATCACTGCTTGTTTGTCCCTACAACCACACCAACCCCCTGCACTTCTCTCTCCCCACCCAAACCCACCCCCCCCCCACCCCTCACACACCTTAAACCAGCTTATATTTCACCCCTTCCTTTGATTCACTCAGTTCTGTTGAAGGGTCATGAGGACTCAAAACGTCAACTCTTTTCTTCTCCACCGATGCTGCCAGACCTGCTGATTTTTTCCAGGTAATTTGTTTTTGTTTTGGATTTCCAGCATCCGCAGTTTTTTTGTTTTTATCTCATTACACGATACCCAGTCTAGGATTGCCTGTTCTCTAGTTGGTTCCATAACGTATTGGTCCAGAAAGCCAACCTGTATACACTCCAGGAATTCCTCCTCTATGGTATTGTTACTAATTTAATTTGCCCAATCTATATGCAGATTAAAGTCACCCATAATTGCAAGTGTTCCTTTATTGCATGTGTCTCTAATTTCTTGTTTAATGCCATTCCCAACACCACCTCCACAGTTTGGGGGTCTATATACAACCCCCACTAACGTTTTTTGCCCCTTTGTGTTTCTCAGCTCTACCCATACAGATTCCACATCGTCGGAGCTAATATCTTTCCTCACTACTGCGTTAATTTCCTCTTTAACCAGCAATGCAACTTCACCGCCTTTTCCTTTTTGTCTCTCCTTCCTATCCCTGGATGTTTAGTTCCCATCGCTGGTCACCCTGCAGCCATGTCTCCGTAATCCCATTTATATTATACCTGTTTACATCTATTTGCATGGTTAATTCATCCACTTTATTGCGAATGTTCCTCGCCTTAAGGCACAAAGCCTCAAGGCTTGTCTTTTTAACATTACTTGTCCCATTCCCATTATTTTTCACTGAGGCCCTGTTTGATTCTTGCCCTTGATTTCTCTGACTATCACTTTTCTTATTTGAATTTCTGTCTTTTGTTCTTGTCTTTGATTCCCCCTCCTCTGACTCCTTGCATAGGTTCCCATCCCCCTGCCATTTTAGTTTAAACCCTCCCCAACCACTCTCGCAAATGTTCCCCCTAGGACATCATTTCCGGTCCTGCCCAGGTGTAACCTGTCCAGTTTGTATTGGTTCCACCTCCCCCAGGACCGGTCCCAATGCCCCAGGAATCTGAAACCCTCCCCCTCACACCATCTCTTCTGCCACATATTCATCTGGTATATCCTGCTATTCCTACTCTGACTAGCACGTGACACTGTTAGTAATCCTGAGATCACTTCCTTTGAGGTCCTACTATTCAATTTACTTCCTAACTCCCTATATTCTGCTTTTAGGCCCTCATTCCTTTTTTTACCTATGTTGTTTGTACCAATATGTACCACAACCACTGGCCGATCACCCTCACCCTTCAGAATGCCCTGTAGTCGCTCTGAGACATCCTTGACCTTAGCACCAGGGAGGCAACATACCATCTGCAGTCTTGTTTGCATCCACAGAAACGCTTATCTGTTCCCCTTACAATTGAATCCCCTATAACAATTGCATTCCCACACTTTTTACTCCTCCCCTGTGCCACAGAGCCAACTGTGGTGCAAAGAATTTGGCTGTTGCTGCTTTCTCCTGAGAGGCCATTCCCCCCAACATTAGCCAAAGTAGTATATCTGTTTTGCAGGGGAATAGCCTCAGGAGATTTCTGCACTGCCTGCCTAGTCCTCTTGCTCTGCCTGATGGTCACCCATTCCCTTCCTGCCCATGGACTCTTAGCCTGCAGTGTGATCGCCTCTCAGTATGTGCTATCCAAGGTACTCTCTGCCTCGCAGATCCTCCACAGTGTCCCCAGCCGCCGTTCCAGCTCTGAAACCCTGACTTCCAGGAGCTGCAGCTGGAGACACTTCCTGCACACATGCTGGCCCCAGGGACTGGAAGTGTTCCCAGATTCCCACATAGAGCAGGAGGAGCACACCACAGCTTGGAGCTCTCCTGCCATGACTTACCTCTTTAAATTAAATTAAACCTTTTGGGAGATACTTAATATCAAATAATATCAAATACTCTAGGGCACTTCTTCCCTGCTCCTCATCATTACAGAATTTAGCCCTTATAAATGATGAACCACAAAATAAGACCTTGGCCAGAATTTTCCCGTCAGCGATTTGGGGGTGGGGCCTGCTCGCCGACGGGAAAATGATGCAGAATGACATTGGGAGGAACCTCCAACGTCATTCCGGTCCCTTTAAATGTTTAGAAAGGCGGGCGGACAGCGAAATCAGCTGTCCACCCGCCGACCTGACAATGGCCAATTAAGGCTATTGACAGAGTAATTAAGATAATTCAAGACCTGCCCGTCCAACCTTAAGGCTGGTGGACAGGCCAGGAGCCCCAGCGGGCTTCTGATAAAACATGAAACCCCATCCATTGGTGGGATGAGGTTTCATGTCCATTTTTAAAAACTTTAATACATTTTATGTGATATTTATCAACATGTCCCATCTCGTGTGACATTGTTGCATGAGGTGTACTGTTAATAATTTTTTAACTTTTCTATTTTTAGTCTCAGGGAGCAACACGCATGCGCAAAAGTGCGCACTTTGACAGCTGGGGATTCCCTCCCCCGACGATCAGGAAGCACATAGTGTTTCCCATTGGGCAGCCCGCTGGGTGGGCCTTAATTGGCCTGCCCCCTCAAAATGGCGGTGGGGCCTGTTTCGTTGGCGGGGGGTCGGCTGCCTGCCCACCGCCAAGCTGGTGGGGCCCGCATGCCCACCAAGGGCAAAATTCTGTCCTTTATAAACTATAAGCGATAGAAGTAGTAAATGCTTACCGGACGTACTCATGGTACTCAAAGGATCACCTCATTCCCTCCTCACCGAACTCCCTCAGTCATCAAGCTCCAACTTAAACACTCTACTGCAGCCCAAAGCAGCACTCCAGCGCATACAAAGTCAGCACTGTAAGATGGCCTGTTTTTTATACTCTCTGAATCTAGCCTCTGAAAACCTGTTTAAGCTGGTTATCTAATAAACTAGTTGTAGCTGCAAGCAGAACCTGTATAAAGCCTATTTTAAACCTAGCCTAAAAATCACCTTCTTCAACCCGAACATCAACTTTTAGTTAATTACTAAATTAAAGAAAGACCAGACTTTAGATAGAAATTAACCCTTCAATTCCCTCAGTCATCAAACTCCAACTTAAGCACGCTACTGCTGCCCAAAGCAGCACTCCAGTGCAGACAATAAACATAATTAGTGCATGGCAGTAGCCTCTGAAACAGAGCACATCACTCACAGCATGGCTTTTTGATGGATGTTGCACCGCTGGATCTTCACTTGGTTGAGTAGCAGTGGCCTCATCCTCAGTGCAGGACTGGTCCAGATCCTCACCAGCCAGCTGGAAGGCTCTGTTTTCAAAGTCCTTGAGGACCTTGATTTCAGGCATTCCTCCACCAGTCCGCGATCTCTCCCTCCTGTTGTGCGCCAGCTTGTCCTGCATGAATAGGGATGGAGAGGGTGCAGGCAGGACACCTGGCATATGTGGCTGGTGAGTGGTCCCATGGATAGGGGGACATTAAAGGTAGGTATGAGAGAGTGAATGGTGAGGTCCCTTGAACTGGCAGTGAGTGAGGACCCTCTGGATGCATGATGGGTTTGTGAATGTGTGAGTTGACAGTGATAAGCTCAGTGACATACCCTGGCAGAACGGAAGAGATCGTTCATCGCCTTGCGGCACTGGGTGGCTGTCCTCTTTTTCAGAGCATTGGCGCTGACCACTGCTGCTACCGCCTCCCAAGCCGGGTTAGCGAGGTTGCTGTCCATCCTGCGGCCAGAGTGGGGGGCAGGGCACATCACGACGAGCCCCCACTGCACCTAAAAGATGTTCGAGGGATGCATCACTAAATCTGGGGACTGCAGTCCTTTTGCCTTTCAGGGCCTTCCATGCAGCAGTCGTGGGCTGGAAGCACTGAGAGGTGTGCGTGCGGCTGCACTTTAAATCTAGTTCCCAGCACAATGAAGCAGTGAGGTGATGGCGTGGCGGGTGAATGAGAGCCCGCCCACCAGCAAAATGGCGTGTTTCCCGGGAATGCATAACTAATGCGTCGGCTTTGGGATGATACGGCGTGAGAAGTTACCATTGCAGCCAATGGGTAAATCATCATTTTTCCTGCTCGCTACTGCACTTAGTGCAAATCTGGGACAATTCCATCCATTGATATTCGAATGAACAGGGATCAAATAGCGAGGCCTGAGTTACACCCCAACCCTCATTATCATCAAACTGGAAAGCTGCAGACTTTAAGCTCGATGATGTATCAGGGCAAAGGTTGGGTCCTGATGTCATCAGTGGCCCTGTGGAAAGTGATGAAGGTGGACAGCTAGGAACAGGGTTGACCATGAATTGGGAGTTATTGGGAGTGTGGCAACTGTGAAAGGGTCTTGCTTCGGACATTTGACAACCAGGATTCAAAGTACTGCAGTATAATACTAACTGGAGCAGTACGACATGAAGAAAACAACAAGATAGAGTTGCAACACTGATTTCAAATCATGAGAATTATTTCTGAAGGTGCATCATGTTTCTATAGTAACTGATCCTCACTCAGTGCAGTCTGGAACAAACTGCATTGCTTTTTTTGTTAGTTGACTGATAGGTTTTTTTTTTGGCCTTGCCCAGTTCCAGAACAAAATAATGTAGTGCATTTTAAATAATGTAGTGCAATGCTTGGCAGTTAACTGTCGGTCACCAACATTTGGTGCATTCTCCATGGCAATGCCTCTACCAATCAGAGTCCACTTGCGAACCAATCAGTGCTCTTTTTACATACTGTATAAATTGCTGTTTTCCCCCTATATTGGTATTCTTGCAAAGTGTCCTGATAAGTGCAAGATAAAAAGCTTTGACATGTCTCTTTTTTCAGCAATACTCAAGTTCCGCACTACCAAACAACTATTCGTACTACATTTTGTTGGAAATCATTATCAGTTAGTAGCTCCAAGTCCCAGTCAAGAAGCTGCTTTCCTAAATCTCCTGAATCTGCCCATTTGCAGGTCTTTTGCATGCCCCATTGCTAGATGACCTCAATGCTTGCCATTTATCTCAGTTAAGTGGCAGTTTCGCTGCTTCTGAAAGGAACACTGAACTGTTCATACTTTACCACAGAGACTTCTATGGAAGTGCAGCAGAAAATCCATTTATCTGTGTAAACCCCGTTTGTGCATTAAAACCAAGACGTTTGCTGAAAATCTGTTGAAGTTACAGTGCAAAGTGAGAGGAACTCTGTAGAAATCCCAGGCCATGATTACAGATAGGACTGTTTTTTTTTTCTTTAATTCCTGTTAGTGAATTGATAATACATATACCAGCTATTATCACTGCTACCTATTGTTTACTTTATTAGCCATGCAGAGTGGAAACCTAAGGGGTAATTTTAACCTAAACGACCCAATGGAAGATTTACCTGATCAGATCAGCCACTAGTTTATTGCCCTGTCTGATTTTCCAATAAGAACATAAGAAATAGGAGCAGGAGTCCTTTGAACTTGCTCCACCGTTCAACAAGATCATGGCTGATCTTCTACCACAACTTCACCTTCCTGCACTATCTTCATATCCCTAAATTTCCTCAGAGCCCAAAAATCAATCAACCTTAGCCTTGAATATACTTAACAACTGATCCTTCAGAACCTTCTGCAATGGAGAATTCCAAAGATTTTCAACACTTTGTCGGAAGAAATTTCTCTTCATCTCAGTTCTAAATGACTAATCCCTTATCCTGAGGCTGTGAATCCTAGTTCTGGACTTATCAGTCCAGGGGGAACATCTTTTCAGCATCTATCCTGGCAAGTCTTCAATGAATTTTATACGTTTAAAGGAGATCAACACTCATGCTTCCAAAGTCCAGATGATATCGAGCCATTCTACTCAATTCCTCCTCATGGCACAATCCTCTTATCCTTGGAGTAAATCCAGTGAACCTTTGTTGCTCTAATGCATGCATATACTTCCTTCGATAAAGAGATCAAAGCTGTACATAATACTTCAGATGTGGTCTCACAAAAGCCCTATATAACTGCAGAAAGACTTCCTTACTCTTATTTTTATTATTCATTCATGGGATGTGGGCGTCATTGGCTGGGCCAGCGATCATTGCCCATCCCTAATTGCCTTTGAGAAAGTGGTGGTGAGCTGCCTCCTTGAACCACTGCAATATATATATATATATATTCCAATTTATACTCCAATCCACCTGTAATAAAGACTAACACCCCATTTGCCTTCCTAATTGCTTTTCGTAGCTGCATGTTAACTATTTGTGGCTCTAAGTTAAAGTAGTAAGTTAAACTTGCTGATAAAAATATTTGATCTCCATGTTTATTATATGAATAAAACCCAATGTACAACAAACTACTTTGTTCCATGTGTTTTTAAAATTAATCTTATGTTTTCTTTGATAATGTTAAGTAATCTTATTAGTCCCTGATGCCATACTACTTTTGCTAATTAATTTAGAAATTGGGAATGATCCTAAATCCAATTAAATCAAAATGTTTTTTCTAATATTCATGTCTTTGCTTGCCAAGTGTATGAGACATGTTTTGCAAACAGGGTATATTTACTAAATAACTGGTGAAATCAAACTTAACTGAAAGTGGCTCTATATATATATTGAAGGACTGAATAGCTTAACTTACACATTTTCCCATGAGTAGGTTAAATATAGACTGTTTACCAATTATGGTTGGTATGACACTAGCTATTCCAAATACACACACTTATCTCCCAACGAACCTATTTATCAAAAGGATTGATGACAAACTAATCTAAGGAAATGGCAGAGAATGTGTCTATGCTCAGTTGTTCAGTACCTCCAATTAAGTGCTGCCTTATAAAACAAAAATCCATAAATCTGTCCTTACGGAAAATACTGAACAGAAAAGTGAGGCTTAACATTATAGTGCCAGAAGTTTGTTTGGTTTAGAAATAAATAGAATACAAAAGTTTCAGCTGGGAAGAACACCAGTGATCAAAAACAAAAACAAAAATACCTGGAAAAACTCAGCAGGTCTGGCAGCATCTGTGGAAGGGAGCACAGTTAATGTTTCGAGTCCGCATGACTGAACACCAGTGATGTCTGTTATGCTTATCCCTCCTCTTGTGGGTATGTCTGAATAACTTTGTTGTACATTACAGCTGCGTTTTCTGTAATAGATTGATCTAGTACTGTCTGTCTCGATTATATGTTATAACCTTCCTTGTCATCTTTTGTCATATGGCTGTCAATATTGCCAACTGCCAGCTGCTTAAGAACCAAGCAATAGCTAGGTTAATGAACAATATAAAGAGATCACTCTTAAAAGGGTCAGCATCAACTTGCTAATTTGCTCTTTGCAATCTCAGCCTACACAAGGAGAGTTTACATAACTGTAATCCTCTATACTTTACAAAGTCATACACAGTTTAGTATATGTTTGATCCAGGCCTGTGCTTCACTCTGTTCACAGAATCACAAAATACTTATGGATGAAGACCAGAGTTTGTCTCAATTCATTCGTCTTGACCAACTCTTCCCTCCCCCATTGAAGTAACTAATTCTTTCTTAAATGATTCCTGAGTGTTTACCTCCACTACACTGCCGGAAGATACATTTCAGTTGTTGATCGCACTCAGTGATGGAAACCTTTTAATATCAGCCCTAAAGTCACTTTTTACAAGCTTGAATCTATGGGCCCGATTTTGACTCTGCAAGTTAATGGCTTTTGAATGAGTTAAAATCCCACCCTATGTCTCCTTGTCCTACTCCAAATTTTTATTTCTAAGTAGTATTCCAGATGAACTGTTTTCATATTACCTACTATCTTCTGTCTCTCCAAAAATTGATCTCTCAGAGGTGTCTTTGCCAAAAAGTCCTAATCTTTCCATTTTTTCCTCATAACTTATGGTTTTTCTCTGCTCTGCCTCTAACATAAATTCCCCAGTGAACAGAACTGGGCACTGTTCGAGGTGCAGTCTGAGTAGGATATTACACAATTCCATCACAAATTCCTTTAAGTTATATCTTCCCTTTTAGATACATACTTTAATATTCTAAGTATTTTGTTGATTGCTGAGTTGGTTGGACATGTTGGGTGTTGTTTTAATTTTCAGTGACAGTATATTTTGGATGAAATTGGATCAGTAGCCATTATACACCTCTCGTGATTTTTGCTTACAATTGGAAGGAAAATTGACCAAGTTGTATATTAGCTGGTCAATGTGATATCAAACATTTTGCACCATTTTTGAATGTTGATGCCTAGGTTAATTTCTCAGAGATTCGTAAACCATTCCGGGGCTTGTGCATTGTTCACTTTCCCGACTTGTGTGTAATACATTACATACCTTAGACTCCGTTGAACATTGTTTGACCCTGTCATGTCTATTCTTTAGCTCATTCTGTATTTTTTGGGTTGACTCCTTTAATTCCACAGTTCAACTGAGTTTGGTATGATTCGGCCCACGCAAGTGGAAATTAACTGACTCTTCGTGCTGTCAAATGAGGCCTTTGTCGGTATTCTCCCTAATCCAGGATAAATTCTGCAGACATCCTCATTCTCACAGCCAATTCCCCTCCTTCCTTTTGTCTCATGGTCACACTCAATGGTCTCTCCCCTGACGAGCTGCTTGCAGGGTTCCTTCAATCTCCTCCTTGAAGTAAAGCCAGAGAATGCTGGAAAAACTCAACAGGTCTGACAGCATCTTTGGAGAGAGAAACAGAGCTAACTCTGTATAACTCCGTTCCTCTCTCCACAGATGCTGTTAGCCCTGCTGAGTTTTTCCAGCATTTTCTGTTTTTTTTAAATTTCCGGTTCCCAGTGTCCGCAGTGTTTTGGATTTATCCTATTTGGAGTTCCCGCTCACGCAGCACTGGGTTGCTCTGAACCTCTACCACATCTACCATTTCTCTTGTTTCTTTCATACCTTCCATTTCTTCATTGTTCCCCTCTTCCATTCTCATTGTTCTCTGCTGTTATGCACATGCCTTATACCTGCCAATCATTGTCTGCTGCTTTTGCACAACTTACTCTTTCTTCTCCTTTTTTGGTCTCTTCTTCTGAATTTCTTGCCCTCTCATCCACAGTGGCAGCCTGTACCCTGATCCTTATTATCTGATCTAACGGGGCATTGAAGTCAATAAACAGTATCATTGAAAGGGATATAAAACAACTGTTCCACTCAATCCTGTGAAATTCCAGTCCTGCAATTCAGTTAAAAGCCCCCGATGAGTCTGTCCAAAGCAGTTTCTGTCCGAGACAACTAGAAGTTGACCCCCATGAATTTGGCAGAGGGACGAAGGCCTGCATAAATTGTGGGCAAGGTAGGCCATCCCTCTACTAAATTGGCATGTTTTCCATCTGGCTGCACCAGATGAGTAGGTGCAATGCATATCAAATGCTTCCTCAATATTTACATTGCTATGGCCTCAGTAGAGACCAGCAACATTGGTATTTATGGGTTTTTTTTGGAAACCGGACACCCAGGTTTTAACTAAAAGAATGAAGACATAAAATCATGGTTTAAACCAAAAGAATTTGACTACACAGAAATCAAAGAACATGTATTACAACAACTACACTCTATCTTAAGTTGTCAGGTATACAAATAACTCAATTATTTATAATCTTGACCAAACTCCTTAAATCACATTTTCTTCCTGCTCCCATTTGATGTACACTCTCAATAACTTTATGTCAAATGCTTATCAAAAATTGGAAGATTAAACAATTAGTCTGAATACTATTTGTACAGCGGCTGAGATTTCTTGGCCTTCTATTTACTTTCGGCCTATGGTTTCAAACTCCTCATTCAACACAAATGCCTCGAGCATCTTAAGTGTAGCCACCTCGAGTTCGAATTTTCCTAATTCTAATATTCCTTAACTCTGGAGTCTTGCATTTAAACTCTCTCTCCCTCTCTCTCTCCCTCCCTCCCCTCCTCCCTCTCCCTCCCTATCTCACTCTCACTGCCTCATCAGTTTGGCTATTCTAGAACCTAATTCAGGCTCCGATTTTCACCATGATGGAGAGCTTCTCCATCGTAACAAAAATGGCGGACAATCCAGGAAATTCAAAGTCCCGCCCTCAAACACAGCACTTCCTATTTTTGCAGGTGTTGGCGCTGGAGTCAGGCTGGAGTTTGCACACTTACGGTTTATAGCTATTTAAATCACCAGCTGCCTCTGCTGAAGTGGGATTTTGGTAGGACAGGAGTCTGAAACCCGGAGTGTGCAGATTAGACCAGGTAAGAGCTGATTTGATAAAAACAAAAAACTGCGGATGCTGGAAATCCAAAACAAAAACAGAGTTACCTGGAAAAACTCAGCAGGTCTGGCAGCATCGGCGGAGAAGAAAAGAGTTGACGTTTCGTGTCCTCATGACCCTTCCACAGAACTGTTTTGATGCATTTGTTTCAATTGTCAGTCGGAGATATAAGGTACCCCTTTGAATATGATGCCAGGACACCTTTGGGAAAGGTAAGGCACCCTTTGGGATTGTTAAAAGTAAACATGATTGTGCGTAAAAAGTGCATAACCTTATTGGAACTGTTAAAGCTGTCAAAAAACTGTAAAAAAATACTAGGAGAGTTGGCAAGGAGGGGGGAATTGCAAAGAGTGGTGGGTGGAGGGCAAAAGCTAGAAACAATCAGCCATGAAGACCCATCACAGTGCTTACCCACACCCTTCACCAGTACAGAAACACAGCCTTTGTGGGACTTAGATCCAGAGCAGGCTCGATTTCACAATCTGGTGGTCACCGCATGGACACGTGTCTGCAGCAGCAGGTGGCAGGACTGGCTGAGCTCCCTAGCCACTCTGCTCTGAAGACTGCTGTGGAATAGGCATCTGTGAGGTCCGAGTCAGATGATGAGCCTCTGGATTTGGTCTTCCAACTCATCCTTGAGAGTCAGCAGAAGGTGAGGGAGCATCACACAGAGCTGTTGGAATCCCTCAACAGAGAGGCATGCAAGTTGGAGGAGTGTGTCTCCCTGCTTTCTGATGAGGTGATGCCCACATTTGTACGTATGGAGGTCTCCATGGGAAGGGTGGAGGATGCCATGGAGACCCTGGTCCAGCAGAACGCGGTGATGAGCGCAGAGCTGCACTCCATCGCGGGAGCTATGGGTGAGTTCCTGCAGTGGCAATGCGATAAGTATACTGGGCACCTTGATGTTCCTCCAGGTGCTCCTTCCCCTCAAGGAGTTAGGCTGGGGCACTCGGACACCCGCAGGGAGGAGGAATGGCAGCTGACGCCCCAAGGTCATCCATTCAGGAATCTCAGAGGTTGTCCACTCCCTCTAAGCCCTCTTTTTTTGTCAACCCCTCAACCTCATCCTCTGTTACTGCAGAGGGAGCAGCTGGCCCACAGGAGGACAGGCAAAGCAAGCCGGGGCCCTCAACGATCTCCGGAGGACCCACGCCGAAGTCATCGAAGGCAACAGAGCCAAACATTGCACAGGCTGTCTCCACCCCTCCTGCAGATGTCAGGGCAGCACCTAGAAGACGTGGGAGGCCTAGAAAAGTTAAGAAATTCTATACTCTATAATCTCTACTCGCTAGAGTCTAGAAGGATGAGAGGAGATCTAATTGAGGTATATAAGATGCTAAAGGGGATAGACAATGTAGACGTGGAGCGGATGTTTCCCCTTGTGGGGCATTCTAGAATGACAGGCCATAGTTTTAGGCTAAGGGGTGGTAGATTTAAATCAGTGATGAGGATGAATTACTTTTCTCAAAGGGTCGTGAATCTGTGGAATTCACTACCTCAGAGTGCAATGGGTGCCAGGACGCTGAATAAATTTTAGTTGGAGATGGGCAGATTTTTAATTAGTAACGGGTTGAAAGATTATGGTGAGGGGGTGAGAAATTGGAGTTGAGGCCGAAATGAGATCAGCCATGATTGTATTGAATGGCGGGGCAGGCTCGAGGGGGCTGAATTGTCTGCTCCTGCTCCTAGTTCTTATGTTCTTATGTTCTTATGATCACAAGTGGTTGCACAGTTGAAAACATTTTGTCACTTTATAATCTGAAAATATATTCACTTTCACTGAATAAGTTTATTGTTGTCTTTCAGCCTCATTGACAGGCTTCACGAGTCCTCCCACTGAATCGCCCCCTACTAGCAGTTCAGCTACACTTGGCCAGGTCACGAATGATTCTAGAGGGAGAAGTGTGTGTGTGCGGCAGGGCCTTTCAGAGCCTCATGCAAGCCTCTCCTGCACACGTGGAGCCTTCATCCACCACACTCATCTCACTGTCCCGAGCATTTTCAATACTGCCTGCTGGGGTTCTCTTTCAGTTGTCCATCTGCACCCACCCACCGATCGCACTCCCATGCAGCACCCGTGCCTGTTGAACAAGACGCTCCACTCACTTTTCATTTTGATAAACACGGTAGTAGTGAAACGTATTGTTAGCAACCCCCATCCTTTTCTCTCCCCCTGTCACCCATGTCCTTTCCCCCCATCGCTGTCGACACCTCCATCAAACCGGCACAGCTTTCCACCTCCCCACCATCACCTACCAACCCGAACCCTTGTCTTTCCAGGATATCCAGGTAAACATGAATGTTCCTTACCGTCCTTAGAATCCCACCCTCAAACACATTGAACTCCACAACCTCCTTCCCACCCTCAGTGTCCGTGTCTGCCTCCGAGTCCCCACCAACCACTCTCATCATTCCTTCTACTACTATCCTCACCCTCCCACCCTACCGGCTCTGCCCCCTCTCACACTAACCATTCCCTCACACCATGCCCATCCTCACAGATTGACTCCTCAAACCCCTCCCTTGCACATCCACCTGGACATTTCCTGCTCCACCCCTTACTCCCTCCTCCACCCTTACTCCCTCCTCCCTTCAGACACAATCACCCCTCCAAACTCCCTCCGTCCCCCAGATACCTTCCCTGCTCCGAACCCCCTCCCTTACACCTTCCCCCCCCTTACAACTACCTCCCCACTTGCTGCATTCTTTCCCTTACACCCTCCTCCACCCTCCCAATCTCACTCCCCTGACACCGTTGCACCCCCCACCGTCAACCTCAACCCCCTGACACCTTCATCCGCCCCTCTCCCAACCTCACCCCGCTTGGCACCTTCATTTTCCCCCACCCAAAACCTCACCACACACCACCCACCACCCCCCCCCCCACCGCCCCCCAACCCCCACTTCTCTGGATACACCTTCCTCTCCTACTCACGCATAGACCTCCCTCTCCCCCAACTTTGCCGATTGTCCGTAGGAGCCCATGACCAAAGCTAAGGTGTTCCAAACCAGACTTGAGACATTAACAGAGACCTCCCACCTTCCGAGAGCTGCTTTGCGGCAGATCCATGTCCATGAGAATCCACCCGGCAGGGTCCGGTAGGTGTGGGGCTCCAGCACCTTCTGCTCCTCGGATGTCCACAATCTGAGCAAGGCCCTAACGATAAGTCCCAACTTCTGCACGTCACACTTATCCAGACATGTTCTAGGCCAGCTTGTTTTCCCGCCGCTGTAATGACAAGTCGGGCATGGGGGCGATGATTCCTGTCGGTCCTTACTTTACATTCCATTACCAGGATGCAAGTTGGGTTCACACCGGCCTCCAGCAGGATTCACATTCCGCCAGTGTGGACACTGTCAGATAATCCCACTGTGATTTCGTGATTTCTGGCCCTCCTGACAAATTGTCCCCTTCCGCCCGCTGTGACACCCAAGCCCAATGCGACTGGACAATTCTACCCCTAGTCCTTAAAGGAGCCATGGCCCCGCATAAAATATAGCTTTCTTCTCCCAAAAGCTACATCACAACATCAATAAAGTGAACTGCGGCAACTCTACAAGGCTTTTTCAACAGCACCTTCCAAATCCACAACCTCTACCACCTAGAAGGACAACGATAGCAGATGCAACGAACATTATCACCTGCAAGTTTCCCTCCAAGTCACACATGAGATTGACTTAGAACTTTATCTTGATCTTCGCTGTCACTGGGTCAAAATCCTGGAACTCCCTCCCTAACAGCACCGTGGGTGTACCTACAACACAGGGACTGCAGCGGTTCAAGAAGGCAGCTCACCACCACCTCCTCAAGGGCAATTAGGGATGGGCAATAAACAGTGGCCTTGCCAACAATATCCACAATCCTGAATGAAGAGGAAAAGCCATTTCCAGCGATGCCAGTACACAAACTCCGCTGGCTCCCTCCAATGGTTTGGTACTGGTTATAAATGGAAGGAAATAATGCAATGTAGGAAATAAATAGCTTTGTACATTTGCCTTTATTTGCTACCTAATGAGCAACTAATATGCACAAAAAATTAATGATATTACTATGCATTGGAAACATTTATTCGCATGCGTAAGTTCAGGAGTGTAGTGCAAAGTTTATGCTTTCTCAATTATTCCAGAATTATCACCTCAAGAAAATTTTACAGAGGTACTAGCTCCAATGATCAGAGCAAAATAGATCCCAAGAAATCGAATTAATTTCCAATAGCTTTTCAAAATAATTTTGATTAATCAGATTGTAAAATAGCACACCCTGGGGGACAATGTTTTCATTTCTGGAATCAAAACCAATGGGGAATGTTGTACCAGGGGATTCCGATGGAAGGGACCAGCCGCTCTTTGCATAAGAGCAAATATTAAGCATAAAGGAGCCTCCTTTCAGAGAGTGAGAAAAGGGAGCTGCAGACATTTTTGCAGTACTCAGGATGTGGATTTTTTTCTGAACCATTAATGTTACACTTTCAAACCCGTTATATTTAACTTAGCCTAAGCAGCAAGCTAAAGCATTCAATCATTACACTTCATAGTCACAGTTAAGTACCTAAGGAAGCAGGAAATGAGAACTTGACACTTCTAAGCTGTTGTGATTTACCAATCCCAGGACTAATCAGAAAATAGCAGTGGATTTACGGAATAGACTCTGATCAGAAGCAATCACCATTAGCTCCTTTAAAATGACCTGGAGACATATTTAGGCCCTAAATTTCAGAATCAGAATCACAGAATTTTAAAAGCACAAAAGGGTAGGCCATTCGGCCCAGCGTGTCTGCAGCGGCTCTCCAAGTGAGCATTATGACCTAGTGCCATTGCCCTGACTTTTCCCTCTACCCCTGCACATTGTTTCTATTCAAATAATCATCTAATGCTCTCTTATACGCCTCGATTGAACCTGCCTCCACCTCACTTCCAATCATTGCATTCCGGACATGAACTATTCGTTGCATGAAAATATTTTCTCTCACATCAGATTTGCTTCTTTTGCAAATCACTTTAAATCTGTGCCCTTTTATTCTTGATCCTTTTATGAACAGGAACAGCTTCTCCTTATCTCCTCTGTCCAGCCCCCCCATAATTTTGAACATCTCTATCAAATCTCCTCTTCACCGCCTTCTCCCCATGGAGAACAGTCCCATCCTCACCAATCTATCCTCATAGCTGAAGTTTCTCATCCCTGGGAACATCCTTGTAAACCTCTTCTGCACTCTCTCCAATGTGTTCACATCCTTCCTATAATATGGTGCCCAGAACTGTACACAATATTCCAGCTGAGGTCTAACAGATGTCTGATATAAATTTAGCATAACCTTCCTGCTCTTGTACTCTATGCCCCTATTAATAAAGCCCAGGATACTATATGCCTATCTAACTGCTCTCTTCACCTGTCCTGCCACCTTCAATGATCTATGTACATATATACCTAGGTCTTTCTGCTCCTGCACCCCCTTCAAAATTTCACCTTTATTTTATACTGTCTGTCCATGTTCTTCCTACCAAAATGTATCACCTCACACTTCTCCACATTGAACATCATCTGCCACCTATCTGCCCACTCCACCAACTTGTCTATGTTCTTTTGAAGTTCTACACTTTCATCCTTGCAGTTTACAACACTCCCAAGCTTCATACCACCCGCAAACTTTGAAATTATCCCCTGCACACCAAGATCTAAATCGTTAATATCTATCAGGAAAAGCAAGTGTCCCAATACCGACCCCTGGGGAATGCCACTACAAACCTTCCTCCAGCCCAAACATTACCCACTGACCGTTACCCTTTGCTTCCTACTTTTCAGCCAGTTTTGTATCCACGATGTTACTGTCCCTTTTATCCCATGAGCAATAACTTTTCTCACAAGTCGGTTGTGTGACACTGTATCAAATGCCTTTTCAAAGTCCATGGGAAGAATCTTGAGAGGGGGCGAGGCCCACTCACCAGTCTTAAAATGATGCGCGGTGATGTCAGGTGTGTGTCCCGACATCACCACACGTTGTTTAGATTTTCAGTTCGGCGGGCAGGCAGCCGACTCGGCTGTGCGCCCACCGACCTGTCAAAGGCCTATTAAGGCCATTTAACTAACAAATAAAATAAGTAACGGAGCTGCCCATCCAACCTTAAGTTTGGCAGGCAGGCAAAGAGCCTGGGCGGCCTTCGCATTTTTCATGGAACCTCATCCACGGGCGGAATGAGGTTTCATGAATGATTTTAAATTTACTCAGTCGGGTCCACGCCTGCCAGTGCCACCTCCATACAACTACCCCTATGGGGGTAAGTACACCACATCAACAGCGTTATCCTCATCGACCTTTTCTGTTACCGCTTCAAAAAACTCCAGAAGTTAGTTAAACATGATTTCCCCCTTAGAAATCCATGCTGTCTCTTCCTTATCAATGCATATTTTGCCATGTGACTACTAACTCTATGCCAGATAATTGTTTCTAGAATCTTGCCCACGACTGAAGTTAAACTGACTGGTCTGTAATTGCTGGGATTATCCAGATCCTTTCATGAGCAAGTGCACAATGTTTGCCATTCTCACATCCTCCGGCACCACCCCTGAGTCTAGGGAAGACTGAAAGATTATGGCCTGTGCTCCTGCAATTTCTACTCTCACTTCCGTCAATATCCTTGCACGGATCTCATCCGATCCTGGTGCCTTGTCAACTTTAAGCACCGACAGTCTACTCAACACTTCCTCCTTATTGATTTTAAACCCCTCTAGTGCTAGGGTTGATCTTTCCATACCGAGACCTCTGTACTTTCTGCCTCCTTTGAACCCATGAGATGGACACTGCAAAGACCCTGCCACCCAGACTTGTGGAGGAGGAAAACAAGATACACCAAAGGTTCCAGACCCAGGAATTGATCATTTTTAAAAATATGACTATGGCTGGAAATGTGTGGTGATCAATCTGCACCTATCCTTATGATCTTCTAAACCTTTGGTTAAGAGATTGTGCAATGTTCCCACTCTGGCTGCAAGTACATATGTGAAGGCAATGAATAAGGGTAATATCAGGGTTAGACTCTAATGGCCCTATGATTTAATAGCTTGCCAGCACTCACTTCCATGATAACTGGTGCTGATGGAACTGTAGCTGTATATCATACCTGTTGTGTTCCTTTCCAACTGCCTAGTTATTCGCTTGAGGAACTGTCATAACTTTTTCAAACATGACCTACCTTTGCATAGCCTATGTCTTTCTAAGTGCTCATTAATATTTGCCCTTTTTGCAAACCATTGTAATTTTCTTGTTATCAACCTGAATCTAATTGGCCTGTGGTTTCTTAGGTTATCACTTTCCTCAATCACTCTGCAATCCGTTAATCAAATTTCTGCTTCTACAGAATTCGGAAGATAAAGGTTCACATCTTTTCATTTCTTCTGCAGTATCCGCTTCAGAAAGAAAATTTTAAAAAATGTTAAAACTTGTTTAACATCTCTGCGATTCTTTTGATCTCTACCATCAGATGAGCATTTTTCTGGCTCAGTGAGCCCTTCCTTTCTTAGGCTGTCTTACTATTTTTGCGCTATGAAGGCTTCTGTTATTATCAATATGTTGAACATTCATATTATTTATATTCTCTGTGAGGATATAAGTAATTCCCAATCCTTTTATTTTACTTCTCTGCTTTTGGTATTACTCCTGGCAGTCTGTTATATTACGATTGGCTCAGCTAGTATTTTCAGTTCACCAATGGTACTCATAGATTAGAAAGTTTTATTAGAATAGTCATGAACAAGCTCAATGTGAGCTTAACGTTAGAATTGAATTCTTACTTGGCAGTAAGTGGATAACTAATTTACTGACACTCAGAATCGCTATCACAAAGTTCCTGTGATGGACTAGAATTTAAATATTGATAATTTAATATTTTCCATTTTACCCTGAACTTTTTGGTATTAAAGATAATTGCATATCAGGTTAAAAGATAAATGTTTGTTTAGGGTTGCTTAAAGAAAATATTTGGACTGTGAACAATACATTATTTCCCCCGATGGATGTCAGTGATTTAAATAAATTAATGAATAAAAAAGCTATTTTCCTCATGCCTGTTTACAGCCTGCACAGATAGACCAATAATCCTCACATCAGCCAATATACCACAATTGTTTTTCCTAAAATTTCTAGATGCAAATGGTGAACTTATTAAATTGCTATTTAACAAAAAAAAAAATGAATTAAAGGTTTATTTTTTCTTCACAAATATTAGGGCTGCTTTACATGATATTATTCTGTAAAGCATTGTGCTGTGTAGCTGTGCTGGTAAGACTAACCAAATAAGGAAGTATAATGCAAAGTTTAACTTAAGCTCTAACATTTTTTTAAATTGTTGTGTGCTGTATAAGCACACACGGAACTGGTAGTTTTTAGAAAAATAATTGCTTGTGTTGAGTCTGTCTCATTTCTCCGTCTCTGAAATGGTCATGAGCTTTGTAGCTAATGCCAACAATTTATCATGTCTAATAATCTGTACAGTACTTGTCCTCCAGTATTTCCTCTACCAATCTTCCACTTTTACAAAGAACAAATGTCAAAAGCCAAGTGAATTCTCTTCAAGCATGTCTGCTTCCTATTATCAATCTCAATCTGTTTACAGAGTGATTAGCAGTTATATTTTACATTTTTCAATGAAGATTGGATTTACATTAATGATAAAAGCATCCCTGACCGCATTGTCCTTTTACTACTTAACCAAAAGGCAGATCATACAGCGCTGGAATGAAGAATACAGAAGTATTTGTTAAACTGATAATTAAGCAAAAAATAAACTGAATGATGTGTATATAGGAATTTACAAAATCCATACTTGCTTTACTTCATCTTAAAATTTCACTTCATGATTAATAATACCTGTCTATTAACGTATTAATGGCTGGAAATTAAAAATATATACGACAATGTGTTCAACTGGAATATTGGAAAGTGTGGAAAAACTAACAGTGTGGAAACTATTCAAACGTGATGGGCCAAATGGTAACAATTATGTGATTCAATATAGCATCAGGTTTGACCAGTTTAGGATTCTGCTAAATTGTATTTACGTATGTTTTATAATGGCCTCTTGTCCACCATGAGCCTAATTCACACCTATTTGAGAGATAATGTTACACCAGGTGACCGCAGTGATTGTTCATGGTGTGTATATTTGCTGTTCAGATAACTTCTAATTGGGAGAGGGAATGTTCTCGCATTTTGCTTTGAGCTATGGCCAAAAAAAAGTGCGGTTCAGCTACATATAACCACTTGTGAATGTGTTTAATAATAGGCTGAATGACAGATGGTTATATTGCTAGAAATTTATCTGCATGGAAGATGTTAAAAATAATGTACAAAAGTGCAACTTAATGT
This sequence comes from Carcharodon carcharias, assembly GCF_017639515.1. Lineage (NCBI taxonomy): Eukaryota > Metazoa > Chordata > Chondrichthyes > Lamniformes > Lamnidae > Carcharodon > Carcharodon carcharias. The sequence goes on from NC_054469.1 coordinate 218,486,173, forward strand.
AGCCATCCAGGAACATTTATTTTGAAGGAGATCTAGCAACTCAAGACTGGGCATCCATGAAGTACTGTGGACCATCAACAGCAGCAGAATTGTACTCAACGACAATCTGTAACCTTATGGCCCAGCATATCCCCCACTCTGTTATCACTATCAAGCCAGGGGATCAACCCTGGTTCAATGAAGGTTGCAGGAGGGCATACCAGGAGCAGCAACAGGCATACCTAAAAACGAGGTGTCAATCTGATGAAGCTACAACACAGGACTACTTGCATACCAAACAGCAATAGCAGCAAGTGATAGACAGAGCTAATTGATTCCACAACCAATGGATCAGATCTAAGCTCTGCAGTCCTGCCACATTCTATCGTGAATGGTGGTGGGCAATTAAACAACTCGCTAGAGGAGAAGGCTCCACAAATATCCCCCTCCTCAATGATGGAGGAGTCCAGCACATCAGTGCAAAAAATAAGGCTGAAGCATTCACAACAATCCTCAGCCAGAAGTGCCGAACGGATGATCCATTTCAGCCTCCTCCAGAGGTCCCAGCATCATAGATGCCAGTCTTCAGCCAACTCGATTCACTCCACAAAAAAAAAACAGCAGAAGGCACTGGGTATTGCAAAGGTTATGGGTCATGACAATACTCCAGCAATAGTGTCGAATAATTGTGTTCCAAAATTTGCCGCGCCCCTAGCCAAGCTGTTCCAGTGCAGCTACAACACTGGCATCTAGCCAGCAATGTGGAATATTGTCCAGGTATGTCTTGTACACAAAAAGCAGGACAAATCCAATCCGGCCAATTACCGCCTCATCAGTCTACTCTCAAACATCAGTAAAGTGATGGAAGGGGTCATAAACAGTGTTATCAAGCAGCACTTGCTTAGCAATAACCTGCTCACTGACACTCAGTTTGTGTTCTGCCAGAGTCAGTCAACTCCTGACCTCATTGCTGCCTTGGTTCAAATATGGACAAAAGATCTGAACTCCAGGAGTGAGATAAAAGTGACTACCTTTGACATCAAGGCAACATTTGACCAAGTGTGACATCATGGAGTCCCAGCAAAATTGGATTCAATGGGAATCAGAAAAAACTCTCCACTGGTTGGAGTCTTAGCTATCACAAAGGAAGATGGTTGTGGTTGTTGGAGGTCAATCATCTAAGTCCAGGACATCACTGCAGGAGTTCCTCAGGGTAGTGTCCCAGGCCCAACCATCTTCAGCTGCTTCATCAATGACATTTCTTCCATCATAATGTCAGAAGTGGGGATGTTCACTGATGATCACCATTTGCGACTCCTCAGATACTGAAGCAGTCCATTTCCAAATGCAGCAAGACCTGGACAATATCCAGGCTTGGGCTGACAAGTGGCAAGTAACACTCACACCACATAAATATCAGGCAATAACCATTTCCAACAAAAGAGAATCTAACTGTCATCCCTTGACATTCGATGGCATTATCATCGCTGAATCCCCCATTATCAACATCCTGGAGGTTACCATTGACCAGGGACTAAATCAGATTAGCCATGTAAATACTGTGGCTACAAGTGCAGGTGTTCTAGGAATTCTATGGTGAGTAATTTACCTCCTGACTCCCCAGGACCTGTCCATCATCTACAAGGCACAAGTCAGGAGTGTGATGGAATATTCCCCACTTGCCTGGATGAGTGCAGTTCCAGCAACACACAAGAAGCTTGACACGATCCAGGATAAAGCAATGCACTTACTTGGCACCCCATGCACAAACATTCACCCTCTCCATCACCGACACACAGTAGCAGCAGTTTGTGTACCATCTACAAGATGCACTGCAGCAGCTCAGCAAGGTTCCTTAGCCAGCACCTTCCAAATCCATGACCACTGCCATCTAGATGGACAAGGGCAGCAGACACATGGGAACACCACCGCCTTGAAGTTCCCCTCCAATCCACTCAACATCCTGACTTGGAAATGTATCACCGTTCCTTCACGGTCGCTGGGTTAAAATCTTGGAACTCCCTCCCTAACAGCACTGTGGGTGTACCTACATCATATGGACTGCATCAGTTCAAGAAGGAGCTCACCACCACCTCAAGGGCAATTATGGATGGGCAATAATTGTTAGCCTATCCAGCAATGGCCACATCCCATGAATAAAAAAAAATGTTTAATACCTGTGAAAGGAGTATGAGGAAATGTAGTTCAGAATTCTCTGGTCTTGTCCTGACTATCTTGGTGAGATATTAAAGAGTAACACTGAGCAGTTAATGATCAGAGACTTCAAGATAGTAAAGCAACCCCAAACTCATCATGAGCTGTGAAACTTCCTAATCATTGGTGACTGCCCTATCTGATTGCATCATATCTTGCCAAACCCAGTAACACAATATATTTTTGGAGATGCCTTTGAGGTCAGAATATTTATGACCAAGATTCAATTATAAGTTGTGAAACATTTTTAGCGAACATCATAGATCCTTCATCTCGTGAATAGTTGTTACATTATCCTGCAATATTTTGTTCTCACCTTGTAATAATCCCAACAAAAATATCAAGAATGCCACTAATATTAAAGAAATTAGATGCAAATAAAATGCCAATTATAATTATGCAGCAAAGTGTTCTGCATGTATCAGACAAGTCCCTCTATGACTTTCCATCTGTTTAACTCAATGGACTGAGAGTGTTTCTCATTTAATCAAAACACAGACACAAAATTTTGCACTGATGGGAAAAAAAAATGGACGTTGTTGTACAGCTTAGGTTTGCAGTGCAATTCTAGTGTTGTGATGTTGTTCATCACAGTCTTAATTCAGACACATTCCCTTATTGCTGCTTCACACAAAACAGCAATGTGATATAAATTAGACAATGATTTATTGTCATGATGAAAAGACAAGCCTTTTTCAGCAAATTCAAAAAAACTCTGCCTCGTCATGTTTGTTCAAATGAAGTTGGTAGCCAGTGAGACTCAAACTTCCTCAAAGTCCTGACATGGAAAGAACAAGCAATAAGAAACTGAAAACCACATAATTTAACATCTGACTGACAGAAATATTGTTTTCCTTATTTAGTTTGGTAAATGTTTACTGACAATGAGTCATTTTCCTAAGCTCCTGTAATGTCTTGTTGATGCAATTGATTTGTAGAACACACTCAGACATAGATGGATGGAAGGGATAAATGTAAATTAATTTATTTACTAACATTGCTAGATATCCCACATTACTGTTGGCACAATTGGTGCCTCACATTTTACATCATTCTATGAATAACAATGCCATTGGGACCAATTCCAAAAAAAACAATGCTTTAACGAGTATGTTTCTGAAATATAAGAATCAAATATAAAGCTTACAGTGAGCTATGGAGTTTGGTCTACATTCTGAAGTTAAATTTTCACAGGGTCCATTTTAATGTATAGTTCATCAGACAGGTACCCACTCCACTGGCCCAATGACACTGGCCTGATCAATGCTCATGATCAGGCCTCAGTTAAATTTGAGCAGAGAGCTGCCAACGCTAATTGTGGGAAATTCAATGCAACACAGCCTGACGTGGACCCACAGTAGCACCTTAAAGGAGAGGGTTGATCAACAGAGCAGCAGATTTACACGGCAGAGAAATGTAAAGAACCGACTCCACAACAAAGAGTTAAACTTAAGAGCATGTAAGAGCATTTAAAAGCCTCACCAAGAACAAACAAGAACAATATTCCCAGACCTGCTTCTAGTTTTCCCCAACTGCAGTTTATGGTCCCTAAAAATGGCCATCTTTCAAACCGTCCTGTCCAGGATTTGTGGGTGGGACGCTGAAGCAAAAGTGTTGATTGACACAAAAATGACATTTGGATCCAATCAATTTAATAACACCTTCATTTTAAGGTATTAAATGTGCACCTACCAGTTTCGGCTGAGAATACTGGATGCTTGCTGTTGTTTTCATTGTCATTTTTGTCCCAATAATCTTGAAAAGTCAGCTCCCATGCTTTCAATCTGCATAGTTTAATGCAGACCCAGAATCATTTGTCGGTAAGGAATATTCAAGGACTTTCAATATCAATATTAATCCAATAAAGATCAATCCCAAGATTTACGCTTGGACAATTTATATGTTGCCAATCAGACAGTAATCATTACAATTTGTGCTGACTGTCACTTATCTTTCAAAGCGTTGAGCTCTCTTCAAATGTCTCCATTTTCTCTCTCCAGTCTGTGGAGTCAAATATATTTAACCATTTGTTCACCTACAGTTAACAATGGGAATATTGCTCTTGAAGCCTAAAATGAAAGCAGTTTCCACATTTCTTCATTTTGGAATTTAAGGATTTTGTGAAAATTGAAACAAAGAGAAAACTGCACGTTCAAAGATCCCAAGTTCTGTTCACAATATAACTCAGTCACATGTGTCTTTGAAGGTATTGCTGACAAAAGAGATGTCTAAGCTTTTTGACTTGCACTCATCAGGACACGCGCAAGAATACCAATATAAGGAGAAAACAACAATTTACACTGTATGTGAAGAGAGTGCTGATTGGTTAGCAAGTGGCATTGCCATGGAGAATGCATCAATTGATGGTGACTGACAGTAACCGGCCAAGCATTGTTTGAAATTTAAACCAGGCAACTTGACCCTGATTAGTCAAGGCATTGCCCTGAGGAATGATTCAGCGAATGGCTGCCACTTATTTTGTTTAGCTGAAACAGGCATAATGTATGTACACGTTCTTTCTGTCTGCAATGAACAGGGCCCTTAATTAATATGTGTGGTTTGAAATACATGCAAATGCACCACACTGTGTCCCCAACTGGCAATCTTAAATTGGTTGTCAGTGTAATTCTTAGCACATTGAGAATTATTTACCAAATGTTTTCCAATTGCAAAAAAAATCTAATATTGGGCACTGTTTTGAGTTTTGCAAGCACAGCTGGCTGGGTATGTACACTGCCCGTTGTGAACAGTCACTGAGGCATGCTGCTTTTTTATTTGTTCATGGTTTGTGGGAGTTGCTGACTGGACCAGCATTTATTGCCCATCCCCAATTGCCCTTGTAGAGAGCATTTTAAGAGTCAACCACACAGTTATGGATCTGGAGTCACATGTAGGCCAGACGATGTAAGGACGGCAAATTTCCTTTCCTAAAGGACATTATTAATAATTGTTTGATACTATTGCCAACCACTCCGCACTCTCTTCACATACAGTATAAATTGTTGTTTTCCCCTTTTATTGGCATTCTTGCGAGTGTCCTGATGAGTGCAAGACAAAAAGCTTCGACATGTCCCTTTTTTCAGCAATACTCAAGTTCAATACTACCAAACAACTAGTTGGTAGTAAACTGTCTCATGATATTCATAGGAGTGTCATTAAGTAAAATATGACACTGAGCCAAATGAAGAGTTATTAGGAAAGGAAAATTTTGGTTAAAGAAGTAGGTTTTAAGCAGTGTCAAAAACTCAATGATACAAGGAATAGGAGCAGGAGTAAATCATGCAGCCCATCAAACTTGCTCCGCCATTCAATATGATCATGGCTGAACTGGGGTTCAACTCTACTTTCCTGCCCGCTCCTCATATCCTTTGATACGCTGAGAGACCAAAAACCTGTCTATCCCAGTCTTAAATATATTCAACAACTCTGGGATAGATAATTCCAGAGATTCACAACCCTTTGAATGAAGAAATTTCTTCTCATCTCAGTCCTAAAGGAGATGTCTTAAAGGAGGAGGGAAAGATGGAGCAGTGGAGAAGTTTAGAAGGGAAATCTAGAGCTTAGTGCCAAGGCAGCTGAAGGCATGGACACCCAATGGTGGAGCCATTCAATTCTGAGGAGTGCAGAAATCTTGGAGTATTATAGGGCTGGAGGATGTTGCAGAGATGGGCGGTGGGGATGGGAGAGCAAGGCCACTGAGGGATTTGAAAACAGTAATTTTACAGCTGAAGCAATTGTGAACCAGGAGCCAATGCAGATGCGTATTGCACTCTGAATAATTGACTATCCAATGACTGAAATTTTCTTGACAACAGATGTAATTAACTCAACTATCATATGTAGAATTCAAGATCAGGCTGCAATATCACAGAACAACACATGGTGGCTTGAAGGTGCTTCATTGTGGAGTTAAATGCAAATCTTATACTGAATCTGACACATTTAGTTGTTCAAATAAATGTAAAATATGTTTGTCCTGATATTCTGGTCAATAGCAGTCCTTCCTCTACCAAAAGCAGTTTAACTGGCGATTCATCCATAGCTGTTTGTGAAATCCTGTCATGCAGAAATTGGCAGCTGCATTTGCTTAAATACCAGCTACTACACTTTGTAATGTTATGTGAGGCTGGGAGATACTTGTGATAAGGTACTCAAACATGAACATTCTTTCACTCTCTCTTTCTCTTGGTCTCCTAGGAGATGATAAGGTTAATGCAGGTGTTCAAAATCATGAATGGTTTTGATAGGGTAAACTGTTGGCCATGACAGTGGAGTTGGAAACCAGAGGACACAGATTTAAATTGATTGGCAAAAGAACCAGAGGCAGCATGAGGGGCTGGATGCTCTGCCGCTTGCCAATGGGCTTGTACTGGGAGAGCTCATTAAATCCAGCGGGCAGCCTGCACATCACCGACCTACCCACACCTCCCCCCTCTGCAAACGTACCCGCGGCAGGCCTGACATTTTGTGGCCTGCCTGCTAATTGGACAACTGAGGCCCTTAAGTGGGCAATAATTCCCTTAAGGACCTTATCCCACCAATGCCGGGATTTAACTGGCTGTGGAAGAGGCCCACACCAAGCAGTCAGGCAGGCAGGTTCCCCTGCACAGACTGTGGTGGGCAGGTGGGGGCGAGGGTGAGAGTTTCCCTCCTTAATGAGGCCCCCCTGGGACTGTTAAGGTTTTACCCAACCCTGTTGCCCTCTACCCATTGGCCTCTGAAACCCCAGATTCCCCCCCCCCACCACCCCCCCCCCCCCCCAACTCTCCTTGATCCCCTCACCATGGCCTGCCAGCTTGGCACCCAGAGACAGCTCCATACACTAACCCAATTCCCAATCCAACCCCACAAACCTCTCTGTCCCAAATTGCTGGACAATTCTGATTGGCCAGAAGTTCTCTAAGGTGGGATTTCTTGTTCCTAAGGAGCGGAAATCCCACCTCCAATCTATTAACGGACAAACTGGCTGTGAGGCAGCTAGTGTTCCCCTTGGTGAGCTCACCCACCCACCATAGGGGTAGGAAGGTGGGTGGGACCGCGGGGAATCTCCAGCTTCTTATAATTCAGACGGAGGATTTTTTTTTTATACATTGACTTGTAATCTGGAACGCACTGTCTGAATTGGCGTTGGAAGCAGTTTCAATAGTAACTTTCAAAAGAGAATTTGATAAATATTTGAAGGGAAAATATGCAGGACTAATTAAAGTGCAGGGAAGTGGAATTAATTGGCCAACCCTACCAAAGAATAGGCTCAGGTATATGGGCTGAATGGCCTCCCTCTATGCAGTGCCCTTCTATGACTCGGTTTTTCTTTCCCTTTACTTCGTCAAATGGGGTATAATTGTGTTTAATAAATTCAAACAAATGAATATAGTTTATTTTATAGTATATTTAAGCCAAAAATAAATGTTAAAGTGTAGGATAGCGCAACCTATTATATATTGTAGGATATCTCGCCAATGAATTTCATATTTTTATTTATTTATTTAAGAAATATAAGAAATAGGAGCAGGTGTAGGCTATTCGGCCCATCAGACTGTTCCATCATTCAAGGTGATCATGGCTGATCTTCTGCCTTAACTCCACTTTTCTGCCCAATCCCATATCCCTTGATTCCCTGAGAGAAGAAAAATCTGTCTATCCCAGCCTTAAATGTGTTCAAAGATGGAGCTTCCACAACCCTCTGGGGTAGAGGATTCAAAAATTCATGACCCTCCGAGTGAAGAAATTTCTCCTCATCGCAGTCCTAAATGATCGGACCCTTACCTGGATGCTGTGCGCCCATGTTCTAGATTCCCCAGCCAGAGGAAACAATCTCTCAGTGTCCTCTCATGCTTCTAAGAGAATATAGACTGAATTTCCTCAACCTCTCATATCATCCCAGGGACCAATCTAGTAAACCCTCACTCTACCACCTCCAGTGCAAATACACCCTTCCTTAAATATGGAGACCAAACTTTGAGCACTGTCTCCCAGGTCTAGCCTCAACAAAGTCCAGTTAAATTGTAGCAAGACTTTATTTTTCTTGTAGTCCAATCTCCTTGCAGTAAAGATCTACATTTGCCTTCCTAACCGTTTGCTGTACCTGAATGCTAACTTTCTGTGTTGCTTGCATGAGCACACCTAATTCTCTCTAAACATCAACATTTACAAGTTTCACGGTTTAAAAAAAAAAATTGCTTTTCTGCTCTTAGTATCAAAGTGAATAGCCTCTCACTTCTCTAAGTTATATATTGGATGCAACCCTATTCTCCTTGACTTGTAACTTTACTGCATATTTTCACTGTTTTACCAACTTAGGAACATTAGGACCAGGAGAAGACCATCCAGCCCTTCACTCCTGCTCCACCATTTAATTAGACTGTGGCTGATCTGCATCTCAACTCAAATGTAAAGTAACCTCTGAAGATGTCACTCCATCCCTGTCTCAATGGCCACTAGAATTTTTACAGCACTTAAAATAATTAAACATAACATTTGTCACCTCACGCCTGCCAGTGAAGTGTTTGGTGATCTCAGTAGAACTTTGGTCTCAGAGTCAGAATGTCATGGGTTCAAGCTGCAGAGTTTCGAGATGTAAAATTGTTTGTACAGTAATGAAGAATTGCTGCTCCAGTTTGGTCCTTTGGAGTAAAGTAAGTACCTTGCAAAGACACCTGATTAGCAGTTTTCATTGGGCAGGTTATAATTAGCTTGCTGTGTCAGCACTGAAAGTGCTGAATATGGAATTGCCCCAGTTGTCAGCATTCTTCATTTCTAGTCACACTCAAGATTCCATTCCCCAAATAAAACTTCAGACCGGAATCTAAACAAGCAGATCAGCATTGAGGGAATGCTGTGGTGACAGCTAATATATTTTCAATTATGGTAAAATAAAGTTCCTCCCTCCTATTAAGTTTGATATAAAAACAATCCCTTAGCACAATTCCAAAGAGCAGGGTGTTCCCCTGGGAAACGTGCTTTGATTTACTTGTTTGCAGGCCCTTCTGTGTAAGGGAAAAGCTGAGGCATTCACCCTCATAAAACCATAGAACCATTACACAATCGTTGCACAAAAATTGCACAAAAGGCAGTTCAGCCAGTAACCTGTAGCAGCTTACTGCAAGCCCCGCTCATCAGCTGATCCTTAGTCCTGACTTCTTTCTTCCTCTCCAGATAATTATCCAATTCCTTTTGAAAAGCTAGGACTGAATCTGCCTCCACCACACTCTCAGGCAGTGTATTCCAGACCCTAACCACTTGCTGCGTTAATAGTTTTTCCTCATGTCGCCTCCTGTTCTTTCACCAATCGCCTTAAATCAGTGCCCTCTGTTTCTCAAGGCTTCCACCAATGGAAATATTTTCTCCCTTTCTGCTCTGGGCAGACCTCCCCATGATTTTGAACAACCCTGTCAAATCTCGCATCAAACTTCTCTGCTCCAAGAAGAACAGCCCCAGCTCCGCCAGTTTATTCAGGTAACTGAAATTCCTCATCTCTGGAACCATTCTCTAAAGCTTCTACATCCTTTCTGAAGTGTGGTGCCTAGAAGTGGACTCAAAGTTACTAAGCTCATGAAAGTGAATTTACGGAATATGATGCTTTCTTTTACAGACATGGATTGCATATTAGACAAATCTAGTCTCCAAAAAATGACATGTTTGCATATATATCCACCATAGCCAGATTGTCAGCTTCTTCACTCCTGAGGCCCTGCCTCCCGTGTTCTAAATGTTCCATGGACCCCTTGTAAACAACACAAGTACTTTTTCTCTCTATCAAAATATAGTTTTTTTATTAGTCTTGCTTAACCTACAACTTGACTATCTTCTCGCCATTTGCCCTCTTGGGTTGAGTCTCCACACCCTGACTCTCCAGGGACATCTCACATAAGTATCCTTCCATTTGTAAATTATTTGTAAGCAAGCATTTTGAAATATGCAGATACAGTACAAATGTAGTACTGGAAACCATTCTAATTTCCAGGCAGTAAGGCAGGATGGAGGGGCTTTGGGGGGGGGGGGGGTGGTGGTGGGGGGTTTGCGGGGGTGGGAGAGAAGAGGAAGGAATAAGTGAAATCTCATGCACAGGGTGGAGCTTGAGGAGGAATTAGAATCACAAAGGATAAAAGGGCACACAAAGAATTTTGACAACTGATTTGATACACATCATCATTTCACCGAAGAAATAAGAGATGAAGCCTTAAATAATATTAAATAAAAGGAACTTTCATGCCACACAAGTGCCAGACATTGACCATCCCAAACAAGAGAGAATCTAACCATCGCCCCTTTATGTTCAGTGGCATTAACATCACTGAATCCCCCCACTGTCAACATCCTGGGGGTTACCATTGACCAGAAACTGAACTGGACTAGCCACATAAATACTGTGGCTACACAAGCAGGTCAGAGTCTGGGAATTCTGCCGAAAGTAACTCTCCTCCTTACAACCCAAAGCCTGTCCACCATCTACAAGGAGCAAGTCAGGAGTGTGATGGAATACTCCCCACTTGCGCGGATGAGTGCAGCTCCAACAATACTCAAGACGCTCGAAACAATCCAGGACCAAGCAGCCCACTTGATTGGCATCCCATCCACCACCATAAACATTCAGTCCCTCCACCACCGCAGTGTGGACCATCTACAAGATGCAATGCTGTGCTCGTCAAGCCTCCTTCAACAGCATCTTCCAAACCCACAACCTCTAAAGGCCCAAAGGACACGGGCAACAGATACAAGGGAACATTACCACTTGCAAGTTCCCCTCCAAGTCAATCACCATCCTAACCTGAATCTATATCACTGTTTATTCATTGTCACCGGGTCCAAATCCTGGAGCTCCCTCCCTAACAGCACTCTGGGTCTACCTCCACCAGATGGACTACAGTGGTTCAAGAAGGTTTTTCACTCTGGGGGGTAAACAGGAAAGTGGAGTTAAGGCCACAGTCAGATCAGCCATGATCTTAACAAATGGCAGAGCAGGCTTGAGGGGCCAAATAGTCTACTCCTGCTCCTATTTCTTGTGTTCATGTGCTCGTCACCTTCTCAAGGGCAATTAAGAATGGGCAACAAATGCTAGCCTAGCTAGTGCCACTCACATCCCACGAAAGATTAATTAAAAAAAAAAATCAAGGCTGATTCTCAATGAAGATCCATGAGCAAAGACTTAGGACCAGATCTTCACTCCCTGGTCAGGTGTGCAGAGATGGGAGAATTCCCAACTCCGCAAACCTGACTTTAAAAAATGGTGACCCACAGTTCTGATTTTCAGCTGGGCGGGGGGGGGGGGGGGGGGGGGGGGGGGGGGGGGCGGTGCTGTGGGTGGTGGAGGGGGCTGGATCTGAAGTAAGGGTGAGTGAGTCCAGAAGTAGTGAGGAGTCAGAACTGGGCCCTATGTTGGTTGGGTAACTCAGGCACATATAAAAAGTAAGTCACAGAATCACAGAATCACACAGTGCAGAAGAGGCCCTTTGACCCATCGAGTCTGCACCGACATGTGAGAAACACTTGACCTACCTACCTAGCCCCATTTACCAGCACTTGGCCCATAGCCTTGAATGTTATGACGTGCCAAGTGCTCATCCAGGTACTTTTTAAAGGAGGTGAGGTAACCCGCCTCCACCACCCTCCCAGGCAGCGTATTCCAGACCGTCACCACCCTCTGGGTAAAAAGGGTTTTCCTCACATCCCCCCTAAACCTCCTGATCCTCACCTTGAACTTATGCCCCCTTGTGACTGACCCTTCAACTAAGGGGAACAGCTGCTCCTTATCCCCCTTGTCCATGCCCCTCATAACCTTGTAAGCCTCAATAAGGTCGCCCCTCAGTCTTCTCTGCTCCAACAAAAACAACCCAAGTCTATCCAACCTCTCTTCATAACTTAAATATTTCATCCCTGGCAACATCCTGGTGAATCTCCTCTGCACCACCTCCAGTGCAATCACATCCTTCCTATAATGTGGTGACCAGAACTGCACACAGTACTCCAGCTGTGGCCTCACCAAGGTTCTGTACAACTACAACATGACCTCCCTACTTTTGTAACCTATGCCTCGATTGATAAAGACAAGTGTCCCATTTGCCTTTTTCACCACTCCACTAACATGCCCCTCCACCTTCAGAGATCTATGGACACACATGCCAAGGTCCCTTTGTTCCTCAGAACTTCCTAGTATTATGCCATTCATTGAACACTTCCTTGTCAAATTACTCCTTCCAAAGTGTATCACCTCACACTTTTCAGGGTTAAATTCCATCTGCCACTTATCTGCCCATTTGACCATCCCACCTATATCTTCCTATAGCCCAAGACACTCAACCTCACTGTTAGCCACCTAGCCAATCTTTGTGTCATCTTCAAATTTACTAATCCTACCCACCACATAGTCATCTATGTCATTAATATAAATGGTGAATAATAGGGGACCCAGCACAGATCACTGTGGTACGCCACTGGACACTGGCTTCCAGTCATTAAAACATCCTCCTGTCATCACCCTCTGTCTACTATAACTAAGCCAATTTTGAATCCACCTTATCAAATTACCCTGTATCCCATGTGCATTTGCCTTCTTTATAAGTCTCCCATGTGGGACCTTGTCAAAGGCTTTGCTAAAATCCATATAAACTACATCAACTGTACTACTCTCATCTACACACCTGGTCACCTCCTCAAAGAAATCAGTCAAATTTGTTAGGCATGACCTCCCTCTGACAAAGCCATGCTGACTATCCCTGATCAAACTTGCCTCTCCAAGTGGAGATAGATTCTTTCCTTCAAATGTTTCTCCAATAGTTTCCCTACCCCTGACGTGAGACTCACTGGTCTGTAGTTCCCTGGCTTATCTCTACAACCCTTCTTAAATAGCGGAGCCACATTAGCTGTTCTCCAGTCCTCTGGCACCTCCCCCGTGGCCAGAGAAGAATTAAAAGTTTGGATCAGAGCCCCTGCGATCTCCTCCCTTGCCTCCCTCAGCAGTCTGGGACACAAACCATCCGGACCTGGAGATTTGTCCACTTTTAAGCCTGCCAACACCTTCAATACCTTGTCACTCCCCATATGAATTTGCTCAAGAACCTCGCAGTCTCTCTCCCCGAGTTGCATACCTTCATCCTCATTCTCTTGGATGAAGACGGGTGTGAAGTATTTGTTCAAAACTCTACCGATGTCCTCTGGCTCCACCCATAGATTGCCCCCTTGGTCCCTAATGGGCCCTCCTCTTTCCTTGGTTATCCTCTTCCCATTGATATACTTATAGAATATCTTGGAATTTTCCCTACTTTTACCAGCCAGAGCTTTCTCGTATCCCCTCTTTGCTCTCCTAATTGCTTTCTTAAGCTCTACACCGCACTTTCTGTACTCCACTAATGCCTCTGCTGATCTGCTTCCCTTGTACCTGCTAAAAGCCTCTCTTTTTGTTCTCATCATAACCTGAATATCTCTGATCATCCATGGTTCTCTGGGCTCGTTACTCCTTCCTATCACCCTAGAGAGAATATGTTGAGCCTGTACCCTCCCCATTTCCTTTTTGAATGCCCCCCACTGCTCCTCTGTAGATTCCCCCACAAGTAACTGTTCCTAGTCTACCTTGGCCAGATCCTGCCTTATTTTACTAAAACCCACTCTCGCCCAATCAAAAACATTTTTTGGCAACTTGCCTATTTCTTTGTCCATAACTAGCTTAAATTGTACCATAGATAAAAGCAAAAAACTGCGGATGCTGGAAATCCAAAACAAAAACAAAAATACCTGGAAAAACTCAGCAGGTCTGACAACATCTGCGGAGAGGAACAACGAAGAGTCATACCGACTGGAAACGTTAATTGTGTTCCTCCCCGCAGATGTTGTCAGACCTGCTGAGTATTTCCAGGTATTTTTGTTTTTGTTTTAAATTGTACCATGTTGTGATCACTACCACTAAAATGCTCCCCCACCACCACCTCAGCCACCTGTCCGGCTTCATTCCCTAGAATTAGGTCCAGCACTGACCTTGTTGGACCCTCTACATATTGACCTAAAAAGTTCTCCTGTACACATTTCAAGAAATCCACTTCATCCAAACCCTTAACACTATGTCTATCCCAATTAATGATGGGAAAGTTGAAATCACCTAATATAATTACCTTATTGTTATTGTTTTTAAACACCTCCACAAATTGTGCACATATTTGCTTCTTAATTTCCCGCTGACTGTCTGGGGATCTATAATAACACCTAACAACGTGACTGCCCCTTTTTTATTCCTAAGCTCTACCCACAAAGCTTCATTCGATGCCACCTCCAAGATATCATCTCTCCCTACTGCAGTAACTGACTCCTTAACTAATAATGCAATGCCTCCTCCTCTTTTATCTCCTCCCCTGTCTTGCCTGAATATTCTATATCATGGAATATTGAGCTGCCAATCCTGCCCTCCCTCAACCGCATCTCAGTGATGGGTCCTATATCACAATTCCACATGTCAATTCTCACCCTTAACTTATCTGTTTTACATGTAATACTCTTGGCATTTAAGTAGAGGCTATCCAGCCTTGCCTTACTCCCTTGAAGCTTATTGTAGCTGTACTTCCTCTGACTTGATTGTTTTACTGTATTATGATGTATCCCTATTCTGCTAACATTCTGTGTCCCTTCCCCCTGCTGAGTTAGTTTAAACTCCTCCCAACAGCACAAGCAAACCCGCCCACAAGGATGTTTGTCCCACTCTGGTTCAGATGCCGACCGTCCCGCTTGTACAGGTCCCAACTTCCCCAAAAACAGTCCCAGCAATCCAGGAATCTAAATTCCTCCCTCCTGCACCAACTCTTATGCCACATATTCATCTGTGCTATTCTCCTATTTCTGAGCTCGCTAGCACATGGCACTAGGAGTAATCCAGAGATCACAACCTGAGAGGTCTTGCTTTTTAGTCTGCTACCTAACTCCCTGAATCCTTGATGCAAGGCCTCATCCCTATTTCTATCTATGTCATTGGTACCAATATGTTCTATGACCTCTGCCTTATTACTCTCCCCCTTCAGGATGCCCTGCAGCCGTTCAGTGACATTCCTGACCCTGGCACCAGGGAGGCAACGCACCATCCTGGAGTCACGTTGATGGCCACAGTAGTGCCTATCTGTTCCCCTGACTATAGAATCTCTTATTACTATTGTTCTTCCTCTCTTACTCCCCTCCTGTACAGACGGTCTGCTTGTGGTGCCAGAAGTTTGGGTCTGTCTGCACTCCCTGGAGGAACCAGTGCCCTCATCAGCCTCCAAAATGGAAGACAGATTTGCGAGTGGGACCCCAGGGGACTCCTGAACTACCTGCCTGTTTGTCTTGGACTGTTTGGTGGTCATCCTTTCCCTTCCTTCCTCAAGTCCCTTCAGTTACGGTGTGACCAACTCTCTAAATGTGCTATCAACGATGCTCTCAGACTCGTGGATACTCCATAGTGTCCACAGCCGCGTTCCAGCTCTGAAACCTGAGCTTCCAGGAGCTGCAGCTGGACACACTTTCTGCACACAGGCTGGTCCTGGGCACTGGAAATGTCCCCGGCTTCCCATATGGAGCATGGGGAGCACACCACGGCTTTGAGCTCTCCTGCCATGACTTATCCCTTTAAATTAACCCTTTTAAATATATTACTTTAGAGCCCTTATTTCCTGATCCTCGTTACTACAGAATATACAAACTATAAACCACAAAAAGACCTTAAACTATACGCATAAAAGTAGTAAATACTTACCCGATCTTACCCACTACTTACCAGTCATTCCTTTCCCTTGTAGCCTCTAGTGCTGCAGCAGGGCAAGACCACTCTCTGAAGATTTAAGGAGTTGGGTAGCAAAGAAAAATGAAAAGAGCACCTCTTCCCCTCTGCACCAAATTCCCACTGTGCACTAAATTACCAATACCCAGCACTACTCTGGCTGTGTCTCACTTCGGTGTTTCAGGTGTTTCTTAAATAGAGCTGAGGTGAGCTGAGGTGACTCACACTAGTTAAGCTTCAAATGGTAATCAACACCTATTCAGGCCCTAATCAGGCTTTAGGTGATTGACAGTTAAGTCCTCAATGCTACACTTCCCCAGCCTTGGAGGAGATGTTATTGAGTTGTCAGTTGGGTGTGAAAGCTGCAAATGCTGCCCAACAGTCTGATTATCCCAGAACAGATGGCCCATCATCGGCTTCCCCATGACAGAATTGTCATTGCTGCTACCTAATCAAAATTGAGCTGTGCTAAGCCATTGGATTCTCAAGGCACAGCCATGGAGATGGCTTTGCCTTGTCACCACTGCTTGGTGCAGATAAAATGCATTGATTTAGTAAGCTGGTTTGATTCAGTGGATGGATGAATAACATTGCCAGGCTCATTATCCTATCCACTTGCCCTATTGGCTGTTGTCTCTCTGGATACGCCCGCACTATGGACCCTTGACAAAGTCCCTCACAATCGCACAGTGTAGTGACACAACAGTATGAATAAGCTGTTATTGAGCTCGGCACATCACTTTGGAGTGAGAGCCCAATATACACAGCACCAAATTTATGTGCAGAGCCCTCCTTTCAGCGACACTGTTAAGAATATTTAGAGGTGAGATGCTGTGAATGGTTAGTGCATGTAGGCACACAAAAGTGAATTGGAGAAATGTATTTTGATTTGCTCATGACCATTCTTGCCTGGGGATTCTCAGATCAGGACCTGCAGGTCTTAGTTGAGGTGGTCCAGAGGAGGAGAGAAATCATACACCCAGCTAGCCATCAGAAACTGCCTGCCACGACCAAGAAGGCATGGGTTGAGGGTGTCATAGGTGGCAGTTGTGGGTGTCACAGGAGACCAGCAGAGAGTATGGATTCTGTGTCACAAAAGGTTCTGTGACCTGCTACAGAGTTCCAAAGGAAGGGTCACGTCCGCCTGCTGCAGATAAGGTGCAAGACATGACACATATCTCTGCCTCAACATTGAGGCTTGTATGTGTAAGCTGCTCATGTATATGTGCGCAAAACAGGTGTGAATAGGTACTGTGATGCATAGATGTAGTGAAGAGCAATATCTCTGCATGCGCTGTATGCAAGGGTGACAAAAACTCATGTTATCTTTGCAGAGCAAAAGGATGAAGACTGCCAAGGTGATGGTCAGGGCTGGGGGTGGGTCAGCCTACATGAGGCCCATATGCAAATCTTTCTTGCAAAATTGCCCTGGAGAATGCCAGGGTGCCAGAGCAGCTGTCTGTTGGTGATGGTGAATCACCAGTAGCAGGTGGTAAAGGAGGTGTTGAGATTGCCTTGGCACATGGCGATAATGGTGGAGGTCATGCTGTCACTTTGTTGAGCACAATGGAATGTTAGCATGAGAGGAAGCGCGAGGATGGAGTTGATTCATACAGGTACCACAAGCATGGCTGAGGAGGTACATGCATCAGAGCGTGCTTTCACACTGAGAAGGGCTATACCTACGTAATTCCATTTTTGTCACAGGCAGGTCCCAGCTCTGCGCCCTGCCACACTGCCAGTCCACCATCACCACCAGTAATGCTGCAGCATACAACAACTATTCTTGAAACCCTTGCTGGGGCACATCGGAGAGCTTCACCTGAGCAATTGAGGCATCAGAATATCATCTTTAAAATGCCACCAACCTGCTCAATGCGGCTCCTGGCGATACTATGGCTCAGCCTCAGTTTGTGGGGCCCTAAAGGAGGTCATTAGTGAAGTTCCTAAGGAGTAGCCCTTGTCCCCTGGATCTGCAGAGGTGGATGAAATAGATTGGGGAGTTATAAATTGCTTAGTATAAAGGAGGCATGGCAGCTGCCTGGGAATCTTGCACACACTCGAAGAAAGACCTAAATGTGGTCGTAAATCACCTGCACATGATGGAGTGAAATGACTTGTGCTTCATAAAGGTGTCTGCATGCTGAGCTGGGGCCTTTATTGCAACATGAGTACAGTCAATGATGCCCTGCACCTGAGGGAAGCCTGCACTGTGAGCAAAGGCAGTGGATCTCTGAGTATGAGACTCAAAATCCATGGGGAAACAAATCGACTCCCACACAGGAGCGAACAAGGCATTAGTCACTTCCTTAATGCATCGGTGTGCTGCTGACTGGGATATATCAGCCAGGTCTCCTGCTGAACCCTGGAAAGAACCTGTGGCATCGACATTCTGTGTGACAGTTACCTTCACAGTCACTGGCAGGACATGGGGGTCGATGTGTTGTGGAGAGGCGGCAAAGTCATCCGGGGGCCCAGGGTAATGCTCTGGGGACCTGGGTTCGAATTCCACCATGGCAGATGGTGAAATTTGACTTAAAAAAAAAATCTAGAATGAAAAGTCTGATGATGATCACGAAACCATTGTCGATTGTTATAAAAACCCATCTGGTTCACTAATGTCCTTTAGGGAAGGAAATCTGCTCCCCTTACCTGGTCTGGCCTACATGTGACTCCAGACCCACAGCAATGTTGTTGACTCTTAGAAAGTGCCCTCTGAACAAGGGCAGTTAGGGATGGGCAATAAATGCTGGCCTAGCCAGAGATACCCACATACCATGAATGAATATTTTTTTTTAAATTGCTGCTGCACCATGTGACAAATGTCTGTCACAACATCACGGCTCAACCAGAGTCTTCTCTGGCACTGATTTTCCATCGTGCTGAGGTATGATGTCCTCGGTCTGTATTCTTCCCACAGGGTAGAACCTGGTTGTCCTCACTCTCCTCCTTCTCCTCCTCCCTGGTACTCATGCCACAGCCTCTTCCTCCTGACCTTGTACCCTCCCTCTGGCCTCCTGCTGCTCATGTTGAAGCATTCTATGGCCTCTCCATGTGAGGGCGCCATACCTGCCCTCTATGTTACCTCAGATGAAGCACAATGTGCACTACAAAACCACAAATTTATTCCTTCACCTGGGTGCAGCAATCAGTGGGGACAATGAAATATTCCCCTGGCAAAGCAGCAGCCGAACCCTCCCATTTCCTTGGGTCACAAGCAAACAATGGGCATTGAGCTCTTGACATTTCTGGCCCAGTAAATACAAACTGAAATATAAATATGCATGGATACCTCCCCTCCCCCTGGGGTACACTGGTCATCCAAAACAAACACACAAGAAACAGACCTGCTTTGCCCTGATCTGCTCTGGGCATTTTGTGTTCCAACAGAGATGTTAAAATCCGATTTCAGTGGAGGCAGCTGAGGATTTAACCGTCCAGCTGCCTCGGTGAATCCCACATGTATGAAATTTGTCTGGCCTCCAATCCTGCCACCACAAGAGTGGGAAATGCTGTGTTCGGGGGAGGGACTTAGGATTTTCAAACACTTCCGCCATTTTCACCACATCAGAGAGGCTCTCCATCCTGGCTGAAATCTGGCCCAGTGTCATATTTCCTTGCCCTACCCCTTCCCTCACTCTCAGGCCTCTTTTTGCTCATTGTATCCAAACACCAGCTACCATTCCTCGGATGAAGGGCTTATCTTATGAAGAAAGGTTGAACAGGTTGAACCTATACCCACTGGAGTTTTGAAAAATGAGAGGTGATCTCGTGGACACTATAAGATCCTGAGGGGATTTGAGAAGGTGGATATTGGGAGGATGTCTCCACTTGTGGAAGAGACTAGAACCATGTGACATAGTTTAGGAATAAGAGGTCTCATTTTTAAAGAGATGAGGGGATTTTTTTTCCCTCTTAGATGGATGCGGAATTCTCTCTCCCAGGAAGCAGTGGAGGTTGGGTCATGTTTGACTGCTGCCTCACTGCATGAGGACTGAGTTGCTTTGTTTATTTCTCTCTACACTTGAACCAAAAGCTGTGCAAATGCAGAGAGACCCGAGCTCTGATTCTCTCCCATTGGATGAAATCCTGTGACTGGCAAAGTATCTCAGCCACCACCTGTCCCAAGGCTAATACTGATTGGTCTATTATCATACCTGTTCTTTCTACACGTTCTCTGGTTATTTTTGGCAGAACCTTTAATATCTTCCAGTGAACACCTAGGAGTGCATGGACCCCTGTGTCATAGCACCCTTCACTCAAACAGAGTGGATTAAATACTGAAAGATTTCTGTTTCAATCATATTTCCTTTTCAAATACATTTGTTATTGCATTGCAGCCCAGAATGTTGCATGGTAAACTAGAACAGAGAAAGCTAAAAGGAGATTACATAGAAGTGTTTAAAATCAAGAAATGTTCAGTGATTGTGAATGAAGAAAAACTATTTCTAATGCTGAAGAGTAATAACCAGAAAGCAAAGATTTAAAGGAATCAGATGCAATATCAGGAAAAAATGTTTCTACACAGTGCATGGTTACAGTTTGATAGGGTGATGAATACAAATTCAATAATAACTTTCAAAAAGGAATTGGATAACTACTTGAAGGAGAAAGAATTTCAGGGAAATAGAGAAAGATTGCGATAGTGGGGCAAACTGGAAAAGCCAATATTGACCCAATTGGCTGAATGGTCTTCTGTGCTGGTGCTAGTCTATGATTCAATGAAATAAAGGGTGATTAGAGATGAGAAGCAAATACTGGCCATGCCAACAATGTTCATAGCCCATGAAGAAAACAAATTTAAAAAAATGAGGAACAAATTTATTGTACTTTAATTCTGAAATTCAATAGATAGATCTACATTTCAGTGTATTGTGTAGATTTTATGTTATTTAGGCATACAGACACATAATCAGATTTTTTGTTTTGTAAGTGGAACAAAACTATCTAACATTTTCTGCCTCCTTTCTGCTCAATTATTTTGCATTTCTAATTTGAATATAACATACTCCTGTTAACATGTTCATGTGAAAGTTCTTCCCTGCTGTTATAATGATTGCATTAATACAAATGGATTAACACCTTTGTCAAAATAATGGGCAAAGCAGTTTTCTTAAAGTGTGCTAACATGTTTCTTGCTAATGTGCTACAGCACAAATTTCCCTCCATCTGAGCTGATGAAAAATGCTTTCAGTGCTGAAAGTGTAATCACTATCTAATTTATTGCTATGCAATGCATGTTCTAAAGAAGATGGTGGTGTAGTGGTAATGTTGTTGGACTAATAATCCAGAGGCCCAGGCTAATGTTTTGGGGGAAAGGGTTCAAATCCCACCATAACAGCTGGTGGAATTAAAAAATTCAATCAATGACTCGGGAATAAAAAGCTAGTCTTAGTGATGGTGACCATGAAATTATCATCAAATTTAAAAAAAAAAATCTAGTTCACCAGTGCTCTTCAGGGAAGAGAATCTGCTGTCTGTAACTGGCCTGGCCTACATATTTCACCACGAGCTTTGAAATGATGAGCCACTCAGTTCAAGAATAATGGACAATAAATACTGACCCTTGCCTGTGATGCCCACTTCCCACGGAAGAATAAACAAAGAGGTGTTAGAACAAATCAAGAGCTGCTCATACAATGCTTGGGCTGCAAAATAACTGCAATTGGTACAAAGCCATCTCTTAAAAGTTTCAGAATTATGCTTATGTTCTCGGCTTTTTAACCAAAACTAAACCGGAGTTCTCTGCTTCTCCCTTCTGCGAAAATACAAAGTTTTCAGCACAGCTTGATTCTAACCCTTCGCTGCATTCCAAAAGCATGTTTTCATATCAAAAATGCACCCAGGGGTATGACTGTCACATTTACTTTCTGATTAGAAAATAACGCTTCAAATGAAAGTAAAACCGGACCTTCAGTCCCGCCAGTGGCGGGTTTCACTGTGGGCGGGAGTGGAAAACTCAAAGAGGCCAAAAGTCAGATTTCCACTGGCGGAAAAATGAATTGGAATTTTCCCCTCGCCACTTTCATGGCGGGATAATGGCGGGTCGGCTTTCCCGCTGATCCATGTCGGGAATTCCATTTGCACGCATTAGCGGGTCAGGAATACTTGTTAAAAATGCTACCTGCCAGAATCATGTTCCTCTTCCCAATTATGTGCCACCCCAGCAGGAAATTAGACCGCTCTAAATCACGACCAGGGTGAGGGTGGCGTCCACCCTCACTTTGCTTGTGACTTCAAGGTGAGGGTAACATTCAACACCTACCTGCATCGGCGCTGCTCCAGTTCCACAGCGATGTCAGTGTTAGCCCACACTGGGGTGAGGGGCTGTATGGTGGGGCTGCTCACAGTGGCTGCCTCAGGGTTGAGCTGGGCTGCTCACCACGGTTGTGGTGCTACCCCGGCAGGACAGGGTTGTGTGCTGTGAGTCTCAGGCAGGGCGCCACTCCAAAACAGAGAGCAACATGGTGACCAGGGCAGGGGCGGAGGAAGGGATTTTGCGGGGAGGCATGGGAGTGAGAAGGGGGCTTGGTAGGGTTGGAGGGGTGGGCAGATGGAACATTGAAGGTGGAGAAGCTGGATCCCAACAGGGAACTGTAGAACACAGACAGAGAAGGGGGTGGATGGGATTCGATTTGCATGAAGGGAAGAGGATGTACACACACTCTGGAGTACGAAATGGGGGAGGGGGGTTAGTATAGGGCAAGATGGAAGGGTTACACAGGGATTCATGGAGCAGGAGGAAGGGAAACAGTTTAGTGGTCATTCAATGCGGAGCCGGAGAGCTGAGTGAAAGACAATTATAGACCCTGGACTGATGCCAAGAGGTTGGGATGAGAGATTAAAGACACATGGGACTTGTGGGTCATTCTGCAGGGCTATGCATGGCACACACATCATGTTCCTGCTTCAGGGAGGAGCAAGACCTGTGTGTTCAATGTGGATCAGGCATAGTTTGGTGTGCAGGGAGTGGTAAAATCTCACACTTAGTGGTGCTGGGGGTATCTGGCTGGCACTGGGCTGCAGATGGGATAGTCACGGTCAGGGAGGTATCTGCAGCCTGTGACTGGCTACAACGTAATAAAGATAATAAACATACTCGAAACTCTCCTGGGGTGCACACAGCCTTAGGGTGGGGAGTGGTGAGGTCCACATGGGGTATGGGGACATCAATAGTGATGGGTTCAGGGGAGAGGGCTGGAATGTCTACCACAATGACAATGGGATCCAGGGTTACTGAGGGAGGCTGGACGATCACTAGAGGAAGGTCTACCTGCACATCATAAGGTCTAAAGATGATCATGGGGACCCGGACACTAACGGGGGGGAAGGTCGAAGCGGGTCTCAAAGTAAAAATACATCACAACCATCTTGAGAGCCCAATGTTATGACACAGTTTAAAATTGAAACTGGAAAAGAATCTGTAAGGCAGGGGGCTGGGGCCGTGTGGGAGGAGCCAATGGCTGGACTCAGGGGCTGAACAGGGGGCACCCTAACGCTGCCTAGAGTAACAACATGGAAATGGAGTCTGAGCTGCTAAGACTCAGGAAGAGTTTATTGAGAAGGTGCAATAGGACCTACTGGCATTTGGACCACTTCAACATGAGACTGCAGGAGTCATTGGATTCACAATGAAGTTGATCAATTTGAGCATAGACAAAGAGGAATGTGAGAATGAAAGATGCACTGAATGAAGAGAGCACAGCTGCTGGGTATCTGCAAGATGATCAATGAAAGCCCCCAAAGTGCTGTCCTCAGTCACATGGCTAACGGGGAAAAGGATATCCAGTCATCCCAAAAGTGCAGCTTAGGCAGAATCAGTATGCCAGGGTAGACAGGGTAGGAGTGCATTAGATAAGGTTTAATATATCCTAGATGTACTCAAGCCTCTTCCAACCTCTCTGTGATTAAGTTGTCAAGTAGCTGGGCTGGCATCTTGGTTACCTAGACCTGTGAGGTAGTGTCTCAGTTGGAATGCTGGAGCAGGGCAAAGAGAGTAGCACAGGTGCAGCTCTAAGGCATGACAGTGGCTTTCTGGCAGCGATTGGAAGATCTAAAATAGTTGTCCGTTACTCTTGAATCTGTTGGATCTGTCTGTCCACAGGGAGAAAGAGGATTGAATGGTGGATCCTTTGGTCAATGCTACGGTCTTGGTGCCAGTGATCAAGGAGGAGGAGGAGGAGGAGAAGGGCCCGGCACTGCCTAGCACAGCTTCGAGAGGAGGTCCAGCCTGAGGACCATAGTCCAGGGGAGCCCCAGCAGGGCCCGGAGGGTGAGGAGGTCAGACCCATCCCATGGAGGCGACTTGTGTGACCATGGGTCCACCAAAGATGCTGTTCCTACATGGAGATGAGTGAAAGACAATGCTATGCACGTCTTCACTTGTCAAGAGATGTGCTCATATCTGCCTCATCCTGTGGGAGGAGCTAATGCCCCATGGACTGGGAGGACACCCTCTGCCAATGCCCCTGAAGGTCACCGCCTCACTCAATTATTTTGCCTGCGTATCATTCCAGGGATCCACAAGGGATCAACGTGGCATTCCTCAGTCCTCAGCACATAAATGTATCAAGAGGGTGGCGAATGCCCTCTACAGTAAGGCTCAACATCATGCAAACTTCACAGAGGATGAAGTGAGCCGGCTGCTAGATTCCTGGGTTTTGCAGCAATCTTTGGCTCCCCTAGGGTGCAGGGTGTGATCGATTGAACACATATGGCTTTGAAAGCTGCATGGCAGCAGCCTCTGATCTTTGAGGGTTACACTCTGTCAACATTCAACTGGTATGCAACCATCAGAAGCACATCATGCCCATTTGTGCCAGGTACCCTGGGAGTTCCCATTCCCATGATTTACATATCCTGAGGCTCTCCCAGGTGCCCCAGATGTTCGAAGGGTCATGGCGCTTACAGGGCTGGTTTCTTGCCTCTGAGACAATGGGTCATGACACCTGTGTGTCATCCTCAAAGTGCCTTGGAGGAAAGATACAACACAGCGCACAGGTCAATAAGATCCATCAGCGAGCAGACCATTGGCATCCTCATGTTTGGCTGCTCAGATAGGGCTCAGCAGCGCTCTTCACAGAGGGGGTCCACATCATCATGGTCTGTGGTGCCCTGCACAACCTAACGCTTCAAAGGGGAGGTCAGTTGCCAGAGGGAGACATGGAAGAGGCTGAGAACTCCACGGACGATGAAGAGCAGGAAGAGCAGAAACCTGAAGAGGGCGGTGATGAGGAGCTTCCAAGTGAAGATGTGATCGAAGCCACGAGATGCGGAAAATGTGCCCATGACACATCCATAGCCACATGATTCCAGGAGGAGTAAAGTGCAGATGAGGGTACCCAAGCACATTCCTCCTGTCCCTTAATGGCAATGCCAGTGACCTGAAAGGCCTTTACAACCATTAACATCGAGAGCCAAGGTCAACACTGAGCCTTGGACCTCCAGCCCTCATGCTTCACCAGGTCCTAATCTTTGGAAAGGTCCGCAGCCAAAACAGTACATAGCTGCTCTGGGAAGTGAGAGGCAGCACACCAGTGCATTAGTCGGAGCCTCCTGAATGAGACTCTTGTTGCTGCCAGAGAGATGCACACATGGCTGAGGAGACCAACATGGCTGCAGGGCTTGTGCTAATACACAAACAATGAGGACCTCTATTTGATGATGAGACAACATGAGTGGTAACCGTCCAATGCAATTAGGCACACATAACTCCATGGCGTCTTTAATTTTTATATTTCCTGAACACAATTTGCAGTCACTTTCAATAAAGAGGTTGACACATCTCCCTGACATTAGACAAGGGGTGAGTAATTAACATCCGCCAACTAGCCATCACATGAATGTGAGGCTCACAAAGGGAGGCGATTCCGGGGTGGGAGCTTGAGTCATCCTTTCAATAAGAGGCCACATAGATGCATATGCACGACACATTCAAAAGAAAAGACCATTGTCATGAGCAGAAAATCTATTTATAAAGGTGCATGAGTTATTCAGTGTCAACACCTGTAACTCAAAGTGATATCAAGGTTTCTTAATTTTTCTAACCCTACCACTACATTTTGGCCTATCGGCAACATCTGCAGCAGAGGCGGAGGCAGCATACTCACTGATACACCCTGCTGTCTCTGATGATCTTGGTGGGCGTGCATTGGAGGGCTGAGGCCTGGAGGTTCTGACCTGCTTTGGGTCTCCTTCTGTGCACCCTGCTCACCTTGTTCAGCTGGAAGTGATGGGGTCACAGGCAGAGGGGATTGGGATCGGCTGAACAGTGGCAGAGTCACCTGAGTGGATGGTCCCAGGGTGTGCAGCTGCTGGCCCTCCTCTCTGTAGGTACCTGAAAGCCCCTGCCTGGCTCCTGGAAGAGAAGGGGCACTTGAAGGGAGGTTGAGGTGCACCACTCCCCCTTTTGCCTAGCCACTGGCGGATCCCACCAATGCCTACAGAGATGGAATGAAGGTCCGAGCGCAAATCTAGCACGGTCTGCTAGACCGAGGTCTCCAAGGTGGCACCATCCTTCCCATGGAGACCTTTAGGCATTTGCTTATAGGAGCCATAACATCAAACAGAACGCAGATGGGCTCCTTTATCCTTCACTCCAGTCTGTTGACTGCCTCTTGCAACTCTGCCTGATGTTCCGCTGTCGCCTCTCGATGTACCTCCCACATGTTTGCAACCCCGCTTCCAGAGGCTCATCATCTGACTCGGACTCAGTGGGCAGCTTCTCTCCAGCAGTCCTCTGAGTTCCAGAGACCTGGACTCTCACTGCCCCCAACTGCTGTAGGGAAATGTCTGTGAGGTGTTCTTTAGAAAGTGAGCATGAGCCTCATCGAGATCTATGACCCGCCGAGGTTTGTGTCTCTGCACTGGTGGAGGGTTGCAGATGAACACAGTGACGGGTCTTCTTCAGATGGGTCCTCAGTATCCTCCTCTGAGGTGGCCTTGGGACTGGGGCCTACGTTGCCTGTGCTGCTCTGTCTGGACCTGCTGCTGCCTGCAAGAGTGAGAAGATAGATTTAGTTCATGAACCGCCTGAATACAACATAGCGTGTTGCTCACTGAGAATGTCAGGACGTGAGCAGCTGATGGAGGGCCCATCCGCACTGGGTTTCTGGGAGAGGCCAATCTCGTCATCCTCACAGGAGCAATCTCTGTCCTCCCCTGCCAACTCGGCAGCATTCTCCTCGAATTTGGAAAGCTCCTGGATGTTGGTCATCCCTTCTCCCACCTGGGATCTCCCCCTCTTGTTGTAGACAAGTTTGGCTTGCGAGGAGACGCATGGATGGGATGTGATGTGAAGGGATGGGGGAGAGATTGGGAAGCATGTGTGCCCCCTGGGTGTGCTGAGCACCGCCGGCAGTTAAGGCCGAGGATGCCATTTGTGTAGGATGATAGATGAGATGCTGGTGAATAGGCTTTCAGAGCTGATATCTCCCTCGCTAATATTGTGTGAGATCCCCGAGCTATGTGATGCTTTGAGTGCAAAATGTCATTGTGAGAGTGTGAGTATGGAATGAGATGAATGTGGACTTACCCTGGCGGAGTGGATGAAATTATTCATCCTCTTTCTGCACTGGGCGACATTTCTCTGACGTTTGCCTGCAGCGCTGACCTCCTTCATGACCCCATCTCCCAGGCCCTTGAGGTGAGGTCGGCAGACTTTCTGGATGCATCCCTGGGGAAAAGAACCTCGCGGTGCTGCAAGACGCCTCTACTTAAAGCCTCCAGGGAACCGTAGCTAAACCTTGGTACGCTCTTCTTGTTCCTTGGGGCCATCTCTGGAATTTCTGACCACACAGCTGGGCTGTAGGAAGTAATGTGTGCATTCGGGTGGCGTATAAATATGGCACCGGAAACGTCGACCCCCATGAGGTGATGGCGGGATGATAAATCAGTGCCCCCCCCCACCCGCCCCCCCCGCCATGTGATTCAGCGAGCAGCTCGTCCACGCATAATTCATGACGTTTCAAGCAGAAGATTGGTTGTGAAAACCCGACCTGCCAATCAGCAGGAAACTCACCGCTAACCCCATCCGCTATCACACTTCGTCTCCAGGGGGGTGGGCAAGGGGTGGGGGACAGGAGCGGAATCACACCCAATAGTTCTGATCAATAGATAGTACATCTTTGCAAACCACTGAGGAAATCACCAGTCAACAGATGCTAAGTCAGAAAATTAGGCCATTGTACAGTGTAGTATTATGAATCATTGCAGCTTTTAATATTACAGTAGTCATGTTTCACATATCCTGGAAGGAGTTAAACTTATGTCCAGAAATATGAAAATAAATGTCAGAAATAAATAGAGTGTAAACTTAGGCAACAGAGAAAATTATGTTATTGTAAGTTTAATATATCATAGTTTTGCTTCGGTAGTAGGCAAATAGGCCAAGTGTTAGATAATCATTAGTGTGCTAATTCCTATAGAAATATTGTTGATCTAAGTGAAACCTTCACTTTAATTGCGTAAAACATGCATTAATGTTAAAGTGGAATACTGATATGAAAACGCTTGGGAAAGCAGAATCTAGTTTATAGCATCAGGAAGGAGATGGAAAAATATCTTTGTCCAACTAAGAGTCATTTCCCAACCCTATCTGTTCTCCATGGACAAATGCTTCCTTTTCATAAGCTTGGATTTCACCTGAATGGAAATGACCCAGCAACTACAGAGACACTTACCTTTCTTTACCTCCCAAAAGAGTTGATTCTTTCTCTGGGTGGTAAATGGCTGTGATGTTTGGTATTATGCAGTTGGGTACACAGTCCTAGGCTGACAAATGTCATGAGCTCATTTGTAGGAGTTGCATGCTAACTTACACAACTCAAATGCTGCAATTAAAGTTTTGGGCATCAAATTGAACCTTTCACAGAAAGTGCAGAGAAAAAATCTGTAACACGGTGAGTAGGCAGGTAATAGCTAATCTATCGAAACTCTGAATCTGTACTGTGTTGCTCAGTGGGGAATTGGTTATATACAAGCTGCAGTATAAGCAATTAAGTATTTAGGATTAGTTATGTATTAATTAATAAAAGGTAAATATTTGTGTTCCGTAAATGTTTCCTCAGTGTATAGCAATATAAAAAGTAGATCTTGACAATGGATGTGTCGAGTATAGTGTTTTCTTTCAGTTTCTAAGTTATGGAGCATTCTCTGTAGTGCTTTTTTCAGACAGAAGGAATATGTACACAAATTGCGCTTATTTCAACTATACAAAATAGGCGATAGCCATTCTCTGGTTCACTCCCCAGGGCAATGCATTGACAAATCAGAGTCATCCTGCCCGGTTTAAATTTAAACAAAGCTTGGCAGTTACTTGTCAGTCATCAGTTAACTGGTGCATTGTCCATGTCAATGCCTCTACCAAGGAGAACTTGCCAACCAGTCAGCACTATCTTCTCAGGAAGCATAAATTATTGTTACCTTTACGTTCGGTATTCTTGCAAGTTGTCCTGATGAGTGCAAGACGGAATGTTTCAACAACATGTCTTTTCTCAGCAATACTCAAGTTTGTACCACCAAATGACTATATGTACTATTCTGCTTTTGTTGCCTTCTGCTGTCTTTCAAAACCTTTGCCAATTCTTCATGCTATTTATTACCAGAATGAAACTAACAAGTTGTTTCATGTGTTGCTCTTCACTATATTGTTGACAGGAGTATTCAAAGTTTGCATATTTCACTGTTGTGTTATTCAATAACAATGTAGACAAATCTGCCTGTTACTCTGTACCTGTCAGCTCCTGTAGTGACAGTGCTGGTCTCTCTTCCACTGCAAGAACTTCGAATATTTACAGATTAATACTTCACAGACATCTTCTTAATTCCATCTCCCACAGTGATAACCACAAATGTTCCTGTGTAAAGCATCACCACTACTGTATGTCTACAGCCAGCCCAGGCAGCCAAGGGAGCACGGTATGTGGTGTAGTAATTGAATCATTTTTTTGTGCGACTTTATTAAAGTGCAGGATGAAACAAGTGATATTTGTAATGCATGGGCTATTAAGCAGTATTGTGAGAGTAAATAAGTTTTTTCTAAATATTCTGATGATTGCCTCTTGCAATGACAGTTATTCTGTGGTGCACAGGTCAAAATGATAGTGAGGGATTTTGACCGAAAGCCTTGAAATGTCTTTCAAACTAGTCAGCTGTTCAATTTGCTAGTCAATTATGAAACATTGTCAAGATAAGTTGAGTGGGTGCCCCATGCATAATGAAAATTCTTATTAAGCAAATGAATTACTTATTTCACAAAAATTCCATGTCAGATCCTCTGATTTGAAGACAAATTTGGATCCAATTCATGACCCACAAATCAAAAGCATAAGCTAGGTCTTCATGACCCTTCGACAGAACTAGGTGAATCCAAGGAAGAGGTGAAATATAAGCTGGTTTAAGTTGGGGGGGTGGGTGGGAGGGGGGGGGGGGCGGTGGGGTGGGCGGTTGGGTGGGGGGAGAGAAGCGGAGGGGGGTGGTGTCGTTGTAGGGACAAACAAGCAGTGATAGAAGCAGATCATCAAAAGATGTCACAGACAACAGAACAAAAGAGCACATAGGTGTCGAAGTTGGTGATATTATCTAAACGAATGTGCTAATTAAGAACGGATGGTAGGGCACTCAAGGTATAGCTCCAGTGGGTGGGGGGAGCATAAAAGATTTAAAAATATTTAAAAATAATGGAAATAGGTAGGAAAAAGAAAAATCTATATAATTTATTGGAAAAAAACAAAAGGAAGGGGGAAGAAACAGAAAGGGGGTGGGGATGGAGGAGGGAGGTCAAGACCTAAAGTTGTTGAATTCAATATTTGGACAGAAGTCCTCTCCCCGTTCAACAGATCCTTTCACCCACCTCCAATATTCTCCCTCCACCTGGACCCCTCCCTCTGGATTCTTACCTTCTCTTGATCTTTTCATTGAGAACTGTCGGCGCGACATTAGTCGTCTCAATTTCTCTGCTCCTCTCACGCATTCTAATCTTTCTCTCGCTGAAGTTACTGCACTCCATTCTCTCAGGTCCAACCCTGACATCGTCATCAAACCCGCTGACAAGGGTGGTGCTGTTGTTGCCTGGCGCACTGACCTCTAACTCGTGGAGGCTGAGTGTCAACTTGCAGACACTTCCTCCTACCTCTCCCTGGACCATGACCCCACCACTGAACATCAAGCCATTGTTTGCAGGACTGTCACTGACCTCATCTCCTCTGGGGATCTTCCTCCCACAGCTTCCAACCTGATAGTCGCCCAACCTCGGACGGCCCGCTTCTACCTCCTACCCAAAATCCACAAACAGAACTGTCCCGGTAGACCAATTGTGTCAGCCTGTTCCTGCCCCACGGAACTCATTTCTCATTATCTTGACTCCCTTTTCTCTCCCCTTGTCCAGTCCCTTCCCACCTACATCCGTGATTCCTCTGACACCTTACGTCACATCAACAATTTCCAGTTCCCTGGCCCCAACCGCTTCCTCTTCACCATGGATGTCCAATCCCTCTACACCTCCATCCCCCACCAGGATGGTCTAAGGGCCCTTAGCTTCTTCCTCGAACAGAGGCCTGAACAATCCCCATCCATCACTACTCTCCTCCGTCTGGCTGAACTTGTTCTCACACTGAACAATTTCTCCTTCAACTCCTCTCACTTCCTCCAAATAAAAAGTGTGGCTATGGGTACCCGCATGGGCCCCAGCTATGCCTGTCTCTTTATGGGGTATGTGGAACATTCCTTGTTGCAGTCCTACTCCGGCCCCCTTCCACAACTCTTTCTCCGGTACATCGATGATTACTTTGGTGCTGCTTCGTGCTCTCTTCGGGACTTGGAAAAATGTATTAATTTTTCACATGGTCCATCCCTGACACTTCCCTTCCCTTCCTTGACCTCTCTGTCTCAATCTCTGGTGATAGACTGTCCACTAATATCCATTACAAGCCTACCGACTCCCACAGCTACCTCGACTACAGCTCCTCACACCCCGCTTCCTGTAAGGACTCCATCCCATTCTCTCAGTTCCTTCGCCTCCGTCGCATCTGTTCCGATGATGCGACCTTCAAAAACAGTTCCTCTGACATGTCCTCCTTCTTCCTTAACCGAGGTTTTCCACTCACGGTTGTTGACAGGGCCCTCAACCGTGTCCGGCCCATCTCCCGCGCATCCGCCCTCACGCCTTCTCCTCCCTCCCAGAAACATGATAAGGTCCCCCTTGTCTTCACTTATTACCCCACCAGCCTCCGCATTCAAAGGATCATCCTCCACCATTTCCGCCAACTCCAGCATGATGCCACTACCAAACACATCTTCCCTTCACCCCCACTGTTGGCATTCCATAGGGATCGTTCCCCCAGGACACCCTGGTCCACTCCTCCATCAACCCCTACTCCTCAACCCCCACCTATGGCACCACCCCATGCCCACGCAAAAGATGCAATACCTGCCCCTTCACTTCCTCTCTCCTCACCGTCCAAGGGCCCAAACACTCCTTTCAAGTGAAGCAACATTTCACTTGCATTTCCCCCAACTTAGTCTACTGCATTCGTTTCTCCCAATGCGGTCTCCTCTACATTGGAGAGACCAAACGTAAACTGGGTGACCGCTTTGCAGAACACCTGCGGTCTGTCCGCAAGAATGACCCAAACCTCCCTGTCGCTTGCCGTTTTAACACTCCACCCTGCTCTCTTGCCCATATGTCTGTCCTTGGCTTGCTGCATTGTTCCAGTGAAGCCCAACGCAAACTGGAGGAACAACACCTCACCTTCCGACTAGGCACTTTACAGCCTTCCTGACTGAATATTGAATTCAACAACTTTAAGTCTTGACCTCCCTCCTCCATCCTCACTCCCTTTCTGGTTCTTCCCCCTTCCTTTTGTTTTTTTCCAATAATTAAAATAGATTTTTCTTTTCCCACCTATTTCCATTATTTTTAAATATTTTTAAATCTTTTATGCTCCCCCCACCCCCACTAGAGCTATACCTTGAGTGCCCTACCATCCATTCTTAATTAGCACATTCGTTTAGATAATATCACCAACTTCGACACCTATGTGTTCTTTTGTTCTGTTGTCTGTGACATCTTTTGATAATCCTGCTTCTATCACTGCTTGTTTGTCCCCACAACCACACCAACCCCCTCCACTTCTCTCCCCTCACCCAACCCCCCACACCGCCCCCTCCACTTCTCTCCCCCCACCCAACCCACACCCCCACCCACTTAAACCAGCTTATATTTCACCCCTTCCTTGGATTCACCTAGTTCTGTCGAAGGGTCATGAGGACTCGAAACGTCAACTCTTTTCTTCTCCGCCGATGCTGTCAGACCTGCTGAGTTTTTCCAGGAAATTCTGTTTTTGTTTAGATTTCCAGCATCCGCAGTTTTTTGTTTTTATTTTTAAGCTAGGTCTTGTGTGGTAGCAAAAGTATTATAATTATAGAGCACTTGGTCTTGCTACTTCATCCAGACAACTCTCGTATAAATCATAGATGTCCAGCACAATATTTTAATATCATAAGCAAGTTCTTCAGATTATATTTCCTAATGAAAAAAAACGGCATTGGGAAAATCACTAGTCCAAACATTTTAGTAGTGGAATGTGGGACATGGCAAGAATACACACAGGAAAACAGTTCAGCCAATTACTGCCCCTTGCCCTTACTGGTTATTTAGCACAAAGGGTTGTTGGGAAATATTCTAATTGTTAAGCAGGTGTACACTTTGGTTGTCGGATGCAGAATGCAATTTCAATTTATTTGTCTGTAACATGACCTCATAATTCTATGATATTCCATCACATCATATTGATAAAATAAAACAAATCTTCAGCTTGTTCTAACAAGCTCAGCAATCTTGCTAAAATAGTGTTTTTAATCTGGAATCCACCTTATCAGAGTTCTAAAAATTAGGCTTTTGCTGTACACAATGCCTTTCTGAATTTGCTTTCTTAATTTACTTGACATTTTTTCATATCTTTATTCATGGGGTCTGGTCAGCATGATATTTAATTTTGAACTGGCATTATTGCTGATATTTATTCACACCTCTTGCCATTCTCCCTTCATTAACTGGTCAATTAGTAACCCAGAGAACTAGGAACCCTGATAGCTAGATGTTTCCAGTGACAGAAAGCTCAGTAACCAAATGATGCAGATTTAAAGTGATTGCCAAAGGAGCTAGAGGCGACATGAGGAAAAATTAAAATTATGTACTGAGTTTTTGTGATCTGGAAATCACTGCCCAAAAGGATGCTGAAAGCAGATTAAAGAGTAACTCTCAAAAGGGAATGGAATAACAGCTCAAAGAGGAAATAATTACCCAGCAAAGAACAGGGACAGCGAGATGAGTTTGATAGCTCTTTCAAAGAGCTGTTATGATATGGCAGGTTGTATTTGCCAGACTGACCAAATCCCAAAGAGAAACTTGGCCAAGCTAACACAACAATTTTGCTATTTGTATTTATTACGAGAAGGTATGTGCACCAAAATCAGAAGTAAAGAGCCCATTACCACTTTTGGAAGTTATAAAGATTAAATTAAAACATTTATTAACAAAAAAATGAAAAAGTTACACATACAAGCTTACAGTAACATAGTTAAACTTAGTCTTATAACAGTTCCCAAAAGATTTCTATTTAACTACATATCCCTTTTCAGGCAACAGTGCAAATAGATTTATAATGTATAAAACATGTAACAATATCACCACAAGCACCCACCATTGCCATAACGGAGGTATTTTACAGTTTCTCTCTCCCTCTTACTCAACAATGGAATCCAAAACAAAACCTTGTTCTCTGGAAAAAGCAAACACTTATCTGGGGTAGCTAGAGGTTGCTTCTTTGGAGGTCTGTTTTACACAGTCCACCTTTTCAATATCTCATATGACTACTCACACATAGCTTTCAATCTTTCCTTCAACATATTTCTCTTCTTTGATCACCAAATCCCACTATTTCAGCCTTACTTTGGAAGTTACTATTCCCAGAATATAAAAATCTATTGTGTTTCCATCTTGTCTTTGCTTTGGGGGGTCAATAAAACATGATATCCCCACCACTTGTTTACCTTTGAACTCCTGCAAGATACAACCATGTTCATTGTCACATTCTAATTCCCCTTTGAAATTCAAACAACCTCTCATCTTTTCTACTAATGCTAATGTTAGCTCATCCATTTTCATTTCAAAATACCTGCTTTTAAATCTAATCACTTTTATGATTTAAACCTTGCAGCCTGGCTGTCTTCAATTTAATTAGTCACACACACAAACATACACAAAGCCTCCACAAACCTGCTTCAGTATTCCACAGTTATATTAGGAGAAAAACAACATTTCCTTTACAGAGCTGACACAGACATGATGGACTGAATATCTTCCTTTGGTGCTGCATTATTCTAAGCTTCTTGTTTATGTTTTCCTCCTCCCACTAACGTGAGTCTACCCATCAAACAGATTTAGCTGCGGTATTTATGGAATATATCCTAACCATAGCAAGAGTTTCAACTATTAACTTTCTATTTCATGTCTGACAAACAGGTGCCCAGCATTTGAAAAATCAAGAGTGGATGTATGGGATGGGTTGACATACCCACACCAGGAACGTCCAAGCTCTGCCTGATGCCATTTTCAGGAAAGCCTGTGATTCGGTGAGCATAGCACCTGCCTGAAACATGCTTAAATATGTAATCCAGGATTATACATTGTTACGATCCTAGCCGCTGTTAATACAGATCCCAGCATGAAACCCGGCTTGATAGATCCTATTTTCTCTTTGAAACCGTGGAGGAAGTTGCTGAACAAATTCATAGTAGTCCTCTGATGAACTTTTAATACAAAGAATAAAATATTTATTAAAACAAAAAAATGAACTATATTTCACCAGATAAAAAGGTTGTAAATATCTCAACACAAACCGAAGAAGTCGATTCAAATTCCCACTATTCCTTTACCCCAGCAATACCTTTGCAGGCACACAAACCAGTGAAGAATTACCACTAGCCTGACACAAAGGCTTCTTGCTTGGGACTGGCACAGTTGCAAATGGTTTTCTTCTGGTGAATTCCTGAGCATTCACTCGATGCTTCTCACCCAACTCGTATCTCTCCCTGAGAAACCCAGAAACTGCACTCTAAGCTCACTGTTTCTTCAACTGCAGAGCAAACAAATGAACTCATTAAACGCAGTCTTCTAGTAGCACCTCCGCTGAACTGATCACTTTACTGCGTCCCGTAACTGATTATCCAGTTAATTACTGTCACACTAGCCAAGTAGTTTCTTTCTCCTTAGAGACCTTAAAATCTCTGTCTTCTCTCTCTGACTCTCACTGAATACCCACTCTTTCAAGTCCTCTCTTTTCTGTGACTGTGTCACTGGGTCACTGTCGCCAGGCAACAGCAAAGCTTTTTTCTATTTTTTTTTAAAGAATCACTGAACTTTAATCTCTTCCCACCCATCTCTTTGACTTTAGGGGTTAGAAGGCCTCATTAAAAATGTATATATGGAAACAAACCCAATCTTTTACTCACAAGTCTATTGAGGCTTAAAATTAGAAATAGTTCATAACAACTTGGGTTGCCTATCCAAATTGCAATTTTTAGGTAGAGGTGCAGTAGGTCCAATGTGTATTTTGACCAGTTATCCCAGGTGTCTGACCAAATTAACAGTTGAGGAAATGTATGTGTCCCACCAAGAGTTGGATCACCTGGCCCATGCAAGAACCCCCCTAGGATGATCTCCCTTCTTGACCAGACCTGCCAGCTGGCTTGACAGAATGACTGCTAATCATCTTTCTGCCCAGAACCAATGAGCTAGACCAAACAATAAAGGTCCCAACGTAAAATGATTCAGGCATCCTGATGTAATGTGGTTCAAACATTCCACCAGCATTATATCCATTTCAGGTGGAAGTTAAAGATGGAGTCCACTGAAATTAGGGTAAAACTAATCAGTCTGGGGTCAGTTCATCAATAGTTTCTCAACACAAACTGCAGACATCCCACTTCACCTTTTAAGCGGAAAGTTAGATCAGTTCCAGTGATGAAATGGATCAGCTGTTAACCACTCAATCTTAAATACTCAAAGCTAGAAATTTCACTTGTTAATATGCAGAGATCCCCCTTTTGCTGATCCAACTACATCATAGGGATGAAGAAACATTGAAATTCAGTATGACTGAAAAGAAAGAGGCATGCTGTTGAAGCTGTTCATCTTGCACTCATCAGGACAGACACAAGAATGCCAAATTTCAAAGGGAACAACATTTTATACTGCATGAGAAAAGGGTGCTGATTGGTAGGCATGTCACCTCTGATTGGTTGAGGTGTTGCCTTAGGGAATGCACCAGGGAACTGTAGCCCCAATGCTTTTGTTTAATTCAAAAAAGGCACAATGTTTGGACAAATTCCTTTTGTCTGCAAAGGACAGGTCCCTGCATATGGATACATGTAGCATCTAGCGAGCGTAGGTAAGCCATATTGTGAACCCAACTGATAATCTTTAATTTGTTGTTAGTGTAATTCTTAGCACACTCAGGATTGGTCAGCATGTGCTTTCCAATTGTGGAATCACATCTAATGTTAGACATTATGTTCTGAGTTTTGTAAGCATAGTCTGGCTGAGTATGGTCAGCACTCTGCCTATTGTGAACAGACAAAGGGACTTGCTGTTTGATACATTCTACCAGTTATTGGGATGCACAGCCTATGTACCTGGCATCATATTGACACTGAAATTCATATACCACATAATTTATTTGTGTCATAGACATAACATCTTTTTGGCTTGATGGCAGTTTCCTGTCAGTGAAAATACAACTCGTGTTGCACTGCATGGCAGCAGTGTAATCTGAGGTAGGCTGGGCACTTTCAAGTCTGAAAGTGGCAGCTTTAGACACATTCATGAGTATGTGCGATACACAGTGAGCAATGATCTGATCGATGTGGCCATTATCAGGCAATGAGGCAGGAAACATTAAAATGCTTCTACCCTTGAATGCACATTGCTCTCACTGCAAACATAACCAAGCCAACAAAGCCTGAATGTAGCAGTGTACTCATTCTGCAAGTAGCATGTCTTCAAATTATACAACTTAGTTCATGAAATGTAGATGTAAATAAAAACTCCAAATAAAACTGTTCAAAATTTTTAAAGAAAAATATTACTCAAAGACTAGTTTGAATCCATTACATTCTACCATTGCAGATCAGAGGCTGGGAACCCTGCTGTGAGTAACTCACCTCCTGACTCCTCAAAGCCTGTCCACCATCTAAAAGGTACAAGTTAGGAGTGTGATGGAATACTGTCCATTTGCCTGGATAAGTACAACTCCAACAACACTCAGGAAACTCAATACTATCCAGAACAAAGTAGCCCACTTGATCAGGACGCCATCCACCACTTTAAATAATCCCTCCCTCCACCGCTGATCCATCCAAATGATGCACTGCAGCAACTCATCAAAGCTCCATCAACGGCATGCTCCAAACCCACAATTTCCGCTAGCTGGAAGGATAAGGGCAGCAGGCACATGGGAACATCATCACCTGCAAGTTCCTGTCCAGGTCACGATTTTTGTTATTCGTTCACAGGATGTGTGCTTCGCTGGCTGGGCCAGCATTTATTGCCCAGTCCTAGTGGCCCTTGAGAAGGTGGTGGTGAGCTGCCTTCTTGAACCGCTGCAGTCCATGTGGTGTAGGTACACCCACAGTGTTGTTAGGAAGGGAGTTCCAGGATTTTGACCCAGCGACAGTGAAGGAATGGTGATATATTTCCAAGTCAGGATAATGAGTGGCTGGGAAGGGAACTTCCAGGTGGTGGTGTTCCCATCTATCTGCTGCCCTTATCCTTCTAGATGGTAGTGGTCATAGGTTTGAAAGACACAATCTACGGAGCTTTGGTGAATTCCTGCAGTGCATCTTGTAGATGGTACACACTGCTTCCACTGTGCGTCAGTCATGGAGGGAGTGACTATTTGTGGATGTGGTACCAATCAAACGGGCCACTTTGTCCTGGATGGTGTCAAACTTCTTGAGTGTTGTGGGAGCTACACTCATCCAGGCAAGTGGGGAATATTCCATCACACTCCTGACTTGTGCCTTGTAGATGATGGACAGGTTTTGGAGAGTCAGGAGGTGAGTTAGTCATTGCACAATTCCGAGAATCTGACCTCCGCTTGTAGCCACAGTATTTGTTTGGCTAGTCCAGTTCAGTTTCTGGTCACTGGTAACCCCCAGGATGCTGATATTGGGGGATTCGTTGATGGTAATGCCATTGAACATCAAGGGGCGATGGTTGGATTCTCTCTTCCTGATTTGGAACTATATGACCATTCCTTCACTTTCATCAGTCAAAATCTTGGAACTCCCTTCCCTACTGCACTGAGGATGTACATATGCCAGATGGACTGCAGCAATGTAAGAAGATGGCTCACCACCACCTTCTCAGGGGCAACATTGTACACCAACATCCCATGAAATAATCAAAACATTATATCACCAGAATAAGACTAGATATATTAAAGGTATCCCTGCAGAATATTTATTAAGGAAATTCATCTTTTTTGTACCTGCTTGAGAACATTACTCTGCTTTTTAGCCAAAATTTAAATTATATATTGAACAAGAAATAGTAGCCTCCCACCATAACAGTTCATTGCCATGCTATTTCAGGCACTGAAGTGCTGATACTGTTAAATTCATGGGAATAAACAGAGAAAACAGTTTGCCACTCATTGATATTGCAGTCTGATCTCTCAACTTCACAATATCACACCATCTCATATTAGTGGAAGAGAAAATTAAAATTGTCAGATCAAATAGAAGTTGAGATTTTCTAAATGGTGAGATACTAGGAAAGCTACAGGACAAAAGAGATTTGGGAGTCAAGGAAGGCAAACCATTAAAAGACAGCAGACATGTATAAAAGAACAGTCAAACAGTTGAATGGAATGCTGACCTTTATCCCGGGGATTTAAATAAAAAGGGAGTGAAGATATGCTTCAGGTGTGTAGAGCCTCTGTAAATCCCCACCTGGAGCACAGCATTCAGTTTTGCTCACTGCATCTTGGGTCAAACTGATGGCCTTCCAGGGTATACTGTGAAGATTCACCACAATGGTACCAGAGCTTAGAATTAAATTATGATGACAAGTTACATAAAATTGGCTTATATACCCTTGAGTTTATGGGCTGAATCCTTAAGATTGGATGGGCAGGTCCTTTAATTACTTAATTGATCCTGTCAATAGCCTCAATCAGCGGGCCCCTGCCTTCCTGAAAATTTAAATCGGGCGTGGTGACTTCTGGAGTTCCCCCCAACGTCACTGTTGGCAAACAGGCCTCGCCCCCACTCGCTGACTCGTAAAATTCTGCCTTATGAGTTTGAGGGGGTGATCTGATCAAGATGTTTAACATATTAAAAGTATTTGATAGCTTCCCCATATCTACCCAATTTCCTCTTATGGAGAAATCAAGAATACGGAGTCATAACCTTAATGTTATGACCTAGCCATTCAACAACAAAATCAGGAAGCATATTCTTCACTTAAAGGGTAGTAGAAAGATGCAACTGTCTTTGCAAAAATCAATGTGGGCACTGAGGGACATGTCGAGCATGCAAGAGTAAGAGATGGTTGGGAAAAAAGGTGTTCCCTGAGGAAATTGGGGGAATAAGAACCCTCTTGTAAGGTGGGTAAATGGTGGCATAGCAGTGATGTCACTAGGCTAGTAAACAGGCTAATACTCTGAGGACATGGGCTCAGATCTGAACACTGCAGCTGATGAATTTAAATTCCATTAATAAAATCCAGAATTGAAAGCAAATCTCAGGAATGGTAACCATGAAACCATCATGGGTTGTTATACAAACCCATCCATCCTTCAGGGGAGGAAATCTGCTCTTGTTTCCTGGTCTGGCCCACACGTGATTCTAGAGCCACAGCAATGTGGTTGACTCTTAACTGCCCTCTGCACTAGCCTAGCGAGTCAAGGGCAATTAGGGATGGGCAACAAATGTTGTGAACACCAAGATGCTATAAAATAATACAGAAATAAAATCATGAAAGAGGATTAGTTTTGTTAACAAACTGCATCTTTCATGATAAAATTGCGTGAGTTAGCAAGTCTGTAAGGAATGCAATAAAATAAAGAATAATAAGATCCTTATTTTGCTTTGATAAATATTGCTCAATGACCATTGCCCCTTCAAAGCAATTTGATAGCTTGCTGATATCCAATTACCACCCACAGGAGGTGTATGTTGTCATGAAATCCATTGATCTGTGTGTCCCTGGGTGTTAAATTAGAAGTGTGTCGAGATTGTAACATTTCAGGTGCAGGATGTTCCAATTCTTGTTGCATTGGTAACAAGCCTAGTAATGAGGGTGGGACCCTCTGGGATTGTTTTGATAGGTCCCCAGGTCAGTTCAAGGGTCAGTGAACAGCTCTTCTTGAGGCAGTCAGTTTTCGGGGAGCCAGCCAAATGTGCCACAGAAACAGAGACAGGAATAAGTCACGTTAAGTACGTTAACAGACGGGAGCAAAGAAATAGGCTCTGAATTCAATAAAGTTGCAGTTAACAGACTGGATCTGTACTGTGGGCCACTGGGCAAAGGCACCCCTTTGGAGCAGTGGTGTTCTGCTTGGCATGGAAATAGGTCTGAAAGTGTGCTTGGAAGTTAATGTTGAATGTACCTGGGAATCCAGAGAGAAGGAACCTTGGAAGGTAAAATTGAAACCATGTGAGGTGGCCCATTGTTGAAGCCTTCTGAGTGGGAGTGACTTTTGGAGTGAATTCCAAGGAGAGTTCTTCAGAGGTGAAGCTGGGAATCCCTCATGAGACAGCGCTTCAACGAGATTGTTTGGCCCAGTGTTTACTGACACTTGGGCAGGTTCTTGAGAAATCCATGGACTCTGTCTTGGTTGTATCTGTCATTTAGTCTGTAGTGCAGTGTGTTCGTCTGTTAAATCACATGTACCTCATACTTACCCTGAATTTTAGAGTATAAGATACATACTGTAAATTGTTTTATTCTTCTGAACTTGTACAGTAAAGTTTGTTTTTGTCTGTTCAAAGCCCTGTGGAATCTTGAGGCTTTATTCCAAAAGCAGGTGTCTTAATTGTCAACCTTTATCCACTTTAAACAAAACATCATTGGTCTCCAACTGGATCTCCCCCCATCCTCGCTGGTTCATGCCAAGGATCGTATCAGTGTATATGTTTATTTAACTTCTCCTTTCTTATTCACACACAATCTAAAGTCCCAGTTTGAAATTCATTACAATGTATTAAGTGCTAACTCACTGGTTATCAGGAACCAAAATCTGTCAGTCAAATTCCCTGTACATTAATAGAAATCTATGCCAATAAACCCACATTTCTCTAGTTATAGAAAAAAAATAAGCACTTATTGTAACCAGGGAGGAAAAAAAATGAAGTGAGTCTTCCAGTAACTGTTTGAGAGAGCAGCGCTCTAATAGAGGTGATTAATTAAATGTGCAGCATCTATTATAATATATGGGGCAGAGTTTTTGTTTTGGCCAGAATTGAACAACCTGGGTGAAAATTGCATTGTTTTTCCAAAGTGAAAATAATGTTCTACTTTCTGTCCAAACTCAGTTCATGATCACAGCATAAAACCTCCCATAAACTGCAGTGCAAAAAAAGTGGAATAAAATATCATTATTAATTTATTTCTTTGCATTAAAACTTAATAAATTGATGCACTCAAGAGTAATAAGCTGGTGCAGTTTCATGAATACACCTGAAAATGTGTTTATCACAAAAAATAAGCATTTTTAATTTGAATTGAGTCCTCCACCTATACAAAATCTGAGTTAAAAATACTGGAAATTACTTAAAAAATTTTTGCTGAACCATTTATTGGTGTACACTAGTCAGCTTCAAAATGAATTGAATATTTGTTATGATGTAAAAATTTTTACAGTCTACCTACTAATGCCTGTGCATCGAAAAAGCTGAGTTTAATTTTTTGAGTCTGCTGGAAGCAAAATGGCAGGAACTTGCCGTGCTCTCTATTTCAACCTGGAGGCTAAACCACACTTGAGTAAAATGTTTTCTAACCAGTACTAAAGAGTCAAGGAAACTTCATTTCTGTTGGATGTAACTCACTGATCT
This sequence comes from Carcharodon carcharias, assembly GCF_017639515.1. NCBI lineage: Eukaryota > Metazoa > Chordata > Chondrichthyes > Lamniformes > Lamnidae > Carcharodon > Carcharodon carcharias. The sequence goes on from NC_054469.1 coordinate 218,529,212, forward strand.
TTTGTGTTGGGTTGGCCGATTACACATATCTTGTGTGGGTAATACTAGAGCCAATTGACAAATGCTATATCCTGATATTTTCTGACTTGCTTGAGCATAATTTAGGCAGGCAAAGACTAACAGATGAGACAAAGATGCATTCCACCGGATTGCCAGCTGCATTGCACTATGGGGGAGTTTAAGGTTGGCTAAAGTGCTTTAACGCCGAGGGGGTAATTTTCATTTAAATATAAATTAATTATTCTGGTGGGAGTTTGACTTTGTCCCAGAGGGTGGAAAACTCACGGGATCAGGTGGAACTCTGATTTTACACCTCACCCATTGGGGATAATTTTAAGCCATCCCACCAGTTGGGAAATTGATGGGGTTGAGGGCAATGTTAACCTTACACCCACCTGATTTGAATCTCCATTGAAATCAATGAGTAACGTTGGGGCAGGCGTGAAATCAGCATTCCATCCAATCCCGTGGCTTTCCCATAGAGTTGGGGAAAATCCCAGCGGAATGTCTGAGAGTGTCAATTGTTTAGCAGGCAGAGGGAAGACGTAAGTTATTTACATTTGCATGACATCTTGGGATTAACCAAAGTGCTTCGTATTCAATTAATCACTTTTACCGCGAAGTCCCAATTGTTATTTTGGCAAATACAGAAGCTATTTTGCATATGGATGATCCCACAACAGACTAGCCTGGTTGGTGGTGCTGGTTGAGGGGTAAATGCGGAGCAAGAAACAGTGCACAATATGCCTTGCTTTTGTAAAATTCCACTACATTTTGCTGTGTAGTAGTTATTATCCCATCAGAAATATGGGACTTCTAGCAATGTAGCACCCTCTCAGTGTTACACCTTAAGGTATCAGTCACCTTAGGCTATCAGTTCAAATCTTGGAATAGAACTGGAATATTTGATCTATCGAGCGGAAGTAAAGTTATCAATTTTTTGAATAGGAAAACAGAAAGTAACATTGTGAAGCATGATCATTCACAACAGAGATATATATATATATATATATATACATAGGAACAGGGAGAGGCCATTTAACCCCTTGAGCCTGTTCCACCATTCAATGAGACTGTGACTGATCAACAACTTAACTCCACGTACCTGCCTTTTCCACATATACTTTCATAATTTTGGTTAACAAAAATCTATCAATCTCTGTCAAGAATTAATCGAGCATCAATTGCTGTTTTCTGAAGGGAGTTCCAAACACCTACTACACTGTGTGAAAAGCTGTTTCCTAATGGAACTCCTGAAATGCTCTGGCTCTAATTTTCTGACAATACCTTCGGTTTTAGGCTCTCCAAATCGTGGAAGTAGTTTCCCCCAATGTAGCCTAATATTTAGAATTTTTTTGTTCAAACCTCTTTTAAATTCTGGAGAATACAAGCCGAGCTTGTTTACTTTCTCCCCGATGCTTAACCCTTGGGGACCAGGTGCAGGATATTGAGGTCGGTGAGTGGGGAGCAGGGCCCGCTGGCTGACATGTAAAATGACACGGGATGATGTCCGGCCATTACAGACTAATTGAACTAGTTAAAGGGTCTGCCCGTCCAACCTTAAGGTTGGCGGGCAGGCTGGGAGCCCTGGCGGGCTTCAGAAAAAGCATCAAACCTCATCCACGGGCAGGACGAGGTTTCATGTAGGTTTTTAAAAATGTAATAAAAGCTTAATTAAAGTATTGGACATGTCCCACCTCATGTGACAGTGTCACATGAGGGACATGTCAGGGAAATTTTATTTTTCTATATTTAATATTTTTAAATTTGACGCCGATCTCCCTGAGGCAGCACTTAGCCTCAGGGAGATGAGTGAGCTCTTCCATGCACATGTGCGAAACAGCACACTCTCAGCTTAAACGCCCCCCCCAACCCCCACCCGCACAGAGAGCACATAGCGCTTCCTAGCAGATGTCACACTGGGTGGGCCTTAATTGGCTCACCCATGTAAAATGGCAGCGTGCCCCCAATCGGGGGCGCCGATTGGAGACACACCCGCATGCGTCCGCTCCTGAACTCCCCTCCCGACTGGGCGATAATTCTGCCCCAGGTATCATTCTGGTAAATCTATGCTGCACTCCCTCCAAGGCGAATACAGCCTTTTAAGATGCGGTATCCACAGTAACTCTGGGTGCAATCTAACCAGGGCTTTGTATAGCTGAAGCATTACTGCCAGCATTGGCATTCCAGTCCTCCAGATATACAGGCCGGCATTCTATTAGCCTTTTTGATTATTTTCTGCACATGTTGAGAATTTTTGAATGATTAGTGCATCTGGACCCCCAATTGTCTTTTGACCTTACTGCCAGAGCCATCATACAGACACAGGCACAGGTACTTGGCAATGAGGATACCTGTCTTCCCATGGCTACACATCACCAGGTGGGCAGTAACTGAGCTATGCCATCTGCTGGAATCTGAGCTACAGTTAATATCAATAATAGGGATTGAACTGCCAATGGCAGTAAAGGGCACCACAACACTGAACTTTTATGCTCATAGCCTCTTTCCAAACTTCATCTGAGAACAATCGCATCAAGATCAGATAAAACGCTCAGAGAGGCTGCTAATTGCCCTGGCAACCAACAAAATTAAAGTTTCTGAAACTTTTTGGTTAGAAAAAGTGAATACAAAGCATTTTTAATATTCGGTTTGCTTGAAATAATGAGACAATCAGACTTTGGCACTTCCTCCCTCTGCTACATCTATTCCAACCATTATATTTTGCCACCTTGTGCTGTTAAAGTCATCAAGAACAAGCATTCCTAACTATTTTAACAGCTAAGCAAAAAAGTTACATTATTTGATGTGCTTTTAATGCTGCTGAGTTCAGCAAAGCTGTCACATATCAACAGGAATTAATAGAGAATCAGAGTGTGAGTCTGGAGAGAACTAGTTTGGTTTAAGGAGCTCAGAACCCTTGTTTAATGCAATGCAGATACTTTGGAACTGATAATGACTGCCCTTGCTTTAGAAACTGAAGTTTTGCACTTTTGTGCCATCACCTATTTCATCTTGCTGCAAGTTTCCTCACCATCTGGCAATGCTTTGTCTGAGTGTGTCTACATTGTAGACATCAACAAATGAGAAGGGGATCGTTTCTATTTGTAGAACTGCAGATACTGGAGAAGCTGTGATTGTTCACCTTGGCACCAAGAAGGTTAGGAAGAGATAGAGAAAAAAGAAGAGTTCAAAATCATGAAGGGCTTTGATAGACTAAATAGAGAGAAGCTGTTTCCACTGGTTTATGGGTCTGTAGCCAGAGGACACAGATTTAAGATATTTTGTAAAAGAGCCAGGGGGAAGACAGGAAGAATTTTTTAAATCTGCATCTAGCTATTCCGATCTGGGCAGTGGAAGCAGATTCAGTATAACTTTCAAAAGACAATTCAACATAAACAAGAAAAGAAAAAAAAATGAAATAAAAATACAGGATGGGTCTGGGGAGCTGGAAATGGTAACAATAAAATGAATACTAGGTATTTCTATCAAAAAAATAGGAACAGAGGTTATGATTTGAAACTGATGAACTCGTTGCTAAGTCAAAAAGGCTGCAAAGTATTTCACTGAAAGATGAGGTGCTGTTCCTCGATGGTGCCTGTGGGAGCAGACAGGCTGTAAGGAAGAGAGTGCCCCAATCGTGAGGTGGGGGTGGCGATGGTGGTCGGGAGAGGAGCAAACAGATCGTGAGGTATGGAGGGGAGGGGTGGGGGGGGTTATTGGGCAGCTTGTTGGCCTGAAAGAAACACTCCTTCTCCTCCGGGCCCTCAAGCAGTGCTGTAGAGGCGCTTACCTCAGGGATGCCCCCTTCCTGCCCCCTTTCAGCTGACGGATTACCCAAGACATGGGTAACCTAGTTGACATAAGTCAAAAATAGAGTGACTGTTAGAATTTAGGTACATAGCCTCAGCATCATGTTCAAAAGCCCCACTATCTTCTCACAATTAGCTGGTCTCTCCTCATCCCTTCTGCATTAAAATTGAAAGTAGGTGATTCAAGATGGAATGGATCCCTGCTTCAAATTCTATGACTTTTTCACCTCAGACTCAACATCAGCCCACCCATTTTTTTTTTGAGAGCTAAGATTCAGCCCAATATACCAACTGAGGACTAACTAGAGCCTTATGACATTTTACTATAACTTTCTTATCTTTGTGTTCTGTGCCATTCTGAATTAAGTCAAGGATTCCATCTACTTTTTTTAAACAGTCTTTTCACCTTGACCTGCCACCTTCAAAGATTTGTCTGAATGCACCCCTAGATCTCTCTGTCCCTGCACATTCCTACCAAAATGAATCATTCCCCTCTGTATTAAATGTCATCTATCATGTGTCTGCCTATTTTACCATTCTATGTCCTACTGAAGTCTGTTACTATCCTCCTCATTGTTTACTACATTCCTGAGATTTGCATCTTCTGCAAACAGTCCAGCTCATGAATATGCATTAAATACCAATACGTATCACTAGGGAACATCAACATGCACTTCCCTCCAGTCTGAAAAGCAACCATTCACCACCAACCTCTGCTTTCTACCCTTTAGACAATTCCATGCCCACACTGCCACTTCCCCCTTAATCCACGGCTTTCTCCCAGTTCTGATAATAGGTCATCAGCCTGAAACATTGGGGGAATTAGATCCAAACACACTGGGTAGGACATCCTTGGTATCAGGTGGAACGTCTATTTTACACCTATCCAATTAGACTAATTTTAACCCGTCCTGCCAGTCAGATTGGAGGCAATGTTGGTTTTACACTGGTCTGATTCATTAAAGTCAGCAAGTAATCCTGGGCAGGTGTAAAATCAACGTTCCAATTGGTAAAAATTGCTCCATTTACTTGTTTTTTCTCTACACAGATGCTACCTGACTGTTTCCAGCATTTTTATTTATACTTCAGGTTTACAGCCTCCACTGTATTCTGCTTTTTGTTATTTATGTTGAGCCTACATCCAATGATGGATTCAGTTGCTGTGCTTTTCAGGAGATAAACATGGAGCTGAAGTGATTACTTTATTTGGTGGCAGTATATCATTTCTCCCAGAGATGAACATTTCCACTGTATGATAGTCAGAACTGCCTAAAATGCTATCATATTTTCACCAATATTTCACTAGTAGAACTGGAAGACAGAATGAATACCTACAGTAAGGCCGGTGGAAATTCAAAGCTTGATTTATTTCCTTTGGTTGTTCCGAAATCCATTTTTAGCTACTGTATTTTCACATTACACAAATCAAAGTTTTGAAAATAGATTTGCTCGATCACAGCGTGAACCCCCCTTAATTAGTAGGATTTAAATGAGGACCTACATCAGAGAGTGGTGAGAATGTGGAACTTGCTACCACTGAAGGTGGTTGCGACAAATAGCTTTGATGCTTTCAAAAAGAAATTAGCTAAGTAGATGAGAGAAAATGGAATAGAAAGATATGATGAAAGACTGAGAAGAGGAAATTAAAATGGGAAGAGACTCTTTTGGAGTTTAAGCACCAGCATAGACATGTTGAACTAAATGGCCTGTTTTTATTTTATTCTATGTAATTCTACATTACACTCTTCTAACAACATGCTTTGACTCTAACTGCACACGGACCTCAATTTTGCTGGCGCAGTGAATTTGATACCACACTCACCCACTGCACCTGTGAATTGACACCAATATAGAGGATGATGGGGCCCCTCAACTTCTGTCAAGCTGTCCTCTCTTCTTCATTTAGCTCAGTTCCTTGCATGTTTAACTATTGAATAGGGAGTTAGGCCAGGAGTGAGTTTAGCTGGGATTATGTGCTAAATCAATTCAACCAGCAGTTCTTAAATAAAATAAAAAATACAGTGGATGCTTTTAAAGGCAACTACTGTACCTTTAAGTGGAAAGCATTGTTTGTGGAAATAGGGGACCTGCACGGGTGGAGTAAATATGGCAAAGCTGCTCCCTTTCATTGACAAGGTGCTGGAGATGTACACACATGGCACCAGTCAGATAATGGTCAGACTGGCTCCCCTCATTAATTGATTAAAGTGTGAAGCAGCCAGAATACCTCCAGATTTCTCCCGTGATCGGCTGCGCACCTCCATTTTGCGTGGGTGGGACAATTAAGGCCCGCCCAGTGTGAGGCACACTCGGAAGTGCTGAGTGCTCCCTGTGCAGGCGGGGGAGGAAGGAGAGTTGGGGTTGGGGGGGGGTGGTGGGGGGTGGTGGCTGCGCTCAATCGCGTTGAAAGAGCACAGAGCTACCTCAGGAAGATTATTTTCTTTATCAAAACACTAAAAAAAAAATAGATAAAATTATTCAGACATGTCCCGTCATGTGACAGTGTCACATGAGCTGGGACATGTCAATTAATATTTGATAAAAAAAATTTGTTTGCTTTATAATGCCTTCATGAAACCTCATCCATGGGCGGGATGAGGTTTCATGATAAATGCCTGGGCTCTTTTCCTTCCCCCCCCACCCCCCACCACCACCGTCAACATTAAGGTTGGACAGGTGGCCCTGTTCATTGCTTCAATTATTTTTAAATGGCCTTAACAGGCCTTTGACAGTTCGGCGGGCCCATATCCGACTCCGGTGCACACCCGCCGAACTGAAGATCGGATTGACGCGCGGTGATGTAGGGACACACGCCTGACGCCACCGCGCGTCCTTTTACACGTCGGTGAGCAGGGCCCACCCCCCCCCCCCACACGTCAACCAGAAGATTCAGGCCAAGTTCGTGGGCATGGAAGTCCAGAAAGTTCCACATCGGTAGAAATGTTGGAAGTTTGTAAACAGATGAGGCACCTTAGCAGGCAGCCCAGGCTGTGAGATTCCAGCAGAGTGTACGTGCTGAAGGGCTTCTGGGCTCACCCAATGTGGCAGCCATTCCTGATGGTGCAACAACTCCCAGGTGCTTGGCCCAGCCAAAGGGATGGGTCGGTGCTAGACACAGTCAGAGTAATTTCAGTGGCCTGAGCCTGGGTATATGGGGGTTCAGGTTCAGCTGTTGGTGCCCTTGTCTTGGGTCCACAGAGTTTATTACATCTTCTGTGCTATCAACCTATTCATAAGTTTTATCAACATAGCTGAAAATATTTTTGGCATGTACTTCAGCTTTTCCTCTGAAATCTCAGTGCCCCAGAGCAGAAGAAAACACTTGGGTAAAATTTGAAGTGATTTGTAATGATACCTTCTAACCAAGTTCCATGCAAACCAACAAGATGATTTCATTCTGGCCTCCAAATGCAGGCATTGAAAATAGTGTGGACAGTGTACGTGTGAGTCTTTGTGTCAGGGAAGATGCCTCTCAAGTTTATACTTCCTTGTGCCATAATACCATATTTCCTAAATGGTTAAAAGGTTAGAAAGTGTAGATGTACAAAGGGACCTGGGTGTCCTTGTCCATAAGCCACTGAAAGCTAACATGCAGGTGCAGCAGGTAATTAGGGAGGCGAATGGAATGTTAGCCTTTATCGTAAGAGGATTTGAGTACAGGAGTAGTGAAGTCTTGCTTCAATTGTATAGAAGCTTGGTTAGACCGCACCTGGAGTGCTGTGTCCAGTTTTGGTCCCCTTACCTCAGAAAGGATATTATTGCCATAGAGGGAGCACAATGAAGGTTTACCAGACTTGTTCCAGGGATGGAGGGTCTGTCCTATGAAGGGACATTGGGGAAATTGGGCCTGTATTCTCTTGAGTTTTGAGGAATGAGAGGTGATCTCATTGAAACCTACAAAATACTTAAAGGGATAGACGGGGTAGATGTAGGTAAGATGTTTCCCCTGTTTGGGGAGTCTAGAACCAGCGGACACAATTTCAAAACAAAGGGGAAGCCACTTAGGGCTGAGAGGAGGAGCATTTTTTTTAAATCAGGGGGTTGTGAATCTTTGGGATTCTCTACCCCAGAGGGCTGTAGAAGCTCAGTCATTGAGTATGTTTAAAGCAGAGACTGTCAGATTTCTAAATACCAATGATGTAAAGGGACATGGGGATAGTGTGGGAAAAATTATATTGAAATGGATGATCAGCCATGATCATATTGAATGGTGGAGCAGGCTTGATGGGCTGAATGGAGTTCTCCTGTTCCTATGTTCCTAATACCGCTTTCACTTCCACTTCCTATATGTCAATTAAATTACCCAATTAGGATTGAGTTATGGACAGTTTTATACAACACGGGGACTATGAATGCAACTTGCATAATGCTTCTGGTGTTGTCTTCTGTTCAGGTATTGCAGCTATTTACCTGCGATTGAGATAATCTCACCTGTAAAACTACATCAGACCATCTGTATAATTTTCCGATACTCCAGGCTTATCTCTCATGAGGTGCCAACAGTGCCAGGGCCAAGCTATCAGGCAGCCACAAGCCAGTGAAGGCTGCTCCCGGTTAATGGTATGATGGAGAGCGTGACACGGGGAGGGCACTGGCGTAAAAGTGGTATGGCTGCCAGGTTCAGGCTGTCTGATCTGTAAAGAAAACATTTCCCGCATCACAAGCTCCAAGTGTGTGATGGGGTGTTGGAGTGCACCTTCACCTCATTCGCATTGAAGTCACAGGCCTAGTGAGCCTCCCGATTGGCTTATACACAGCCTCCCAAACTCACTGCACTTCTTCCCTGCACTGGGGAACTCAGAGCATCTCAGGCACCTGCTAGGTCCCAGCCCCATCGCCTGATTTTCCATGAACCAAGCACCGAATATGTTTCAGTAGGTTGGGTATCCATGATTGTATTATAAGGAAAGAAAAAGAAAGAAATGCTTGTAATTTTGTAGGATTTTTCATGATCACAGGACATCCTGAAACTTTTTGCAGCTAAATTGAATAGTTTTGGTGCCTGGTCACTATTGTAATTTAGGTAACACAGCAGCCAATTTCTGCACAGCAAGCTCCCACAGACAGCAATATGATAATGAACAAATAATCTGATTTTGGGTTAATAACCATCCACACCTAATGAAAAGTGTTTCAACATATCCAACTTCATTTGATTTATCAAATAACAAATAATGAGAGGCAGAGAGAAGCACACAATGAATATTTTCAACTCATCACTAGATACAGGGAAGGTTGAGAGGTGGAATGAATAGTGTTCCAATACAGAATTATACAAACCCCTTCTTCAAGATATAAACATTGTGACAAGTATTAGGATTCTGATTATGTGTGAACTATTATGTGGAATTCACCAAGGCTCCTTAGACAGGACCTTCCAAAGCCATGGCCGCTACCATCTAGAAGGACAAGGGCAGTAGACACATGGGAACACCATCACTTGGAAGTTCCCCTCTGAGCCACTCATCATCCTGACTTGGAAGTAGATCACTGCTCCTTCACTGTCACTGGGTCAAAATCCTGGAAGTCCCTCCCTAACAGCACTGTGGGTTCAGCAGTTCAAGAAGGCAGCTCAACACCACCCTCTCAAGGGCAACTAGGGATGGGCAATAAATGCTGACCTAGCCAACGAAGTCCACATCCCATGAAAGAATAAAAAGAAACTAAAAAAATCTTTGCTCAGTGAACAACTTGATCAATATTGATAGTGGTGGTGCTTTTGGAATAAAATTTGACTTCTGCCTCACTTTCTGTTGCTCCTTCTTTAAGAGAGTTTGCATTCGTGTTCATTCAAGCTTATCAACGGTGATCTTGTGTGTGTGGGTTCAGCAGAGGGTAACTCAGCGACAGTGGGGCAATTGTGGTTTCCAAATATCTTTTATTTCACAAGAGCTAAAGGCCTTATTAATCACAACCTCCAGAATGAGGTAAAATAAATTACATAAGTCTTCAATCTGTTCTCCGAGTATGTCTATCACTTCAAAAACAAAGTGAAAGAGGACTTGGGAAAAAACTGTGGGCGGAATCGTCCGGTCCCATTGGCGGCGGGTGTCATGCTGGGGGTGGGGGTGGGGAGGGAGGTAGGCGGGGGAGAACAACAATATGACAATATGGCAAGAAGAAGAAAAATTGGTTTTACGGTGTTGTGATTGTCAGTTGACAATTGTCCGCTCCACCCGTCAATGGCGGACTACGTCTGCCACAGCTACAAGTCCAGAACCTCATTTCAATACTTTAGTATCTCATTGTAAGTCCTGCTGGCAGGAATCATTGCCCATGTCAAATTTACCACCCAAGTTGGCGTGAATTCAGAAGAGCGTGTTTCATGACTGTCTTTGAAAGGTGTGCACTTGGCACGCTTAACTTCGAGGGGAACTCAGAGGTGAGTGCACACAATCTAGCACAGCACTAGCGAGCATCACCCGTGGGACATCAAGGAAGAGGCGCCGCACATTCGTAGGGGGCACAGGCAAGTCACTTTTACTCGGCTGGCTTTCAGTGCAGTGCTGGGGCAAGGGCTGCAGTGTAGGTCAGGCTGGTAGGGAGGGTTGCAGGGGGGAAGGCAGCACAGTCACACTGAAGGAACTATACAAGCACATGTCTTTATTCAGGTCTGGACCAGTATCCCTCATGGTTCAAGCTAACAGCGCAGCCTTGCAGTGTGGGTTAGGGGAATGCAAGGGGCTGTGAGCGTCTCCACCAGTGACTGCACCATGGCTGCCTTTCGCAAGGGGATTGTACAACTTGCCCAGTCGGACAATTGTTCTGCAGCCCCTTAAAACACACATTAATTTGCAGTCTGTGCCTGAGGGGTGAAAGGTTCTGAAGAATTTGGTGGCACTTATATGCTTATGCATTGCTTGAATGGGCAGAAATGCTTAAGAGGCCTGACTCCCAGTGTGTCCACGGAGCTGCAGCTGAACGGCCTCAGCTGGGGAAGGGCGTTCATTTTTGACAAACTTTTCCAAATGAGTGGTCGCTTCCCTCACTGCACCTCCCCCCCCACACACACACCCCACTCCCCACCCCCCCCCCCCCCACCCCCCCACCCCCCCCCACCCCCCCCACCCCCACCCCCCCCCTCTCCCCCCCCCCCCCCCCCCCCCCCCCCCCCCCCCCCCCCCCCCCCCCCCCCACAACACACAACTCCTGGCATGTGCTTGTATAGTTCCTTCAGTCTGACTGTGCTGCCTTCCCACCTGAGAGCTGAGAGCACAGCATGCAGTCCAATAGCCGAAGTTGCCGCCAATTGGTCAAGTGGATTGGGGCAGGGGTGGGTGGGGTTTCGCACACCCAATGAGTACACTACACACTGGCCATCCAAGTGTGGCCAGAAATCTCCTGCATGCATGAAAGGGCCTTCAGATTTAACTAAGAGAGATTCTTGGTACACATATGCTAACCCACATGTCTCTCTTTGGTCCTGCAGGAGGAGAATATCAGGATTGTGTACCTGGTGATTTAGTGGCTTGCCTCATGGCTTACAGAGAGCTGAGAAGGAGAAGGAGAGAGCAGTGGAGGCACCTGATTTGACAAAGGGATGAGCACCTCCCTCCAGATGAAGGGGTGGCAGGGCCTGCTGCACACACAGCTGAAGTGCCACAGAGAGCCTTTGCTTGTAGGAGCCTCACTAGACCCAGTGTCTATAGACTGCATTTGTCATTCCTGCAGATGACTGAGAACCAGTGGCACTGAAGACTGTGCATGTCTAGGGAACTGATCGGGCATGTCTGCTGCCTCCTGTGGGATCTGGCACCACAGGGACCTGGAGGGAACCCACTGCCAGAGGATTCTCAATTTTTTATGCCAGTGGCTCCTTCCAGGGCTCCACAGGTGACCTGAGCGGGATCTCGCAAGACTCCACACACAAGTGCATCCAGGAGGTCATGAACATCATCTTCGCTAAGGCACAGAACCTTGTGCATTTTGTTGAGGATCAGGAGAGCCAGGAAGCAAGAGCGCTGGGACTTGTGCAGGTCTCTGGTTTTCTAGAGGTGAAGGGTTATATCGAATGCACTCCTATGGCACCTAGATCTCCATGGCAACAAATAGTCAACCACATCAACCCCAATGGCTTCCACTTGCTGCAAGTTCATTTGGTGTGTGACCACCACAAATGCTTCCTACGGGTCCCAGGGAGTGTCCGTGACTCCTACATCCTGAGCAGATCTCAGATACCTGACATCTTCCAGGGTCCACAGAGGCTGCAGGGTTGGCTCCTCTGGAACAAGGGGACCTGATCATGTGATAGCACTGACAAATCACTGTACAGCATGGGCAGTTGGGAAATGTAAGTCTAGTCGTGGAGGTTTCTGAGTGAGCATGTATGATCTGGTGCTCTGTCTCAATAAACAATCACTGTTTATTCTTATATCAGTCTCTCCCCATTATTGATTGCAAGCAGCAATTGATGAGAACATAAGAAGACTTGCAGTTAGAGTTCGGTTGGCCAATGAGCTCATTTACCCAAGACATAAAATGGAGGCAGCCTGCTGACTGCTACTCCCTGTCTGTGATTATCTTGGCAGGCGTCATCTGGAGGGCTGAGACCCGGAGGGCTCCAGCCTGCTTTTGGGATCCTGCTGTGTGGAGGGTGTGGATGAGTGTTATGACAGGTCTTCAGTGGTGCTGCCCTCAGGGCCCTTATCCGAGGTGTTCTCAGTGCAGGGTTTGGGCTCAAGGTTGACTGAGGGCAACGTGTCTGGACAGAAAGTGGAGATTATTAGTGCTTGGCAGCTGTGTTGAACACAGAACAGTGGACGCAGGGTAGCCTTGATAGACGGATCATGTGGTGCAGGATCCTCATGTGGGTGTTTGCCGTTGACCTCACCGTCACCACAGGAACCATCAACATCCTCTCTGGCTGGCTCCGCCGTGCGACTCTCGAGCGGAGTGAGGACATTGATGTACTCCACCCCCCAGTCTGTGACCTCTCTTGTTGATTGTGCACAGTCTTTTCCTGCATAAAGACAGATGGAGAGAGTGTGAGCAAGGCACATGCCTGGTCAAATGAGAAGGATGCCGGGTGTGCAAGTGTGCTGAGTGGAGCTATGGACTAGATGAGGAGGCAGTCTCCAGAGGGGATGAGGTCAGATGGAGATATGAGGGTGTGTGTGAGAGAGTGAGTGGTGATGCCCCTTGAGCTGGCAGTGAGTGAGGTGCCAGTAAATGTGTGATAGGCTTGTGAGTGTCTGAGTTTAGAATGATGAGATGGTTGACTTGCCCTGGCAACACAGATGAGATTATTTATCCTTTCTCTGCACTGGATGGCCGACCTCTTGCGGACAGCATTGGCACTGACCACCTCTGCCACCAGCTCCCAAGCCAGAGTGGTGAGACTAATGGGCCTCCTGCAGCCAGAGTGGGGATAGAGGACTTTGAGCCAGACCTCCATGGTCGTCCAGAAGGTGTCCCATGGATGTGTCACTGAATCGGGTGGCTGCACTCTTCTTGGCTTTCAGGGCTATGTCTTCACCAGAGCAGTCCTGGGCTGCAAGCATTGCGAACTGGGCGGATGACTACAGTTTAAACATGGCGCCCGACATGAGGAAGCTGTGAGTTAATGGCGTGATGGGCCAGTTGGAGGCCATCCACCAGCGATCCAACGTGTTTTCCATTACTGCATAATTTATGAAACGGGAAGGGGACGATGCTGCGGCCGATGTCCACTATCTCACTTAGTGCACATCTGGGATAATTCTACCCTGAGTTACCCATTCACCTGGTCTCAACAAATTCTACTTTGCAATGGAATGTATTACTGGAAGTATGATTGTGTTGATTTTCCTGTTACATTTTTGATTAAAGATCTTTGAGAACATCGTGTCCACATATTTTACATTACTTCAAGGATTGATTGTTCTCTTGATTCACACAAATCACGTTACCTATTTTCAATTGACCCTGGAGTTCTAACTCAATCATTGCCCTACAAGATCATCCTAGGTGCAGGCTTTACCATGTTCTCTAGCTACCCTCTGCAGTTTTCTGCATGGTTTCTACAGTTGTAAATTCAAAGAGTGCAGCTAGACCTGGTACCTTGGATCCTCGGGACTGTTGAAATATCCACACCCTCTTTCTCCTGCTTCCCATCATAACTCGCTGATTGCAGAAAGTAAGATCAGATCAGTAAGGTAGCCTTTGCATTTTTTTAACCATTCCCATCAACTTTTTGACATTTATTAAAAAATATTGATTTGTCCCAAAAACTAGCTGTATAGTGCAATATCTATGGAAGGAGTCAGAAAACCCACATAGTGGGATGGATTTACTCAGAAACTAACATCTAATGAGATCACTGTAGAATTAAAGCTTGCAACCTGTATTTTTTTCTCTATTTCCCACTCTCAGATGCTTATTGAGCTGTGTAGATTTGCGATAATTAACCTTCTTATCTGTAATTCCAAAGAGTAATCAATGATGCTTTGTGGTACCAGCTGGGTTAAACCATTAATCTATAAATCAGATTTCTGTTACCTTTTTACAAAGGGAAAATCCATAAGAAACATTTAATTATTCCAGTTTTATTAACATCACAAAGTATGTTTTAGCTTGTATTAATGTAGTACATTACATTAGAATGGATCATTTATAATTTGAGTCAGCTTTGATAATTCTATGACCCCTCTCAACTTGTCTGCACTAAGAACTTCACTAAGAACTTATTTCAGCTTGTCAAATCGCAGCATTTGATTCCACTGTTCACCAGCCTCTCTCTTCAGACTTTAGAGTTCACTCACGCATACATGCGCACACACACTCATGCGCACACACACTCATGCGCACACACTCATGCGCACACACACTCATGCGCACACACACTCATGCGCACACACACTCATGCGCACACACACTTATGCACACACACACTTATGCGCACACACACTCATGCACACACACACTCATGCGCACACACACTCATGCGCACACACACACTCATGCACACACACACTCATGCGCACACACACACTCATGCGCACACACACTCATGCGCACACACACACTCATGCGCACACACACTCATGCACACACGCACTCATGCACACACAGACACTCGCTCTCATACACAGACACAAGCACACATTCTCACACACACGCACTCTCACTCGCACACACACACACTCATGCACACACAGACACTCATGCACACACACACACTCATGCACACACAGACACTCGCTCTCATACACAGACACAAGCACACATTCTCACACACACGCGCTCTCACTCACACACACACACAGGCGCTCTCACTCATGCACACACACAGGCGCTCTCACTCACGCACACACACATGCGCTCTCACTCACGCACACACAGGCGCTCTCACTCGCACACACACACACGCGCTGTCACTCACACACACACGCGCTCTCACTCACGCACACACACGCGCTCTCACTCGCACACACACACACGCGCTCTCACTCACACACACACACACGCTCTCACTCACGCACACACACACACACGCTCTCACTCGCACACACACACGCGCTCTCACTCACGCGCACACACACACACGCTCTCACTTGCACACACACACGCGCTCTCACTCACGCACAGACACACACGCTCTCACTCACGCACAGACACACACGCTCCCACTCACGCACACACACGGGCTCTCACTCGCACACACACACACGCTCTCACTCACGCACACACACACACGCTCTCACTCGCACACACACACATGCGCTCTCACTCACGCACACACACATGCGCTCTCACTCACGCACACACACATGCGCTCTCACTCACGCACACACACATGCACTCTCACTCACGCACACACACACACGCTCTCACTCATGCACACACACATGCGCTCTCACTCACGCACACACACATGCACTCTCACTCACGCACACACACGCGCTCTCACTCGCACACACACACACACGCTCTCACTCACACACACGCTCTCACTCACACACACACACGCTCTCACACGCTCTCACTCACACACACTCTCACTCACATACACACGCTCTCACTCACATACACACGCTCTCACTCACACACACACACGCTCTCACTCGCACACACACGCACTCTCACACACACACACACGCTCTCACACACACCACGTGCTCTCACTCACACATACACACACACACACATATGTTGGAGACATGGTTACACTTGCAAAGGATGCTTACCACCCCGACCTGTTCTGGGTTAAAATAGACTACACCTCGATGTGTACACTGAATTGTTAATTTCTGAAGTAAATTTCATATAACTGTAATCTCTTGTAACCCTAATTTGAAGGAAATTAGGTTAGGAGCTATGAAGATTTTGTCAAAAGTCGCTCTTGTGCGATTTAGTTTAACTATCAAAAGCCGTCATTAATACTTCTTTTAGCTACCATGCTTTGGTTGCCATATATCTAGCCCAAAATATGGAAAAGTAACTTTTATTTAAAAGTAACATGGAGTGCATCTACAAAGGGTGAATCTGTGATGGTGAACAGGAAATCATGGATGAAGCACCCAAGATTGTGGTCTCTATGTTGGGGAGAGCAAATGAAGACTGGACAATCATTTTGCAGAACACATCTGTTTAGTCTGCAAATGTGGCTCCCAAAATTTCTCTTGCCTGTCATTTCAATGCTCCCACCTTGCTCCCACTCTGGCATTTCTATCCTCGGCCTGCTGCAGTGTTCCAATGGAGCTCAATGCAAGCTGGAGGAATAGCCCCCCTTCTTTCAACTCAGCACTCTACAGCCATTTGGAATCAACACCGAGTTTAACAATTTTAGATCATAATTTCCTCCACCATTGTGTTTTTTGTTTGCTTGTTCAGTTTTTTTTCTTGTTTCTTACTTAATCCAATTATGTTACATTTGGACGGCTGTTATCCTGCCATTCTCACTTTATCTTGAGACAACTTTTGTTTTTTTACTTGTCCCATTACCACGCCCTTTGACCTTGCACCATTTAATTTCTTCTGCCCACCACCCTATCACAGACCTTCGATTTTGTCCTTCTGCCCACCTTCACTCCTTTCACTTGCTCAAAACCTCTTACATTTCTAACTTTTCTCAGTTCTGAACTGAGTTCATCAACCTGAAACATTAGCTTTGGTTCCCTCCCCACAGATACTAACAGACCTGCTGAGCATTTCCAGTACTTTCTGTTTTTATGCCAGATTTCCCAGTGTGTGTTCACTCTCAGCACTGCTTCCCCTCAGGAATTCTGGATGTCAGAAGCGGCTTGTTTGTGTCAACTCTTTGCTGGGGTATTTCAGAACTCATCCTAACGTTTCACTCTTTCCTCATTGCTCTCTATCCTGTCTTATTTCAAATATTTATCAAATTTTCCCTTCCAAGATGCAGTACACAGCCTGGTCTCTGCAGATTTCCAAAGGCTCTACCTGCATCCCACTGGAGATAGGACAGGAAATCAACGGAAATCCTGTGGAGTTTTAGGGCCACAAATAAATCATCATCAATCTCCCATCAAACACAGTAGTCACTTTCTGAAATATCTCTAGTAATGTCTTGAAGTTATTGTTTTAAAATCCATATTGACTCCATCTTATGAGTTGTATGCTATCGAGATAAACATCAAATGTGTTTTTATTTCACAAACGTCGCAGGGTTACCCATTACGCAACATAAATTCTATACAATTTGCTGTAAACCAAAGATAAAACTGGCAGAACATGCTAATATCAACAATTGATAGGACTTGCTTGGGTTTTTCTGAAAAGTCTTGCCTTATTAAGTCCTAATGCATTTACATTTAGTTTATAGTCACAGGCGTGAAACTGGTATTTGGAGAACACTTCAACTGAAGTAATTATTGAATTTTTTGATGAGGTAATGGGGAGGGTTGATTAAGGTAATGCAGTTGATTTGGTGTACATGGATTTCTAAAATGCAAGTACTAAAGTGTCTAATAATGGACTTGATAGCAATGTTAAATCCCATGGAATAAAAGGGACAGAGAAAGCATCGATACAAAGTTGGCTTAGTAACAGGAAACAGAGTAGTGGTGAATGTTTGATTTTGAACTGGGGGATGGTATATCTTGGGGTCAGTACCAGGGCCACTGCTTTTCTTGGTCTGTATTAATACCTAGACTTGGATGTGCAGGGCACAATTTAAAAATTTGTGGATGGCACAAGACTGGGAAGTATTGTGAAATGAGAGAAGGATTGTGATAAACTTCTAGGGGTCATAGGCTGATGGAATGGGCGGTCATGTGGAAGATTGAGTTTAATGCCGAGAAGGGTAAAGTAATATATTTTGGTAGGAAGAACAAGGAGTTAGGGTTAGGGTTAGGGTTAGGGTTAGGGTTAGGGTTAGGGTTAGGGTTAGGGTTAGGTTATCCTTTGATAAAATTCTAAAGGGACCTGAATATTCAAGGATATTTGACATTTCAGAAGGAAAGAAGGAAAAAGAGGTGAGGTAGCTGTGTTAATGAAGGATTAGATCAGTACAGTGGTGAGAAATGTTCTTGGTTCAGATCTTCAAAATGTAGAATCAGTTTAGGTGAAGATAAGAAATAACAAAGGAAATAAGTCATTGGTGAGAGTTGTTTATAGCCCCAGCAACAACATTTACACTGTAGAACAGAGTATATATCAAGAAACAATGGAGGCTTATAAGAAAGGTGATGCAATAATCATAGGGGATTTTAATCTTCATATAGATTGGACAAATCAAATTGGCAAACGTAGTCTGGAGGATGAATCATGGAATGTTCTCAGGACACTTCCTTCAAACAATGCATTCTGGAATCAGACAAGGAACAGACCATTTTAGACCTAAAAATATAAAAACAAAAAACTGCGGATGCTAGAAATCCAAAACAAAAACAGAATTACCTGGAAAAACTCAGCAGGTCTGGCAGCATCGGAAGGGTCATGAGGACTCGAAACGTCAACTCTTTTCTTCTCCGCCTATTTAGACTTGGTAATTTCTAATGAGACAGGATTAAATAATGACCTCATAGTAAAGGACCCTCTAGGTAATAGTGATCACAACATGATGAGATTTTAAATTCAGTTTAATGGTGTGAAATTTGCATCTGAATCTGGAGTTTTAAAATTAAATAAAGGCTATTTGAAGTTATATGAAGGCAGAGTTGGCTAAAGGGCACTAGGAGAACAGGTTAAAAGGTAAGATGGTAGAGAAGCAGAGGCAGATATTTAAGGAGATATTTCATAATGCTCAATAAAGATATATTCCATTGAGAAAGAAAGACATTATGAGAAGGATGAACCATCCATGGTGAACTAAGCAAGTTAAGGATAGCATCAAATTGAGAGAAAAGATACACAAATTAGTGGTAGCCCAGAAGATTGGGGGAAAAAATAGAGACCAGCAAGGGATGACTAAAGAATAGAAAGAGGGAGAAATTGGAGTATGAGAGAAAACTGGCAAGAAGTATAAAAGCAGACAATAAACACTTGTACAAGTATATAAAAAGGAAAAGAGTGGTTAAAGTAAGTGTTTGTCCCTTGGAGGGTGAGACTGGGGAATTAATAATTGGTAACAAAGAAATGGCAGAGACTTTGAACAAATATTTTGTATATGTCTTTACAGTAGAAAATACAGAAAGCACCTCAGGAATATGGCTAGTAGAAGGCCAAGAGGAAAAAGGAGAGTGAAACTTAAAGCAGTCACGATCATTAGAGAAAAGGTACTAGGGAAGTTAATGGGACTAAAGGCTGACAAATACTCTGGGTCTGACGGTCTGCATCCTAGGTTTATAAAGGAAGTGGCTGCAGAGATAGTGGAGATGATTGTGAAGAGATTTGATAGAGGGTTCCAAAATCAGGGGTTTGGACAGAGTTGATAGGGAAGCTGTTCCCATTAGTGAAAGAATTGAGAACTAGATGACACTAATTTAAGGTGAATGACAAAAGGACCCAAGGGGATATGAGGAAAAAAATTTGATGCAGCAAATGGTTAAGAGTGGTTAAAATGCATTGCTTGAGAGTATGGTGGAGGCCGATTCAATCCACACTTTCAAAAGGGAATTGGATAATATCTGAAAAGGAAAGATTTGCAGGGTTACAGTGAAAAGACAGGGGAGTGGGGCTAGGTAAGTTGGTCTTGCAGAGAGCTAGCATGGGCAAGATGCACTGAATGGCCTCCTCAGTGCTTTAATCATTCAGTAATTCTATAATTCCTTGAAGTAGTTCTGCATAATCCAATGTTTCAAAACCTTACTGTATGAATGTTGCAGCTCATACTTGGATCCAACACAACATTGCTTAAGTATCTTATTCTAAATGAACATCTTGAATGACAATTTTTCTTGCAGATTATACAGCTGATACTCTGTAAAATAAAAAAGAAAGTGTTTGAAGTACATAACAGGTACATGAGTAACTGAAAAAAAGGATGTTTCATGTTCTGCTTAAGAATCTGCAGCTGAAAAAATTACCCCAACGTTTAAGTTTAGAAATGCTGACAGAATCGGCTATTTACAGTAACTTTGATTTTAATTTGTTTCCATAATTTATAGTGTTTCTTTCCTCTCTTTGTAATTCTATGAGTTGATGTAACTGATGAGAGTCAGCGCATTGGCTATAAGGTTCGATTAATTGTCTTCCATGGAGTGACCAACACATGGAATAATCTCCTGGAGTGAGAACACTGAATTATTTAATGCACAGGTAGGCGAGGGGACTCTGGATAGATAAAGCAAGGTGAACCAAATGACCTTCTTCATCTGTAATTATCTTGAGATCTCATGAATAAGATTTCAAAAATTGGTCAACACTCCAGTTATGGAAGGAGCTGTAACAATGAGATTGAACTGACAATAGGCTGCGGTTTCCAATTTAAAAATAAAACAGGTGTGGGAAAGCAAAAGAAAAGCTGTGAATACCAGAAACATCCTGTAGCAAGTTAGCTCATCTCAAAGCTATGGTGGTGACATGTAACAATAATCTAATTGGTATCAGAACATTAACCATTAGACTGGAGATAGGCACAACATACAAGGGTTTAGTTCATTCAGAAGTTAGAGTGGTTCTGTATTTTAGGTAGGAATGTATTCCTATTTTTGTAAAAGGGGCTTCCCAACAAACCAGACAAGCTGAAGTGTGAAAGGGAACAAATCTACGGAGGCCTTACTATTACTCACTCGTAGGTGAGAACAAAATGGAGGAATTGTCATTTGATGAGGGAATAAGAAAGATAGAAGTAAATAAGGAGATCACATTAATGGGAAATTAGAACAACTTAATATAAACTGACCCAAAAATAAAAAAAAAATATGACTAGGCTTAAAATATGGGACAATTATAACCCTGTGTCCAGCAAAAGCTGGGTGGGAGTTTAGTTAATATCATCCAGGTTGATTTATCACCCTGGAGTTGCCAGCATCCAACTGGTTAGATGTTCACATGCTATCCAGAGCAGGAAGGAACACATTCCCAAAGGTACTGGGGCCCTCTTTTCAACATCGTTATTTCAGGCAATTTTAACTCGTCAGCATGAGCAGGAAGCGACATGAGTTTCTCACAGGCTAACCCAATTGTGAAGAGGAACATGGCCAGAAAACATCCCAAAAAAAGTATGTTTTTGTTTTAAGCCTTCCTGCAGAGCGGGGAGGAGCAGGAGTGCTATCCGACAGATTGTTGGCTGACCGACATAACGGCAATAAGGGATCTCTAATCCTCTCCTCAAACTGAGATTAAAATTCCTTATACACTTGCCCTATCTCTGTAACCTCCAATGGCCCTACAGCCCTCCAAGATCTCCGCGCTCTTCCAATGTTGGTACCCTGCGTACTCCCGATTTTAATTGCTCTTCTACTGGCAGCCATGTCTTCATCTGCGCGGGCCCAAAGCTCTGGAATTTCTACCTTAAACTTCTTCACCTCTTTCTCCTTTAAGATGCTTCTTAAAAAAGTACTTCGTTGATCAAGCTTGTGGTCATCTATCCTAATATACCCTTAGACGGCTCAGGGTGAAACATCATTTGATATTTGCTCCTGGGATATTTTACATAACACACTATATAAATGTAAGATGTTATTGTTGTGACCTGCCTGCCTCTCTCCTCGGGTAAACCCTTGCTCCATGGTGCAGCTTGTGGCTCAGCATCCTCCTCCTCAGGATCACTGTTACAGTCCACCTCATATTTGTCCAGCAGCATGGCCCCAGTGTTAACTTTGGGCCAGTTTTGGGGAGTGACTATTGGTGTGAATTGACTGTCAATATGCTGTCCCTGCCTGAACTTTTCAGGAGGAGCTCTGCGCTCGCCTCCTGACTGTGTTTCCAGATCTGTAATGGTGCGCTGAATTCTTTCTAATGTGGACCTGGCCTTACCTCCACCTGGGCAGTATGGCGTGAAGGAGGATAAAGAGGAGCACCGTGAGGATGAGCAGCAGGAGCACTTTGACTACTAGTGCACCCAGTTTCCAGAGTGCTCAGAGAGCAGCTTATCCAAGAACACTTCACATGAAGCCACCCGCCTATTCCAAACACATAAAGACTCCTGCAATCCTTGTCATCACTGTTCTTACGACCCATCATCTTTCAGTCCAGCCTTGACTTCACTGCAAATATTAACACCTACAGCAAATCCAGGAAAAGAAAATACTCTTTCAACTCTATGCGTGTATAACTGTTAACAGGAATAATTAAGAAATATCACTGTGCCTATCCAATTACTCGTACAAAGTGTATTCCCAATTGCTCCAGCTTGGGAGCTGGGAAGCTGACGAGATTCCAAAGAGTTGCTTCTGGTGGTGGATGATCTTTAGCAGCTCTGGACCATGACAATTCAAGGGGTGGATTCTGTAATATTTCAACACAGATCCTAGCTTACAGTTTCAGGAAGAATAAACGTTCAAACACACCTTTCCAACTAGGATTTCCAGGTAGGACTTAGGAACAAAAACAATGAGTGACTTTCCCTTTCTTAAGCTAGGAGCACATGGGTCAATTGTGGTGAACTGGATGCCTCCAGCTGGTTCCAGTTTAATTGAACTCATTGAGGCTCAAAGTTAAGGCCAATTCTCTTCATCTTTGGGGCTGAGTTAGTCATTAGATGAGTTCATGGAAGTAGTGGGAAGCAGGATTTTAATAAAGACCAACTGGATAACTATCTCAACACAGACTCTTGCAAGACACTAAAGACCTACTAGTCCAAAAGACCATCTCCAAGGTGATAAAGTAATTCCAAAAAGAGAATCCTCTAAATCCAAAGAGAAAAAAGATAAAATAAAATGATTCCTTGCTATAGTAACCTAAGCTCAAAATAGAAATGTTAAACCTGTAATGTCAGCAGAGATGTAAGATTTGACTCATCCATTGAGACCACTAGGATAAGGCTAGTGGTTGATGCCTGTACAACAATCAACCTGCTTGTTTCTATGGCAGTAAAAGTGAGCACCAGTCAGTCAACTGCATTAAATGTTTAACATTAGAGCTCAGCTCCAGGAAGCTTTGTGACAAAATTCCAATCTTGAATGTGTGGGTGGGTGTGAGAAAGAGCAAGAGAGTGAGAGGGAGAGAGAGAGAGAGTGTGTGTGTGTGTTAGAGATACTGTGGGCAGAATTGTCCCAGTTTGCAAGTGAGAAAAAGGACATTTTATCTTCTTTTCGCAATGGCAGCTTTTCATGCCATAGGGTCCTAATCCGGTCTCATTAATCATGCATTCCTGGGAAACATGCCGGGTCACAGGCAGGGCTTCCTCTCATCTGCCCATCTGGCTGTCACATCAGATCTTCAGTAATCCAGGTGCCTTATTTAAAGACTGCCCCTGCAGAGAGCCAGCACTCTACAAGGATAGGAAACTATTGTGAACTGATGATTACTAAAGGGAGAAACATGCTGCCCTCAGATTTAACGATGCCTCCCTTGAGCGCCTCCTGAGCACAGTGGGGGCCCACTGCAAAGTCCTCTATCCCCTCTCTGGGTGAAGGCCAGTAAGTAAGGTCACCAATCCAGCTTGGGAGGAGGTGGTCATCACCAACGCCCTGCAAAAGAGGACAGCCACCCAGTGCCGAAAGCTGATGAATGGTCTCCTCCGTTCCACCAGGGTAATTCACTATTCTCATCACTCAACTCTCACATTCTCAAACCCAACACACATCCACAGGGATCATCACTAACTCTCCCACACACCCTCACATCTCCATCAGACTCATAACCTCTGGAGCTTGAATCCTCATCCTGTCCATGCTCCGCTCACCACACAAACATTCCATACAGTGCCATGTATCCTGCTCACACTCTCTACATCTGTTTCCATGCAAGAGAAGCTGGCTCACATCAGCAGGGAGAGGTCCCAGACAGGGGGGGTGGAGTGGCTCACATTATGCCCCTCACTCACTTTGAGGAGCGTGCCATTGTGCTGATTGGGATGCTGATGGTGAGGTCAGCAGCGAACACCCACGCGAGGATCCTGTACCACATCATCCCTCTCTCTACACAACTGTGAGTGCTCGCTCTCCTGCTTTTGACTCTGCGGCCAGGCATTAATTATCTCTACTTTGGTTCACAGGGAGCTCTGCCAAGCGACCAACACTCTCAGCCAGTCAGTCCCTGAGCTCCATCCACATCCTCAGATCCAGACAAGAGGGCACCTCCTCCATTGAAGAGCTGGAAGTAAGCAGCCTGGAAGACCCGTCACAGCGCTTATCCACACCCTCCAGCAGTGCAGAGACACACACCTCGGAGGGACCTAGACCAAGAGCAGACTCGGGTTCAAAGTCTGGTGGTCACCGCATGGGCACATGTCCACAGCAGGAGGAGTAAGTTTCAGCTGAGGTCCCCAGTACTTGAAGGACTGCTAGGGAAGAGGGCCACTCCACCCCACCCCTGTCTGGGACCTCTCCCTGCTGATGTGAGCCAGCTTCTCTTGCATGGAAATAGATGTAGAGATTGTGAGCAGGATAAGTGTCACTGCGTGGAATGTTTGTGTGGTGAGCGGAGCCATGGACAGGATGAGGATTCAAGCTCCAGAGGTTATGAGCCTGATGGAGATGTGAGGGTGTGTGAGAGAGTTAGTGGTGATCCCTGTGGATGTGTGATGGGTTTGAGAATGTGAGAGTTAAGAGTGATGAAAATAGTGAATTACCCTGGTGGAACGGAGGAGACCATTCATCAGCTTTCGGCACTGGGTGGCTGTCCTCTTTTGCAGGGCGTTGGTGATAACCACCTCCTCCCAAGCTGGATTGGTGACCTTGCTTACTGGCCTTCCCTCAGAGAGGGGATAGAGGACTTTACAGTGGGTCCCCACTGCACTTAGTAGGTGTTCAAGGGAGGCATCGCTAAATCTGGGGAGGGTAGCATGAGTGAGGTCTGAGTCAGGTGACAAGCCTCAGGGTCCGCCCATCCGCATCCAACTCATCGTGGATAGTCAGCAGAAGGCGGGGGGACATCACATGGAGCTATTGGAAACCCTCAACACAGGATGACACACATGGAATTTTCCATGGGAAGGATTTTGGATCCTCTGGAGACCCTGGTCTAGCAGAACGTGGAGATGTGTGAAGACCTGCGCTCCATCGCGGTAGCCATGGGTGAGTTCCCCCACTTCCGGAGAATCCCACCCTCATCCACCTTGACCTCCCTGACCTCCTCCTTCCCACTCCCAGGGACCATGTCTGCCTCCGAGTGTCCATGAGCCACCCTCGCCATCCCTTCTACTGCTATCGATGCATCCTCGCCCTCGCACTCTAGCAGCTCTATCTGCTTCCTCTCATTCTCATCATTCCTATGCCCACTCTCATTTCACTCCCCAGGAGGCAGTCATCAACTCCACAGACCCTCCCCTTGCACCTGGACACCCCCCAAACTGCCCCCTTTACTCTTTTCTCCACCTTTACCCGTTCCTCCCCATGGAGTCTTTCCCCCTGCCCCTGGATTCCTTCCTCCAGCTGGGTTCCTTCACTCCTCCAAACTCTTTCCCTTACACCTTCCTTCCCCTTTACACCTACCTCCCCAGCTGCCATCTTGTCCACTGTTACACTGTCACCACCGCCATACTCCTCCCGGCCACCCCCCAACCTCACCCCCGACACCATCATTCCCCCCCCCCCAACCTCACCCCCGACACTATCATTTCCCCCCAACCTCACCCCTGTCACTATCGATCCCCCCCAACCACACCCCCGACACCATCGATCCCCCCCAACCTCACCCCCGACACTATCGATCCCCCACAACCTTACCCCCCACTGTTCCCAACCTCACCTCCCGAGAGACCATTGTTCAGCCCCTCCCAACCTCAATGCCGCTGACACCATCGATCCTCCCCTCCCAACCTCACCACCCACCCCGCCTCAATGGTATACATTCCTCTCCCACTCAAACTGGGGTGACGCATGTGTTCCTCCCAGGTCTGGGAACCCTAAGGCTCCAGCATCTTCTGCTCCTCGGATATCAGCGATCAGAGCGAGGCCCTAACAGTCCCGATGTCTGCACTGGGGAATCCCTCTCGGACGTTCTCAGGTGAGGGTTTGCCTGTCAATTGCCCAGAAGTGCACACTGCCTCTGGACAATTGCGCTGCACTGGGCACAAACTTCAGAGGACAGACCAATAGTTACCCAGAAAGGTCAGAAGAAGTAAAACTTATTCTAACGTTTGGATGACTATTTTAAACACCCAGACCGATCCCACGGTACTCCCCCACTCCCAATCTCACACCCCCACACATCCCCCCCTCCCCCGCACACCCTGGGATCCATCCACACCCTGGACAAACCCCCACAAGGATTCCCCCCCACCCTCCCTGACCTCCGAACCCCCCATTATCCGATCCTCCTCACCTTCCCGCCCTCCAATTTCTGATTTCCCCCAGCCCGCCCAAACCTTATCTGCTTACCCAAACACTCACCTTCTCCCTGGCCTGTCATTTTCCCTGGCCCTTTTCCCTGGCCTTCTCCCTGGCCTGTCATTTTCCCTGGCCCCTTAAACCTACCCGCTTTACAGCAGCAGGTGCTGCATAAAAGAGGGCGCGGCCTCCTTGAATCTGCTAGAACTGCGCATCCATGGGGCCTGTGAGGACTCTTTCAATGGAGGCCCCCAAGCAGCTCCGGTGAGTAATTTTCAAGGGTGGGTAAGTATGTACTTATTTCTTCTAATTCCTGTGGGCCATCTGTTTCTGACACGAGATAGAAATAATGGCCCAATATAAGATAAAGGTTACAATTAGAAGGGGTGCAGAAGCAAAGTGACCTGCGTAAGTCATTGAAAGTGGCAGGACAGGTTGAGAGGGCAGTTAATAAAGCATACAGGTATCCTGGGCTTTATTAATAGGAGCATAGAGTACAAGAGTCAGGAGGTTATGTTGAATTTGTATAAGTCACTAGTTGGACCTCAGCTGGACTATTGTGTACAGCTCTGGGCGCTGCACTTTAGGAAGGATGTGAACACATTGGAGAGTGCGGAAAAGATTCACGGGAATGGTCCCAGGGATGAAGAAATTCAGTTATAAAGATAGATTAGAGAAGCTAGGACTGTTCTCCTTAGAGAAAAGAAGGCTGAGAGGAGATTTGATAGAGGTATTTAAAATCATGAGGGGTCTGGACAGAGTGGATAGGAGAAACTGTTCCCACTCACGAAAGGGTCAAGAAAGAGCGGGCACAGATTTAAAGTAATTAGTAAAAGAAGCAAAAGTGATATGAGTGTGACACCAAGCAAATGTCTCCATCCAGCCCTCCAATCCTGATTTCTTATCCAATACTTGCAATCGGCTATGCAAATCGAGCCTTGGCCTAAGGTCACTCATGAGACAACATTAACCTAGGCTGTAAGCTGGTCTCTTTTTTTGCTGAACATTCATCCCTCAGAGCGACAGGAGAATCTAATTATTATTATTACTGTTAGAAACCACAGAAAGAAAGACTTCTGAATTGTAACCCTAAGAATGGCAACATTAAGGCACCATTTATATCAGCTTCCTATATAAATACATTAGGGTCATATGAACAGATGGCTGGAGGTACCACATTGGGAGTTTATTCAGAGGTTACCCATGCAGAGGTTACCCAACATAACCTTGGCAACAGAGTGGTGTAAATAGTGTTGCCTGCTTTTCTGATGATGTGGAACAGTTGGCAGACCTGTGCTGCAGCCCTGGATGTGAAGGAGCTGACAGTCAGTGCCAGTACGGTCTCTCTCCAGGTGGCGTGAGTAATAATTCTGGGTGACGTTGCCCAGAAGTCTGTCCATCCTGTCTCAAATGCAGGCTGCTGAATCAAAAATGTCCAGGTTGTGGGAGAGCTACAGAAACTCGAGGAAACTCAATTGGTGGGCAGGGGTTACCTTTTGAAAGTTGGGAAACAAGCAGAAATGGTTCACTGTAAATCTCATTACAGAAAATGCCACTGATGCCCTATCTATATGTGTGCAGGAATAGGTGGAGAATGTGACCGGTCTCCTTTATTACTTCCCTTTAATCACTTACTTCCTCAATTTTTTGTGTTATATATATAAATGCTGCTTATCTGCATGTTAAGTGGCTGATTTCTACTAAATAGAGTTTAAAATCAGAATATTTGCAATCAACATCCTATTGGTGTCGCTAAATTGTCACCAATCATAAAATAAGATGTAATGGACCACAACAGTTAGTCTTATCAGCACTGTACTAATTATATATGAGAACTGTCTAAAGTGTTTTTCCACTCATCAATCCAAAATAAACATGTCTCTAATTTGTTGGATTTCTTCCTAATACATGCTTCATTCACCTCTACATAACATCCCTCTATGTTATGGATTTGCATGTTAATTTGACACAATTTGTTCACAGCCTTTGTTTGTGGTGACTGATGAGTTGTCTAATGAGTCCACTAAAATGCCTCTTACTTCCTCATGTTTGATAATATTTAGTCCATCAATCTATCCTTTCAAGAATCTTTTGCATCTTGAGCATTCTATTCACTAACTTGGCTGAACTCACCTTGCTGCTAGCCCACCTCAATTCCTCTTCTCTCTTTGATACGTTTTTTTTCCCATCCTCAAAAGATTTTCCAAATCATCATTATTTTTCGATTCATGTGTGACTTTTTAAACAATTAAGATCATTTTGACTTTGGGTGATAGTGTAATATGAATGATATCAACTCTGCCACACAACATATTTCTCTTCTGCCCAACTGGGTCAGATGTTTGACCCATTTTACTCAGTTCCATTCACTTTGACATTTTGCTAATTTTTTGGCTTCCCATTTATTACTGTAGTTTTTTCCTTTTCTTTATGCTTTCATGGTCAGCATTTGTTGCCCATCCCTAATTGTCCTTGAAATGAGTGGGTTTCTCAGCCATTGCAGAGCTCAGTTAAGAGTGAAGCACATCTCTGTGGGTCTGGGTTACAAATACACCAGTCTGGGTAAGGACAGCAGATTTCCTTCCATGATGGACTCAGTGAACCAGATGGTTTATTACGACAATTGATGGTAGTTTCATGGTCACCATTAATAAGATTAGCTTTATATTCTATTAATTATATTTAAAGTCCATGAGCTGCTATAGTGGGGATTGAACCCACATCCTCAGAGTATTAGCCTGGACCTCTGGATTACAAGTGTGATGGCATTACCACTACATTACCAATCCCCCACATTTGCTTTCTCTTACGTGCATATAGACTGAGAACCTACTGTTGACAGTGTTATGATTCCTGAGAGGGCAATAACTTGTAAAAGAAATTCGAACTTCCAGTTAATAGCTGAAAGAATGACACTACAAGATTTTACATTTTAAGATGTTTACATTGTCATGAAGATGTGTTTTATGCCAAAATATGATTTTAATCAGCTGGAAATCAGAATTGAAACAGGCATTTTAAAAAACAGAGACTAAAGTAACTTGAACTCAGCCTGAGATGGCTAACCCTAATTTGCATCCCTATACATTCCACCTTCCAATTCGTTCTTATTTTCATTCATTCATAGGATGTGGGCTTTGCTGGCTGGGCCAGAATTTATTGCCCATCCCTAGTTGCCCTTGAGAAGGTGGTGGTGAGCTGCCTTCTTGAACCACAGCAGTCCATGTTGTGCAGGTACACCAATGGTGCTGATAGGAAGAGAGTTCCAGGATTTTGACCCAGTGACAGTGAAGGAAAGGCAATATATTTCCAAGTCAGGATGGTGAGTGACTTGCAAGGGAACTTCCAGGAAGTTGTGTTCTCATGTGTCTGCTGCTCTTGTCCTTCTAGATGGTAGTGTTCATGGGTTTGGAAGGTGCTGTCTAAGGAGCCTTGGTGAATTCCTGTGGTGCATCTTATAGATGTTACACACTGCTGCTACTGAGTGTCGGTGGTGGAGGGAGTAAATGTTTGCGGATATGGTGCCAGTCAAGCAGGTTGCTTTGTCCTGGATCTCCACTCACCTTCTCAAGGGCATCTAGGGATGGGCAATAAATGCTGGCCCAGCCGGCGAAGCCCACACCATGTGAATGAATAAAAAAAACTCAATGGCATGTGTATCCCTTTCAAACAAAAAACCTGTTGCAGTCAAATGGGGAAAATGCAAAGCGGGGAGCCATTCAACCCCTCCTCACTTGTTTGTAACAACTGAAACAAATGACTAAGACATCATTAACAAGATATCGGGTGGAATTTTCCATGCCAGCTGGCGTCGGCCGTATTCGGCAGCATGAGCTGTCAACATGGCGAGAAAGCTAAATATTGGTTTCACGATGTCATGAAAGCAGTTTGCAATCGTCCGCTTAGCCCGTCGATGGCTGCTGGTGTTTTCGGCCATCCGATTTCGGGAACCTCGTTGTAATACATCAGCATAAGACCAGCCCGCCAGAATCATCACCCCTCTGCTGGATCGTCCGCCCACATCGGTGGGAAAACACGCCGGTGCAGAACACTCCTTGACAACTGTGACGGGCAGAAGTTGGGATTTATCGCCAGGGTCTTGATCACATTGTGGACATCCGAGGAGCAAAAAATGCTGGAGCCCGACAGCAACAGGATCCGGGCAGAGTGCCCATGGATGCTGGGTGGATTCTCATGGACGTGGCTCCGACACGAAGCAGCTCACGGAAGTTGGAAAGTCACCGTTGAAGGTCTGCTCACAACGGATGATGGTTGAGGGTGGGAGAGGCAGGTCCAGTTGTGTTTGGGAGAGGAAGATGTACCAGCCGGTAGAAGAGGAAGATGTATGCGGTGCAGGGACAGGAAAGCCTAGGATCGACTGGGAGAGGAAGAGGTGGGGGGGCGGGGAGCACAGGTGTTGGGGTGGAGGTTGGGAGGGGGGAGGGACTACAGGGGGACGAGGCTGTAACAAGGGAGAAGATAGAAACTGAGGAGGTAGGTGTAAGGGGGTGGAGGATGTAAGGGAAGGAGTGCAGAGAGGGGAAGGAGTGCAGAGAGGGGAAGGAGTGCAGAGAGGGGAAGGAGTCCAGGAGGGAGAAAGGAGTCTGGGGGGAGGAAGGAGAGCGGAGAGAGGAGGGAGTAAGGGTTGAAGAAGAAGTAAGGGCGTCTGAAGGAGTCAGGAAGGGGGAAGGATGAAGTGGGGGAATCCAGGGGTGGGGAAGGACCAAGGGAGAGGGAGTCTAAGTGGGGGAAGGAGTTCCAGGAGGGGAAGGAATTCCAAGGGGAGGAAGGAGTCCGGAGGTGGGAATGTCCAGGTTAACGTGCAATGGAGGGCTCAGATGAGTCCATGACTGCCTCCTGGAGAGTGAACTGAGGGTGGGCATGGTATGATGGAATGGTAAATATGACCAAGGGCAGAGTGAGGTGGTAAGGTGGGAGGGTGAGGGTTCGACGATATCGGTAGGAAAGATGTTGAAGGTGGTTGGTGGGGGTACAGACCCAGAGGGTGGGAAGGAGGAGGTCGGGGACGTTAATGTGGATGGGGCTGGATATCCCTAAAAGAAAAGGGTTATGGCTGGTAGGTCGCAGAGGGGAGATGGAAGGTGATGGCGGTGAAGGGGGCGAGAGTTGTGGTGGGGGGCAGGGGTCAACAGTGATAGGGGAAAGGAAATGGGTGATGTGGGAAGGGGAAAAGATGGGGGAGTGAAATGAAAACTGAATCACTACCATGCTGACTAAACCGTAAGAGAAATGGGAGCTGTGGTGGGTGAAATCAGGTGCTGCTTGGGAGTGAGATCAATGGGTGGTGGGTCAGCCCAGATGGTCAGCTGAAAGTAAACCCCCAGCAGGCAGCACTGAAAATGCTCAGGACAGTGAGAGGGTATGATGTGGGAAGGATCCCTGGGCATGGGAGAGTGCTTGCACGAGGCTCCCTATGGCCCTGCCACACAAACACAGACAGGTCTCCCTCCAGAATCACTCACGGGTTGGCTGCATACAGCTGAACTGCTAGTTGGAGGTGGGGGAGGGTTGGGGGGATGGGTGCAGTGCAGGGGAAGGACTCGTGAAGCCTGTAATTGAAGCTGAAAGACACCTTTGCACATTATTCAGTAAAAGTGAATAGATTTTTAGATTGGAAAGTAACAAAATGTCTTCACCCCCACCCCCGACAATCAACTGTTATCAGAATTTCTTAACTTTTGAATGTCTTTGACTTCTAGGTGCTGCCCTGGCATCCAGAGCAGGGATGGAAACAGCCTGTGGAATAGTTTGCCCTGTTGCCTCTGATGCCTTCAACATGGACCCTCTGGAGACCCCAGGCCTTGAGGAACCCTTCTTGCTCTGCCTGTCATCCTGTGGGCCAGCTGCTCCCTCTGCGGTGACAGAGGACGAGGTTGAGGGGGGTCACAGGCAAAAGGGACTTAGATGGGGAGGGCAGCCTCTGAAATTCCTGAGTGGATAACCCAGGGGTGTCCAGCTGTCTCTCCCCCTCCCTTCCGGTGCCTGGCAGACCCACCCTGACTCCTTGAGGGGAAGGGGCAGCTGGAGGGACATCGAGGTGCCCCGTTTCCCTCTCGCATTGCTGCTACAGGAACTCACCCATGGCTCCTGCGATGAAGTGCAGGTCTGCACACACCTCCATGTTCTGTTGGACCAGAGTCGCCATGGTGGACATCATCTTCCACATGGAAGCCTCCATGCATGCATATGTGGGCACCACTTCACCAGAGAGAAGGCGGACGCACTCCTCTGACTCACCTGCCACTTTGTTAAGGAATTCCAACAGCTCTGTGTGATGTTCCCACACCTTCTGCTGACACCCCAGGATGGGTTGGAAGATGAAATCCAGAGGTTTGTCTTCTGACTCGGACCCCACAGATGCCTCTTCCCCAGCAGTCCTCTGAGTGCCCGGGTGCTCGGCTGAACCTGCCTCCTCCTGCTGCAGACACGTGTCTGTGTGATGACCACCAGATTGTGAACCTGAGCCTGCTCTAGATCTAGGTCCCACTGAGGTGTGTGTCTCTGCGCTGGTGGAGGGTGTGGGTAAGCGCTGTGATGGGTCTTCCAGGCTGCTTATTTCCAGCTATTCAATGGAGGAGGTGTCCTGTTGGCTGGAGGTGAGGATCTGGATGGAGCTGAGGGACTGGCTGGCTGAGGGTGTCAGTCACTTGGCAGAGCTCCCTGTGAACCAAAGTAGAGATAATTAGCACCTGGCGGCAGAGTCAAAAGCAGGAGGGAGAGCATTCACAGTTATGTTGAGAGAGGGATGATGGTGTAGAATAGAATCCTCATAAGGGTATTTGCTGCCGACCTCACTGTCACCACAGGCATGTTCCATATCCTCACCAGTCAGCACAATGGCATGCTCCTCAAAGTGACTGAGGGGCCTAATGTGGGCCACTCCACACCTGGTCTGGGACACCTCCCTGCTGTTGTGAGCCAGCTTCCTCTACATGGAAGCAGATAGAGAGAGAGTGTGAACAGGGCACATGGCATTGCGTGGAATATTTGTGTGGTGAGCGGACACGTGGACAGGATGAGGACACGAGCTCCAGTGGATATGAGCCTGATGGAGATGTGAGCGTGTGTGTGAGAATTGTGGTGTTTCCCCTTGAAGTGTGAGATCCCTGTGGGTATGTGATGGGTTTGTGAGTGTGTGAGTTGAGAGTGATGAGAAGGGTGACTTACCCTGGTGGAACAGATGAGATCAATCACCCTCTTTCCACACTGGGTGGCTGTTCTCTTTTGCAGGGTGTTGGCACTGACCACCACTGCCACTACCTCCTAAGCCAAATTGGTGATGTAGCTGAACATCGTGTGGTCAGAGCGGGGTAGAGGACATCACAGCGGGCCTCCACTGCGAGGGCACACAATTTTGTACATTTTGCCTGGGACCAGGACAGCCAGGATGCAAGCACTTTGGGATTTGCCCAGATGTCAGGTTTCCCACAAGTGCAGAGTACCATCACTTGCACTCACATAGTGCTCAGGTCTCCGTGGCAACAAGCGGTCAACTACGCCAACGGTAAGGGCTTCCGCTTGCTGAATTTGCAGCTGGTGTGAGACGACAACAAACGCACCCTGCAGGTCGACACATGGTTCCCAGGAACTGTCCACAACTCTTACATTTTCAGTCAGTCACAGATCCCTGACGTCTTCCAGGGTCCACAGAGGCTGCAGGGTTGGCTCCTCGGGGACAAGGGCTACTCACAGAGGCCGTGGCTGATGACACCTGTGTGGCAGCCTCGGGCTGCAGAAGAGTGAACGTACAATGAGGCTCATGCTGTAACTCGCAGATTGCTGGAGAAAACCATCAGATTGTTGGAAGAGTGGTCCCGGTGCCTGGACCGGACTGGTGGAGCCCTGCAATACAATCCACAGAGGGTGTCACACATCGTTGTCATCTGCTGCACCCTTTCCAACTTGGTGCTGCAACAAGGAAAGGAACTGGCTGAGGAGGAGATGGAGGAGCTGCACATCTCCTCTGATGAGGAGAACATCAAAAGGGATGAGGGTGAGGAGCTCCTCGAAGGCAAGGATGACAGCGATGATGTCCTTGCACTGGCCAGACAAGGCATGTACACTCAGGAGGCCCTCTGTTAGATTTGTGGAGGATGATCCTCACCATACATCCTCACATTGAATCTGTGAACTTTTGACTCCTGTCTGGCTGATGGCAGCACACATACCCTCTGTGATAAGGTCCCTGTCATGGACACACAGCAGATGCCCATAGTTCCCTCATTCCATAAGCAAGGAGACATTTTTGGGATTTTATTTACGATAGTGAACATTATATACATCTTCTTAACCTTCCTAACCCTGCCACTATGTCTTGGTGCTCCCGACATCCACAGTGGAGGTAGAGGCAGCCTTCCGATTGCTAAGCTGTGTCTGTGCTGACACAGGAGGGCCGAGACCTGGAGAGGCCCCAGCCTGCTTTCGGGGTCCTGCTGTGTGGCGTCAGCGATGGAGTTCAGCCTGAGCATCAGTGCAGGAGCGACATCTTGTGC
Source organism: Carcharodon carcharias (assembly GCF_017639515.1). Taxonomy (NCBI): domain Eukaryota; kingdom Metazoa; phylum Chordata; class Chondrichthyes; order Lamniformes; family Lamnidae; genus Carcharodon; species Carcharodon carcharias. The sequence continues at coordinate 218,564,294 of NC_054469.1, forward strand.
CAAGGCCTCCGTGGCGACCACCATACTACCAGTGTTGACCTCAGTGCGTTGGCATGCCAACGCATTATCACCTCAGAATGAATGCAGATGGACTCCTCCATTGTGCCTTACAATCTGAGGAGAGCAATGGACATCCCTTCCTGGCGTTCCCGAGCTTGCCTTTGCAGGTCCAGCAACTTAAGTACGACCAAGTCCAGAGGCTCATTATCTGACTCACACTCAGCAGATTTCTAGTCTCCAGCAGTCCTCCGAGTGCCAGACACCTGGGAAGTCCCTGCTGTGGATCAGACAGTGCAATGTGCTCACCACATTATGACCTTGAGGTTACTCTAAAGCTAGGTCCCACCGAGGTGCATGTCTCTGTACTGGTGGAGAGTGTGGGTGAGCACTGTGATGGGTCTTCAACAAGAGTTTCCGCAGATATCTCTTATGAGATGTCTTCGGGGCTTGAATCAAGGACCTGAGTTGTGGACCACCTCACCTGTTTCCCAGATGTGCCTGCAGAAGCAAGGGGTGATAATAAGTGCAAGTGAAACAGGACACACAACTCACAACATGGTTGCCTGATGGATGTTGCACTTCTGGATCTTCACTTGGTAGAGCAGCACTGACCTCACCGTCAACACTCAGGAACTGTCCAGGTCTTTGCCAACCAGCTGGATGGTTCTGTTTTCAAAGTCCATCAAGACCTTGATTTCAGGCATTTCTCCACCTGTCTGTGACCTCTCTTTGTTGTATGCCTGCTTGTCCTGCATGAAGACAGATGGAGCAAGTGTAAGCAGGATGCATGCTGGGCCAGATGGCATGTGTGGGTGGTGAGTGGTGCCACGGATGGGATGGGGACAATGGAGGTGTGTGTGAGAGAGAGTGAAAGGTGATGTCCCTTGAACTGACAGTGAGTGAGGTCCCTGTGGGTGTGTGATGGGTTTGTGAGTGTGTGAGTTGAGAGTGATGAGAAGAGTAACTTACCCTGGTGGAATGAAAGAGATCAATCGTCATCTTTCATCACTGGGTGGCTGTTCTCTTTTGCAGGGCGTTGGCACTGACTACCACTGCCACTGCCTCCCAAGCCGAATTGGTGATGTTGCTGCCCATCCTGCACCCAGAGCAGCGGTGAGGACATCACAGCGGGCCTCTACAGCGTCCAATAGGCATTCCAGGGACACGTCACTGAATCAGGGAGCCACAGTATTCTTGTCTTTCTGGGCCATGTCTTCTGTGCAGCAGCCCTGGCCTGAAAAACTGAGAGGTGTGCGCACGGCTGCACTTTAAATATGGTGCCCTATATGAGGAAGCGGTGAGATGATGGCATGGCAGCTGAAACAGAGGCTGGCAGAAAGCAGAGAGTATGCAAAAATGGGTCTTTCTTGGGTTGGCAGTATGTGACAAGTGGAGTCCCATAGGGGTCTACGTTGGGGCCTCAATGTTTTAGGATTTATATCAATGGCTTAGATGAGGGGAGTGAAGACATGGTAGCTAAATTTGCAGAAGACACAAAGATAGGTAGGAAAGTATGTTGTGAATAGGACATGAATAAGTTGCTGATGGATATAGATAGGTTGAGTGAGTGGGCAAAGATCTGGCAAATGGAGTTTAAAGAGGGAAAATGTGAAGTTGCTCACTTTGGCAGGAAGAGCCAAAAAGCAGAATATTACTTAATTGGAGAACGGAAGCATAATTCTGAGGTGCAGAGGGATCTAGGTGTTCTGGTATCAGCTCCTAAAAGTTAGTATGCAAGCACAGCAAGTAATTAAGAAGGCTAACGGAATGCTATCCTTTATTACAAATGGAATTGAACATAAATGTAAGGGTTAAGGGCCCCAGCTATGCCTGTCTCTTTATGGGGTATGTGGAACATTCCTTGTTCCAGTCCTACTCCGGCCCCCTTCCACAAATCTTTCTCCGGTACATCGATGATTACTTCGGTGCCGCTACATGCTCTCGTCGGGACTTGGAATAATTTATTGATTTTGCTTCCAATCTCCACCCCTCCATCATTTTCACGTGGTCCATCTCTGACACTTCCCTTCCCTTCCTTGACCTCTCTGTCTCAACCTCTGGTGATAGACTGTCCACCAATATCCATTACAAACCCACCGACTCCCACAGCTACCTCAACTACAGCTCCTCACACCCCGCTTCCTGTAAGGACTCCATCCCATTCTCTCAGTTCCTTCGCCTCCGTCGCATCTGTTCCGATGATGCCACTTTCAAAAACAGTTCCTCTGACATGTCCTCCTTCTTCCTTAACCGAGGTTTTCCACCCACGGTCGTTGACAGGGCCCTCAACCGCGTCCGGCCCATCTCCCGTGCATCCGCCCTCACGCCTTCTCCTCCCTCCCAGAAACATGATAGGGTCCCCCTTGTCCTCACTTATCACCCCACCAGCCTCCACATTCAAAGGATCATCCTTCGCCATTTCCGCCAACTCCAGCATGATGCCAGCACCAAACACATCTTCCCTTCACCCCCCACTATCGGCATTCCGTAGGGATCGCTCCCTCCGGGACACCCTGGTCCACTCCTCCATCACCCCCTACTCCTCAACCCCCACCTATGGCACCACCCCATGCCCACGCAAAAGATGCAACACCTGCCCCTTCACTTCCTCTCTCCTCACCGTCCAAGGGCCTAAACACTCCTTTCAAGTGAAGCAGCATTTCACTTGCATTTCCCCCAACTTAGTCTACTGCATTCGTTGCTCTCAATGTGGTCTCCTCTACACTGGAGAGAACAAACGTAAACTGGGCGACCGCTTTGCAGAACACCTGCGGTCTGTCCACAAGAATGACCCAAACCTCCCTGTCGCTTGCCATTTTAACACTCCACACTGCTCTCTTGCCCACATGTCTGTCCTTGGCTTGCTGCATTGTTCCAGTGAAGCCGAACGCAAACTGGAGGAACAACACCTCATCTTCCGACTAGGCACTTTACAGCCTTCTGGACTGAATATTGAATTCAACAACTTTAGGTCGTGAGCTCCCTCCCCCATCCCCACCCCCTTTCTGTTTCCCCCTTCCTTTTTTTTCCAATAAATTATATAGATTTTTCTTTTCCCACCTATTTCCATTATTTTTAAATATCTTAAAATCTTTTATGCTCTCCCCACCCCCACTAGAGCTATACCTTGAGTGCCCTACCATCCATTCTTAATTAGCACATTCGTTTAGATAATATCACCAAGTTTAACACCTATGTGTTCTTTTGTTCTATTGTTGTTGACATCTTTTGATGATCTACTTCTATCACTGCTTGTTTGTCCCTACAACCACACCTCCCCCCTCCACTTCTCTCTCTCTCTCTTTCTCCGCACCCCACCACACACCTTAAACCAGCTTATATTTCAACTCTTTCTTGGACTCGAACTCAAGTTCTGTCAAAGGGTCATGAAGACTCGAAACGTCAATTCTTTTCTTCTCCGCCGAAGCTGCCAGACCTGCTGAGTTTTTCCAGGTAATTCTGTTTTTGTATAAAAGTAAGGGTGTTATGCGTCAGTTATACAGAGCATTGATGAGACTGCACCTCGAATACTGTGTGCAGTTTTGGTCTCCTTATTTAAGAAAGAAAGTAAATGCATTGGAGGTGGTTCAAAGGAGGTTTACTAGACTGATACGTAGAATTAGTGGGTTGTCTTATGAGGTAAGGTTGGACAGACTGGGCTTGTTTCCACTGGACTTTAGAAGGTTGAAGGGTAATTTGATTGAAGTGTACAAGATCCTAAACATTCTTGACAAGGTGGACGTTGAAAGGATGTTTCCTCTTGTGGGTGAGTCCAGAACTAGGGAGCACTGTTTTAAAATTAGGGGTCATCTTTTTAGGACAGAGATGAGAATTTTTTTCTTTCAGAGGGTTGTGCAACTTTGGAATTCTCTGCCTCAGAAGGTGGTGAGGTGGGGTCATTGAATATTTTTAAGACAGAGGTAAATAGATTCTTGTTAGGTAAGGGAATCAAAGGTTATCGGGATAGATGGGAATGTGGAAATCAAAACACAAGATCAGCCATAATTTTATTGAATGGCAGAGCAGGCTTGAGGGGCTGAATGGCCTACTTATTTTCCTATTTCTTATGTTCTTATGATTGGTAGACATGTTGCTGTGGATAATGTACCAGTTAATGGGGACTGGCAATTAACTGCCAGGCATTGTTTGAAATTTAAACCAGGCAGCTTGACCCTGATTGACAAGTCATTGCCCTGAGGAATGAATCAGTGAATGGCTGTCACTTATTTTGTTTAGCTGAAATGGGTGCAATGTGTATACATGTTCTTTCTGTCTTTAAAGAACAGGGACCTGTGACTAAATATATATAGCTTCTAGTGCACGCAAACGATCCACACTGTAAGCCCGACTGATAATCTTAACTTGGTTGTCAGCATAATTCTTAGCACACTGAGGATTATTTAGGAAATATTGTCCAGTCGCAGAATCACATCTAATTATGTTTTGGACATTATGTTTTGAGTTTTGCAAGCACGGCTGGTTGGGTACATTTGGGTATTGTTTTTTTCTTGAGCAATATTCACATGCATATATTAAACATTTATTATAAGCATTACGGTTGCTTTTCAAACCCTTTAAAATAGTCAAATACTCCAGTTTCTACGATTTACTTCTCATATGCAGAGCTATGCATAGCTGTTTGTTATTTTTCTCTGGCTTTAATTATATTGTCAAACGGAGCTCTAAATGTCACTGGAATTGTATTATTCACTTCCAGGTTATTAATCATTCCTATTGGGTTACTGCATATTAAGTCTAACAGATGTCCTTGTCCCTGTTTCACATGCTGCATTAAGCTTTCATTTATTACCCTTTATAAAACTGAACTTACACTGGCCCCTTTTGATAGACCCTCCTCTGTCTATTTTACATCTGGGATGCGAGTACCTAACATGATCATCATATCACAATTCCCTGCAACCTCTCTTATTTAACTAAGCATGCCTCAGCTAACTTCACCTTGAACTGGGGTCAATAACAGTTGTCAGATACGACTTGGATGTACTCATTGTTAATCATTCCCACTCTCCTTTCATTTACTTCCAATCATATATTTCAGATAGCTTTGTAAAACACTGAAGCATATCATTCAATGTCCTACACATCAACACCTGTATTACATATTTCAGTTCAGAACTTTGAATGGGCGGACAGAAATTACAAAGTATTCAATAGGTTGTACAATGCATGAACTGGCTTTTCAGCTCAGCTAGTCCACACCATTATTTTGCCCCACACCAGTCTTCTCACATCCTTCAGATGAGGAGAAATTGCTTCATTCATAGGCTTCTGAATCTTTGGAATTCTCGAACCCAGAGGGCTGAGGGCGCTCAGTCAATGAGAATGTTCAGGACAGAGACTGATAGATTGTTGGGTGCTAAGGACATTAAGAGACATGGAGATAGCCGTAGAGGTTGAGTTGAGGTAGGAGATGAACCATAATCTTGTTGAATGGCAGAACAGACTCAAGTGCCCAAATGCCCTATTCTTGCTCTTATTTCTCATGCTCCAGTTTTCTTCCTCTCAACATATCCTGTGGCTTTTCCCTCGTAGTTATCTAGCTTTCCCTTAAACACATGCTATTCATCTCAACTACTCCCTGTGGTAGCACAATCCACATTCTCACCACTCTCTGGGTATAGAAGTTTCTCCTAAATTGCCTGATGCATTTATTAGTGACTATCTTATATTTATCAGTGACTACCTTATGTTTATTAATGACTATGTTATATTTATAACCCTTGGTCCTGGTCAAGCCAGCAGTGGAAACATCTTCTCTATTGCCTATCCTATTAAACCTTTTCATAATCTTGAAGGTATCTATCACGTCACCACTCAGTCTTATTTTTCTGTGGAAAAGCACCCCAGCCTACTCTAGTTTTTCTGATTGGTATGACCTCTCAGCTCTGGTATCATTCCAGTAAATCTTTTATGTGCCTTCTGCAGTGTCCCTATATTCTTTTTTTATAATATGGAGATCAGAATCATGCACTCCAAATGTGGCTTGACCAAAGGTTGCATAGACATTCAACATAGCTTCTCTGCTATGTGAGTCTGTATGGCATTAAAACATAGCTCGCTCTTTGCTTTCCTCATGACTTTTTAACTTGTGGTGCTACTTTTAGTCATCTGTGTATCAGCAGTGGTCCATAATGTAGAGTCAAAAGAAAATATCTCCTCCTGACTCCATGCCAGCACAATTAAAAAAATAACTTGTGGCCTCTGATGGTCCTATGAAGGACCTTTTTTGTAATTATTCATTCATGGGATATGGACGTCACTGGCTGGGTGAGCTTTTATTACCCATCCCTAATTGCCCTTGAGAAGGTGGTGGTGAACCTCCTTCTTGAACTGCTGCAGTCCATGTGGTGTAGGTACATCCACAGTGCTGGGGAGGGAGTTCCATGATTTTGACCCAGCAACAGTGAAAGAACAGCAATATATTTCCAAGTCAGGATGGTCAGTGACTTGGAGGTGAAATTGCAGGGGCCCCATGCCCTTGTTCCTTTAAGTGGTAACGGTTGTGGATTTGGAAGGTGCTGTTGTAGAAGCCATTGAGAGTGGCTGCAGTGCATTTTGTATGTGGTACACACTACTGTCACTATGTGCTAATGCTGGAGAGAGTGAATGTTTAAGGTGGTGGATGGGTTTCCAATCAAGCAGGCGCTTTTGTCCTGGACGGTCTCAAGCTTCTTGAGTGTTGTTTTAGCTGCGCTCATTCAAACAAGTGGAGAGTATCCCATCACACTCCTGACTTGTGCCTTGTGGACAGGCTTTGTGGAGTCAGGAAGTGAATTCCTTGCTGCAGAATTTCCAGACAGTGACCTCTTGTAGCCACAGTATTTATATGGCTAGTCCAGTTCAGTTTCTGGTCAATGGTAACCCCCAGGATGTTGATAGTGATAGTAATGCCAACGAATGTGAAGGAGAGATGGTTAGATTCTTTCTTGTTAAGTATGGTGACCGCCCGGCACTTCTGTGGCAAGAATATTACCTGTGAGTTATCAGCCCGAGCTTCAATATTGTCCAGGTCTTGCTGCATATAGACATGGACTGTTCCAGTATCTGAGGAGTTGCACATGGTGCTGAACATGGTGCAATCATCAGCGATCATCCTCACTCCTGACCTTATGACAGAGAGAAGGTGAAGCAACTGCAGATGGTTCATCCTAGGACTCTAAACTGAGGAATTCCTGTAGCAATGTCCCTGGACTGAGATGATTAAACTCCAGCAACCACAATCCCATCTTCCTTTGTGTTAGGTATGACTCCAAACAGTGGAGAGTTTGCCTTCTGAATCTCATTGACTTCAATTTTGCTAAGGCTCTATGATGCCACACTCAGAAAAATGTTGTCTTGATGTCAAACACAGTCAGACTCACCTCACCTCTGTAATTCAGTTCTCTGGTCCATGTTTGGACCAGGAGGTCAGGAGGTGAGTGGTTCTGGTGGAACCCAAACTGAACATCAATGTTCAGGCTGTTGCTGAGTAAGTATCACACTGTGGATGACACCTTCCATCAATTTACTGATGGGCAAGAGGAGATTAATGGGACAGGGTTTGGCTGGGTTGGATTTTTCCTGCTTTTGAGGGACAGGATAGCTCCCTCTTGGTTGAATTGACGCCAGTGTTGTGGCTGTACTGGGAGAGCTTGGATAGGGACATGGTTAGCTCTAGAACACAGGTTTTATCAGCTACAGATCCATAGAACCTCATCACAAACACTGACCAGTCTCAGCGATATGTCAATAATAGGTCTTGAAAGAGATGCCAGATCCTCATTTCAGGTAACTGCCAGGGTTACCTCTTGAGGAATTTAGCTGTGGTGCCAATGCATGCAAAGAGTGTGGGTAATTGCACTGCTTTATTCATCACAACTGCTCCCATATTACAACCATAAAACAGGCAATGTTAAATTTCTCCTTCGGAATGTTTGAATAAAGTCAAACTGACCTTTTATTCAGCGCCTTAACTCAATTTCTCCGCTCCCTTCACTCAATCTAACCTGTCTCCCACTGAACCTTCTGCACTCTGATCTTCCAGGTCCAACGATAACAATGTTATCAAACCTGCTGACAAGTGGGGTTCTGCTTTTGTCTGGCTTTGGAAAATCACTTTTTAGGACCATTCTTCATTCAAGTCAGCATTCTGCAGTTTTAGCACGTCTGCCTAACCTCAAGTATTAGAGTTCAAATCTAAGAGAACTATTCTAACCTTAGCCTGAGGATATTTTCAAAAGACTTGCACTTGCATAAAATGACTTGGAACTGCGTAAGACTGAACCGAGCTGGTTGGAATCAGAATATAGCTGATAAACATGTTTGTGAATGTAGGTACCCTTATGTTTCAGACCAACATAGAACAGGGGCTAGGACGAGCCATCGGGGACCAATTTGGATGCCCTGGTAACCAGTTTATTGGCTCAACCATGTTGCACCTTATCTTTTGATTGGGCACTTTATAACCTTCTGGCGGCCACAATGAGTTCAACAATTTCAGACTGAAATCTCTTCTCCCCATTGTGTTTCCTTTTTTCCATGCATCAGTCTTTTTCATGTTTTTGTTCTTGAACAGCAACTGCTCATTATTCTGCCATTCATACATCCTCTGGATATATCTCGTTTCTTTACTTGTCCCATTGCTACACCCCTTGGTTCCGTCCCACTAAATCACTTTTGATTGAATGTCTCTCATCTTCAGCCCTATCATAGAACTCCCCTTTTGTCCTATTTCCTACCCTGCTCCATTTTGATCTACTTAAAACCTATTCCATTTCTATTTTTCCCATGTTCTGATGAAAGGTCCAAGACACAGTTTACCTGTCAATTTTATTTTTCAGCCCTGACCTCGCTGTCCTCGACCTCCTGCACATTTCCTGTGAAACTCAATGAAACCTTGAGGAACAGCAGCTCATCTATAGAGTCGGCACTTTACGGCCTTCAGGACTCAACATTCACTTCAACAATTTCAGATCATACTCTCTGATCCCATTTCCTCTGATAACAGGAACTGATAATGATTCTACTTTCGTCATGCTAAGTTGTTCTAGAACTATCCTTTGTTTCTTTACTTTTCCCATTACCCTCTATTTTTGCCTTGCACCAACAACCCTTTTGACATTTATTCTTTCCTTTCCTGTCACAGACCCTACCATTTGTTCTTTACCCCTCTCCTCTTTCGTAAAATTGGTTACACTCTAACATTTTCCAGTTCTAACGAAGGGTCCTTAACCTGTAACGTTAACTCTGTTTCTCTCTCCACAGTTATTGCCAGAGCTGCTGATTATTTCCAATATTTTCTGTTTTCATTTCAGATTTACAGTATCTGCAGTATATTACTTCAGTACATGTTAATCATATTTCTTCAGCATTTTTGCCTTTCTTTTTGATATGTTGCTTTTTTTGGCTTCGTGCAGTGACATATTATTTCAGATTTTGGAAGTGTCCAGTTGTGCTTCATTTTTTAAAAATACGTTGTTTCAAGAACTGATTAAAAATACTTGCAACAATGCAAATCAGGAGTGTGAAAATTTCCATTAGACGATAACTCTGTGAAAAGTCTAGTTCAGTAGTGCATCCATTCATGAACCTGACCTTTTAATCTCAGTGGAAACAAGGTATTAATTCAATGGACTGTCAGAGAAATGTTCTGTTCTCACAGTGAAGGACCTTCAAAAGTACAACTAAAATAAAATGGACAATGCATTGTGCCGCACTTAGACTTTGTAGAAGTAAGAATCTGTTCATCACAAAATAATACTTATTCATTTGTAAGCTAAAATTATTCATTTAAAGTCCCCAGTTTCATCAACCATCATTTTCACTGATGTTTTATAACTGAAATGGCAAACTGCACTTTCTTCTGCAAACTCTTTAAAAAAAAAATGATCGTAAATCCACAAACATTAGGTTTAACAAAAATGCTATAGGTACATCAATCATAATCCAGGACCTGCTGAAGTATCTTAAGGGACCTTTTAAAGTATTATGTGTGAAGATACTTGTGCAGTTGGGCTTACATCTCATGGGTGTGGGTTTTAGGATTTAGCAATGTGGCATTTTGGTTTAGCAGCAGAATACCCTGAACGAGTCTATGCTGTGGTTCTAGCCACTTTTCCCTTCAATGATCAGTTTTCCACATAAAGTGGGAATTGCCACTGTGAATAGAATATATATATACTCCCAACAACACCACCCCCCGCACCCCCATCTTTCCACAGCACCTTTCCATGCAATCCCAGGAGGTGTGACACCTGCCCTTTTACTCCTTTCTCCTCACTGTCCAAGGCACCAAACATTCCTTCCAGCTGAAACAGTGGTTTACGTGTGCTTTTTTCAATTTATTGTGCTGTATTCAATGATCACAATGCAGTCTGCTCTACACTGGGGAGACCAATCACAGATCAAGACCATTTTGCGAAACACCACTGCTCAGCCTGCAAGCATGACCCCAACTTTCAAGCGGCCAGTTATGTTAATTCTCCACCTTGCTCTCACACTGACCTCTCTGTCCTCGGGCTCTGGTAATGTTCCAATGAAACCCTGGGGGTTACCATTGACCAGAAACTGAACTTGACTAGCCATATATATATATATATATATATATATACATACTGTGGCTACAAGATCAGGTCAGAGGCTAGGAATCGTGTGACAAGTAATTCACTCCCTGACACCCCAAAGCTTGTCCACAAACTACAAGGCACAAGTCAGGAGTGTGAAGGAATACTCCCCATTTGCCTGAATGAGTGCAGCTCCCACAAAACACAAGGAGCTTGACACCATCCAGGACAAAGCAGCATGTTTGATTAGTACCACATCCACAAACATTCACTCCCTCCACCACTGATGCACAGTAGCAACAGTGTGTACCATCTACAAGATGCACTGCAGGAATTCACCAAGGCTCCTTCGACAGCAACTTCTAAATCCACGACCACTACCATCTTTCAGGACAAGGGCAGCAAATAGTTGGGAACACCACCACCTGGAAGTTCCCCTCCAAGTCACTCACCTTCCTGACCTGGAAATATATCATCGTCCCTTTACTGTCGCTGAGTCAAAATCCTGAAACTTCCTCCCTAACAGCACTGTGGATGTACCTACACCACATGGACTGCAGCGGTTCAAGAAGGCAGCTCACCACTACCTTCTCAAGGGCAACTAGGGATGGGCAATAAATGCTGGCCCATCCTGTGAATGAATTTAAAAAAATGCAATTTCAAGGAACAACACCATGCTTTCTGATTAGGCACTTTACAGCCTTCTGGACTTAACATTGAAGGCAACAATTTCAGGCCATAAGTTCTGCTCCCATTTTGCTTCCTTTATCTTTGCAGGCTTTGTTTTTAACTTGTTTTTCTCTTGTTGTGGCTATCAGATGGCAACTACACATCGTTCTGCCATTGACACCACATCTAGAGACATCTTTTGTTTCTTGTTTCATTACCGTTGCCTTTGACCTTGGACCATCGAGTCTTTTGGCAATTAATCTCTTGTCTTCCGCAGTATGACAAACATTCCCTTTGGTTATTTTTTTTCCATCCACCCTTATTTACTTGCTTAAAACTTATCACCTTTCTAACTTTTCTCAGCCCTGAGGAAAGGTCATCGACCTAAAACATTAACTCTGTTTCTCTCTCCACAGATTCCGTCTGGCCTGCTGAGTATTTCCATAATTTTCTGCTTTTATTTCAAACATTCATGTATCTTTCTTTGCCATCAGATCTGCTGCCTTAACTTTCTTGAAGAATAGGAGAATGTGCTGACATGCATCTTTGCTAAAACAAGCTATGCACAGTCCGGTTTGCAAGCACCAGGTGGGAACACACTCCTCTTGTGAATCTTAACCTGAATGGCACCGAGTTTGTGATTCCCATCAGACTGCAGTTGGTGCCAATTGCACTGATCTGGCCGATTGAAACAGTGAAGACAATTGGCACGAAGTTTCACTGCTAGTCGTAATAAAAACAAGAAAAATATTCTGAGGAAAGGTCATCGACCTGAAACGTTAACGCTGCTTCCCTCTTCACAGAAGCTTCCTGACCTGCTGAGCATTTCCAGCAGTTCCTGCCTTTGTTTCAGATTTTCAGCATCTGGAACGTTCTGCTTTTCATAAAGGAAAACATACCAGAAATGATCAACAAACCACTTCAAACAAAAAGAACTTCATCCATGGTGCCAAGTGGATGTCCAATTTCCTACCACCTACAATCAAAGATGTTAAAAGCAAAGAGTTAGCTTAATATTGCTGTGTCATTTAAATGAAATTCCACCTATTTCTAACGGTATACGCATATGGACATTAAGAAAGAATGTCCTGCAATCATGAGGTCAGAAATATCTATTCAGGGCATCAGAACCCACACTTGGATATTTTAAAGTGGCTGTCGTCTGGCCAGGCCAACTAGAAGTATGTGAATATGTGTGAGTTTTCCCGTCCATTCTGGTTTGTAGTCGGGTGTCCATCCGTGAATTGTGTTCTGCTGCGAGGAAATCCCAACTCAAGCCTCACCCCATGAGGTTTTTGAACCACTTACTGTGGAAGAGTAGCTGAGGTGGTATGGCATTATTGTTGTAGGAATAAATGCAACTAATACTAGAGAGACCTGACCTCCCTTGAAGGTAAGCTACCTCTTAACCATCGGATACAAGTAGCCCTGATAGCTATTAGCCCAATATTAGCTACTTGCCCAACTAGTCCAGTCTCAATCATTGTAGCTGCATGGAATGGAGGCTGGACCAAAACCTGCTGATTCAAAGGTGGGGGCCTAAGCCAGTGGTCACTGTCCAGGCCTGAGTCTCCCCAACTAGATGTTAACTCAGTATTTAGAGACCATAATCTACACTCAAAAGGACCTCACAGGCAGCAACAAATGCAAAGATCAGCTCTATTATTATTCAAATCAGACAAAATGTGACGATTTCAAGATTACTTAATTTACTAAACAAGAAATTTAGAAATTTTCTAGATATAGGCAAAGTACAGCTCCCTATTATAAAGCTGTTTTAACCTAAATTGCCAATTAAACTCCTGTAAATGCCAACACCTTTATCCTGCTGTTGAGGAATGCACAGGATAGAAGAAAATCTATCTGTAATGACTAGTTCTTGCAGACTGTGAAATACAGAATGAATTTAAAACTGCTCATTCACTTTGCCTTAATGCACAATATTCTACATTTTATTCGGGAGATGGGCACATGTCAGAAACACAGTGAGTGATGAAAATTCACATGAGAAAGCTTTAACTAGTTATAAGATCATATGTTTGCTTTAGTGGGAAAGAAGTCAATAGAAGTCATTGAGCTGCCAAGGTTCGAGTAAGAGCAAACTAACATGCTTTCCATATGTTACATCAGCATGTCCATCCCGATTGATTGCTTAATAGTTTATGTAATAATAATTTCACGGAAATCGAAGAGTGCTGAAGTATTTATGATACAGTTTCTGCCGGATTCACAATGCATGCAGAAGCTAATAACCTAAAACACTCCACATGCCAGTAACACTCACCCTCGCAGCACCCAGCCAAATCCAGATGTTCACAAAGTGTCAACTGAGATGCAAACTTTAGAAAACGATGTGGCTGAAGAAATATTGAGTGAAGTGCAGAACACTGGTGAGGAAGACGCAGCAATAGGGAATGAGTAGTGTTTTAGCTGTAATCTGTTTTTATCTTTTACTGCTGATCACAAAGAGACAAAGGCAAGACTGTACACTGCCACCATCGTGACTTTGTGATTTTTGTACAAAATAAGTGCAACTAATCCTACATGCTTGAAATGAGGCAAGTGCGCGCCTAAATCTCCCATGTGTCTAGCTCTGAGTTACAGGGAGTTATTACAAATTATATCACTAGTATTTCTAATCCAGCTGCAAAACTAATGGCCATCAACCCAATAGAAGGATGTAGAAATTTGTTGGGAGTAAAACAAAGGGCAGAACTTTCCGTTCCCGCCAGCTGGGGAAATTGTGGCGGGCGGGGGGTGGTGGTGGTGTGGGGGGCAAGGTTTGGTGGGAGGCCAATAATCAGTTCCCTGACGTCGGGAAATAAGTTTGGAATCTTGTTCTCTCGATGTTCATGGTGGCATAAAGGCAGGTCAAGTGTCCCACGGAGCTAGTCGGGAACTCCATTTACATCTCATGAATATTCATTAAAAGGCCAACACACCGGAACTTTGTTCCCCCTCCAAATTAACTGCTCCGACAGCGGGAGTTTAGGAAGTTCTGTTTCAGTGGCGTGCAACTGGCGAGGTCGACTTCTTCCTGGACTTTCAGGTCAGTCAGCGCTCTCTTGGGTGCCGATAGCCAAGTGTGCGTGAAGGCTGCAAACAGTACGCAGTGGAAGTGGGGGTGGAAGGATGGAGTGGAATGGAGGCTAGGTGGAGGGGGGCGTGGGGAGGGGGGGTAGACAAAGGCTGGGAGGGGGGTGATCTGGAGGTGATGGTCTCCAGTGGGGGATGGTTGTCCAGGTGCTATTACGGGACCTTGGAGGAACACATGCATCGCATGCTGGTTGGATTCTCGTGGGCATGGCTCCACCTCAAGGCAGCTCTCGGAAGGTGGGAGATCTCTGTTGATGCTTCAGGTCTGCTTCGGAGCATCACAATCTTGGCCATGGGCTGCTATGAATGATCGTCGAGGGTGGGGAGAGGAAGATCTAGGTGTGAGTGGGAGAGGAATGTCTACTGTTCGGGGGTATGGTTGGGAGTGGGGGAAATGAAGGTGTCAGTTGGGGTGAGGTTGAGGCGGGGGGAACAAAGGTGTTGGAGGTGTGGTTGGGAGGTGGAGGGAGTAAAGGAGGAGGATATAATAGGGAGAAAATGCTATAAGTAGGAAGGTAAGCGTAAAAGGGGAGGAAATGTAAGGAAGAGAGTTTGGAGGGGAGAAGGTGTCTGGGGGTAGGAGGGAGTTTGGAGAGGGGAAGGTGTCCGGGGGGGAAGAGGGAGTAAGGGAGCAGATGTCCAGATGAACGTGCAAGGGAGGGGTCTGGGTAGTTAATGACTGACTCCGGGGGAGCGAACTGAGGAAGGACATGGTAGGAGGGAATAGTGAGCCTGAGAGGAGGTATAGGGAGCTGGTAGGTTGGGAGGGTGAGTGTGCGTTGGTAACATTAGAAGGGAGGAAGAGGGTGGTTGGTGGGAACTGGGAGGAGACACAGACCCTGGGCATGGGAAGGAGGAGGTTGCGGTAGTCAATGTGGATAGGGGTGGGATTCTCAGGAAGGTTGGGAATGTACATGTTCACCTGAACATCCTGGAATGACAAAAGTTCAGGTGTGTAGGTTACAGTGGGGAAGTGGCAGGTGTTGTTGGGGTGTTCTCAGTGATGGGGGAAAGGACATGAGTGATGGTGGGGGGAAAAGGATGGGGGATCTAATGATTTGACAACTATCATTTTGCAGAAAATGAAAGTGAGCAGAGCCTAATGTTGGACGGACATGGGTCCTGTGTGGGAATGTGATCAGTGGGTGGGTGGAGATGCAGGTCGGCTCAGATGGACAACTGAAAGAGAACCCCAGCAGGCAGCATTGAAAATGCTCGGGACAGTGAGATGAGTGTGGTGGATGAAGGCTCCACGTGTGTGAGAAAGGCTTGCTTGAGGCTCTGAACGGCCCTGCCACACACACACACTTCTCCCTCTAGAATCACCCATGGTCCAACTGTGTGTAACTGAACTGTTCATGGGGGGGATGCAGTGGGAGGACTCGTGAAGCCTGTCAATGAAGCTGAAAGACAACGTTACTTATTATTCATGGAAAGTGAATATATTTTCAGGTTATAAAGTGACAAAATATGTCCACTTGCGATCAAAATCTCTTAACTTTTCTTGGCCTACCACTTCTTGTAGTTGCTGCCCTGACATCTGCAGGAGGGGTGGAGACAGCCTGTGCAATGTTGCCTCTGATGACTTTGGTATGCATCCTCAGTCAGCCCAGGGCTTGAGGGCTGTCCCTGTGGGGCAGCTGCTCACTCTGTGGTGACAGAGGTTGAAGTTGAGGGGGTCACAGGCAAAAGGGACTCAGAGGGGGAGGGCAGACTCTGAGATTCCTGAGTGATGACCCAGGGGTGTCCAGCTGCCGGTCCTCCTCCCTTCGGCTGCCCGAGGGCCCCGGCCTGACTCCTTGATGAGAAGGAGCGCCCAGAGTGACGTCAGGGCGCCCTGTTTCCCTTTCACGTTGTCACTGCAGGAACTCACCTGTGGCTACCATGATGGAGTGCAGCTCTGTGAACAACTCCTCATTCTGCTGAACCAGGGTCTCCATGGAGACCTCCATACACACACATGTGGGCACCACTTGAGCGGAGAGCGGGCCGACGCATTCTTCTGACTTGTATGCCTCTCTGTTGAGAGCTTCCAACATTGATGAGTCCGAAGGCTGAATCCAGGGCCTCGTCACCTGATTCGGACCTCACAGATGCCTCTTCCATAGCTGCCCTCAAAGTGTCAGAGGGCTTGGCTGGAACTGCCTCCACCTGCTGTGGACACGTGTCCGTATGGTGAGCACTAGATTGTGAACCCAAGCCTGCTCTATATCTAGGTTTCACTGAGGTGTGTGTCTCTGCGCCAGTGGAGGGTGTGGGTGAGCGCTGTGACAGGTCTTCCAGGCTGCTTATTTCCAGATTTTCAATGGAGGAGCTGACCTCTTGGCTGGAGGTGAGGACGTGGTTGGAACTGAGGTACAGGTGGCTGAGGGTATTGGTCGCTTGGCAGAGCTCACTGTGAACCAAAGTAGAGTTGATTAGTGCATGGCAGCAGAGTCACAAGCAGGAGAGAGAGAGCACTCATGTTTGCATTGAGAGAAGGATGATGTGGTGCAAGATCCTCACGTGGATGTTTACCGCCAACCTCATCGTCACCGCAGGCACGTTCCATATCCTCTAAAATCAATACGATCGAACACTCCTCAAATTGAGTGAGGGGCCTAATGTGGGCCACTCCACCCCTGGTCTGGGACCTCTCCCTGCTGATGTGAGGCATCTTCTCCTGCGTGGAAACAGGCGGAGAGAGTGTGAGTAGAACACATGGCACTGCGTGGAATGTTTGTGTGGTGAGTGGATCCATGGACAGGATGTGGCTACGAGCTCCAGGGGATATGAACCCGAATGAGATGTGAGGGTGTTTGTGAGAGTTGGTGGTGCTGTCCCTTGAGGTGTGAGATCCCGGTGGAGATGGGTTTGTGAGTGCGTGAGTTGAGATTGATGAAGTGGTTGATTTACCCTGGCGGAACAGATGAGACCATTCATCCTCTTCCTGCACTGGCTGGCTGACCTCCTTTGTGCTCTGATGGTGCTGACCACCGCTGCCACTGCCTCCCAGGAGGTTTTGGGTGGCTCTGTTGGACCTCCTGTGGGCAGAGCGGGGTTAGAGGACATTGCAGTGGCCTTCTACTGCATCCAGCAGGTGCCGTAGAGAGGAGTCACTAAATTTTGGGGCTGCCATATTCTTTGCTTTCAGGGTCATCTATCACCTGGAGCAGTCCTTGTCTGTAGACGTGAAGTAGGCTGCGCTTTAAGTATGGATCCTGGAGTGAAGAAGCACTGTGGTCACGGCATGGCGAGCATATCAAAGCCCGATCACCAGTAATCCGGAGTGATTCCTATGAATGCATTATTCATAAGGAGGGACGTGCTGGGGAGGGGATGATATGACGCAAAAACCCACCAGTGTGACCGGTGGATAAAACGTATTTTTCCACCCCTTTGCCACACCTGGTGCCAATCTGAGACAATCCAGAAAGGAGAATTCCGCCCTACGTGATGGCACAAATAGACACGTTGCTTTATGGATCGGTGCATCATTGAACCGGGTGGTATATGAATTAGCAATGCACCAGATTTGACCTTCCTGCTCTTTGTTAGGTCAGCCAGTCTGAGCCAAGGCATCGGTGATGTCAAAGCATTGTACCTCAGTATCTCAGCTTTGGAAAGCCACTGTTATCATTAATCATTACCAGAAAGTGTATGCACTAGAAAGGCAGGTTTGAGCAGCATATTTCCCCTTCGGCTAATGACCCATTGAAAATTACCATCAGCACTAGCAAGGGATCAATTGGTCAACTGGATGCCATGTTGAAGTGCAACTGATCTCCACGGAAACGAATCTCAACATGAGCTGTTACTTTCCAGAAAAAAAGAAGAAATGAAGAGGAACATGTGATTCTGGAGAAAATTTGGCCAAATCTATGTCGAAGCATAAGTATGAAAGAAAAAAAAGACAGACTTGCATTTATGTAGCACCTTTCATGACTATAGAGCACCTCCAACTGCTTTACAGCCAATGAAATACTTTTGAAATGTAGTCACTTTTGCAAAACAGCAGCCAATCTGCACACATGAAGGTCCCTCAAACCTCAACATAACATCAACCAAATAAGCTCTTTTTGAGATGTTGATTGAGTGACAAAGGTTGGCCAGGGCAGCAGGAATAATTCCTCCATTCTTCTTTGAAATAGCACCATGCGGTCTTTTATGTCCACCTACGATGGCAGGCAGGGTCTCAGTTTAACATCTCATCTGAAAACCAGCACCTTTGACCATGCAGCACTCCCTTGGTGCTACATCGGGTCAATGTAGCTTTTGGACTTGCATCATAACCTTTTGGTTTAAAGGCAAGATCATTACTAACTAAGCCATAGCTGAGATTTATAGCTCAAAAGAGACTAGAATGCCATACCCTTTCAAAAGCTGTGAAAAATACTGAGAGGTATGGCTGTAAATCTGCTAGAAGTTGAGGGAATAATTTCATTTCTGGACCATGAAATGAACAACATTGAAAATAATTTAATTTGAACCAAATCAGCAATATTTTCTCAATGAATACACTTTTAAAAAATATTTTGTCATGATTGGTAATAGAACGTGACTTTGATCCTTGTGGAATCACAATGCCAACTGTTGTTCATTTGGATGTAATGATTCATGTTGACGGTTAAAGGAAAAAGGAGCCAAGGGAGCATTGAAATCTTTTTGATATGACTTTGTAAACCAAGCCCCAATGCCACTAGTACTAGCATCATTTCTGGCATTAAACTTGAAAAATGTTTAACTTCCTTGTAACTTACTGAGGCTTCCTGAGGATTCAATGAAGTGTTTGATACTTAACACTATACTATCAGATGATTTCAGCAAGTATGTGACTTCGTCTTTCAAAGCACGGAGGGATGGTAAAGTTCAACCAATGAACTCAACTAATTCTTTCGTCGGATTGTGGACCATGAGTATCAAATGGATCATAATCTTTTAGTCCTTTCAGATAACCAAATAGGGTTCAGCATCCATAACTCTCAGATATTTTTCAGATGCACCTAAATTGAAAAATTTATTCTAAGATGGCGGGTAAGTCCAATGTGTGACCTGCAGACTCTACCACGTGTGGGACAGGTGGTGCTTGAAGGTTTGGGCCCTCACTCCAATGCCTCGACTTTGTCTCTGCAAGTTCCTTACAAAGTCTCTTGATGTGTTCAGTGCCTTCCCAAATGAGCCTTCTCCATACTGGTCGGCGGCAAGCCAGGATCTTTCATGAGTTGGCCGGTCTGTTTGACCTCTACAAGGATGCTTTGAGGACATCCCTAAAGCATTTACAATGTCATCCTTGGGGTCTCCTGCCATGATAAAACTCTGGGGAGAACAATAGCTTCGGGAGTCTAGCCTCAGGCATCTGAATGACACATCTTGTCGAACTGAGCTGGCTTTGAGTGATTAGCACCTCGATGTTGGGCAAGTTGGCTTGGGAGGGGATGCTGCTGTTGAACAGCCTTTCTTGTCACCAGTTTTGGAGGATCTTGCAAAAGTACCACTGGTGGAACTTCTCCAGTGCTTTGAGGTGTTTTTTGTAGGTTGTCTAAATCTCTGAAATATATAGGTCCACAGAGATCACTGTTGCCCTTAGTCTCAAGTTTGAGATTCTGGTCCTCAAATACACTTTTCCTCAATTGGCTGAATGCTGAGCTGGCACATTGGGGGAGATGATGAATTTTGTTGTCTACTTCTGCCATTGTCAAGATGAAATTCCCAAAGTTTGGAAAATGGTTCACATTTTCCAAAATATCTCCGTTGATCTTAATCAACAGGGGGGAGTGCTTATGCAGTGGGAGCTGATTGGAGGAGGATCTTATTTTTCCAGGTGTTTAGAGAAAGACCCATTTTCTCATATGCTTTGGGGAGGGAGTAAACAATGGCCTGGAGCTCAGATTCTGATCGGCTTCACACTCAAGCGTCATTTGCATACTAAAACTCACTAACTGAAGTTGGAGTTTTGGATTGAAGGCAGTGTAGGTTGAACCATTTCTCATCTGTTTTGTAGATTATCTCCACATCTGTGGGTAATTTGCTGGAGTGAGGGGCAGTATTGTAGTGAAATAAATGAAGAAGAGCATTAGTAAAATGACACAGCCTTGTTTGAGCCCAGGTTTCACTGAGATAGCAAAGTACCACTAGTTGGAGTACTCCAGTTGAAAGTTCTCATTTTATTTTGGCAGACCCTGGAAAAGTCATGGATGGACAACCTGCCCACCAACAAAACTTAAATGAGGTAGAGGCTTGTGAGCATGACTAGTGTTAAAACTGATCCCAATATGTTACAAGCTGATGCTGATTCCTTGGATCAGGCTCATGGGGCTGAATGGACTACTCCTGCTCCTAATTCATATGTTCATATGAGGAAGAACATTAGAAATGGATATTATGGGAAATAAAGCCCACATTGTGCTGCTGAGCCATTGGAAAACCCTTCAGTCTATTGTTGAGATCATTCAAATGACCTTTTCTGCAGCTCGCCATAAAACTCACAGAACCTGCAAAGATATAGCAGAGGAAACTCTGTCACTAGAAGGGCTCAAAATTGATAAGGAGGAAGTGTTGAATAGACTGTCGGTACTTAAAGTTGACAAGACACCGGGACCGGATGAGATGCATCCAAGGATATTGAATGAAGTGAGACTAGAAATTGCAGGGGTACTGGCCATAATCTTTCAGTCTTCCCTAGACGCAGGGGTGGTGCCAGAGGACTGGAGAATTGCAAACGTTACACCCTTGTTGAGATTAGGTTGTAAGGATAAGCCCAGCAATTACAGACCAGTCAGTTTAACTTCAGTGGTGGGGAAGCTTCTTGAGACAATTATTCAGGATAGAATTCGTAGTTGCAGGGAAAAATGAGGGTTGATTAAGAAGAGCCAGCATGGATTTTTAAAGGGGGAATCAGTTTAACTAACTTGCTGAAATTTTTTGAAGATGTAACAGGGAGGCTAGTTGAGGGTAATATCATTGATGTGATGTACATGGACTTTCAAAAGGCATTCAATACAGTGATGCACAGCAGACTTGTGAGAAAACTTATAGCTCATGGAATAAAAGGGACAGTAACAATGTGGGTGTAAACTTGGCTGAGTAATAGGAAACAGAGCATAATGGTCAATGGATTTCTTTAAGGCTGGAAGAAGGCTTGTAGTGGAGTTCCCCATAGTTCAGGATTGGGACCCTTGATCTTCCTGATATATATTAATGATTTAGATCTTGGTGTGCAGAGGGCAATTGCAAAGCTTGTGGATGATATGAAACTTGGAAGTATCTTAAACTGTGAGAAGGACAGTAGAGAACTTCAGAAGGACATAGGCAAGTTGGTGGAGTGGGCAGATAAGTGGCAGATGAAGTTCAATGCGGAAAAGTGTGAGGTGATGCATTTTGGTAGGAAGAGCATGGAGAGGCAATATTAAGTAAGGGGTACAATTCTAAAGGGTGTGCTGGAGCAGAGGGACCTGGGTGTACATGTGCATTGATCATTGAAGGTGACAGGACAGATGGAGAGAGCAGTTAATAAAGCATATAGTAACTTAGGCTTTATAAATAAGGGCAGAGAGTACAAGAGGTTGTGATGAGCTTATATGAGATACTGGTTCGACCTCAGCTGAGGTATTGTGTACAGTTCTGGGTGCCACACTTTAGGAAGAATGTGAACACATTGGAGAGATTGAAGAAGAGGTTTACAAGGGCGGTTCCAGGGATGGGAAACTTCAGTCATGAGGATAGATTGGAGAGGTTGAGACTGCTCTCCTTGGACAGGAGAAGGCAAAGAGGAGATTTGACAGACATGTTCAAAATCATGAGGGGGCTGGACAGAGCAGATAGGGAGGAGCTGTTCCTGTGCATAAAAGGATCGAGAATGAGAGGGCACAGATTTAAAGTGATTTGCAAAAGAAGCAAATGTGATGTGATGGAAAACTTTTTCACAGAGCGAGTGGTTCAAGTCTGGAATGCATCGCCTGGAAGTGCGGTGGTGACAGGTTCAATTAAGGCATTCAAGAGGGCATTAGATGACTACATAAATAGAAACAATGTGCAGGGTCACGGGGAAAAAGCAGGAGAATGGCACTAAGTCATAATGCTCATTTGGAGAGCTGGTGCAGATATGATGGGCCGAATGGCCTCCTTCTGCATCGTAACAATTCTGTGATTCTGTGACCAAGTACCTACGAGCCTTCCAGGACCAGATATTATCATAAAGCTAGTTGAAACTAGGTGCAGCTGCTTCATTGGCCAATACAATGTATCCAATCTAGTTCACAATGCACTACCATCAACACTCAAAATGCTTATGATACACACTTTTTGATGACGTGAGAATCAGCTCATAACAAAACAACAGGAAGGATAGGAAGGGAGAATAAAAGAGTGAGAGAAAACTTTGTAAGAGCTTCATAAAAAACAATGAAGGGAGGTACTCGATTACATTTTTATGGATAATAAATGCTAAGCAATCAAGCTGTTGAGAACAATATGGATTAAAAGAGAAAAATGCACTGATTGGAAATTAGATTGGAAAATAGCAATTATAACTCCTTTATTCAAGAAGGGAGGGAGACAGAAAGCAGGAAACTACAGGCCAGTTAGTTTAACATCTGTCATAGCGAAAATGTTGGAAGCTATTATTAAAGATGTTATGTCGGGGCACTTAGATCAATTCAAGGCGATTAGACAGAGTCAACATGAATTTGTGAAAGGGAAATCATGTTTAACCAATATATTTGAGTTCTTTGAAGGAGTCACGTGTGCTGTGGATAAAGGGGAACCAGTGGATGTACTGTACTTAAATTTCCAGAAAGCATTTGATAAGGTGCCATATCAAAGATTATTGTAGAAATTAAAAGCTCATGGTGTACAGGGTAACATATTGGCATGGACAGAACATTGGCTAGCTAACAGGAAACAGAGGGTAGCCATAAATGGGTTATTTTCTGGTTGGCGGGATGCAATGAGTTGTGCGTAACAAACATCAGTTCTGGGACCTTAACTTTTTACAATTTATATCAATGATTTGGATGAAGAGACCAACACCATGGTAGCTAAATTTACTGATGACACTAAGATAGGTCGGAAAGTAAGTTGTGAAGTGGGCACAAGGAGGCTGCAAGGGGACATTGCTGTTAAGCAAGTGAGTAAAGATCTGTCAAATGGAGTCTAATGTGGGAAAATGTGAAATTTTCCATTTTAGCAGGAAGAATATAAAAGAATCATATTACCTAAATGTTGAGAGATTGCAGAGCTCGGAGGTGCAGAGGGATCTGGGTGCCCTAGTGCATGAATCAAAAAAGGCTAGTATGCAGGTACAGCAACTAATTAGGAAAGCACCTATTAAGTGCAAGTGAAGCACCTCCTTCAATTTGGTGTATTATATTCACTGCTCCCAATGCGGCCTCCTCTACATTGGGGAGACTAAATGCAGGCTGGGTGACTGCTTTGCAGAACACCTTAGCTCAGTCCGCAAGCATGACCCAGACCTTCCTGTCACTTGCCATTTCAACACACCATCCTGTGCCCGCATGTCCATCCTTGGCCTTCTGCATTGTTCCAGTGAAGCCCAACGCAAACTGGAGGAACAGCACCTCATCTTCTGATTAGGCAATTTACAGCCTTCCGGACTGAATATTGAGTTCAACAACTTTACATCATGCATTCTCTACTCCATCTTTACCCCTTTTTAAATCCTTTTTTTAAATCTATTTTTAATTTTATTTATTTATTCATTTTTTTCATCCTTTCTCCCCAACCCCACCACCACCACCACCCCCCAACTCTCCACAGGGCCAACTGTCACTTCTTTCTATGTTGTGTTTTCACAGGGCACTGACCCTTGTTCTGCTTTTAACAAATTCTGCTCTTACCTTTATGCCACTATCAGCACCTACTTTAATCTGTACCACTACCATTAACACTCCCTTTGCCTTGTGCCCATGACATCTTTGTCAATCTCTCCTAAACTCCTACCTATCCCCACCTTCTATCTTGCTCCACCTGATGCACTGTCTCTTAAACAGTATAACATCCATCACAATTCTCCTTCTCTTTAGCTCTGAAGAGTCATGTGGACTCAAAACATTAACTCTCCACTGATGCTGCCAGGCCAGCTGAGTTTTTCCAGCATTTTCTGTTTTCATTTTAGATTTCCAGCATCTGCAGTATTTTGCTTTCACCAGGAATGGGCAGATTGTCTTATGAGGAAAGGCTGGACAGGTTGGGCTTGTATTCATCGGAGTTGAGAACAGCAAGAGATGACTTGATTGAAATATACAAGATCCCGAGGGGACTTGACAGGGTGAACGTGGAGAGGATGTTTCCTCTTGTGGGAGAATCTAGAACAAGGGGTTACTGTTTAAAAATAAGAGGTCACCCATTTAAGACAGAGATGAGGAGAAATTTTTCCTCTCAGAGGGTAGCGAGTCTTTGGAACTCTTATCCTCAAAGGCAGTGGAAGCAGAGTCTTTGAATGTTTTCAAGGGAGAGCTAGATAGGTCCTTGATAAACAAGGGGGTGAAAGGTTAGTGGAGGTAGGCAGAGAGTTACAGTCAGATCAGCCATGATCTTATTGAATGGCAGAACAGGTTCGAGGGGCCGAGTGGCCTACTCCTGCTCCTAATTTGTATGTTTGTATGATCATGATAAAACCCAAGACGTATATTGGGCTTAATTTGAGAATAATGCAAGCTGAGAGAGAATGAAGAAAGCTGCAGTGGTGAAGAAGTTGATCAGAGGTCAGTTTTAGTGAATCAGTAATCAAACTATTTCATTAGTTTCTATATCACCGTCGTTAAACATCACAGCCAGAATTTTTCCATTGGCGTGTTGGGGGTGGGGCCCGCTTGCCGATGTGAAAGTGACACAGGGGTTCCCCCCGATATCATCCCAGACCCATTTAACTATTCAGGAAGGCGGGCGAACAGCGCAATCAGCTGTCCACCCGCCGACCTGTCAATGGCCGATTGAGACCATTGACAGGTTAATTAAGCCAATTAAAGGCCCTGCCCGTCCAACCTTAAGGCTGGCGGGCAGGCCAGGAGCCCCAGCGGGCTTCTGATAATATATGAAACCCCATCCACCGGCGGGATGAGGTTTCGTATCTGTTTTTAAAAACTTTAATAAACTTTATGTAATATTTATTAACATGTCCCAGCTCGTGTGACATTGTTGCATGAGGGGGACATGTTAATATATTTTTTTTATTTTTCTATTTTTTAGGTTTATAAAGCTTTCACTGATCTCCCTGAGACAGCACTTAGTCTCAGGGAGAAGTGTGCGCGCATGGGTGAAAGAACCCACTTTGACAGCTGGGGAATCCCTCCCCTCCCCCGCACAGGGAGTGCATAGCGTTTCCCGTTGGGCAGGCCGCTGGGTGGGCCTTAATTGGCCCGCCCACTCAAAATGGCGGCGGGGCCCATTTCGGCGGTGGTGACCGGCTGCCCACCCATTGCCGAGCCGGTGGGGCCCGCCCACCCATCGCCGAAAATTCTGCCCCACATTTCCAATTTTAATATTGTCTCCAGTTGTAGGCTTTGAGAAGTAGGGGAACCAGTAACTAGAAAATGGTCCAAGTTCATAAATGTTGGTCATTTTCTGGATGATATAAAAAAAACTGAGTTGCTTTTGTCATTCACTGAAATACTGCTAATGAAGAATTTGACAAAAAGAGAGAAGATATTGCTATGGAATCTGTAAGAAGGAATATTTATTCATAAGTTCAATGATGCAATATTCAGTGGCTGTGTTGCAATTGTATCTTTATGGGCAGAACTTTTCTCTCATCAGGAGCGCACACACCTGAATGAGCATAAACCATTGTGTGATGATGTCAGGCCAGCGTCCCGATGTCATCGTGTGCTCGTGCGATATTTTGGTCGATGGGCGCACACGGGAGTCAGCAGCACACCCGCTGACAATTAAACAGCCTATTAAGCCCTTAAACAATTAATTGAGTGGAACTTTTCACTGCCTATCCAACGATTGGCAAAAAGGCCAAAGCGGCCTTTGCATTTTTTGGTGAAACCTCATCCCCGGGCGGGATGAAGTTTCGACCAATGATTAGAGGGAAAAAAAATCATTTCTACACTCCTCTTTAACATGTCCCTGCTCATGTGACAAAGCCACATGAGGGGACACATTTTCATGATTTTAAATCTCTTTATTTTTATGGTTAAAAATCTTCAACACAGCTTTTACTGCGAGCACGTGGGAAATTCTGCACTCGCGCTCCTCCCACCCCTGCCCTGGCAGTGCCGAGCGCTGCAGCGCACGTTTCACACTAGCTGTCAATTGGCCAGCCGGCATGAAATTGCCCTCGGGGCCCGACTTCGTCACTGCTCCTGGGACCACCCACCATGCTCGCCCGATGGGGGCAAAACTCTGCCCTATGTTTCATTTCGTCTTTTTTCTAAAACTGAAAGCATTAAATATTTGAATCTTCTCGATAATTGCAATCCCTCTTCACGTCTACTCAATTTCCCAGTTACGCTTTGAAGCTAAATTCAATGATACACTAGTAGTTAAATTTTAACTCCGTTTGTCTAATTCTGATGAAAAGCACCCAATCAAACTGTCCGACTTTGTCTCTTCTCTTTACTGATATCACCTCGCCAGCTGTGTGTATTACAGCATTTTCTAATTTCATTTCAGAACTGCTTGTAGTTTATTTCACTTTACATATTAATTTGTACATTTAACTATCTGGAGTTTATTTCCTCTTTTCTGGCAGCGAGGTTGTTAAAATACTTGCATGAATTTCCTCTGAGCATAATTTTATTGCCATCTTTGAACTAATGAAAATAACTTGAGTAATGACTGCTGAGCACAAATTATTGCTGTGCAAGTAAATTTACCAAAGTTCTAAAAAGAAATAATATCGGGTTGTACAACAACCAGAACTTTGAGCCCATCAATACTTGTGATAAGTTGATAAGTTGATTGAAAAAAAGTGTAACCTGGATGTGTAAATAGATGCACAGAACATAAAAGCAAAGATATTACAGAACCTTATAAATCACTGGTTAGACCTCAGTTAGAGTGTTACAAATAATTCTGGGCACTACATTCATCTATTCATCATTCTGCTGTCCATACCTCCTCTAAACATATCTTTTAGGCTGATTATATAAGCCCACTGACTCTTGCTCTGACATTTACTACACATCTTCAAACTTTTCTTCCTGTGCAGACTCCATTCCATTCTCCCAGTTTCTAAATCTCCATTGCATCCATTCTGATGATGCAACCTTCCATTCCATCACTTCTGATGTGTCTTTGTGAGTCCTCAACCAACGATGTTCCATGCCATGGTTAGCAGGGCTCCGGAACATGTCTGCCCTATTTCCTGCACTTCTGCTCTCACTCCTCTCCCCTCCCTCTAAGAATCATCGGAAGGTTCCCCTTGACCTTCCACCCCATCAGTCTCTGTATTCAACAGATCATCATCGATCATTTCCACCACATCCAGCATGATACCACCACCAAACACATTTTCCCTTTCCCTTTCAGCATTCTGAAGAGACTGGTTCCCTCCGTGACACCTGAGCCACTCCTCAATCACCCCAACACCCTGCCCCCTTCCCATGGCACTTTTCCATACAAACACGGGAGATGCCCTTTCGCCTTCTCATCCTTCAAGGTGCTAAATCCTCCTTCCAGGTGAAGCAGCAATCTATGTGCACTTCCTTCAATTTAGTATATTGTACCCGTTGCTCACAATCTGGTCTGTTCTACGCTGGAGACACTAAATGCGGATTGGATGGCCGCTTTGCAAAAACCTGCGTTAAGTCCACAAGCGTGACCCCGAGTTTCTGGTCACCAGTCATTTCAAGTCCCCACCTTGCTCTCATTCTGCTTTCAATCTGCTGCATTGCTCCAATGAAGCTCAATGGGAGCTTGATCCTCATCAGTTAGGAAGTCGACAACCTTCTGGACTCAACATTGAGTTAAACAGTTTCAGACCATGACCTCTGTGGCCTCTTTGTTTCCTTTCTCTTTACAGATTTTGCTTTTAACTCATTTTTCTATTGTTGCAGCTTTCCGACGGCAGCTATTCATCATTCTGCCATTAACTCCACATCTGGATACGTTTTTTGTTTCTTTACTTGTCGCATTACCGCTCTCTATTTTGCCCTGTGTCAACAAGTCAGTTAATCTCTGCTGTCTTCCATCCAGTCACAGACCCTTCCTTTTGTGCTTTGCCCAAGCCTCGTCTCAACCTCTCCCCTGCCACCCCCCATCGCACCCCTTCATTTGCTAAAACCTATTATCTTTCTAATTTTTTCCAGTTCTGACGAGCGGTCATCAACATGAAAATCTCTCCCGAGATCCTGCTGCTGATGTATTTCTGGCATTTTCTGTTTTAATTCCACTTGCCCAGCCACTTAATCTATCATTGTTGCTTTGCAGCTTTTTTGCTCCCATCGAAACTGCCTGCTCTGCTACCTAACTTAATGCCATCAGCAGAGTTGGGTATATCCCCTCATCCAAATAGGTTATAAATATAATTAAACACTAAGCCTCCAGGACAGACCCCTATGGGATCAATAGCCCTGTCAAATTGTGCAGCATTTTCACCCAAGTCCCATATGTCCTCACCAGGTTAATGAATTGTAATAAATCCCCTTGTATGCTATTTTAGTCCAGTAATTTGCTATAAATGGGTGAACAACTGTGTTAAAATGGCAGACAAATGAGTTGCAAGCAATTATTTAAACCAATGCACTATGAGAGCAAATTAAACTTAAAAATTGCACATAGAACTGCAATTCTATCTGAATACATTGGATAATGAACAGGAGTGCGAACTTAGGCTAATTTATATTTTCCTTAACAAACACTACTGATTCTGTTATCACTACAGCTGTCCCTGGCACTATAAAATATCTCAATTCAGAGGTGGTATTGAACCTGGGAGCATTCTGGCTTTGTGTGGCTTGAGATTGGAGTGCATGAGCCCCAGAAACATGAAGCGATAAGTCGAAAATGGTCCTAGTAGTGTCCATTTTACATACAATTGGGCTGGTCCCTCTTTATAAATACCTGGGATCTGCCTAAAATAGACATTTGGGGCTGAATTTTCACTTCAGAGACAGGGAGCAGGAATTTGTTCGGCTTCCGGGCCCTGAAACCACTCTGTAGTCTTTATGGGTAAAACCTTTCCTACTGTTTTAGGGGTCACATGATTGTACTGAGGAATCAGTCCTAAGTGTGGGTAATCTTAGCTGTGGACCTGGTTCAAGCATGTAGCTTCTTCAAGAGCTCTGTAAATAAAATTATCTGTTTCAATAAAGAAACCTGCCTGGTACACCAAGTTATTACTATTGGAGACAAGGATAAATCGCTCCAATGCTGCACCTCGCCTTGTGAATGTGAGTACATCAATTCTTAAGGAAAGAAAGAAAAGAATTCTCACCAGTCATGTTACTCTTCGGCAGAATCAACCCTTATGACGTGTCCATGGAAGACTGAAGCCAGAGTATCTTTGTTTTTATTTTATGGTGAATGATATAAACGATTCTTTCAACCGTCTGCGGGAACAAGACATGTAACCTCACCCGTAGTCTGAAGGCCCTGAATGTGCCCAATCCTAAATCTTTTAATGAGCTGGTAGACCTCGTGAAGACACATTTTCAGCCAAAGCCATCAGTAATTGTGCAAAGATTTAAGGTCAACTCCAGAGTAAGGGCCCCCCGGGTGAGTCGATTGCAATGCATATCGTGAAGTTAAAACGGTCGAATGAGCATTGCGGCTTCAGAGTACCCTCAGTGACATGTTGCGAGATTGTTTGCTTTGTGGCATACAAGACGAAGCCATTCAGCGATGTTTACTTGCAGAAGTTCATATTGACCAGAAGCACACCACAGAGATAGCGCAAGCAATGGAGAGTGCTGAGAGGGACTCGCAGGCTTTACATGGTGTGCAACATGGTACCGTCCTTCAATTGGGGTGAGAACCTACCCCTGGGCAATGCACAGAAGCCAGAGGCAGCCACGAAGTGGGAGACAGTCTCTACCACTTGATAAATGACAAAGGAATACTGGAATCATATCACCAGAGATTCAGAAATGAAAGTGTTACCCATGTGGGGGTAATCATGTACTGGAAACCTGCAGATTTAAAGAGGCAGAATGCCACTACTGTCATAAAAAAGGGCATGTAACAAAACAATGCAGGGCATAATTGAGGCAGACAAGCAGACAGCAGACCAAAGTGACAAAGTGCACTCTATAATTGAGCACAAGCTGCTGGTGCTGATATGTATTCCCTACACAATGTCAAAGCAGTGAAAACTGAACCAATCACTATCACCCTTCAAGTGAATGGGAAGCCTCGAGTCATGGAGGTTGACACAGGAGCATCAGTGGTGGGTGAACACATCTTTAAATACCTAAGTGAAGGTACGCAGCCACTGAAACTGGAGCAAACCAAGGCTCAGCTGAAGGCGTACACTGGAGAGGCGATACAGGTGAAAGGCATCACCTCTGTACCTGTAACCTACAGGCAACAGTCAGCCCATTTTAACAGGTGAAAGACTTAGTCTTCTGGCCACGTTTGGTTCCAAAAAATTAAACTCAATAGGACAGAAATTTTCCAAATTAGAACAGGACGAATTCCTGAGCTGTTAAGGAAATACGTCAGCGTATTTCATGACAAATTGGGAAAGGTAAAGGGCCCACCAGCAAAAAATATATGTGGACACAAAGGCAACATCCTGGTTCTTTAAGGCCATGCCTGTGCCTTACACCTTGAATATTTAGATAAAGTCCAGATGGGTTCTAACCAGAGCTTTATACAACTGGAACTTAACTTCCGCCCCATTATATTCCAGCCCGCTTGACATGGCCAGCATTCAATTCACCTTTATTATTGTTTTGTATCTGTCCATTAGGTTTTGGTGATATCTGCACTTGTACCTCTAAATCTTTCTGTTCTTCCACAGCTCCTCACAATTCACCATCTAACAAATATGCTGATCTATCCATTAGATTTAAATTGGGTGTCATCATGCTTTCCTACATGGAACAGCTTTGCCCACTCAGTAATCTATCTTTTGTTTGTAACTGTCTACTTCCATCTATAATGTTTACTGTGCCGTCAAACTTAATATTGTCAGAAAGATTAGATATACAGCTCTGTATTCCTTCATCCAAGTCAGTTATAAGTGCATTGAAAAATCAATTTGAAAGGCAAAACATTGGACAGACAAGAAGAGGCCCAAATTCAATGCTAGTAACACTGGATGAATAAGTACAAAATTTCACTGAGAAATTCTACTCACACTCATTATTAAATCTCTGGTTTAATGTTATAGTGCGCTTCTGTTTGTGAGGTGTCACCAAACAATGTCAAATCAAATGAGAAGATGCTAAAAGTAAACTACATATTCAATATTTGACTGAATGACAGGCAAAAACAGGAATGGGCACAAATCCCAGAAATGTCGGTGAAGTTAAATTGAAAGCATACAGCAAGGCAGGCCATGAAGGTGACCCAGTTGTCATGTGTAATGCAGGGAGATCACAGATCTGTTAGATGAATACAGATGACGTGCTATTCTATTACATTAGAAAACCAAACACATGTCAACGACACAGAAAGCAGGGACCAACTTCACAACAAATGGGCATCAGCAAGATCCAATCACTGCAGAAAAAAACCTGACACAAAATGCAAAGCATCAACACACACAAACAACCATTAATCCATGTTGTACAGAAACACCTAATCTAAAAGCACCAATTAATTCAACTATGTGTGTGAAGGTTTCTTTCCCACTGCCAGTGCTAACTAGAAGATGTGGCAGTCAATCCACAAACACTAGTTTTCTGTCCATGCCAAAAGTGTAGGTTAGCCTTAGTCTGCTTTCTATCTACTCTGTCCCACTCCTTCATAATTTAAAAAAAAACTTACAAATTGTTTTGATATACTGAATGATGACTTGGAATTTGATGAGAGGGAAGTTTTAAGTGTTAATTGTGTTCTTAAATTTTCCTCTTAAGATCTAATCTAGTCTGTAATTAGCAGCAACTGGAAAGTGCTGTGTAAGCAGACCATGTTCTTTCTTTCATGCAGTTTAGGCAGGGTAAACTCACTCTCCACTGTAGGAGCAGAGTAGTTGGTTAGCTACCTGGTTAAATCTGGTTGCTGGAGCCCCAGTTCAGTTTACTATAAATTCAGGGCTCTTTAGTGCTGCCATAACAAATCGAGTGCAGCTGACTAACTATGTGAAGACTAGGGGCAGGATTTTCAGGTCATTGGGTGGGCGGGGCTGGCAGGCAGGCTCAGGAGCGGCTGGGAAACAGCCCGCCACCCGCAATCAGCCCCCGACCACAATTTCACACCGGATGGCCAATTAGCAGGCAGCCTGTGTGAAAGGCACAGTGAGAAGCTCAGTGCTGCTGGGGTAGTGGCAGGAGGAGTGTATGCGCAAAGGTCTGCGTGTGCGCGGGGGAGTGCACACTGAAAGGGACCGGTCTCCGGGAGCCGAAGAACCTTAAAGTCCAAAATAAAGCTTTCGAAAATCAGAATAAAAATGTCCTCACGTCGGACTCACTCACATGAACATAAACAAATTAAAAATTATCTCAAAACATTTTTAAAAAATTAATGTTGAAAACCTTGTCTGAGGTTTCCTTAAAAAAATCCAAAGGTCGCCTGGCCAATTCGCCAAAAAATGGCTGTTAATTGAAACTTTAATGGCCTTAATGGGTTTGTTCATTGTTGGTGGGCATGCCACCCACTGTCGCACAAACCCGCCGACCGAAATATCGCGCGAGTGCGCGATGACATTGGGATGCTTGCCCGACGCCATTACGCGTCATTTTGGGGTGTGCCCACGTAAAATTCTGCCCTTGGAATTTGGTGAGAGGGGAGTTGGGATGAGGAGTTGTTTGTTTCCTCTTTCTATCTTTCTCAC
Organism: Carcharodon carcharias; assembly: GCF_017639515.1. Taxonomy (NCBI): domain Eukaryota; kingdom Metazoa; phylum Chordata; class Chondrichthyes; order Lamniformes; family Lamnidae; genus Carcharodon; species Carcharodon carcharias. The sequence continues at coordinate 218,597,504 of NC_054469.1, forward strand.
CCCAGAGAAATTGGTTCTTGCTCTACTACAGGGAAAGGAGGTAGCTGTTTGGTGAGTGTCTGGTAAGTGGGTAATTTCTATTCTATTCCTAAGGTTTAAAATAGTACACAAATTGGTGGTAAAGTTAATAAAATATAAAGTAAAACATAAATAAGTGATTATAATTAAGTAACTTTTTAACACACATTAAGGGTGACAAGACAGGTGATGTGTCAAGGCTGCAGCATGTGGGAGCTCCTGGATAACATTGTGATCCAGGGCAAACACGTGTTTGCAGCTCAAGGAACTTCAGCTCAGAGTTATTGAGCTGGAGGCTAAGCTGCAGACACTGCAACACATCAGGGAAGGGGAAAGCTACCTGGATGCTTCATACCAAGAGGCAGTCACACCACTTAGGGTCTCCTGATTTGATCGGTGGCCAGGGACAGGAGGATCTGACTGTGAGTGAGGCAGGTAAGGGAACCCAGAGGACAGGAATGAAGGAGTGGGAGCCTCCGCAATTATCCAACAGGTTTGAGGTTCTCTCAGTTTGTTTGGATGAGGGTGGGGGCTGCAGAGTAGATGAGCAAACTGAGCATGGCACCATGATATAGGAGAGCAAAAAGGAACATAGTGGTTTTAGGGGACAGTATAGTAAGGGGGCTTGACACTGCTCTCTGCAGCAAACAGGGAGAGTCCAGATGGCTGTGTTACCTGCCCTGTGCCGGGGTTCAGGGCATCTGCTCAGGGCTGGAGAGGAAGTTGCAGTGGGAGGGGGAGGATCTGGTGCTCGTGGTCTATATAGGTATCAATGACAGGAAGGATGGGAAAGGAGGCTCTGCCTAGTCAATATGAGGAGCTAGGTACCAAATTAAGAAGCAGACCCTCAAAGGTAATAATTCCTGGATTATTACCTCAGCCACTTGCAAATTGACATGAGGCAAATAAGATTAGAGAAATGAATGTGTGTCTCAAAGACTGGTGTGGGGGAAGTGGGTTCTGGTTTGTGAGGCACTGGCAAGTGTATTTGCGAAAGTGGGATCTGTACCATTGGGACGGTCTATACCTGAACCATGCTGGGGTGGGTGTCCTCTTGAGCTGCCTAACCAGGGATGTAGAGAGGGCTTTAAACGAAATATTGGGGGAAAGGGATCAAACTTGGGAAGATGTGATAAACCGAAGAGTAGAGACAAGGCAAAAGAGATAGGTATTAATATGAGAAATGATAAACAACTGTAACAGGAAGGGACAGAGAGTACATATCTAAGAGTAAATCAGCAGATAAAGCTAAGCACTACAAAAATAATAAAAAGGACAAAATTAAAGGCTCTGTATCAAAATGTACATAGCTTTCAAAACAAAACAGATAAACTGATAGCACAAACTGAAATAAATAAGTACAATCAGATAGCTATTACAGAGACATAGCTATGGGGTGAAATAGATTGGGACCTGAATAATTGAAGGTTATGTGACATTTAGGAAGGACAGGAAGTTAGGAGAGTTAGTGGAGGGGTGGCTCTGTTGATTAATGATGGTATTAGCACCTTGGAGAGAGATGACCTAAGTTCAGGAAACCAGGATGTAGAAGTGATTTGGGCTGAGCTGAGGAATGAAAAAGGCAAGAAGTCACTTGTGGGAGTGGTGTACAGGCCCCCTAACTGTAACTACATTGTAACACAGAGTATAAGACATTATGGGAGCTTGCTAGAAAGGTACAGCAATGATCATGGGGGACTTTAAAATACATGTAGATTGGAAAAATCAGACAAGCAAAGGTAGCATAGGTTGAAGTTCATAGGATGTTCTCAGGATTGTTTCTTCTAACAACACGATCTGGAGCCAACCAGAAAGCAGGCTATACTGGACCTGGTATTGTGCAATGAGACAGGATTAATTGATGACCTCCTAGTGAAGGCACCCCTAGCAGCAATCATAATATGATTGAATTTTGCATTCATTTTGGGGGAGAAATGAATGCATCCAAGACAACTATTTTAAACTTAAATAAGGGCAATAATAAGGGCATGAAAGCAGAGCTAGCTAAAGGGAACTGGCAAATGAGGTTAGGGGGTATGTCAATAGAAGTTCAGTGGCAGACACTTAAAGGGATATTTCGGAATACACAGGCCTGAATTTTTTGGTGGGCCCGGGAGCAGACGGGAAGTGGGACGTCAGCTATGATCAGACCCCAACCGCGATTTTACGTTGGCTGGCCAATTAATAGACAGCCGGCGTGAGACGCGCACTGAAATGCTCAGCGCTGGCAGGGTGGGGGCAGGGAGAGGGCGGGAGCTGACGTGGGTGCAGTTGAGGGCTTCGAGAGAGCTCCCTGAAGGCAGACAGCTGTCCCAAGGGGCTGCAGACCCCCACAGGCTAAAGGAAATGACAAAAATGCTGCAAAATACGTCCACGCAGCACAATCGAGCTCCTGAAAGCATACGTCATTAAGAAAAAAACAATCCCCCGATATCTTGTTTTATTTTATTTCCCCCACGGAGATTTCATCCGGCCCTGGATGGAGGTTTGAGCAAACATGTGAGCGCCGCCCTGGGAGAATGGCCTGACCGCCAACTGTGAATGTGGACGGGTCACGTAAAATCGCTGCTGATCTCATCGTTAATGGGCTTAATTGCTCACTTAATTGTCTGCCTGCTTCCGACTGCTGCACACGCCGTCCGAGGGAAATATTGAGCGAGTGCGCAATGACATCGGGATGCTCGCCCAACGTTCTCTCGCGCTAGTTCACATCTCTTCGTGTCAGGCACACCCCTGCCCACAGGGTGTAAACTTTTAGCCACAGAACGTATACATTCTAATGAGAAAGAAAAGTTCCAAGTGGAGGGCCCACCATCTGTTGTTAACCAAGAAAGTTAAAGACAGTATCGAGCTTAAAGAAAAAGCAGATAATAACACAAAGATGGGTGGCAGGTCAGAAGACTAGAAAGAATATAAAAAACAGCAAAGAATGACAAGAAGATTAATGAGGAGGGAAAAATTAGAGTATGAAGAAAGCTAGCTTATAACATAAAGATGGGTAGAAAGAGCTCCTATAGATATTTAAATAAGAAAAGCGTTAAGAAAGTAAGCAGTTATCCTAGAGAATCTGCATCTGGGAAATTGATAATGGAAAGTAGGGTGATGGCGGATGAAGTAAACGAGCATTTTACTTCAGTCTCCTCTATACTGGACACAAGTAATATCCCAGGAATAGCTGTAAATCAGGAAATGGAAGGGAGGGAGGAACTCGGGAAAATTACAATCACCAGGGAAGTGGTATTGAGCAAATTGTTGGGGCTGTGGGCTGACAAATCCCCAGGTCCAGATGGACTTCACCCTAAGGTCTTGAAAGAAGTGGCTAGTGAGATAGTTGATGAACTGGTTTTAATTTTCCAAAATTCCCTAGGTTTGGGGAAGGTCCCATTAGATTGGAAAATAGCAAATATCACTCTTTTGTTCAAAAAAGGAGGGGGGCAGAAAGCAGGAAACTACAGGCCAGTCAATCTGACTTCTGTCATAGGGAAAATATTAGAAGCTATTGTTAAAGATGTTATAGCAAGGCACTTAAAAAAAATCATGGCAACCAGGCAGAGTTAAAGGGAAATCATGTTCAACCAATTTATTGGAGCTCTTTGAAGGAGTCACATGTGCAGTGGATGCACTGTACTTAGATTTCCAGAAAGCATTTGATAAAGTGCCACATCAAAGGTTATTGTAGAAAATAAAAGCTTTTGGTTTTGGGGCTAACATATTGGCATGGATAGGAAATTGGCTAGCTAACAGAAAGCAGAGAGTTTTCTTTATTTGTTCATTGATGGGATTTGGCTTGGCTGGCTAGGCCAACATTCATTGCCCTTCCCTCGTTGCCTTTGAGAAGGTGGGGGTGAACTGCCTTCTTGAACCGCTGCAGTCCATGAGATGTAGGTACACCCACAGTGCTGTTAGGGAGGGAGTTTCAGGATCTTGACCCAGCGACAGTGAAGGAACGGCGATATATTTCCAAGTCAGCATAGACAGTGATTGCATCCCTCGTCCTTCTAGATGGTAGTGGTCACGGGTTTGGAAGGTGCTGTTTGAGGAGCCTTGGTGAATCCCTGTGGTGCATCTTGTAACTGGTACACACTGCTGCTACCGTGTGTCAGTGATGGAGGGAGCGAATGTTTGTATGTGGTGTCAGTCAAGTGGGTTGCTTTGTCCTGGATGATGTTGAACTTCTTGAGTGTTGGAGGAGCTGCACTCATCCAGGCAAGTGGAGAGTATTCCATCACATTCCTGACTTGTGTCTTGTAGATGTTAAACAGGCTTTGGGGAGCCAGGACGTGAGTCACACATCGCAGGATTCCTAGTCTCTGACCTTCTTTTGTAGCCACAGTATTTATGTGTCCAGCCCAGTTCAGTTTCTGGTCAATAATAACCCGCAAGATGTTGACAGTGGGGGATTCAGTGATGGTAATGCCATTGAACATCATGGGGCAATGGTTAGATTCTTTCTTGTTGGAGATGGTCATTGCCTGGCACTTGTGTGTTATGAATGTTACTGCCACTTGTCAGCCCAAGCCTAGATATTGTCCAGATCTTGCTGCTTTTGGACATGGACTGCTTCAGTAGCTGAGGAGTCGTGAATGGTGCTGAACATTGTGCAATCATCAGCGAACATCCCCACTTCAGACCTTATGAAGGAGGGAAGGTCATTGATGTAGCAGCTGAAGATGGTTGGGCTGAGGATACTAAAGAGTTGGCATAAATGGGTCTTTTTTTGGTTGGCAGGATGTGATGAGTCATGTGCTACAGGGATCAGTGCTGGTGCCTTAACTTTTTACAATTGATATAAATAACTTGGATGAAAGGATAAAAAGAATGGTTGCTAAAATTGCTGGGGACACAAAGATAAATAGGAAAGTAAATTATGAAAAAGATGTAAGGAGGCTACAAAGTGACATAGATAGGTTAAATGAGTGGGCAAAGATCTAGCAAATGGAGTATAATGTGGGCAAATGTGATATCGTTCAATTTGGCAGGAAGAATAAAAAAAAACTTATCATCTGAATGTTGAGAGACTGCAGAGCTCGGAGATTCAGAGGGACCTGGGTGTCTTAGTGCATGAATTACTAAAGTTAGTATGCAGGTACAGCAGGTAATTAGGAAAGCTAATAGAATGTTATCATTTATTGTGAGGAGAATTGATTACAAAAACAGGAAGGTTCAGCTTCAGTTGTACAGTGCTTCGGTGGGCAAGGGAATCAAATTATCGGGGTTAGGTAGGAATTTGGAAGTCGAAACACAAGAAGGTCAGCCATGGTCTTATTGAATGGTGTAGCAGGCTTGAGGGGCTGAATGGTCTACTCTTGTTCCTATTTCTTATGTGCTTATGGTGAGATCACATCTGAAGTATTGTGTACAGGACTGTTCTTCTTATTTAAAGAAAGATGTAAATGCATCCCTTAGCTGCAGTTCAGAGAAGGTTTACTAGACTAATACCAAGAATGGGCAGGTTGTCTTATGAGGAAAGGCTGGACAAGTTAGGCTTATATCCACTGGAATTTAGAAGAGTAAGAGATGACTTAATTGAAATCTTTATGATCCTGAGGGGACTTGACAGGGTGGATATGGAGAGGGTGTTTCTTCTTATGGGAGAATCTAGAACTATGGGTCACTGTTTAAAAATAAGGGTTCACTCATTTAAGACAGAGATGAGCAGAATGTTTGTCTCTCAGAGGGTCGTGAGTCTTTGGAACTCTTCCTCAAAGGCTGTGGAAGCAGAATCTTTGAATATTTTTAAGGCAGAGCTAGATGGTATCTTGATTAACAAGGGGGTGAAGGGCTACCAGGAAGGAATGCGGCGTTGAGGTTACATTCAGAACAGTCATGATCTTATTGAATGGCAAAGCATATTCGAGGGGCTTCAGGAGTGGCCTACTCCTGCTCCTAATTTGTCTGTTCGAATGTAAAATTAGCAACACAGGTTAATAAGGCCATAAAAAAACAAACAAAGCACTGGTGTCAATTCTAGAGGGATAGAATTGAAAAACAGAGAAGTTATGTTAAACTTGTATAGAACCTTTGTTAACCCACATTTGGAGAACTATGCACAGCTCCGGTCTCAATATTATATTTTTTAAAAATTGAGACACTGGAGAATGTGCAAATACCATTCAGAAAGATAATACCAGAACAGCACCCTGGAGGCATATGAAGGATGTAATCTGTGGAATAAAAAAATAATTTCTACCTTGTAAAGCCTTGATCATTCTTCTCAGCATCTTCCACCTACCCATCTCTCATTCATTCCCTCATTGTTATGGGATAACACAGGAGATCAACGTACCTATAGGAAAGCCACCAAATGTGTCACCACAGTACGAATGAAGGAAGCAGTGTCTAATCCTCCAGCACCCTGACAGTGGACAGAAAATGCCCTTTTAAAGAACCAAGTTGGTCCCACAGCATTTTTCCTTCACTTTTGCCCATTCACTTACCTGCCTCAACTCCTTTACTAAAGGCATTGACCTGTTTCCTGGACAGGGTTGCACAGACACACTGGTATCTCATCCAAGTGTTATTTACATGGTTGAGCCTATTATTTGATTTCAGCAGAAGAGCATCACAGTTGACCCTAAATTCTAAACAATTCACTCAGTTGTGGAAATGTAGCTTGCCCTGGATGGGGAAGTTTATCCATCTGATTCTGTAGGCCAATCTTCCACACAAGGAGAAGTACTTTGAAGTTGCACATCTGGAGACATCATGGACATGATCCCTGTGAGAATGATTCCCTGGGAGTGCCAGCTCACAGAATCACTGTATTCAGAAATCAATCTGCACTGTCCACAATTTCCATTCATTCTTCCTAATGACTAGGAAATTACAGGAAGTAGGCCTGCAATTTCCTGATGTCTGCTCTTGCCAGGTCAGATCTCACACTGGGAAAATGCTGTTATAAAGCTTGCTTTGATATCCACACATTCACAAGTCCACACTCCCCTTCCTGAGTTTCAGCATTGACTGGGATTCAATCAGGGATCTTATAGTTTAAGAATGAGCTATGTGCAAATACACATCTACAGCATTTAACTGTCACTCAAAGAAGAAAAACCAAATTGGAATTTGAATGAAACGTGTTTTAATATTGAAGCATAGAAAGACAACAGGGCACAGAAGGTGGTCATTTGGTCCATTGTGCTCAGGCTGACTGAAACCGTGTTATCCAGCTTAATCTCACTAACCAGCTCTTGGCCTGTTGCCTCATAGGCTACAGCAACTCAAGTGCATATCCAAGTATTTTTTTTCAATGCAATTAGGGTTTCTGCCCCTATCGCCCTTTCAGGCAGTGAGCTCCAGATCCCTACTGAGTGAAAAAAAATTGTTCTTCAGCTTAAAATCTATTCCCGCTGGATATTACCCTCTCTGCTGAAGGAAATAGATCATTCCCATTGACTCTATCTAGGCCTCTCATAATTTTGAACACCTCAATTAAATCTCTCCTCAGCCTCCTGTGTTCCAAAGAAAACACACCCAGTCTCGCCAGCCTTTCCTCTTAGCTAAAGCTCTCCATTCCTGGCAATGCCCTCATTACTGGTGAAGGCAGGGGCTTGTGTTACCAGGCAGCTCTTGCTGCAGGGTGGGGCGGAGGGCTCTCTGCGGACTATAGGGTGTCCAATCAGGAGGGACTCCTCCCCCCATCACGGCCGCCAGTGTTTACTGGGCAGTCTCTCCATCTGGTGGAGGGCTCTTTTGCCACCAGTAGAATGCAAATGGCGGCAGGAAGATGCCCTTAATTGGCCAAATAAAGGCCTCAATTGGCTTCTGGGTGGGAAGGCCATCTTTGACCTTCCCTACTGTCGAGTTAATTGTGCAGAGTTAGGAAGGCGATGGGCGCTCTGCCCGCCAACTTCCCTCCCAATCTTATGGCACTCCCACTTCCCAACCATCTACAATGGGCCATATTAAATTCCATCAGATGTTTCCACTTGACCAGAACCAGGGACCATAAATATAAGATAGTAACTTATAAATCCAAAAGGGAATGCATCTTTGCCCAGAGGGTGGTTAGAATGTGAAACTTGCTACCAAAAGGAGCTGTTGAGGTGAATCGATGCAGTGATGACTGTCGCTTTAAGATTAGTTCAACTGAGCAGGGGTCACGTGATTTGTTCAACCAATGTGTGGCTAGTGCGGGGGAATAAATTCTAGGGAGGGGTTCCTTAGGAAAGAGGATGGCTGTAAGAGGGGCTGGCTGGATACAAGCAGCTACTGAGGCTCTCGTGTAAATAAAGTTTGTTTTCTTTGACTAAAAAGCCTCCCAGAGTGTGTTTCTACAAACTCATTTAAGAGAATGCAAGAAAGGGCATGTCAAGGAGTAAGGAATAGAGGATATGTTGATGGGCAAGAGTAGACAGATGGGAAGCCTGGACCAGTGGGGCTCAATAGTCTGTTTCTGAGTTGTATATTCTATGAAATCCAACTGCTTGCCAGCACCAGAACATTGAAACATTTAAGATGCACATTTGTAGCTTATTGTGGAGATGTGCTCACATGCTGTTTAAAAGTAACGTTGCTCCAGGACCAGTAGAGTAATCCCCATCCTGAAATGTCTTACAGCTTCGGATATGCCGCACATTATGCCTAATTGTGTTATATTATAGAAAATGTTGTGTAATAAAATATCCCTCTCAGTAACATGTTTCTCATTATAAGGGGCCTTGCATATAGATCTTGAAAGTAGGATTGTAGTGAGAGTAATGTAAGGTTGTTCATCACTTTTTCAGAAGGAATAAATTGTGGATTTTTAGGAGCACTTCACATTTTATGAATAAATAAATCTAATTCATGCATTAGTGACGACAGAGTAATTAATCACCATCAATATACGCCAACAGCATAAATCTTATTTTTAATCTCCATATGTTTCTCCTTCCCAACTGCAGGTAAAGTTTCCTGAATGGAGAATAGTAGTCAGTAAAATCACCCAATGGGCTCCCTATCAATTTCAAAAGAGCCATGAATAACTGGAGAAAAGATTAGAATAATTACTGATTTCAAATAACTGCCAGAGGCTTCAGAAACTTGGAAGATGGCAAAAGATTACCCTCGTTGTGGGTGTGGAGGGGAAATGTGACTTTAAACAAATATGTTAAACAGTCACCTCACTCCCAATTTTCACATCTTAAAAATAAACTCAATGTAATGGGCCGCTGACTAATATCACTTGTTTAACGCAATTGCTCATTTACCTCAAAGGCTTCAGGAACAACAACACGTCCATTTCGGTAGCTGGCCCAAACATCCCAGATCCAGACATCCTATTCTCTAACAATGTTAAGGTTAACCCTCAGCCTGACACTCATGGATTCAGTCTTTGTACTGAGATAGACTTTCAAGCATTCCAGGTCTTATATCAATGAGCAATGAAATGAGACTAACCAACCTCAGAATCACAATTGTCACAGTGCAGGAGGAGGCTATTCATCCCATTGTGTCTGCACCAGCTCTTTGAGCATCTTAACTTACTGCCAATATCCAGCCTTTCCCCACAACCCTGCAAATTGTTTCTATTTAAACCATCATCTAATGCCCTCTTGAATGCCTCACTTGAACCTGCCTCCACCACACTTCCAGGCAGCACATTCCAGACCTGAACCACTTGCTGCATGAAAAAGTTTTTTTTTCTCATCTCGCATTTGCTTCTTTGGCAAAACACTTTAAAACTGTGCCCTCTTGTTCTCAATCCATTTACAAGCAGGAACCGTTTCTCCCTATCTACTCTGTCCAGACCCCTCATGGTTTTGAAAATTTCTATCAAGTTTCCTCTTAGCCTTCTTTTCTCGAAGGAAAACAGTCCCAAACTATCCAATCTATCCTCATAACTGAAGCGTCTCATCCCTGGAACCATTCTTGTAAACCTCTTCTGCACTCTTTCCAATGCATTCACATCCTTCCTAGTGTGGTGCCCAGAAAAATACACAATATTCCAGCTGAGGTCTAACCAGTAACTTATATAAGTTCTTCATAACCTTCCTGCTCTTGTACACTATGCCCCTATTAATGAAGCCTAGAATACTGTAAGCTTAAGAAACAGGTCTCTCTGCCTGTTCCACCACCTTTAATGACGTCTGTACATATATACCGAGGTCTGTCTGCTCCTATGCACCCTTTAGAATAGTATCCTTTATCTTATACTGTCTCTCCATGTTCTTTGTACCAAAGTGAATCACCTCACACTTCTCCACATTGAACTTCATCTGCCACCTACCTGCCCACTCCATCAACGTGTCAATGTCCTTTTGAAGTTCTACACTGTTCTCCTCACAGTTTACAATTTTTCCAAGTTCTGTGTCATCCGCAAAAACTTTGAGATTGTCCCCTGCACACCAAGATCTAGATGATTTATATAGGTCAGGAAAAGCAAGGGTGCCAATACCAAGCCCCAAGGAACTCCACTACAAACCTTCTTCCAGCCCGAAAACTATCCATTAACCGTTATTCTCTGTTTCCTATCCCTCAGCCAATTTTATATCCACATTCTATTCCATGACCTATAACTTTCCTCAAGTCTGTTGTGTGGCACTGTATTGAATGCCTTTTGGAAGTCCATACACACCACATCAAAGGCCTTGCTCTCATCAACCATCTCTATTACCTCTTCAAAAAACTCCAGCAATTAGACACAATTTTCCTTTAACAAATCCATGCTGACTCTTCCGAATCAATCCACATGTGTCCATGTGACTATTAATTCTATCCCGAATAATTGTTTCTCGAATTTTTCCCACCACTGAAGTTAAACTGACTGGTCTGTAATTACAGGGCAGATCTCTATAACCTTTTTTAAATAAGGGTGTAATGTTTGCAATTCTCCAGTCCTCCAAATTCAGGGAATATTGAAAGATTATTGCCAGTGCCTCTGCAATTTCCACTCTAACTTCCTTCAATATTCTTGGTAGCATCTCATCCAGTCCCTGTGCCTTGTCAGCTTTAAGTACTGACAGCTTATCCAATACCTCCTCCTTATCAATTTTAAACCCTTCTAGTGGCTGAGTTTCCTGCTCTGTCACCATGGCCTGGGCAGTATCTGCCTCATGGGTAAAGACAGATGTAAAGTATTCATTTAACACCTCAGCCATGCCTCTTGCCTCTATGTATAAATCTTCTTTTTGGACCCTAATCGGCCCTACTCCTCCTTTTACCACCCTTTTATTATTGATGTGCTTGTGGAATACTTTGGAATTTTATTTTATGTTAGCTGCCAGTCTTTTATCATAATCTGTCTTTGCTTCTCGTATTTGCTTTTTACATCCCTTCTGAACATTTGATATTCAGCTTGGTTCTCAATTGTATTTGCTACCTGACACCTGTCGTAAGCACACTTTTTCTTCTTTAACTTAACTTCTATCTCCTTTGTCATCGAGGGAGCTCTGGATTTATTTGTCTTATCCTTCCCTTTTGAGGGAACATACCTTAACTGCACTTAAACCATTTCCTCTTTGAAGGTAGCCCATTGTTCAGCTACTGTTTTTTCCCGCCAACCTTTGGTTTCAGTCTATCCGGCCCAGCTCCGTTCTTGCCCCATTGAAGTCCGCTCTGTGCCTGTTCTCATTAGTGAGGAAAAAGAGTTTAAAAACCTGCAAAAAAGCACAACAGATAAAATGTGCGGTTGCAGGCAGTACAGAGGAGATATCCTCCTGTCTGTCGACCCAAGATATCTCTCACAGGATTTCCAGGCGAGCAATGTCTTGGGGGGAATGTTGGTTATACCTAAACACTTTTTAAACTAGGGGAAGTTGATAGCTAATTCAGAAACCAGTGCTATAGAGGTTGTACAGATTCACCAAATAATAGCAAAGGTGATGAATATACTTACTCTTGACAATCTTGGCACCATTTAGATCCCTACAGGTAACTTCACAGGTCTGAGCAAGTCTGTTCTATCTAATTGTCTAGGCCACATAACAGCTGCTTTAATTATGGTGGCACTTTGCCATGTCTATTTTGCAGCACCATAGAGCAACAATGGAAATCACAGCTGGGATAGGCTGCTGCAGCTCACTTCGACAGGGACACTATGGTAGTTCACTAATTGCGTAAGTGCTCAGGGGGAAATCCACACTTAAGATGTGAAGAAATTGAGTATTTCCAAACGCTGAAGCTTTGGTGGGCCATTTTACAAACACTTTTTGAAATTCAGACTTGGTTATTTCTGGGGATGTGGGAGACACAGACAATCCCTGAGCCTGAATGGTTAAGCCTGAGCCAGAGGTGCTTGGGCCTTAGGACTCGTTGAAATGAAAGGAACAAGCTGCAGATTGGCTTACAGAAGAGAAACTAAGTCAGTTTGGAAGGCGGGGCAAATATAGATCTTTTAAGGCACAAGGGAATAATGCAAGGCTGGACTGTATCTATTTTAACACAAGGAGTCTTACAAGCAAGGTAGATGAATTGAGGGTGTCGACTAACACATGGGAAAATGACATTGTATCACAGAAACATGGTTGAGGGAGGGGCAGGACTGGCAGCTCAATATTCCAGGGTGTAGAATCATCAAGGTGAAGGAGGGGTTAGTGTCAAAGAGGAGGTGACATTGCACTATTGATCAAGGAGTCAATTACTGCAGTAAGGAGGGATGGTATCTTAGAAGGTTCCTCAAATGAGGCCATTAAAGACAAAAAGGGGGCAATCATTTTGCTGGGAGTGTACTATAGGCCCCCAAACAGTCAACGGGAGATAGAGGAGCAAATATGTAGGCAAATCTCAGAGAAGTGTAAAAATAATAGGGTAATAATAGTACAGGATTTCAACTTCCCCAGTAGTAACTAGGATAGTGTCAGTGTGAAAGGCTTAGAGAGGGTGGAATTCTTAAAATGAATCCAGGAGAGCTTTTTGAGGTTGCACATAGAAAGTCCTAGAAGAGAAGGGGTGGTACTGGACCTAATCTTAGAGAATGAAGCTGGGCAAGTGGTAGAAGTGTCAGTGGGGGAGCATTTCGCGGATAGTGACCATAACTCTGTAAGATTTAAGGTAATTTTGCAAAAGGTCAAAGATGGACAAGAAATAAAGATCCTGAATTGGAGGAAGGCCAATTTCAATATGATAAGACAGGATCTGACAAAAGTGGACTGGGAGCAGCTACTTGTAGGAAAGCCTACATCAGGCCAGTGGGAATCATTCAAAAAGGAAATAATGAGAATTCAGGGCCAACATGTTCCCATAAAGGTGAAGGGTAGGACCAATAAGTCCAGGGAACCCTGGCTGTCAAGGGATATAGAGGATTGGATAAGGAAAAAAAGGAGGCTTATGGTAGATACAGAGGATTGAAAACAGTGGAAGCCCTAGAGGAGTATAGAAAGTGTAGGGGGTATTTAAAAAAGGAATTAGGAGAGCAAAGAGGGGGCATGAAAAAATGCTGGTGGGCAAGATAAAGGAAAATCCCAAGGCATTTTATAAATATATCAAGGGCAAGAGGATAACCAAGAAAAGAGTCGGGCCAATTAGGGACCAAAGTGGCAAAGTGTGCATGGAGCCGGAGGACATAGGTGAGGTTTTAAATGATCGCTTTTCATCTATGTTTACTATGGGGAAGGACAATGTAGATGTAGAAAATAGGGAGGCGTGCTGTGATATACTTAAACAAATTAGCATTGAAAGGGAGGAGGTATTAGGGGTTTTAGCTGGCTTAAAAGTGGATAAATTCCCAGGCCTAGATGAGATGTATCTCAGGCTGCTATGTGAGGCAAGGGAGGAGATTGTAGGAACTCTGACACTGATGTTCAAATCCTCTCTGGCCACAGGAGAGGTGTCACAGGACTAGAGGACAGCGAATGCGGTACCAATATTCAAGAAGGGTAGTAGTGATAAACCAGGTAATTACAGGCCAGTGAGTCCAACATCAGTGGTAGGGAAACTATTGGAAAAAATTCTGAGGAACAGGATTAACCTCCACTTGGAGAGGCAGGGATTAATCAGGGACAGTCAGCATGGCTTTATCACAGGGAGACCATGTCTAACAAATTTGATTGAATTTTTCGAGGAAGTGACTATTTGTGTAGATGAGGGTAGTGCAGATGATGTAGTCCACATGGGCTTTTGACAAGCTCCCGCATTGGAGAATGGTCAAGAAGGTAAGAGTCCATGGGATCCAGGGCAATTTGGCAAATTGGATCCAAAATTGGCTTAGTGGCAGAAGGCAGAGGGTGATAGTCGAAGGCTGTTTTTGCAATTGGAAGCCTGTGACGAGTGGTGTACCGCAGGAATCGGTGCTGGGACCCTTGCTGTTTGTAGTGTACATTAATGATTTAGAATATAGGAGGTATGATCAGTAAGTTTGCCGATGACATGAAAATTGATCATAAGTAGCGAGGAGGAAAGCCTTAGATTACAGGACGATATAGATGGGCAAGTAAGATGGGCAGAGCAATGGCAAATGGAGTTTAATCCTGAAAAGTGTGAGGTGATGCATTTTGGGAGGATTAATATAGCAAGGGAATACACAATGAATGGTAGGACCCTAGGAAGTACAGAGGATCAGAGGGACCTTGGTGTACATGTCCATAGATCCTTGAAGGCAGCAGCACAGGTAGAGAAGGTGGTTAGGAAGGCATTTGGGGTTCTTGCCTTTATTAGTTGAGGCATAGAATATAAGAACAGGGAGGTTATGATGGAGCTGTACAAAATGCTAGTTAGGCCACAGCTGGAGTACTGTGTGCAATTCTAGTTGCCACACTATAGGAAGGATGTGATTGCACTGGAGAGGGTGCAGAGGAGATTCACCAGGATGTTGCCTGGGCTGGAGCATTTCAGCTATGGAGAGGGAATGGATACGCTAGGGTTATTTTACTTAGAGCAGAAAAGGCTGAGGGAGGACCTGATTGAGGTATACAAAATTATGAGGGGCATAGATAGGGTAGAAAGGAAGAACTTCCCCCCTTAGCGGTGGTGCCAATAACCAGGAGGCAAAAAATTTAAGGTAAGGGACAACAAGTTTAGAGGGGATTTGAGGGAAAAAGTATTCACCCAGAGGGTGGTTGCAATCTAGAACACACTGCCTGAGAGGATGGTAGAGGCAGGAACCCTCACAACATTTAAGAAGTATTTAGGTGAGCACTTGAAACGCCATCGCCTACAGGTCTACGGGCCAAGCACTGGAAAATGGGATTTTAAAAAAAGATAGGTGCTTGATGGCCGACACGGACACGATGGGCCGAAGGGCCTGTTTCTGTGCTGTATAACTCTAGGACTTTATGTCCTGTATAGTTTAAATCTGAGTTTACATTGATTAACAAAATGAAGTAACTGTTTGAATCCATTTGGACGTGTGAGAACATGGTAATGATGGAAGTGAAAAATCCCACATCTCCAATCACATTGTAACCTGCCTTGCTGTCCCTGAGTTTCTGCCACAGTTAACCCTATTTGAGAAAGTGTTGCTACACCAAAGCTGACAGTGCCATCAGTCATGGCAGAAACAGGTAAGCTTGCTTCACAAAGAGATGACCCCTCAGTATAGCTAGCCATGTGCAAACAAAGTTGGAACTGAAGGCTGGCACAAAACACCAACATTTTAAATCCAATTTTAATCAAACTCAATTAACAACTCCTCCCTTGAAACAACCTCTCTATACAGCAGGAAAGCGTATACAAATTAAAATGGTGGCTGCGTGCAAAAGTGCTGACCCCCATAAACTTTGGGAATCACAATCACATGGAGAATGCCCAGTGTGCTATCCTGCACCTTAAGGTGCAAGAGGTAATTTGAGCTTACAAGGCATGATTCGCTTCAAGCATTCGTGCTTCAGGCTGATACATCTCCAGCTCCAGCCCAGGGTAACTTCAGGGAAAAAGTGTACAATGGGTGATTAACTTGGTCACTACCGGAAGGACTGTACATATTCTTGAGTGTGGCGAAAGGTCTTCCTTGAGCAGGCTACAAAAGCAATCTCCCTGCTGCGCCACCGAGAGATTATGAACAAATCATCTGGATCTAAGTGAAACCTTGAGGTGGTGGAGGTGGTGGCATCTGAGCACAATAACAACTCCGAGCTGGAAACATTACACTGCTTACTAACAGTCACAGGCAGCTACCAAAAGAAAAATCCAACAGCTTTACCCTGAAATAACAATCAAAATCTACCCCAGTGTAGTCAGCACACTTTGAAAATTTACAAAGAGTTTACAGTTGCAGATTGAAGGAAGTCTCTGTACATACACTATTAGTGGCATTATTACAGTGTTATCTTTGGAGCAAGCTCCTAATTAGTTCTAATTTTATCCAGTCCCGTGTCAGAGGTGAACCTCTCTTCTGATTAAAATAATGAACCAGTCTTAAGAGGGAGATATATTTTGTTAATATCTCCCATATCTTCCTTCGATATTGTAGGGAGATCAGAAAGTAATTCACTTTCTGGATCTGTCTGTAGGCTTTAGAAATAATGATGCCAATCTGTTAAAATATTTGCCTGTGTCAAGGGGAAGGTAGTAACATTATTTTGGTGCTCCAATAAAATAGTGGTGTAAAGTGATTACAGCGAAATCATGTCAGGTTTTCACACTATGTGTATCATTAATGATTCTGTTTGAAGTATTAATAATCATGGTTTGTGATGGCTTTTACAAACTGACATCAAAAATTAAACCGTGAAATTGGAATTAATGAACAAAATATCAAGACAGACATTTTAAACTGCAATAGAATAAAACGTTACTACAGAATTATTTATAACCCTGATTCTAGGGATGAATCGATCAGAAATTTTGGCTCTATCGTGTGAAGAGAAGGTCATTACAGTTTTTGGGTTGTTAAGTTACTTTACTTTGGCATCTGAATCTGGATGGTGAGCCATCAGTGACAATGAGTCAGTATGTGCCTTTACTAATAAAAACAGAAAATGTTGGAAAAATTCAGCATCTGTGGAGAGAGAAGTAGAGTTAACGTTTCAAGTCAGCATGACTCTTTTTCAGGGAGTCTTCACCCAGCCTATAATGAAGGAGACTAGGATGAGACTGGGGAACCCTCTTTACTTTGTTTCAGTTTACTGGTTTAATTTTGTGCTCTTCAATAATCTTCTTTGACTTTGAAAAATGCTAAATAAGCATTCTATTAAACCATGGCTTGAGACTATCAACTACCAAACAGATTATTGAACAACCAATGGCTAAATTCCAATGACACGCAGTGAGATTATAATGGTAACAGGTTTAGCAATCCCTCTTTGGGATACATCAAGTGACAGCCATGTGGTGCTGAACGGATTGGGTAGGAGAGGTAAATAATTTGATGGAGACACATTAACCTGGACTTATTTCATTTTAGTGTTGCTGGTATTTTCTAGTGTTATGTCCACTGGATGCCAGGTATACTTAACCAGATGTGGTCTAGTAGCTGGAAATCTGCTGCAAAGATGATAGTGGTGACAATTTCTATTTGTTCCCTTCAATTCTCCAGCAGCAATCCAAGGTCAAAATTTGCTGAAGATCCTCATTATCATTCACAATGGTGGTGATATTGGTGATCTGAGGAGCTTTGAAGCAGTTCTACTGTTAAAAGAGAATCCACTGTACACACATACCAGGGGCAGCTGTCTTAGTACTTAATACCATTCTATTAATATGTAGAAAATAGAAGACAAATATAAAGAAATTATTCGGTTTGTGCAGCTTTCCCATTCCCACATTTTAAAAATCTTTACATCTTTACCTGTGTTGATTGGAATGAATAGAGTTAGTCATCCAGATTTTATGGTTAATACTTGCTGGCTGTCAAATTTAAAATATTAGGCTGGATCCTGGCATTTTTTTGTTGATGGGATGAGTCAACCAGATTGCTGTTGGTCTGGAGTCACATGTGGACCTTCCATGAGGGCATTAGTGAACCAGGTGGGTTTCTGCAACAATGGCCCTGTGGTCATCACCAGGCTTTCAATTTCAGGTTTTTATTGAATTCAAATTTCATCATCTGCTAGGCTAGTGACAATACCACTATGCTACTGCCTCCCCCAATAACTTATATCACATGTCATTAGTGAACCCTTTTTCTGCATCCTTCATCTCAAAACATTTTACACTGTGGTGTGCTGGGATGGAGATGATAATAGTGCAGTGAGAGCAATGGAGAAAAAAAGGGACAGGAAGGAAAAACAAGAAAAACATTGAAATATAACTTTTTTTTTAAAATCTCAATTGACAATTGACTACATGCAGGAATGAGATTGCACCCATTCAAGTTGTTCCCTTTCTAGATCAGAGAGGTTAATTGACTTTGCATTAACAATTATTGCATCATTAAAAAGTATCTACACTGTTAATCACTTTCTGCAATAAGTTTAATGAGCAATTAATGTGTAAATCCAGCAAGTTCTTAAAAATGAAAGGGAGGCTGAGGGTGAGATGCTGTCGGAGTGAAGCAATTGGTAGAGCGGCATAAATTGAGCAGCGAGTTCTAGAGATTGACAACTCCTGGACTATCCCTTAATCCCTGGGTTTACTATCTGATTTAAGAATTAATAATGTTATGCTTCGCTAACACACTGTCACTTTCCCAGCAAGATCCAGCCTGCGTTTTTATTTCATTTGAATTAGGATGGCGCAAAAGGACACACACCTACTTAAACAAGGGCCACCCATCTGTACTAAACACAATTAAAATCTGAAATTGATAAGGAGAGGTAATAGCCCCAGGATTAGAAAAATTATCTGAGTCACGTGTTATTTTATGGTTTAACATTATGCTTCAAAATTCACCCCAAAACTCTCAGCTCGACGGGCAATCTATAGAATATTACAAGAAAATTGTCCAAATACTCTTTAACTACACCAACATTGGTCATTTTCAACAAATGAAGATGTATGTTTTAGTATTTAGAATTTCATAATGAAAGCATGGTAGTAGGATCCCTCAATCAACATCTTGTATCTATTCCTGTACCTGAGCTCTCAGACGTTTCAAAATTGGCAATCTTGCTGGTCAGGAACAAATGATTTCTGATGACTCATGGTCATTTTAAATGCGGCTGAGATTTAAATCTTGCAGCTGCGCTCCAGTTTCTTCCACCCCACCTCCCCATAGTGGCAAGCTATGACTGAGAGGGTGTTGTCTGAATTAAGCGGATTCTGAACAATTCATCAGATAGGTGTAAGTCCTGTCCCACTATTACTACTAAAAGAAGAAAGACTTGTATTTATATTGCACCTTTTATAATCACAGGATATCTCAAAGTGCATTTGAAGTTGTGTAGGAAATGCAGAAGCCAATTTGTAGGCAGCAAGCTTCCACAAACAATAATATCATAACAACCCAATCATCTGCTTTTTATTGATGTTGATTGAAGAATAAATATTGACCAATACAGTAAAGATAAAAACAAAAAAACTGCGGATGCTGGAAGTCCAAAACAAAAACAGAATTAGCTGGAAAAACTCAGCAGGTCTGGCAGCATCGGCGGAGAAGAAAAGAGTTGACGTTTCGAGTCCTCATGACCCTTCGACAGAACTTGAGTTCGAGTCCAGGAAAGAGCTGAAATATAAGCTGGTTTAAGGTGTGTGTGTGGGGGGCGGAGAGATAGAGAGACAGAGAGGTGGAGGGGGTTGGTGTGGTTGTAGGGACAAACAAGCAGTGATAGAAGCAGATCATCAAAAGATGTCAACCACAATAGTACAATAGAACACATAGGTGTTAAAGTTAAAGTTGGTGATATTATCTAAACGAATGTGCTAATTAAGAATGGATGGTAGGGCACTCAAGGTATAGCTCTAGTGGGTTTTTTTTTATTTTTTTTTATATTTTTTTTTTATATAATGGAAATAGGTGGGAAAAGGAAAATCTTTATAATTTATTGGAAAAAAAAAGAGGAAGGGGGAAACAGAAAGGGGGTGGGGATGGGGGAGGGAGCTCACGACCTAAAGTTGTTGAATTCAATATTCAGTCCGGAAGGCTGTAAAGTCCCTAGTCGGAAGATGAGGTGTTGTTCCTCCAGTTTGCGTTGGGCTTCACTGGAACAATGCAGCAAGCCAAGGACAGACATGTGGGCAAGAGAGCAGGGTGGTGTGTTAAAATGGCAAGCGACAGGGAGGTTTGGGTCATTCTTGCGGACAGACCGCAGGTGTTCTGCAAAGCGGTCGCCCAGTTTACGTTTGGTCTCTCCAATGTAGAGGAGACCACATTGGGAGCAACGAATGCAGTAGACTAAGTTGGGGGAAATGCAAGTGAAATGCTGCTTCACTTGAAAGGAGTGTTTGGGTCCTTGGACGGTGAGGAGAGAGGAAGTGAAGGGGCAGGTGTTGCATCTTTTGCGTGGGCAAGGGGTTGTGCCATAGGAGGGGGTTGAGGAGTAGGGGGTGATGGAGGAGTGGACCAGGGTGTCCCGGAGGGAGCGATCCCTACGGAATGCCGATAAGGGGGGTGAAGGGAAGATGTGTTTGGTAGTGGCATCATGCTGAAGTTGGCGGAAATGGCGGAGGATGATCCTTTGAATGCGGAGGCTGGTGGGGTGATAAGTGAGGACAAGGGGGACCCTATCATGTTTCTGGGAGGGAGGAGAAGGAGTGAGGGCGGATGCGCGGGAGATGGGCCGGACACGGTTGAGGGCCCTGTCAACGACCGTGGGTGGAAAACCTCGGTTAAGGAAGAAGGAGGACATGTCAGAGGAACTGTTTTTGAATGTAGCATCATCGGAACAGATGCGACGGAGGCGAAGGAACTGAGAGAATGGGATGGAGTCCTTACAGGAAGTGGGGTGTGAGGAGCTGTAGTCGAGATAGCTGTGGGAGTCGGTGGGTTTGTAATGGATATTGGTGGACAGTCTATCACCAGAGATTGAGACAGAGAGGTCAAGGAAGGGAAGGGAAGTGTCAGAGATGGACCACGTGAAAATGATGGAGGGGTGGAGATTGGAAGCAAAATTAATAAATTTTTCCAAGTCCTGACGAGAGCATGAAGCAGCACCAAAGTAATCATCGATGTACCGGAGAAAGAGTTGTGGAAGGGGGCCGGAGTAGGACTGCAACAAGGAATGTTCCACATACCCCATAAAGAGACAGGCATAGCTGGGGCCCATGCGGGTACCCATAGCCACACCTTTTATTTGGAGGAAGTGAGAGGAGTTGAAGGAGAAATTGTTCAGCGTGAGAACAAGTTCAGCCAGACGGAGGAGAGTAGTGGTGGATGGGGATTGTTCGGGCCTCTGTTCGAGGAAGAAGCTAAGGGCCCTCAGACCATCCTGGTGGGGGATGGAGGTGTAGAGGGATTGTACGTCCATGGTGAAGAGGAAGCGGTAGGGGCCAGGGAACTGGAAATTGTTGATGTGACGTAAGGTGTCAGAGGAATCACGGATGTAGGTGGGAAGGGACTGGACAAGGGGAGAGAGAAGGGAGTCAAGATAACGAGAAATGAGTTCTGTGGGGCAGGAGCAAGCTGAGACGATCGGTCTACCGGGGCTGTTCTGTTTGTGGATTTTGGGTAGGAGATAGAAGCGGGCTGTCCGAGGTTGGGCGACTATCAGGTTGGAAGCTGTGGGAGGGAGATCCCCAGAGGAGATGAGGTCAGTGACAGTCCTGGAAACAGTGGCTTGATGTTCAGTGGTGGGTCATGGTCCAGGGAGAGGTAGGAGGAAGTGTCTGCGAGTTGACGCTCAGCCTCCGCGTGGTAGAGGTCAGTGCGCCAGACAACAACAGCACCACCCTTGTCAGCGGGTTTGATGACAATGTCAGGGTTGGACCTGAGAGAATGGAGTGCAGTAAGTTCAGAGAGAGACAGGTTAGAATGGGTGAGAGGAGCAGAGAAATTGAGACGACTAATGTCGCGCCGACAGTTCTCAATGAAAAGATCGAGAGAAGGTAAGAATCCAGAGGGAGGGGTCCAGGTGGAGGGAGAATATTGAAGATGGGTAAAAGGATCCGTTGAACTGGGAGAGGACTCCTGCCCAAAGAAGTGAGCCCGGAGACGAAGACGGCGGAAGAAGAGTTCAGTATCATGCCGAGCCCGAAATTCATTGAGGTGAGGGCGTAAGGGTATGAAACTAAGTCCTTTGCTGAGCACTGAACGTTCAGCATCGGAGAGGGGAAGGTCAGGGGGTATAGTGAATACGATAACTCTCCTTCAAAAAATGGCAATGGCATTTTATACACCCACCCGAGAACACAGACAGAGCCTTGGTTTAATATCTCATTTGAAAAGTGGCACCTCTGACAGTGCAGCACTTTCTCAGTAGTGCACTGGGGCATCAGCCTTATTATTTTTGTTCTCAAGTCCTGGAGTAGGATCGAGCACACAACCTACTGACTCTTAAAAAAAAAAAGACAGGAAAAGAGAATGCTACCAAACTGAGCTATAGATAACACTTGCTCATGCTATTGTCACTAGGGGGAAGGACCCAGTCGCTTGTCTGTTTGTAGCTGATTGTATCAAAACAAGTTGGGCTAAAAATGGATTTTGTCCAAATGTATCAGAACAGAAAGACATAGAAGTCAATAACGTGAAACATTCTCACAAAGGACTGTTTTGTCACAAGCCTCCACCACAAATGCAACCATGAGGTCACAGATGCCACCTTCGCAAGGCACACAACTTTGTGCATTTCACCCCGGGGCCAGGACAACCAGGATGCAAGAGCGATTACTTTTGCCCAGATTTCGGGTTTCCTGTAGGTGCAGGGCGCCACCAACTGCACTGAGGTGCCACTCAGATCTCGGTCGCAACACGTGGTCGACTATGTCAACCGCGAGGGATTCCATTCGCTGAATGTGCAGCTGGTGTGCAACCACCAGAAACACATCCTGCAGGTCTGCACATGGTTCCTAGGGAGTGTGCATGACTCCTACATTCTCCGTCAGTCACAGGTCACTGAAGACTTTCAGCGTCCGCAGCAGCTGCAGGAATGGCTCCTCAGTGATAAGGGATGCCCACAGAGACCGTGGTTGAAGACAGCCATGCAGCAGCCTCAGACTGCAGCAGAGCGAAGGTACGTTGAGACTCATGCTACAACTCGCAGGTTGATGGAGGAGACCATCAAGATGCTGAAGATGAGGTTCCGGTACCTGGACTGGTCTGGTGGAGCCCTGCAAAACAGTCCGCTGAGGGTGTCACACATCATCATCGTCTGCTGCATCCTTTACAACCTGGCGCTACAACAGGGAGAGGAGCTGGCCGATGATGGAGATGGAGGAGCTGGAGGTCTCCTCCGATGAGGAGGACGTCAATGGGGGTGAGGGTGAGGAGGGCCTCAAAGGCGACAATGACAGGGGTGAAGCCCTCGCACTGGCTAAACAAGGCAGGCGTGCTCGGGAGGACCTCATGGCTGCCAGATTGTGTCGATGGTGTGTGAGGCCGGACCATCACTTTGGTCTGAAGGCTGCACAGAGCACAGGGAAGAGGCCCTGGACTGAGACACCTGCCTTTATTTTGTGCAAAAAGGTTTGCACATCTGTGTGACAAGAACACAGCTCATCAGAACAAGAAGCCTTAGACAGGAAGACATTCTTGTGAGTTTATTGACAATAATAAACATTATGTAGAAGGGATTAACACCCGTGCCCAGGCTCTGCTTCCTGATTGGTCTCAGCAGCAGCTCGTAACTGCTGAGCCGTGAGCTGTTTCTGTGGTTGTGCTTGGTGCTGGTGGTGGCTGTTGCTGCTGCTGGGGGGGTTTCCTGTGGCTGTTGCTGCTGCTGGGGGGTTTCCTGTGGCTGTTGCTGCTGCTGGGGGGTTTCCTGTGGCTGTTGCTGCTGCTGGGGGGTTTCCTGTGGCTGTTGCTGCTGCTGGGGGGTTTCCTGTGGCTGTTGCTGCTGCTGGGGGGTTTCCTGTGGCTGTTGCTGCTGCTGGGGGGTTTCCTGTGGCTGTTGCTGCTGCTGGGGGGTTTCCTGTGGCTGTTGCTGCTGCTGGGGGGTTTCCTGTGGCTGTTGCTGCTGCTGGGGGGTTTCCTGTGGCTGTTGCTGCTGCTGGGGGGTTTCCTGTGGCTGTTGCTGCTGCTGGGGGGTTTCCTGTGGCTGTTGCTGCTGCTGGGGGGTTTCCTGTGGCTGTTGCTGCTGCTGGGGGGTTTCCTGTGGCTGTTCCTGCTGCTGGGGGATTTCCTGTGGCTGTTCCTGCTGCTGGGGGGTTTCCTGTGGCTGCTCCTGCTGCTGGGGGGGTTTCCTGCGGCTGTTCCTGCTGCTGTGGGATTTTCTGTGGCTGTGGCTGTTGCTGCTGCTGGGGGGTTTCCTGTGGCTGTTGCTGCTGCTGGGGGGTTTCCTGTGGCTGTGGCTGTTGCTGCTGCTGGGTGGTTTCCTGTGGCTGTTGCTGCTGGGGGGTTTCCTGTGGCTGTTGCTGCTGCTGGGGGGTTTCCTGTGGCTGTGGCTGTTGCTGCTGCTGGGTGGTTTCCTGTGGCTGTTGCTGCTGGGGGGTTTCCTGTGGCTGTTGCTGCTGCTGGGGGGTTTCCTGTGGCGGTTCCCACTGCTGTGGGATTTCCTGTGGCGGTTCCTGCTGCTGGGGGGGTTTCCTGTGGCTGTTCCTGCTGCTGGGGGGTTTCCTGTGGCTGTTGCTGCTACTGTGGGATTTCCTGTGGTGGTTCCTGCTGCTGGGGGGTTTCCTGTGGCTGTTGCTGCTGCTGTGGGATTTCCTGTGGCTGTTGCTGCTGCTGTGGGATTTCCTGTGGCTGTTGCTGCTACTGGGGGGTTTCCTGTGGCTGTTGCTGCTGCTGGGGGGTTTCCTGTGGCTGTTGCTGCTGCTGTGGGATTTCCTGTGGCTGTTCCTGCTGCTGGGGTTGGGGGGTTCCTGTGGCTGTTCCTGCTGCTGGGGGGTTTTCTGTGGCTGTTGCTGCTGCTGGGGGGTTTTCTGTGGCTGTTGCTGCTGCTGGGGGGTTTCCTGTGGCTGTTCCTGCTGCTGGGGGGTTTCCTGTGGCTGTTCCTGCTGCTGAGAGGTTTCCTGTGGCTGTTCCTGCTGCTGGGGGGGGGGGGGTTTCTGTGGCTGTTCCTGCTGCTGGGGGGGTTTCTGTGGCTGTTCCTGCTGCTGGGGGGGGTTTCTGTGGCTGTTCCTGCTGCTGGGGGGGGTTTCTGTGGCTGCTGCTGGGGGGTTTCCTGTGGCTGTTCCTGCTGCTGTGGGATTTTATGTGGCTGTTCCTGCTGCTGGGGGGTTTCCTGTGGGTGTTGCTGCTGCTGGGGGGTTTCCTGTGGCGGTTCCTGCTGCTGTGGGATTTCCTGTGGGTGTTGCTGCTGCTGTGGGATTTCCTGTGGCGGTTCCTGCTGCTGTGGGATTTCCTGTGGCGGTTCCTGCTGCTGTGGGATTTCCTGTGGCGGTTCCTGCTGCTGTGGGATTTCCTGTGGCGGTTCCTGCTGCTGGGGTGTTTTCCGTGGCTGTTCCTGCTGCTGGGGTGTTTTCCGTGGCTGTTCCTGCTGCTGGGGTGTTTTCCGTGGCTGTTCCTGCTGCTGAGGGGGTTTCCTGTGGCTGTTCCTGCTGCTGGGGGGGGTTTCCTTCCAGCCCTCAACTGGAGCAAGAAGACGGCTGCCAACAAGGCTGCTGTTGCTGCTATTACAACCTGCTATTGCAGGGTGGAGCCTTGTAAGGCCCAACAAGGCCTGAAGATCCTGGGAGTTGGAGTTTGGGGAGGGGAGAGGACCTAACGCAAGCCGGAGGGGGAGGACTTTTGCTGCAAGAGGTGGGTGCCTGGGGGGAGAAAAGAACTGCCTGTTGTCTGTCTAGTTGTCTGCAGGGGTAGGAATGGAACATCCAAGCAGGGAGGGCCGTGAGAGACAGAACTTTGGGGGGAAGAAGACCTGTACCTTACTCTGCCCTCCCTTGCCCGGCCTGGGTTAGCGAGCACTGCCCAGGGCCAACTATATCTACAGACATTTAGCATCGTTCCTGAACTGTGCCTGGGTGGGGCTAGCTTCCCAGGTGAAGACTCCTGCAGCAGAATACTGGAACTCCCCCAGCTCAAGAAACCCCTCAACCGCTGTCCTCTCTGTCTGCCCCATCCCCCCACCCCTCACTCTCCCTTACTCCCACTTCCCTTTGCCCTGTTTGTTGTGTATATTTTACCTGTATCGGGGAAGACAACATCTTCGCTGGTGACGGGGCCTCTCAGGCCGCTTCCGCAGGGGCTGTGGCCTCTTCGGCCCCTGCTTCTCCCGCGGCCCTGTCACCGTTTAAATTGCGGACACGTCAGCTCGGGGTGAAGTGATGCACCCACCTCACAATGACCATCGAGGCCTGTGTTGAAGGCTCTGGCCAGGATGGTCGACCCCCTCGGCCACAGTCGCAGCCTCTAAAACGTGCGGCAAGGCCGTCATCTTTCCACTGACCCGGTGGGTGATGCACCTCGCCCTCAGAGGGGCTCTCCCGGTGGGCAGGACGTTCCTGGCCGTCGACCCTCTGGAGGCCACGGCCCAGAGGCTGATATTATCAAATATCCCACCCTTCATCCCCAAAGGGATCCTCCTCTCCCCACCCCTGTCATCTGGGGAGGGAGGGGTGGGGGGGAGGGGGTGAGGTAAGGGGAGGCGCCAATCCCACCCGGCCTGAAGGATGCTAACCTCTGTCCTGTGTACTCCTTCCGGCAGCAGGTTTTTGAACGCCTGGCCCAGGAGGAGTGCACCGAGAGGGGCTTTGAATTTGTCTTTGAGGGGGTGGGGGGGCCGCCTGCCGCATGTTTTTTGGTCGGCGGATGGCGAGCGGTGCCACCCGTGTAAGAGGTTGGGGCATGTGAGGAAGGTCTGCGCCGCCTCCAAGGCCCACGAGCACCGTCTAGGCAACCGCGGCTGGCACTGCCGCTCCTCCCCCAGCACCCCCACCACCCCCCCACCCGCCACTGCTCCATCTCCCTCCCTCCACGAGGGGAGGTGCCGCTGGCAACCACCGCCAACGAGGCGGGAGGGAAAGACCCCGCGACGTAGGAAGGTGCGGAGGAAGACTCGCCGCGCGGAGACGGCCCCTCCCAGACCTCCCCAAACCCACCTTGATCTCCAGACCCCTGAAGGCACCAGCTCGTGGTGGGGGGGGAGTTGGGGGGGCGGGGGTACAAAAGTCATCGGGCCTCAGAGTTGTGAACGTGCGCGCTCCCTCAGCACCATGGTGCTGGGCCCCGACGTCGTCTCCGAGCGGGTTCCCGGGTCTGGTGGGGGTGGGGGCGCTCGAATACGAGCCGGTGGTCCTGTTAAAGAGGGTGGACCTGCCCAAACCCCAGAGGGCGGAGCGTCCAGAGGGGCTGGACAAGGCGGCAGGGGTCTCGCAGATGGAGGTCTCTCCAGCCCCCAGCCTACCCCGGGAGAGACACCAGCCCTCAGAATGATGGCGGGCGGCTGGGGGGGGGGGTGCGGAGCATCGCGACTCGCAGGGTCAGATGTGTCCTCTCCCCCAGTGAAGCGGTGGTGGCGTCTCTGCCCTGTAAGCCCTCGCTCTGCCCTCTTTGGGGAGCCCAAACCCCCATTGGTCCCGGGGGTGGGGTTCGAGGTGGAGGTGGAGCCCACTGACAGCTCCAAACCAGCCCCCATACTCAATACGGGTGAGGGGTTGGAAGCTGGTGGCGATGACCTGGAGGAGGGCAGGGTTTCAGCAGTGAGCACCGGGTGAGTGCTGGATCCCCTGGTGCCCCCACCAATTCTCCCCTCATCCCTTTACAGGAACTGCAGGATTTTTTTTAGCAAGTAACGCCAGTCACCACCACAGGGTCCATTCAGCCCTGGGACAGTGACTTTCTTTTCCCCTTGTGTTCCGGTCCACCTGCAAGGCCATAAAAACCTCCTGGGTTGGGCCGCGACGCTAAGAGGGGATTCCGCACATTTCTCGCTGGGCTCCTGAACGAGAGGAAGGATTAAAATAGTCCTCCCCTTCTTACTCTCGGCATGATGAGGGTAGCACGTACTTCTGACATTGAAAGCTACCGCAACCAGCCTCAACATCCACGGCAGCAGCAGGGACGCACAGCGCAGGTTCCAGACCCTCTCGGTCCTCCTGGACACGGAGTATGCGGTGTGCTTCCTGCAGGAAACCCAGACCGTTCCGGGAGACAAAGCCACGCGGCTCCTGGAGTGGCGAGGGGGGGGCGAGGGGGGGTGGTGGGGGCGGTCTACATGAGTCACCTAGTCTCCAATTCTGGCGGGGTGACTATCTTGGTGGCCCCGCAATTTCAGGCGGAGATCTTGGCGGCCAAGGAGGCGGTGCCAGGCCGATTGCTGCACCTGACTGGGCGCTTGGGCGCGCAGCAGCAAGCGAGCTTCTTTCATTAAGTGTCCACTCATCTGGGCTCCATCGACGCGGGCGAGTGCATTGTCCTTGGGGGGGGGGGGGGAATTTCAACTGTACCCACGAGGCCTGGGACCGTCACGGTGCCCAGCACCGCACGCTCGGTGTGATTAAGTTATGGGTCCTTCGATTTGGTGGACGTCTGGCGAAATCTCCATCCTGATTCCAGCGTTTTCAGTCTTGTATCACCTGGAGTCCGAGCGTCCAGACTCGGCCTCCTTCATGTTTCCAAGGTGTTTGTGTCCTGCGTTCCGTCGCCTTCTGTGCAGCGGGTGCCGTGCACGGACCACCGTCTGGTGTGGGCGGAGCTCGCTCCGTTCTGCGCTCGGACGGGGTCCGCGTACTGGCCCTTTAACAACCCGCTGCTGGAGGAT
Organism: Carcharodon carcharias; assembly: GCF_017639515.1. NCBI lineage: Eukaryota > Metazoa > Chordata > Chondrichthyes > Lamniformes > Lamnidae > Carcharodon > Carcharodon carcharias. The sequence continues at coordinate 218,626,048 of NC_054469.1, forward strand.
GAGCGGTTCCTGGACTCGTTCCGTCGTGTCTGGGCCAGCTGGAGGAGGAAGCGGGGAGGCTTCCCCTCCTTGAGGCTCTGGTGGGACGTGGGCAAGACTCACGTCCGAGTTTTCTGTCAGGAGTCCGCGAGGGGGTCGACAAAGAGGCGGAAATCCGGGGTCGAGGAGCTGGAGAAGGAGGTGCTCGACCTGGAGGCACGTCTCCGTCAGCCCGACGCGGACCCGGCCCTGCGGTCGGTGTACGATGAGAAGAAGGGCGCGCTGCGGGACCTGCAACTGGTCGGGTCTCGGGGCGCGTTCGTGAGGTCACGGATCCGGTTCCTCAAGGAGATGGACCACGGCTTCCCCTTCTTCTACTCGCTGGAAAAAAGGCACGGGGTCCGTCAGCAGCTCTTTACACTGCTGGCCGACGACGGATCCCTTGTCTCGGACCCGGAGGGCATCAGGGCCATCGCCTGAGATTACTACACTGCCCTGTTCTCTCCAGATCTGTCCAGTGAGGACGCTTGCAGAGTTTTGTGGGAGGACCTGCCGCAGGTCGGCCCGGAGTGCGCCGGAAAGCTCGACTCCCCTATAAGTCTGGGGGAGCTGACCGGCGCACTCGACGGTCTCTCCAGGGGCAAATCCCCAGGACTAGGCGGGCTGACCGTGGAGTTCTTCAGGGCGTTCTGGGACATCCTGGGGAGCGACTATATGGGGGACCTGGGGGAGAGTTTCGCTACCAGGGAGATGCCCCTCTCGAGGCGCAGGATAGTGCCAAGGAAGGGGGATTTCCACCTCCTTACAAACTGGCGCCTGGTCTCCCACCTCAGCACCTATTACAAGATCTTTACCAGGGCCAAGATCTTCGCCTTGGCACCATACTGGATCACATGGTCCACCCTGACCAGCCCTACACCATCCTGAGCCCTACCATCTTCGATTGTCCATCTGACTCGAGACATTATCCACTTTTCCCAGAGGGCTGGTCTGTCGAGTGCCTTCCTGTCTCTTGAGCAGGAGAAGGAGTTCAACAGGGTGGATCACGAATATTTATTCGGGACACGCGAGCATTCTGGTTCGGGACGCATTTTGTCGCCCGGATCCGACTTCTGTACACCGCCGCGGAGTGTCTAGTGAAGGTTAACGGGTCCCTGACGGCGCCCCTTCGCTTTGGGAGAGGGGTACGTCAGGGCTGCCCCCTGTCTGGCCAGTTGTATTCTATTTGCGTGGAGCCTTTCCTGTGCCTCTTGCGGAGGAGGTTGTCGGGATTGGTTCTGCACAGACCGGGCATCGGGGTGGTCCTTTCAGCTTACGCCAATGACGTGTTCCTTATGTTTAGTGACCCGGCTGACCTGTGAAGGATGCGCGAGTGTCAGGAGGTCTACTCTGCCGCGTCCTCTGCTAGGATCAACTGGGACAAGTTGACTCCTGATTGGTCAGTGGCAGATGGATCCCCTACCCGAGGAGCTCAGGCCCTTCACCTGGAGCAGGACCAGCTTCCTCTACCTGGGGATCCATCTCTGCCCTGTTGAGGAATCCTGGCCGGCAAACTGGCAGGAATTGGAGATGCAAGTCACCGCTCGCCTGCGGCACTGGACAGGACTGCTCCGAGTGCTGTCTTACCGGGGTAAAGTTCTGGTCATAAACCAGCTGATCGCCGCCATGTTGTGGTACCAGCTGGTCACTTTGACCCCTCCCCCAGGCTTTGTCACAAAAATCCAGAGAATGCTCGTCAATTTCTTCTGGCACAAAAGGCTGGGCTGGGTTGTTGCTGAGGTTCTGATTTTCCTGCTTAGGGAGGGCAACTTTCCACCTTCAGGCCCTGCAGCGATACCTTTACATTGAGCCCCCTGCTAGCTGGTGTGCCCTGGTGATGTATTTCTTCCGCCAGGTGCACGGCCTGAATTATGAGGTGCAACTCCTGTTTATAGACCTGAGCGGACCTCATGGTTCCTTGCAGGCATTGCCCGTCTTTTACCAGGACCTGATCAAACCCTGGAACGTGGTCGCCTCGTGACGCAGCTCTCCCCCGTCAGGAGTAGCGGCTGTTGTCAGAGAGTCACTGCTCAGGAATCTGCCCCTCCGTCCTTTTCAGTGGGTGGCGGAGAGGAGGGCTGTGGCTGCCGGGGTGACCAGGATCGGGGACGTGCTGGGTGGCGGAGGATTGGGCTGGATGATTCCACACGAGTAGGCGCGACGCGTGTCCATGGACATCCAGCTCACAGCCGATGCCAGTCAAGACCTTAGAACGGCCGTGCTCAGCCCCAACGTCATTCTGGGTCTCGAGGTGGTCCAGGTGAGCGGTGGTCTACCGTCCGAGCGTATCCCCTGTTTGGACGGAATTCCAAATTGGCCACAAGCCCCGAACCCTCCCTCGAGAGTCGGTGCCCCGCAACTTGAGTCACCTCACGGAAATGCCCTCCATTCCCTTTAGCACGGCACCGAGGGGTTTCCTTTACGGGCTGCTGCTGCACATCCTTCAGCTCCTTCTCCTCCCCCGCCGCCTGGACATGCCCTGGCGTGCCTTGTTGCCATCTGGAGGTCCCCAGTGGTGGGGGGGGGGGGGGGGGGGGAGTTGCGGGGGGGGCAGGGCCTCCAGGGGGGTGTCCTCCCACTTTCCAGAAGGGATCTGGGGTGGAGGGTGTTGCACCCAGCTGTCCCATACAACCATAGGATGTGTAGGTTCATGGACGCCCAAGGTACTTGCATCACCTGCGGCCTTGTGGAGTATGTGGACAATGTCTATTTAGGGTGTTGTTGGCTGCACTCCATTTCCAGTTATTTCAAAAACTTTTTATTGTTGTTTTGAATGCACTTCAGTCCCACCCTCCTGATCTATGGGCACCTGATGCGGAGGGGGACTGGGAGGGAGGAGGGCCTCCTCGTGAACCTGCCCCTGGGCCTGGCCAAGTTGGCCATTAACCGGCCCAGGCAGCGGGCGATCGAGGGGGTCGTCCCACCCGACTGCCTGTCCCTCTTCCGCGGCTACGTTCGCAGCTGTAATGCCCCTAGAGAGGGAGCACGCGGTGTCTGCCGGCACCGTCGAGGCCTTCCATGCTCGGTGGGGACCGTGGGGACTGGGGTGTTTTATTGACCCTGTTAATCACATTTTGGTTTAATGTTTGCAGTTTCCCTTCAATGGGCTGCCTTTCACTTTGTCCCTAATTCTGTTAATTTAGTTTCCTCGTTTGACACAAAAGAGCTACATCTTCATACTCCCTGATTTAGTTTATTTGTCTTATAACAAAAGAGTTACATCTTCTTAACTGTCCTAACCCTTCCGCTGTGTCTTGGTGTTGCCCAGACATCCACAACTGAGGTGGAGACAATCTGCCAACCGTGACACCCTGTCTGTGGTGACCTTGGTGGGCGTCCTCTGCAGGGCCAAGACCTAGAGGGCCCCGGCCTGGTTTTGGGGCCCTGTTGTGTGGTCGTGGCACCTTCCTCAGCCTGTGGGTGAGTTCATAGGAAGAGGGGATTCGGGTGGGCTTGGCATTCTCAGAGTCACATGGGCAGATGGCCCCGGTGTATGCATCTGTTGATCATCCTCCCTATGGGTGCACAAGGGCCCCTGGCTGACCCCTTGAGGAGACAGGCTAGCTGGAGTGAGATCGAGCTGCCCGGCACCCCTCTCATGTACACATTGTTGGAGGCCAAATATGGTGTTGGTGACGGAGTTCAGCAGTACTGGTGCAACATCCTGGACCAAGGTCTCCATGGTGGCCGCCATCCTACCAGCGCTGACCTTGGCGCATTGGCATGACCATGCTATTATGTCAGCCTGAGGCTGGACAGACTCCTCCATCGTGCCTTACAATCTGAGGAGTGCAGCAGACATCCCTTCCTGATGTTCCTGAGCTTGCCTTTGCAGCTCCAGCAACTGAGGTATGGCCGAGTCCAGAGGCTTGTCACCTGACTTAGACTCGACAAATTTCTGGCCTCTGAGTGCCAGATACCTGACAAGTCCCTGCCTCGCTTGCTCTGGTTCAGACAGTGCGATGCGCTCGCTCACCAGACTGTGATCCCGAGGCTACTGTAAAGCTAGGTCCTACTGAGGTGTGTGTCTCTGCATTGGTGGAGAGTGTGGGTGAGCGCTGTGATGGGTTTTCCCAGAGGGTGTCTCTAGATTCCTCTTCAGAGGTTTCTTCGGGGCTTGATTGAAGGCTCTGGGTCATGGACTCTGTTGGCTGTTTCCCAGATGTGCCTGTGAAAGCAAGGGGAGATAATCAGTGCATGGCAGTGGCCTGTGAAAGGGGACACATCACTCACAGCATGGTTGTCTGATGGATGTTGCACTGCTGGATCCTCACTTGATAGAGCAGCGCCGACTTCACCATCAGGACAGGAATGGTCCAGATCATCACCAGCTGGCTGGATGGCTCTGTTTTCAAAGTTCATGAGGTTCATGATTTCAGGCATCCCTCTTCTAGTCTGCTACCTCTCCCTTTTGTTGTGTGCCAGCTTGTCCTGCATCAGTACAGGTGGAGAGAGTGTAAGCAGGACACTGCCTGGCCAGATGATAAGTATGCCTGTGTGGTGAGTGGTCCCATGGAGGGGATGAGGACAATGAAGTTGTGTGTGAGGGCGTGAATAGTGATGTTCCATGAACCAGCAGTGAGTGAGGGCCCTATGGGTGTGTGATGGGTTTGTGAGTGTGTGAATTGAGAGCGATCTGAAGAGTGACTTACCCTGACAGAACGGGGGAGATCATTCATCCTCTTGCTGTCCTCTCTTGAAGGGTATTGGCGCCGACCACCACTGCCACCGCCTCCCAAGCCGGATTGGTGATGTTGCTGCCCATCCTACAACCAGAGCGGGAATAGAGGACATCATGGCAAGCCTCAACTGCATCCAAAATGTGCTTGAGGGACCCATCATTGAACCTGGGAACTGCAGTCTTTTTGTCTTTTGGGACCATGTCTCCTTTGCAGTGATCATGGGCTGGAAGCACAGAGAGGTGTGCACGCGGCTGCACCTTAAATATGGTGCCCAGCGTGCTGAAGCGGCGAGGTCTTGGCGTGGCGGTTGAATGAGAGCCTGCCTGCCCCCCAACACGGCATGTTTCCCGGAAATGCATAGTTAAAGAGGCGGGTTTGGGATGATACTGAATGAAAAGCTGCCATTGCGGCCAACAACAAAAACATTGTTTTACCCGCCCGCTACTGCACTTAGTGCAAATCTGGGACAATTCTGTCCATTGTCTAATTTACAGCTGAATCCTAATATCTACGGGATTGTCACTGAACACCTCCATGGAAAAAAACAATTAAGCAAGGAATTGCTGGACTTCAGTTAAGAGCTCTCAACACCATTTACTAAAAAATAGGATTAATTTGGAATATTTATATCGCAGCTCTTTTATTCCCAGGCTGCAAATGAATTTAAATTAAAACATTATCCTTTACAAGAAGTTGCTGGAGTGTGAAGGATGTTTGACACATTCTGGGCTGATAATTTTCAGTGTATTGAGCAATGAAAACAGCAGCAATTGGTTGCCATGTTACACTTTGATCAAGATTATATAGTGACGTGTACAGCCGAGATCAGAAATGCACTATAATCATGAGGTTAAACGGGAACTGATGTACCAGATCACAATCCAATGCTTCGATAAATGTCTTTATTTAAATTCGACATAACTTTAGTAATACATAGAGACCCTGGGTCTGCAGTACCACAGGCTTCAGTTCCCATCACCATAGGCCCTAGCTGCACAGCCCCACAGGTCCTACATGTGCAGCAGGACAGGTCAGTGCAGTACCACAGGCCCGAGCTATGCAGCACTAAAGGCCTGTGCTGTGCCGCATCACAGACCCATGCAACACCGCAGCCCTGAGCTATGCAGCACTGCAGCCCTGAGCTATGCAGCACTGCAGCCCTGAGCTATGCAGCACCGCAGCCCTGAGCTATGCAGCACTGCAGGCCCATTTTATATGCAAAAGCAAAAGATCAAGTCTCATTATAGACAATCTTTTACATGCACCCAGGTTACAGTAAACAGATACCAATAAGGAAATAAATTCACTTTGAAGCCAGGTGTGATTCTATTGTATTTCACTAAATGGCAATAAGCTTTTATCCAAAATCCTTACAGAACTGTGTGAATATTTCTAATGCACCAGATTTAAAATGATCCCAGGTTAATCCCTGAATGACACCTTGGAACACTAAAAGCATTAAATAATTCTCACTTTTAGTTGTAAATTCTCATGTGATTTTAAACTCTACTTACAGGACTGTTAGCATTAGTGGATTGTGTATTTTTTAACTGCAGTTGCCTATTAATTCTCTTGTTACATTAAATGCTGGCAGACGAAAGGCACTGCACTGGAAGTTGTTTGGGATTTCACATCAGAAATAGATTACTGATGCTAATGATTTAAAAAAAACCTGTACAGTCTCCATTGTCTGGGGAACAGAGATCTTTCTTTTCCCACTTTCTAAATTATAATTGCAGGGCACAACCTCTGTACCAATGCTAATACTGATCACCACAATGACTTATGTTACAGCAAGAGATCGCAAGCATATTTAATTAGTTTTTTTTTGTCCCTTTTGTAGCAGAGTAAAATAACAATTATTACAACAGCAACTCAGAAGTAAACGAGGATTACTGGCTGTTACAGATGGCATAGGGAAAGAAACACTCAGGGTAGTAGGAAGGTTTACTCCAGAGTAATATTAGGATAAAGAATTTATCTCTTCCACACAGTAATATCAGTATCTATCACACCCTGACAGTGAGCTCAAACTGGGAGTAATAGGCCGTGAAATCTGATGCAGTTCAGTCTCAACTAATCAGTGTCTAGAAATCATCCATGCTCAAGTATCCATAATCCTTGCTGAAATGGGCATTGGAATCTATTGTCTGAAACAGATAGGAGCAGGATGAGTCCATTCTGCCTCTTGAGCCTATTCTGCCATTCAATGAGATCATGGCTGTACTTCCGCTCGACTCACCCATTCCCTATTAAAAATCTATTGATCTCAGATTTAAAATTATTTATTGAGCTTGCATCAAATGAACCTTGTAGGGGTGTTCCTCATTTCTACCACCTTTTGCAGTAAGAAGTATTTTCTAACTTCTCTTCTGATGGACCCGGCTGTGGTATATCTCCTTGTTCACTTTCCCACCAGTGGAAAAATGTTGCTTCTTGTCTACCCTATCAATTCTTTGCAAAATGCTATGAACAACAATCAAGTCACCTGTTGGGAACATCATTAATCTATGCACATAATTCCCTGACATGAAGTCGTCAGGTCATTGATGGCAAATTACCAGGAGTTGAGGGTTGGTAGGGAGTGAGTTATAAACAGCAATTAATTTAACGGACATGGTGATGTACAGGTGAAAAGTGTCTTCTCTCTCTGTCTCTCTCTTTCAGTATGATGACCAGCATCAAAGAGTTTCCACATGGGAATCGTCCATACTGATGCATTTGGAAGAAGAGGATGAACAACTAAGCGATGCTAGGCTGGTCCAGTTGTATGTGAAACATCTCCTTTCCCAGAAAGCTGCTTCACAGCCAAAGCCCCTGATGCATCTTTACAATAAGTAGAAGTGCCCAATTCTTATGCTGGGTACTTCTTCAGAAACGTCCAACACTACATGACAACGCATGAGAGAAATCGCATTAGCTTGATCATCTGTCGGCAAGTGAGGATTAGTCCTGTTGGCCAAAATGCCAGGGATCTTCATTTGTAGATGTTGCTGCACTTGTTTGGTTGTGACTATAGAAAGCTGTTTCATCTGAGATTGGTTGGGGGGCTTCTGTAGCCAGGATGCTTACAGCTCCCATACTGGAATAATAATGGTCTGAAATGTGGCTGTGTCTCTTTGCAGACATGCTGCAATGCCGCCCAGTAGATATGGGCCGAGATTTTCCAACCCCGTCGTGGCAGGACCTGGTCGGGAGATTCAGCAGCCCTGCCACAAGTCCATTGACTTTCAGTGGGACCGGACAATCCCGGTGGTGGACAGGGCCGGAAACCTCTGCCCCCCACCGCCCCCCCACTCCTCCTCCCCCGCCAGCGTGTTCAGGTGGTACAGAAGGCAACCCTCCTCACAACCAGTTCTTGATGCACTACCTCCACTGGATTCTCCTCCGCTTACAGAAAGGCTCCATTTTCCCTTCTATGTTGGTCATCAATTCTCATCCCTTGCTGTTGTTGGGATGAGATGCCTTTTGGAGTTTTCCAATGTCTTTCTGAAATTTTGGCTGCTAATTTTGACACTCCCTTTTAATTGCCCTCAGCCCTTTAAATTTTGCATGCAAACAAGTTCTGTCTTGGGAGGCTAGTACCCAGCTCTGCATTTGGACTCTTGAATGCAAATAGTTTTATACCAAAAAATTTAGCATTTAATACACCTTTCTATTCTTCTGTGATTGTACCACTCCTGAAAGAGACAGAGCTGACTCACCCCAGTGTTAAGCTGATGATGTTGCTCGCTAATTGAATCAGCTCCAACTATATTTTGAATCTATTGGATTTGGAATGAATGAAGGAATGATTGAAAGAGTTTGATGTTGCAGAATGAGATGGAATAAATTAGACAATAATGACTTAACTGGGAGCTGGGAGATTCTGCTCATCAGCAACTTAAATGTCATATGTTGCTCATCAAATGCAAGGTGAAAGTTATTTGGTAGCTTGTGACAAACAGATACCCTCCAAAAATCCTCCCCCCCACCGCCCCCCCTGGCCTACACAAGCTAACAAGAAGTAAAAACTGGAAATAAGAATACCGGGCCAAACTGGTTTTGTATACCTTAAAAAATTAACACCAATAAAAACTTTAAAATAAGAGTGCTGGTCCGAACTGATTTTTTCCCTTCTGGGATTACTCTTGCAACCAAGGATCACAGCTGCTCAAAGCAAACGCTCCTGGATCTGGCAATTGATTCCAGCATTTTCTGTTTTTATTAAAAGCTTTGTCATCTTGTCCAAACTGATAAGGGACAAAGGACACTGGACTGAGCTTGAAGGAGGAAATGAGTGAGCAATGGGCAGGAAGTTGTTGTAAACCTCCTGCTCTACTGTTCCAGTAACAAACTGCAGGCATCAAGCAGATAAACTCACCGCAGCTCAGCACTTTTGGGAAGTGTTGGCAACAGTTGGAGACAGGGGGTGGGTGGGGAGTGATCCTATTGGGGAATCAGGTGCACCATCAATAACCTGAAATTCATTATTTTTTTCTTCTTTCATGGGATGTGGGCATTGCTAGCTGAAGAGGCCAGCATTTGTTGCCCATCCCCAGTTGCCTTGAGAAGGTGGTGGTGAGCTGCTTCCTTGAGCCGCTGCAGTCCATGTGGTGTAGGTACACCCACAGTGCTGTTAGGGGGTGAGTTCCAGGATTTTGACCCAGCGACAGTGAAGGAACGGCGACATATTTCCAAGTCAGGATGGTGTGTGGCTTGGAGGGGAACTTCCAGGCGGTGGTGTTTCCATGTATCTGCTGTCCTTGCCCTTCTAGGTGGTGGAGGCGCTGTCTAAGCAGCCTTGGCAAGTGGCTGCATTGCTGCCACTGTGCGTCAGTGGTGGAGGAAGTGAATGTTTGTGGATGGGATTCCAATTAAGTGGGCTGCTTTTTCCTGGATGGTGTCAAGCTTCTTGAATGCTGTTAGAGCTACACTAATCCAGGCAAGTGGAAATTATTCCATCACACTCTTGACTTGTGCCTTGTAGATGGTGAACAGGCTTTGCTGAGTCAGGAGATGAGTTACTCTCCACAGAATCCCCAGCCTCCGACGTGTTCTTGTATCCATGGTACCTATATGGCTGATCCAGTCAATTTCTGGTCAAAAGTACCCACCCAGGATGTTAATAGTGGGAAATTCAATGCTGATAACGCCATTGAATGTCAAAAGGGGATGGATAGATTCTCTCTTGTTGGAGGTGGTCATTGCCTGGCACTTGTGTGGCGCAAATGTTACTTGGCATTTGTCATCCCAATCCTGAATATTGTCCAGATCTGGTTGCATTCGAACATGGACTGCTTCAGTACCCGAGGAGACTTGAATAGTGCTGAACATTGTGCAATCATCAGCGAATATGCCCACTTCTAACCTTATGATGGAAGGAAGGTCATTGATGAAGCAGCTGAAGATGGTTGGGCCTAGGACACCATCCTGAGGAACTCCTGCAATGATGTCCTGGAACTGAGGTAATTGACCTCCAGCAACCACAACTGTCCAAGATAAAAGCAAAATATTGCGGATGCTGGAAATCTGAAATGAAAACAGAAAATGCTGGAAAAACTCAGCAGGTCTGACAGTATCTGTGGAGAACGAAACAGAGTTTCTCTCAGTGAATGTGGTGTATTTGGGTTATATTTGTATTTGGAGGTTATACGTTTCGGTGTGAGAAACAGAAAGGCAGAGTATTATTTAAATGGTGATATACTGGGAAATGTGGATGTACAAAGGGATCTGAGTGTCCTTGTACACCAGTCATGAAAGTAAACTGGCAGGTGCAGCAAGCAATTAGGAAGGCAAATGGTATGTTGGCCTTCATTGCAAGAGGATTTGAGTTCAGAAGTAGGGATGTCTTACTGCAGTTATACAGAGCCTTGGTGACACCACACCTGGAGTACTGCATGTACTTTAGGTCTCCCTACCTAAGAAAGGATATACTTGCCATAGGGGGAGTGGAACGAAGAATCACTAGGCTGATACTGGGGATGGCAGGACTGTCGTATGAGGGGAGATTGGTTTGACAGGGCACATGTTCACTAGAGTTTAGAAGAATGAAAGGGGATCTGTTTAAACATAGAAAATTCTAACAGGGCTAGACAGGCTAGATGCAGCAAGGATGTTTCCCCTGGCTGGGGAGTTTAGAACCAAGGGCCACAGTTTCAGAGTATGGGGCAGGCCATTTAGGACTGAGACGACGAAAAATCTCTTCACTCAGAGGGTGGTCAACCTGTGGAATTCTCTACCACAGAAGGCTGTGGAGGCTGGGTCACTGAATATATTCGAGAAAGAAATTGATAAATTTTTGGATATTAGGAGCATCAAGGAGTACAGAGAGAAAGTGGGAATATGGTGTTGAAATAGAGGATCAGCCATGATCATATTGAATGGCGGAGCAGGCTCGAAGGGCTGAACGGCCTACTCCTGCTCCTAGTTTCTCTTTCTTTGAGTTTGTATGACCCTTTTCCAGAGCTAAAGGGAAGTAGAAATGTGATGAAATTTATACTGTTTAAGGGAGTGGTGAAAGCAGGTGAAGCTGGATAAAAGACCAGCGATAGGTGGGCACAAAGGTGAGGTTGACAAAGATGCCATGGACAAAAAGATAAAGAGAGTGTTAATAGTATTGGTGAGGGCTATAAAGGGTACTGATAGCGGCTTAAAGGTAAGAAAGTAGAATGTGAAAAGAGCAGAACAAGAGTCAGCATTGTGTGAAAGAATGACATGGACCAAGTGACAGATAGCCCTTGTGGGGATGAGGTGAGGGGAGGGGGTGGTGGTGGGGAAAAAGGATGGAGAAAGGGATAAAAAGGGTGATAAAACAATGAATAAATGAACAAAAATGAAAATAAGTGGATAAAAAATAAAAATAAATTTTAAAAAAGGGGATTAAAAAATGGATGAGGATAGAGGACAGAGCTGATGGTCTAAAGTTGTTGAACTCAATATTCAGTCCGGAAGGCTGTAAAGTGCCTAATCGGAAGATGAGGTGCTGTTCCTCCAGTTTGTGTTGGGCTTCACTGGAACATTGCAACAGGCCAAGGACGGACATGTGGGCATGAGAGCAGGGTGGAGTGTTAAAATGGCAAGCGACAGGGAGGTCTGGGTCATGCTTGTGGACAGACCAAAGGTATTCCAGTCTGTGTTTGGTCTCTCCAATGTAGAGGAGCTCACATTGGGAGTAGCGAATACAGTAGATGAAATTGAAGGAGGTGCAGATGAAATGCTGCTTCATCTGAAAGGAGATTTTGGGCCCTTGGACGGTGAGGGGGGAGGAGATAAAGGGGCAGGTGTGGCACCTTCTGTGATTGCATGGGAAGGTGCCGTGGGAAGGGAGTGAGGTGTTGGGAGTGATGGAGGAATGGACCAGAGTGTCCTGGAGGGAAAGGTCCCTATGGAATGCCTACAGGCATGGTGAGGGGAGGATGTGTTTGATAGTAGCATCATGCTGGAGTTGGCGTCATGCAACCACAGCCATCTCCTTTGTATGACTCCAATGAGGGGAGAGTTTTCCCATTGACTCTAGTTTTGCTTGGTTTCCTTGATGCCACACTCGGTCAAAGTCTGCCCTGATGTCAAGGACAGTCACTCTCACCCCACCTCTTGAGTCCAGCTCTTTTGTCCATGTTTGGACCAAGGCTGTAATGAGGTCAGGAGCTGGATGACCCTGGAGGAATCATCCACTCATCACTTCTGCCTGAAGATGGTTTCAAATGCTGTAGCCTTATCTATTGCACTAATGTGCTGGGCGCCCCCACCATTAGGGATGGGGATATTTGTGGAGCTCCCTGTAAGGGGTGGTGGTGTGTGTGTCAGCTTCACCTCTGACTTCTGAGCGGTTTGAATTGCTCCCACGCCCTGGGTTCTAGAACTTGGACTTATTTAGGGGTTGTGACAAAGTGCAGCAGACAACTGGTTTTGGTGCAGGAAAGAAAAACTGAGTTTATTGAAGTCATAAATGAACTTATAACATTAGGTTTACACTGAGATTATACAGACCTACAAAGTACACTTAGTTAAGAATGGGGAACACACGGCATAACGAGGGAACAATCACACTACTAATCCCCTTACCCTTGTCCCACCCCCAAAACCTAACTAAATTGAACTAGGAGAGGTCAGGGGGTCATGCTCACCAACCCAGGGTTCCTTGACAGTTCAAAATCCAGCCAGGTAAGCCATTTGCAGTTTTGGGTTACGCTCTTTGTGTCCTCTGGGGCCTGCTGTCCCCACATGGTCCTGGTCTGTGGATGGAGGGCACAGTTATGGGTGGTCGATCTTCATGGAGGGCTGCGGTTGTGGCCTTGTTGTCTTGTGTTGAGCCTGCCACCCCATGCTCCTCGCCGTGACGTTGCCTGCGGGCCTGCAAACCTCCAGATCTCCTTCATCGCTTGGCTCAGCTCCCACTTAAACTCGGCTTCAACTGCTCACCCTTCTCACCCTCCAAAACTGCTCACTTCAGATCTCCTGGCCCAGTTATATTGTTTTTTTTTTCGAATTTCTTATCTCAATCCAAATCAAGGTTAGTTCTTTGTTTGATTTTGGTGGGCTTCCCCAGGTGATTGTTATCTTGTTGTTTTTAATGGGCTCGCATGATGTTTATCATTGTCTTCCTGCCCCCATAACTAGTCTTGAACTGAAAGCCGTTGTATGTGTGGAGTATTGATGGGTTTGCATAATTGCATTGATTATGGTCTTCCTGCCCCCGCAGTTAGTAGCAATTATTTATGCAAGATTTTGATGGGCTTTAGTTTCGTGTTGATTGTTTTAAAGGGAAGAATGCATATTCTGTCTCCTCTCGTTGTCTGGTTTCAGGTAAAAGTCCAAAAACCATATCCTTGTTGATGATATGAAAAATGTGGGAATCTTGAGAATGCTTCACTCCTCTTCCTCCTGTTAGTTGTTTAATTGTCCACCACCCTTCATGACTGTGTCAGGATGGCAGAGCTTAAAGTTTATTCGAATTACCTGGAAAAACTCAGCAGGTTTGGCAGCATCGGCGGGGAAGAAAAGGGTTGACGTTTCGAGTCCTCATGACCCTTCGACAGAACTTGAGTTCGAGTCCAAGAAAGAGTTGAAATATAAGCTGGTTTAAGGTGTGTGTGTGGGGGGCAGAGAGAGAGAGAAAGAGAGGTGGAGTGGGGGTGTGGTTGTAGGGACAAACAAGCAGTGATAGAAGCAGATCATCAAAAGATGTCAACAGCAAATGTTGACATCTTTTGATGATCTGCTTCTATCACTGCTTGTTTGTCCCTACAACCACACCCCCACTCCACCTCTCTCTCTCTCCGCCTCCCACACACACACCTTAAACCAGCTTATATTTCAACTCTTTCTTGGACTCGAACTCAAGTTCTGTCGAAGGGTCATGAGGACTCGAAACGTCAACTCTTTTCTTCTCCGCCGATGCTGCCAGACCTGCTGAGTTTTTCCAGGTAATTCTGTTTCTGTTTTTGTTTTGGATTTCCAGCATCCGCAGTTTTTTTTGTTTTTATCTTAAAGTTTATCCATTGGTTGTAGGATGGCTTAGCTCTGTCTATCACTTGCTGTGTATGCTGTTTGACAGGCAAGTAATCCTGTGTCGTAGCTTCACCAGGTTAACACCTCATTTTTAGGATTGCCTGGCACTGCTTTTCAATGCCGTCCTGCATTATTCATTGAACCTTGGCTTGATGGTAATGGTGGAGTGGGGGATTTGCCAGCCATGAGGTTACAGATTGTGTTCGAGTACAATTCTGCTGCTGCTGATGGCCCATAGCGCATCATGGATGCCCAGTCTTGAGTTGCTAGATCTGTTTGAAATCTATCCCATTTAGCACAGTGGTAGTGCCACACCATAAAATGGAGGGTATCTTCAATGTCAAGAAGTGACTTTGTCTCCACAAGATTGTAAGGTTGTCACCCCTAACAATACTGTCATAGAAATTTGCCTCTGCGACAAGTAGATTGGTGAGGACAAGATCAAGTAGGTTTTTCCCTTTTATTGGTTCCCCCCACCACCTGCTGAAGACCTAGTGTACCAGTTATGTCCTTTTGGACTCTGCCAGCTCATCTCTAGTGGTGCTACCAATTCATTCTTGGAGATGGACATTGAAATCCCCACCCCAAACACATTCTGCACCCTTGCCACTTTCACTGCTTCTTCCAATTTATGATCAACATAGAGGAGTACTTATTGATCGGGTGGGGGCAAGGAGGAAATGTACATGGTAATCAGCAGGAGGTTTCCTCACCCATGTTTGACCTGATGACATGGGACTCAGAGTCAATTTTGAGGACTGCCAGGACAGCAACTCCCTCCTAACTGTATACCACTGTGCCACCAACTTGGCTGGGTCTGTCCTGCTGGTGGGACAGGACATACCCAGGGATGCTGGTGTCTGGGACATTGTCTGTAAGATATGATTCCGTGAGGATGATTATGTTAGGCTGTTGCTTGAGTAGTCTCTGAGACAGCTCTCCTAATTTTGGCACACAGCCCCCATATGTTAGTAAGAAGGATTTTACAGGGATAAGTTTGCCTTTGTCATTTCTGGTGCCTAGGTTGATGCTTGGTGATCTTTCCAGTTTCCTTCAGGCTTAGTAGCAGTTTGATACAACTGAATGGCTTGTATTTCAGAGTCAACCACATTGCTGTCACATGTAAACCAGGTAAGGACAGCAGATTTCCTTCCCTGAAGGGCATTAGTGAACCAGGTGGGTCTTTACAACAATTGGCAATGGTTTCATGGTCACCAATCAGCTAGCTTTTTATTTTAGCTTTTTTTTAACTCATTGAATTTCCAGCTGCCATGGAGGGATTTGAACCCTTTGCTCCACAGCACTAGCCTGGGCCTCTGGTTTGCTAGTCCAGTGATATTCCCACTATGCCACCACCTCACCCTTTGAGTGCCTAGGTACAAACTCATCATAAAAAGGGAAACACTTCCTGCATTTTTTTGTGAGTGGCCTTCAGTGGTAGAGATCGCCGGCTACGCCACTCACCTGCTGGTACCAAGCGTGCTGTGAAATTGAAACCAGTGTCCATCCACATCACCAGACACTGATTTGCACAATTTAATGGAGATTTTTCTGCATGATTCAGTCAGACCCCCGGGCTGCTCTTAAAAAAACCTTGCATAAAATGATGATGGACCGGATTAGATGAAGAATGTTGCAAAAACCCACCACTGATTGTAGAGCTGCTGCTGCCCCTTCCCACCTGGTTAAGTGAGTTAAAATCGACTCTTATTTCTTCAACAATTTCAATATGATAAATTGGTTCTGTGCACTGTCTTAAAAGTAAAACCTCAGCTAAAATGCAATAGAAAAAGGCATGTAATTAGAACAGGATAAATCTTAAAAATATTCTGAATCTCTGCGCATCTTTGTTGTTTATCATTTTAAAGATTTTACAAATAAATTTCTGCTTACCATCAGCCACAAAGGATGTGGATGTGGATAATGTGCGCCCTCCTCAACGCTGCCCTTGCTCATCCTCTATCCATCCCACTCCTGCTCAAACACTCTAACAGAAATGCCAGCATAGACCACTTGGGCTGAATGACCTGTTTCTGTGCTCGATGCATGATGATGCCATGTCATGCAGCTTCTGATTTACCTGGTCAATGCTTAAGTAGATTGAATGTGGAGTTAGGTTATTGAAAAATGAGAGCCTGCGTGACAAAATTGATAACATGGCTGCTGTTTCCTCATGTCTTTTGGGTAAGAATTTGATTCGTTCGGTGTCCTATTCAACATGGTGAATACTGCCACGTTGGTAGAGCGAACAAGTTGCTCCACAGCATCATGTAACATCGCAATTCTGAGGCTTCTGGTGTACTCCCCTCACCAGGTGCCATGGTTTGGATTTTCTTTTAAAGGGCAGAGTCACAGTTGGGTAAGATTTCTGCCCAAAATTTCTGACTTGCTCCTCACCCTGATCCATTTTTCTGGGTCCGGAGTTAATGTTGAGATTGACAGATTATTGTTGGTCATTAAGGTTTATGGAACCACGCAGTAGACGGGGCTAGCAAAGAGATCAACCATGATCTAATTGAAGGGGAGAACAGGTTTATAAGGTACTGCTGAGACGAGAGAAATGTTGTCAGAACTTTTTGTCTTGCATCCATCAGCACAAACACACGAGTGCCAAATTTTAAACAATCACAACAATTTGTTTTACAGGAGAAGAGGGTGCTGATTGGTTAGAAAGTTGTCTCTGATTGACCCACGTGTTGCCATGGAGAAAGTAACTGGGAATTATAGACTCCCCAAGCTCCTCGGTACTTCAAAAATTATGCAAGGCTTGAACACATTATTTTTGTTTGCAAATAATGGGACCTTGTGTATGAATGTCTGGCACTTCTAGCAAGAGAACAAGATACTTCTTAAAATGTACCTGTTTATCCTGTCCTAATATCTCCTTTTGTGGCTCAGTATCAAATTTTGTTGATGACTGTTTCTGTGAAGCACCTTCAGACATTTTACTGCGTTAAAGGTTCCATAGAAATGCAAAATGCTTCAACAAAATGTTTCTCTTTTCAGTAATATTCAAGTTCTGTGCCACCAAGCGACTATTTATAAGGTACTAAATATTAATGACATGCCTTTTAATAGAAAGCTTTGTGATCATTGCAAAGATTTTATTTCTTATTTATGGTACTTCACAATTGATGCCCTCTATGATGCCTAACAGAATCAGCAGACTCAGAAAATACAGAGAGAGAAACCAAGTTAAAGTTTCAGGCCAATAATCTTTCATCAAACTGGAAAAGTTAGACGTGACGGATTTAAAGCAAGTGCAGAGTCAAGGAAAGTAAGAATAGAGGTGGAAGAAAGAACAAAAGGGGAGGCCTGTGATTGGTTGGCAGACAGGGGAGATTAAATACAAAAGGGATGATAGTGCAAGGAGAAAGGGGATGGCAATGGAACAAGAAAAGGAAGAAAAGATGGGTCTGAAAGAGATGGAGATAGCAGAATCCTTACCCTGAGCTGCTGTCCAAAAACAAAACAGAAAAACGCTAAACAAAATGTTGGCAGAAATTATGATCTGCCAGTCTAAGTACAGCCCTCTGAGATCTCTGTTCTCCTTTAATCCTGGTCTCTTGTGTATCCCTCTTTTTAATCATTCCACTGGTGAGGCCTGTGCCTTCAGCTAGGCCCTAAGCTCTGAAATTGATTCCATAAGCTTCTCCACCTATCTCACGCTCAGTTCCTTGAAGACACTCCATTACTACATTAAAGCTGCTGTATAAATATATTTTTTGCTTTTGCTGTTAACCTTTAACAAGACTTCATAGCAAGTTTAATTTTTCAACTTTTCACAAGCGATTAGGGAACCCTCACTAAAAGTTTTATAAAATGCCGACTTCTACCGATATTTTTTTTGGAATTTTAAAATGTCCAATATATGGTTGATTGCATTTTTTGCAATGCACCATCTCAAGAAGTAATCATTTTATAATGCATTTTGCTTCAAGAAATTCTAACGATACTAAGATCAGCCATTACAGGCAGGATGACAGGTACATGAGGGTCTTGTATATTTCCACCATTCTTTATAGAATCTAGAATTTCACAGATGGATAAATGTCAGCTGTAATGCTTTGCACCTCTGAAATCTGGGTTTGGAATCCTAACTAAGAAATCTTTCCCAGCTTTCAGCTGGTAGACTCATGTGTGACAAGCGTTTGGGACACCTTAACCTACTTTGGAGTTGTGATTGTCGGTAAATTACAAGCTGCAATCCACCAAAAGAATCAGAAAGGTTATCAGGAGGGCTGGTGCACGAAATCAAAATGTCATACCTGCACAAACAGATGTTATTTGAGCTGCAGGGGTTGAGTGGATGGTATTTAATTCTATATTAAAACTAATCTATATTAGAGTGGCGGGGGGTGGGGGGGGGGGTGCTGAATTTCAGTTGCAGGAGGTAGAGAGCATGGATGCAGGTGCCCATTGAAAATTGTGTTCCTGAAGAATGTCACTGCACCACATTCTGGAGGTGTCAGGATCCAATTTTCAAAGGGAGGGCAGGAAGGGCTAATGAGGAGCCCACTCACCTCCAATTACTGGTTCATTATGCTCCTTGAGGAGCTTGTTAACAGGCTGGGGAAGGCCAAGAGGTGATTTTTAAATCAGAAAGCGTTGAATCCAAACAATACGGTGCTTGTTGGTGCACAGCTGTTGGGTTTAAATCGAGGAGCTGCAAAATATTTTCAACCTGCATAAGTTTTTAACCACCAAGTGTTTCACTGTTTGATTGGCCACATTTGGCTGGTCATTTCGCCGATTCTCTGAGCATTGAGTCTTCTGGCCCTCTGAATTCCTCCCCCGTCTCTTGTGCAAGGCAGCAGCGGTCCTGCTATGGCTGGCATCAGCCTTTGATGCTCTTGATCCAACAGGCAGCTCCTTCACCACCTCCCCGCCCCCACCCCCACCCCCCAACCCTGCCACGCCATCCCCAGAGCTAGTTAGCACTAATTGCCAGTCACGTCTGGCCAAAGTTCATGATGGATAACGGGCCGGGTTCCCGACCCCAGATTGAAAATCAAGCCCAGAATGTCAAACTTGGAAAGTACTTTCATCACTTACCCTGAGTAACTGGACCCCTTCCACTAAACTCCCGAAAATGTGGAACACTGTAAAATTGATAAGTATTGTTTGCTTTCTTCAGTTTGCTGTTTATTTTTCATTATGAGTGCTAGCGTCAAAACACATTTATGATTTTTCTACAAGTTACCAACTATGGAAATGTTCCTCCTATGTTCTGCTCTAATGGCAATTGCATCAAATATTAGTTAATTAAAGCAATTTTTCATGTCACTCTTTACAGGGTTGTTAAGAATTTGCTCGTGTGATTTTTAATCTTCAATTAGTTATTTTCCCTTGCTCCAAGCTATGAAGTTTTTTTCCTCTGTTTGCTTGAAAGGTAAATGTATATTGTTCATTGTCAATTTCGGATGTACTTGTACACCATTCATTATCAATATCAGATGTAGGTGTATATGGTTCATTATCAATTTCACATGTAAGGGCATATGGTTCATTATCAATTTCAGATGTAGGTATATATTGTCGATTATCAATGTCATCTGTAGGTGTATACTGTTCATTATCAATGTCAGATGTAGATGTACACTGTTCAGTATCCATTTCAGATGTAGGTGTATACTGTTCATTGCCAATATCAAATGTAGGTGTATACTGCTCATTAACAATATCAGATATAGATGTACACCGTTCATTATCCATTTCAGATGTAGGTGAATACTGTTCATTACCAATATCAGATGTACGTGTACACTGTTCATTATCAATGTCAGATGTAAGTGTACATTGTTCATTATCAATATCAGATGTACGTGTACACTGTTCATTATCAATGTCAGATGTAGGTGTATATTGTTCATTATCAATTTCAGATATAGGTGTATATTGTTCATCATCAATATTATTTGTAGGTGTACACTGTACATTATCAATTTCAGATGTAGGTGTACACTGTTCATTTTCCATTTCAGATGTAGGTATATGCTGTTCATTACCAATATCAGATATAGGTGCATACTGTTCATTATCAATGTCAGATGTAGGTGTACACTGTACATTATCCATTTCAGATGTAGATGTTCATTAGCAATTTCAGATGCAGGTGTACACTGTTGATTATCAATACCAGATGTAGGTGAATACTGTTCATGATCAATATCAGATATTGGGGTACACTGTTCATTATCAATTTCAAATGTAGGTGTACACTGTTCATTATTAGTATCAGATGTAGGTGTATATGGTTCAGTATCAATTTCAGACTTAAGGTGACAAACACATTTTGTGTCTGAGCACAGGCTACATAACCATATAATTTCTTATTGTTTATCCTGCTTATGAATAGTTTACCTCAGGTAGGATCAAAGTGCTAACAACAGGCTTTTTTGTGAATACTTTTGCCTAGGTTGGATCTTTCCAACTGTAAAATCTAAGATTAGAGTTTCATTATTTGGCACAATGTCACCCTGTGAATTAATGGGCACAATCGTCCCAGATTTGCACAGAGTGTGGTAACAGACGGGTAAAACAAGGGCCGGCCGCGATGGCTGGTTTTCAGCCTGTATTGTCCCAAACCAGCCACATTAATTATGCACTCCCGGGAAACACACTGTTTCCATGGTGGCTAGGCTTTCAATCGCCCACCCGCCATCACCCCTTGACTGCATCACACCGGGTAGTGTACGTAACATCCAGCCACAAGCACACGTCTCAATGCTTCTAGGCCACCACTGCTGCATGGAAGACATGGCCCTTAAACTGAAGACTGCAGCCCCAGGTTCAGCGGCGCATCCCTCGAGCGCCTTTTGGATGCAGTGGAGGCCCACCAGGATGTCCCCTACCCCTGCTCTGGCCATAGGATGGGCAGTAGCAGCACTAACCTGGCTTGGGAGGCAGTGGTAGTGTTCAGCACCAATGCCTTTCAAAAGAGGACAGCCACTCAGTGCCGCAAGAGGATGAATGATCTCTTCTATCCCACAAGGGTAAGTCACTCTTCTCATCACTCTCATCTCACACTCTCACAAATCTACAGGGCCGTCACTCACTGCCAGTTCAAGGGATATCACCATTCATTCTCTCACACTCACCGTCATTGTCCTTATCCCATCCATGGCACCACTCACTACACACCCAGGCAGGCATACCTATCACCTGGCCTGGCAGGTATCCTGCTTACACTTTCTCCGTCTGTATTCATGCAGGACAAGCTGGCATAAAAAGTGATGGAGAGATCACAGACCAGTGGCGAAATGCCCAAAATCATGGTCCTCACAGACTTTGAAAACAAAGCCATCCAGCTGGCTGGCAAGGATTGGGACCAGTCCTGTGCTGACAGTGAGGTTGGCGCTGCTCTACCAAGTGAGGGTCCAGCAGTGCAACATCCATCAGTTAACCGTGCTGTGAGTGATGTGTCCTCTTTCACAGGCCACTGCCGTGCACTAATTATCTCACCTTGCTTTCACAGGCATTCCTGAGAAGCAGCAGATGGAGTCCAC
Source organism: Carcharodon carcharias (assembly GCF_017639515.1). Classification (NCBI taxonomy): domain Eukaryota; kingdom Metazoa; phylum Chordata; class Chondrichthyes; order Lamniformes; family Lamnidae; genus Carcharodon; species Carcharodon carcharias. Next base: position 218,647,748 of record NC_054469.1, read on the forward strand.
GACTCCAGAAGAATCTGGAGGCACCCTCCCTGAAGTCCTGTCACAGCGCTCACCCACACCCTCCACCAGCGCAGGGACACACACCTCGGTGGGACCTAGTCTTACATTAGCCTTGGGATCACAATCTGATGAGAACATTGCACTGCCTGATCCATAGCAGGTGGAGGCAGGGACCTCAGGAAGGGATGTCTGCTGCACTCCTCAGATTGAAAGGCACAATTGGGGAGTCCATCCGCCTTCATTCTGAGGTGATTGCGCTGGTGTGCCAATACACCGAGGTCAACACTGGTAGATGGCAGCCGCCATGGAGACCTTGGTCCAGGACATCACACCTGCACTGCCGAGGTGTAGGCATCAGTAATATTTCCAGAAAGACCGACAATCACTTTGGTCTGAAGGCTGCAAAAAGCACAGGGAAGAGGCCCTGGACTGAGACACCTGCCTTTATCTTGTGCAGAAAGGTTTCACATCAGAGTGACACGAACACTGCTCATCAGAACAAGGAGCCACAGGCAGGGAGACATTCATGGGAGTTTATTGATAATATTGAACAGTATGTACAAGTGATCAACACCCCTGCTCAGTTTGTGCAAATAACACTCCTTAACTTTCCTAACCCTGCCGCTACATCTTGGTGCTCCCCGGACATCCACAGTGGAGGTGGAGGCAGCCTGCTGACTGCGATGCCCTGTCTGTGATGACCTTGGCTGGCATCCTCTGGAGGGCCGAGACCTGGAGGGCCCCGGCCTGCTTTCAGGGTCCTGCTGTGGGGCAGTGACACCCTCCTCGGCCTGTGAAGCTGGAGCTGCTGAGGTCACAGGAAGGGGGGAATTGGACAGGCCAGACGCTCTCAGAGTCACCTGGATGGATGGGCCCAGAGTGTGCAGCTGATGATTCTCCTCCCTATGGGTGCCTGAGGGCCCCTGGCTGACTCCTTGAGGAGCAGGAGTAGCAGGAGTGAGATCCAGCTGCCCCGCACCCCTCTCGCATACTCACTGTTGGAAGCCAAATGTGGCATCAGCGATGGAGTTGAGCCCATCCATCCAGGTGACTCCGAGAGTGTCAACCCTCCACAGGACACCAGCAAAGGTCATCACAGACAGGGCATCGCAGTCAGCAGGCTGCCTCCACCTCCACTGTGGATGTCCGGGAGCACCAAGATGTAGCGGCAGGGTTAGGACAGGTAAGAAGTATTATTTACACAAGCTGGGAAGGAGTGTTACTCACTTGTACATACTGTTCACTATTATCAATAAACTCCCAAGAACGTCTCCCTGCCTATGGCTCCTTGTTCTGATGAGCAGTGTTCTTGTCACTCTGATGTGAAACCTTTCTGCACAAGATAAAGGCAGGTGTCTCAGTCCAGGGCCTCTTCCCTGTGCTCTGTCCAGCCTTCAGACCACAGTGATGGTCCAGCCTCACACTCCCTGGACACATTACTGATGCCTGCACCTCGATGGTGCTTGCATTGCTGCCAGAATGTAGTGGGCAGGTGCCACAGAGTTCTCTCATTCTTTCTGTGTGCTCTCAGAACCTTTAAGGTGGGGCTGGCCCCCATCACACCAGCATCTGTGACCAGTGATGCTGTGCACCAGTTCCTGAAGGGCTGAGGTGCTGAAGGTGGACAAAGGATCAGATGCTTCTAAAGTTTCATGGCTGTGTCTCTATGATATGACCCTGATCACAGAGCGCAAGTAACCTGCCCTTGGCCAGACAGGAGTCAGGCATTCTCAGAGGCTCTGTGAAGATCTATGGAGTGTCCTTCCTGCATGTCATCATCATCCTCCTTCAATTAGGGCCTCCACCGAGTCTCCATGACAGGAGCATTCGCACAGAGGGTATTCGCGCTGCTGTAAGCCAGACTGAAGTCAAGCGTTCACAACTGTGATGTGAGGCTCTATGGGGACACCTCATTGCATGTCGACATCATCCTCCACAAATCTGACAGCTATGAGGGCCTCCCAAGCACACCTGCCTTGTCTAGCCAGTGCGATGGCCTCTTCCCTGTTCACCGTCACCTCTGAGAACTTCCTCAACCTCATCCCCATCAGCAACCTCCTCATCGGAGGAGATGTGCAGCTCCCCCATCTCCTCCGGAGCCAGCTTGTCTCCCCGTTGCAGCGCCAGGTTGTTAAGGGGGTAGCAGACGACGATGAAGCATGACACCCCCTGCGGCCTGTATTGCAGGGCTCCACCAGCCTGGCCCAGGCACGGGAACCTCACCTTTAGCATCCCGATGGTTTGCTCCACCAAGTTGTGAGCTGCTGCATGAGCCTCATTATAGCGTGGCTCTGCTGCAGTCTGAGGCCGCTGCACGGGTGCATCAGCCACAGCCTCTGCAGCTTCTGTGGACCCTGGAAGATCTGTGACCGACTGAGGACGTAGGTGTCGTGCACACTCCCTGGAAACCGGGCGCAGACCTGCAGGATGTGTTTCTGGTGGTCGCACACCAGCTGTACGTTCAGCAAATGGAAGCCCTTACCCTTGATGTAGACCGTGTGTTGTGATGGAGATCTGAGCACCACATGGGTGCAGTCAACAACACTCTGCACCTGTAGGAAAACTGAGATCTGGGCGAATCCAGTCGGTCTTGTATCCTGGCTGTCCTGGTCCTGGGCGAAATGCACAAAGTTGTGTGCCCTCGCAATGATGGCATCCTTGAACTCATGGATACCTTTGTGGATGGTGGATTGTGAAATCCCACAGAGGTCACCTGTGGAGCCTGAAAGGAGCCACTGGCATAGAAATTGAGCGCTTTGGTCACTTTCACAGCCACTGGCAGTGCATGCCCTCCATGCCCCCTTGGCGCCAAGTCCTGCAGTAAGTGGCAGATGTGGCCGACCAGTTCCCTAGACATGTGCGACACTGGTTCTCGGTCATCTGCAGGAATGAAAGGCGGCGTCTATAGACCCTGAGTGTCACTAGGCGCCGACCAGAAGCAGCCCACTGTGGTTCCTGGGCAATGTGTGCAGGTTCCCCTGCCACCCCTTCTTCCTGAAGTTGCTGCTCCGGCCTCTGCACAGCCAGGAGCCTGCGTCGCTCTCTCCTCCATTGTCTTCATGCTCTGTAGGCCATCAGGCATACAGCTAGTTCACCAGGCCCCATGATCCTGATGTACTCCTCCTGCTGGGTTAAAGAGAGAGACACATGGTTAGTACGGGTGTACTAAGAACCTGGTTAACGGTGACGGCCCCCGAACATTTCCCGGAGAGCGCTGACCACCACTTGGATGGCCAGAGTTTAGTGTGCTGCAAGGCTGCCCTGTTAGCTTCAACCATGGGGGAGACTGGTCCAAACCGGGATGCTGACATTGCAAGGGGCTGTGAGCACCTCCAGCAGTGACTGCTCCATGGCCAGTTTTAGCGAGGAGATTGTACAACTTGTGCAGCATCCAACTCTTCTGCTGTCCACTAAAACACTCACGAATTTGCAGTCTGTGTTGCGGGGGTGGTGGGGTGAAAAGCTTTGGATCACTTGGTGGCAATTTGATGCCTCTGCATTACTTGAGTGGGCAGATAATCTAGGAGTCTTTTATGTTTTTGGTTTTGGGTTCACTTTGTCCAGCGAACACTAGCTGCACCCTTGATATTAACACATTAGTCGGAGCTTGAAACAATACAGGCAGAGAGACTGATTAACTGAACAAACACTGGTGGTTTATTGGAACTCAGAACAGAACACTAACACCCTGTGTGCATCTTCAATCACCTCCAGCTCTAGACTTCCAGTTACCCAAGAAGCCCCTGCTATCTAGCGATTGTTCAATACAGTCACATGATCAACTAACTAGATCCTCTTAAAGGTGCATAGCACTCCACTTGACCACATAGCCCGATCCCAACCTTATCAATGTGGCTGTGCCTGAACTGTCTCAGTTGCAGAGCAACGGTCACTTTCTACAGGTTTCCCTAATCCACTTCCCTCGCCCAATACTAACCACCACCCCCCCACCCCCCACCCCGAATTCTTGTGCGCTATATTCCATGCCGGAGCTACTCTTAAACCCACCCCCTCTGCCACCAGTCGCCTCAATGGCAGGGCCGCCCTTGACCCCGACCCCCCGAATGCCCCTGAAGCTTGTTGAAGTTCAATGGGCGACCCTGGTGAGCACTGCACAGCGTTACTGCGCACTCGCCTCCAGATTCCCCCCTCAAAGTGCGGGCCGCCAAGCGCACAGCTTTTCCATGGTGTTGTGAAACAGGTCAGGTTGTGCCTTCCCGCCGACGGAGACGGATGATCCAGCGGAGCGGTGGAGGCAGAGGGGGGTTTGGCGGATGGGGGTTGCCAGTTGGGTGGAACGATTCCAGCGGGCCTGCCTGATAACCATATGCTGGTGTCTCACAATGAGATTCCTTTCATGACATCCGAAGGTGGGAAACCCGGCCTGCCGGCGGGCTGAGCAGACGCTCGCGAACCGGTTTCCCGCTGGCGCTGGTGGGCACGGAAAATTCCACCCGATGATACCCACGATGTGGGGCATCTCAATCTCTACCCCCTAACTCTGGCATTTCGTATTCCTAAAAAAAATAAGATGATTATCAACAATCAGAGGAGGCCCATTGAGAAGTTACATAAATTCTGAACTATAAATAGCTTGGAACTGCATGAGCTTACAAGTTTATGTGCTTATGTTGCAATTAATAATTGAGGAAAGTGATAAGGTGTAATTAGTAATTAAATATTAAAAGAGCTCCCCGAAATGCTGTCTTATTTTCACCAGGATTGTTTGCGCGGCTCTCTAGGTTTGATTATTTACTTTGACGCTGATGCCACACCATGCTAATTAGTCCTGCCACGGAGATTACAGTTTGCATCAAGAACCTGTGCTCAGTTTTTTTTAAAAAAAAAGCAAGTTGATTTGAATCCTCTGATGTGCGGTACAATTATGGGATGACTGACAGGCTAGAGTGGGAGCAGCAGAGAAATGAAAAAGCAATCATTGCAAATTAACTTCCAGTAAAATTTCCATTTTAATATTTCAAAATTCGGAAAGGGCTTAAATCACAATTTTTCGGCAGCTAATTCATTTGCTGGTTGCCTTTGATTTCACTCGCCTAAAAATTAAAAATCTGCAGCGTTACACTGTCCAGTTTATTGAGGTCAGACTCATCTGTTTGTCTGATCAGTTCATTTCGACTGTGAAATGAATTAGGAGCAAATCAATTTTATTGTTTAACAGCAAGCATGCGATTCAAAACATGGTTGCTTTTTAGAATGCAGCTAAGAGGCTTTCTCTCAGTATCAGTGATTGGAGCCAAAGTTTGTCTGCTGAACCCTCCAGGTGGGAAGAATTTCTCCTCATATTATGAGATGGATAGACTCTCCCTGGAGAGACAAGTGTAAACCATTATGTTTAGTCAATTATGCAATTTCTTTGAGGATTAGCTAGGGGAAGTTATTCACTCTGGGTATGTGGGTATCACTGGCTAGGTCAGCATTTATTGCCCATCCCTTGCTGCCCTTGAGAAGGTGGTGGTGAGCTGCCTTCTTGAACCACTGTAGTCCATGTGGTGTAGGTACGCCCACAGCGCTGTTAGGGAGGGAGTTCCAGGACTTTGACCCAGTGACAGTGAAGGAACAGCGATATATTTCCAAGTCAGGATGGTGAGCGAATTGGCAGGAAACTTGTGGGTGTTTCAGTTTCCTGACACCTGCTGCCCTTGTCCTCTTAGATGTCGCTGGTTTGAGAGGTGCTGCCAAGTAAGTTGCTTGCCAAGAGCTTTTAAGGGCTTGTTAAAGGCCAGTCATGAGCAACTCCTCCAGACTTTCTTGGTACGAGCGAAATATGAATTGAAACTGAGATGGAGCTGTCAGGTTCTAGCCTAGGTTCGGTTAGACACTCAATAGGGGATATTGCAAGAGTTGCCTGATCAAACAGCCTAATGATATTGACCCAGAACTTCCATTCCCTGTGGTGTCCTAGCCCAAAGGTACCCCAGAAGATGCGCTGGGAAACCCCAGGGAGTCCCTATACAAGGAGTGAACAGGTATTGCCCAAGAAGTTAAAATTTCCAATGGAAAATTACCCTGAACCTGGAACCCTCCGAAACTCTGATTGAAATCGACTTCAGACAGTTCTGACTCTCTTATCAGGATTGTTACTTGGGAAAGGTTAGAAAGATTAAAGTCACTTATAGCTCCTGGGTAACAATACTACTGAACCCCCTGAACCCTTCACTGGACCCTCTGACTACGCTCCAGAATTCCCAACCAGTCCTCTGCTGATTACCCACCCAATTGGGATTATCCTCCTATCCACCCTCCTGCCGCCCTGACCACCCTTCTAATACCCCGAGTACCTCCCCTGCCCCCACCTCTCTGACTACCCTTCCTACACCCCTGACCACCCTACCCTGCCCCCACAGACACCCACCTACCAGACCGCCCACCGCCCCCCACACACCCGACAGTTACTTTCTCCCTGGCTTCTCAAAGCACATCAGCTCTGGGCTCCTTCCAGTGCAGCACAACAGCTCTGGAATCTTCCAGTGCAGTGCTGCAGCTCTGGACTCCTTCCAGTGCAGGGTTGCAGTTACGGACTCCTTCTAGTGCAGCGCAGCAGCTCTGGACTCATTCCACTTTACACTTACCCAGTTTATGACAGCCAGTGCCTTAGAAAGGGGATGTGGCTTCACTTGCCTAATGCTGCTGCCCTGCACTGAAAGAGATTGGAGCTAATGCACTGCACTGGAAGGAGTCCAGAGCTGCAGCCCTGCACTGGAAGGAATCCGAAGCTGCTATGCTGCACTGGAAGGAATCCGGAGCTCCTGTGCTGCACTGGAAGGAATCCGAAGCTGCTGTGCTGCACTGGAAGGAGTCTGGAGCTGCTGTGCTGCACTGGAAGGAATCCAGAGCTGCTGTGCTGCACTGGAAGGAGTCCAGAAGCACAGGGAGGAGTCCAGAGTTGCTGTGCTGCACTGGAAGGAATCCAGAGCTGCTGTGCTGCACTGGAAGGAGTCCAGAAGCACAGGAATGAGTCCAGATTTGCTGTGCTGCACTGGAAAGAGTCCAGAGATGCTGTGCTGCACTGGAGGGAGTCCAGAGCTGCTGTGTTGCACTGGAATGATTCCAGAGCTGCTGTGTTGCACTGGAAAGAGTCCAGAGTTGTTGTGCTGCACTGGAATGAATCTGGAGTTGCCCTGCACTGGAAGGAGTCCAGAGTTGCTGTGCTGCACTGGAAAGAGTCTGGAGTTGCTGTGCTGCACTGGAATGAGTCTAGAGCTGCTGTGCTGCACTAGAAGGAGTCCGTAGCTGCAACCATGCACTGGAAGGAGTCCATAGCTGCAACCCTGCACAGGAAGGAGTCCAGAGCTGTGACACTGCACTGGAAGGTTCCAGAGCTGTTGTGCTGCACTGGAAGGAGTCCGGAGCTGCAGCCCTGCACTGGAAGGAGTCCGGAGTTGCTGTGATGCAGTGGAAAGAGTCGAGCTGTTGTGCTGCACTGGAAGGAGTCTGTAGCTTTATACCTGCACTGGAAGGAGTCCAGCACTGTTGTGCTGCACTGGAAGGAGTCCGGAGCTGCTGTGCTGCACTGGAAGGAGTCCAGAAGCACAGGAAGGAGTCCAGAGTTGCTGTGCTGCACTGGAAAGAGTCCAGAGTTGCTGTGCTGCACTGGAAGGAATCCGGAGCTTCTGTGCTGCACTGGAAGGAGTCCAGAAGCACAGGAAGGAGTCCAGAGCTGCTGTGCTGCACTGGAATGAGGCCAGAGTTGTTGTGCTGCACTGGAAGGAATCCGGAGCTTCTGTGCTGCACTGGAAGGAGTCCAGAAGCACAGGAAGGAGTCCAGAGTTGCTGTGCTGCACTGGAAGGAGTCCAGAGTTGCTGTGCTGCACTGGAGGGAGTCCAGAGCTGCTGTGTTGCACTGGAATGAGTCTGGAGTTGTCCTGCATTGGAAGGAATCCGGAGCTGCTGTGCTACACTGGAAGGAGTCCAGAAGCACAGGAAGGAGTCCAGAGTTTCTGTGCTGCACTGGAAAGAGTCCAGAGTTGCTGTGCTGCACTGGAGGGTGTCCAGAGCTGCTGTGTTGCACTGGAATGAGTCCAGAGTTGTTGTGCTGCACTGGAAGGAATCCAGAGCTTCTGTTCTGCACTGGAAGGAGTCCAGAAGCACAGGAAGGAGTCCACAGTTGCTGTGCTGCACTGGAAGGAGTCCAGAAGCACAGGAATGAGTCCAGAGTTGCTGTGCTGCACTGGAAAGAGTCCCGAGTTGCTGTGCTGCACTGGAGGGAGTCCAGAGCTGCTGTGTTGCACTGGAATGAATCTGGAGTTGCCCTGCACTGGAAAGAGTCTGGAGTTGCTGTGCTGCACTGGAATGAGTCTAGAGCTGCTGTGCTGCACTAGAAGGAGTCCGTAGCTGCAACCATGCACTGGAAGGAGTCAGTAGCTGCAACCCTGCACTGGAAGGAGTCCAGAGCTGTGACACTGCACTGGAAGGTTCCAGAGCTGTTGTGCTGCGCTGGAAGGAGCCCGAAGCTGATGTGCTGCACTGGAAGGAATCCAGAGTTGTTGTGAATCCGGAGTTGTTGTGCTGCACTGGAAGGAGTCCGGAGCTGCAGCCCTGCATTGGAAGGAGTCCGGTGTTGCTGTGATGCAGTGGAAAGAGTCGAGCTGCTGTGTTGCACTGGAATGAGTCCAGAGTTGTTGTGCTGCACTGGAAGGAATCCAGAGCTTCTGTTCTGCACTAGAAGGAGTCCAGAAGCACAGGAAGGAGTCCACAGTTGCTGTGCTGCACTGGAAGGAGTCCAGAAGCACAGGAATGAGTCCAGAGTTGCTGTGCTGCACTGGAAAGAGTCCCGAGTTGCTGTGCTGCACTGGAGGGAGTCCAGAGCTGCTGTGTTGCACTGGAATGAATCTGGAGTTGCCCTGCACTGGAAAGAGTCTGGAGTTGCTGTGCTGCACTGGAATGAGTCTAGAGCTGCTGTGCTGCACTAGAAGGAGTCCGTAGCTGCAACCATGCACTGGAGGGAGTCAGTAGCTGCAACCCTGCACTGGAAGGAGTCCAGAGCTGTGACACTGCACTGGAAGGTTCCAGAGCTGTTGTGCTGCGCTGGAAGGAGCCCAAAGCTGATGTGCTGCACTGGAAGGAATCCAGAGTTGTTGTGAATCCGGAGTTGTTGTGCTGCACTGGAAGGAGTCCGGAGCTGCAGCCCTGCATTGGAAGGAGTCCGGTGTTGCTGTGATGCAGTGGAAAGAGTCGAGCTGTTGTGCTGCACTGGAAGGAGTCTGTAGCTTTATACCTGCACTGGAAGGAGTCCAGCACTGTTGTGCTGCACTGGAAAGAGTCCAGAGTTGCTGTGCTGCACTGGAAAGAGTCCAGAGTTGCTGTGCTGCACTGGAAAGAGTCCAGAGTTGCTGTGCTGCACTGGAAAGAGTCCAGAGTTGCTGTGCTGCACTGGAAAGAGTCCAGAGTTGCTGTGCTGCACTGGAAGGACTCAGGAGCTGTGGCCCTGCTCTGAAAGGAGTCCGGAGCTGTGACATTGCACGTTTCTCACCAGGCCTGGGTCAGAAAATCCAGTGAGAAATGTGCAGCTCCTGACCCTGGAAAAGTGAAAACGAGGGGAGTAACAATTCGACGATGCCACTTCATAGAAGTTCTGGGCCTTTGTTGCAGGAATTCCTCAGGAAAGAGGCTTTGTTCCAAACATCTTCATCTCCTTTATCAATGTCCTTCTGTCCATCATAAAGTCAGGAGTGGGCTGTTGGCTGATGATTCTACATCCAGCTCTGTTCAAACCACCTCTCATAATGAAACCCACCAGCAGAACTTAGATATCATCCAGGCTTAGGTTGATAACATTCATGCCACTTAAGTGCTCCCTTCCTGAAAAGATCAGTTACAATAGGTGCAGTTTCAAAAGGGAACCAGGACTGGTCCCAGTTGTGCCACAACCAGTCAGACAGTTGAGATGTTCCCAATGGGCCAATTGAGCTGCTCCCAGTTGAGCTGCTTCCAGTGGCCAGTTGAGCTACTCCCAGTTGTCCAGTTGATCTACTCTGAGTTGAACTACTACCAGTTGAATAATTTCTACTTGAGCTGTCAAGCTGGTTCCAGTTGTGTCCAGTTAGCCTGGTTAAATTTACTGGCCCTGATTGATCAACTCTTTTAAAGGAACACCGATTGTGGGACCAGGTAGGGGATGGGGTATTGGAGGCCATGAGAACAGAGGGTGGAGGTTTGGTAAGTGTTGGGGGGAGTGGGGGCTGAGAGAGATGGGGTTTCTTTTAATTGAGACCAGGGGCGGGGGTAACAATTTTTGTTGTTCAGACCTTCTGCCGGCCAACTCACTCAACTGCAGTGCCGTTAGAATCATTCAAACTTGCTGTGTAGACTTCCAGGATTGATCTCCATTGGCTGTCCTAGAAAATATGGGAATCAAGGCGTTCTTCAAGGGACAAACAGCCAACGGACAACCCCTGAAAATATGGGACAGCGAGTAACCCTGCAGCTAAGTATTCAAAACTTGTGAAAGGGAAAATCTAGAAAGCTAATCCACTCCTTTTACATAAGTTTCATTAATAAATGGGGGAAAAAAAACTACCAATTAAGTGTTTGTGTGTGCTGTTTCAAATTTTATTGTGACACTTAAAAACACTAAACACATGATGTAAAATCCAAATAAACAGTGCAGGAACCAAAAATAAACACAGTTAAAGTGCAGAAATGTCAAATTGCAGCAGTTAATAAAAATACTGAACTTAAGCATTTGCATGTTCAATACTGCACTGGATTGTTGCCTCTTCTTGACATTCTGAATCTTCTCAGATATAATTCTCTCTTGAAAACCTCCTCCCCTGGGTCTGGATGCGGTGGGTGAAACATGCTGTAAAGTAAGAAAAAATATTTAAGCTAGAATTTAGCTGGGAGCTTCCAAAGCAGGTGACAAAAAATTTCCAAGTGATGTCAGGATTTGCAAATAAGGACAGCCAGTTCATTGGACCCACAGATGCCAACAGCCAAAGTCATTATGAATATTGAATTCGTCCTCTGGTGGTGTGACTTATTCCACATTCTCTCTGGTATCTCAATACTACCTGGCAGTATTACTTGTGAGTAAAATCAGCAATATACTCCGTTTCCTACATGTAAGATAGATTAACTAAACGTCCTGTGAGGTTATTCAAGAGTTCAATCTCAATGAACAACAAATTATTAGTGATGTAGGCAAGCCTAACACTGCACCTACCACCAGAATGATCCGTCATTTTTTGCTGAAGCCAACATTGATAATCAATGTTTTGAAAATAAGTTCTAAGAATCATTAGCTTGCCATCAATTGCAATGTACAACTGCCCACTGGCCTCTTTCTGCACTATATAGGGGACTTGCTGAATCTGCCTGGATTGCTGAGGTGGGTGCAGGCATCTCCAACACACTTTCCTTGGGTGGTGCTGGTGCAATCTCACCCTCACTGCTATCCGTACACTAACCATGACTACATATGACAGTTGCTGCTTTGCAAACTCTATTCCTGCAGCTGAATACTTGATTCTTTTTGTTCTGGAGAGAAAGCAGATGGGTCATTTGGAGTAAATTAGGATACTTATCCATTTGGGTATTTTACTGTCATTCCATGAATTATTAAGCTTTTATGGATAATCATTGTATATGGGCATCTTGGTATAACACAGCACAAATCATTTGCATTGGGGCACCTCTATTATTTGCAAGGTTACTGATGCATAATCCTTACAGTGAAAGCTGGGTGTAAATTTTCAGTGCTGTACCTTGCTACGATGCTTAGATGCCTGAAATAAAACAAACTGACAAATGGAATGTTTCCACTTTCCCTAAACATTTGAGGCAGTTACAGGCTTCATTTCCACCAGCGCCTCTTCGTGGGTTCAGGGTGCAGTTCAAACAGAGCTGGTAGGATTTCTGGAGGATTACATCTTCTGGTTAGTCCCTGTTCACAATGGAGGTTCCCTCTGAGGAGATTTGAAAAGTTTTGCTCATTAAATAAGCCACAGCCCTTCACTGGACAGTCAGTAACCACAGCTGTGGCTCGACAGCAATGGTGAGTGGGGAGGGTGTTTCCATAGCTGGATGGAGCGCTGGCTGTCTCTGGTCTGCCACTGAGAGGCTGCCACCATCCTCTAGCCATCTTTCAGCTTCACAAGGCAGGGGGTGCCCACAAGCGAACCAGAAAATTCCAGTCAGCTTCTACAAGGTGGCCTTAGTTGGACCCTTTAATTATCCTGATGGGCTACCTGCCGTTGGCAGGTGATTAGCCAACAACCACCCCTTGCCCCCAAATCCTCCCAAAACAAAAATGGCCCGGAGGTGGGACCCTGGCAAGGGATGGGCATGCTGGCTGGTGTTGGGAAATTGAGGGCCCATCCATCTCCAAGCCCACCTCCGTGAAAGTTTAAAAATTTGGCCCAATATTCCTACCTGCTTCCAAGTGGCAACTTTGTGTCGGTTCATTTGTATCCCCGGAAAAGAGGTTAGTCATTTAGGATTGAAATGAAGAGAAATTTCTTCACTTAGGGGGGTTGTGAATCTTTGGAATTCTCAAACCGAGAGGATTGGAGATGCTCAGTCATTAAGCATAGCCAAGACTGAGATAAGATATTTGGATGCCAAGGGAATCAGGCATATGGGGATCAGGTGGAAAAGTAGAGTTGAGTAGAAGATCAGTCACAATTTTATTGAATGACAGAGCAGGCTCGAGGAGCCATATGGCATATTGCTGCTCCTATTTTTATGTCTTTGTGTTACCATGGCATCCTCATAGGCCCTGGAATTTTGGGTACCTTATGCCTACAACACTAACAACGGCTGCTTTTCCAGCACAAACTACTCAGTTCCTACCTCACGGTTAGACAACATCTTAATAATACTGGGGATTTATTTTATTGGAAACAAAACATGTTTGAGAATTCATTTACTTTATTCAGTGGGAGTGTTGAAGCAGATTTCAGTTGATTTTTCCAAGTGATTTAAATCTATTTGCAGGAAACATTTGAATTATTGGTTTCCTCCCATATTGTTGTTGTCCATTCTCAAGGGCAATTAGGGATGGACAATAAATGCTGGCCTAGCCAACAATACCCAAACCCATGAATCAATAATGAAAACAATTGCTTAACAAACAAAAATTAGCTGGTAAAGCAGTCAAGCTCACAATATTTATGTACTTTCCAAGTTATTATTCAAATAAAACAATCTTTAACCTTCCAAAGTAGCTCCATCTTTCTCAGGTGAGAAACATTTTAATTAAATTTGCACCCAAAATAAAGAAGGGGAGCCTGCTACTTGGTACTGGCTCTTCCAGTAGGGAATTTTCACAGGAGATGCACAATCAGTGCTGTTGATGATCATGTTAATTTAAAAAGTTCAACTGACTTCCCTTAAATGAATCCTTGGGAGTCTTGGAGATTAATGTGGTGGAAAATTGTTCCAGCTCTTAATTATTCTCGGGGAAAAAAGGAGTTAGAAAAGGAAGCATATTGGGGTGTGAACAATTGGAGTTGCTGGTTATGAACTCTTCGAACTTGGTTAATTTTTTTGGATTGATGTACTGCTTAGAAATGTTTAATTGTCCATTCAAAATCTCCTGGAGGCATGTCAACCTGTGGGCCTTTCTTCTATTCTGGAGACTGTGTCAGCCCACCAGCTTGGCCAACTGGGAGACATTAGTATCTTGTGAGTAATTGTTTGTAACAAGCTGCCTGGTGTTGGACTTTCTCAAGGAGGGTAATGGTTTAGCCATATAAAGGTCCCAAGCAGCTATGCTGTATGGTCTAACTAGTTTAGCTAGCTAACTATGATCTAACTAGTGTCTGGTCCAATATTTGCTTTACTGCAGTTGAAGAGTGAAGGAAATTCCATTTCACAATCCCTGCACCCCAGGGGCCACACCCAGTCCTCTCAGAACCTGCAACATTCCAACAGGATTGTTACACCCCAAGACCAACCTTCATATTGCTAAATTATGGTTCCTCATCCCAGCACTCCCAGATACCAGGGCTGCTTGTGGTACTAATATATCAATGGCCCTGATAAGTCCACTTTGCATAACATCCATGTTTCTCGCACTTGGATTAACAAAGTGTTTATAATTTACTCTGGTTTGGAGGCTCATTAGCTGCTTGAGAAGTATGAAAGGAACATTATTACATGGTGTCCTCTGATTAACGAGTTTTCTGATGTCATTGCAAAGTTATTTGCATGCTATCACCCATATCAAAATCACAAAATGCACTTACACAGAAGTTGATTGAGAATTGTTTAAAATTATAAAGTGGAATCATTAATAAAAAGCATAAGATATGGAACTAAATGTAGTTGTAGAAACTAATTTAAATTTTCACATTTATTATGTCTTCCTTGTTGTGAGAAGGAGATTTGTTTTGTGGGAGTTTGAGTTTGAAATACAAGGGAGACAAACACAGTGAGATTGACCCGATTTTAATCCTGGGTGAGCTTTGGGTGGGTGGGTAATGAAGTGAGTTGGAAACTGATCTGCTGCACCAGAAATGAGATCTGGGTTATATTTCAGTCTGTTCAGGGTGAGTAGTTGATGGGCACTCAGCATGATGGCTGTCATTGTAACTATATAGGTTGTAGCATTGGCTTTGCAAAATATCTCATGTTTGGTTAAGGGGATATGGGTGTCCATGGTGGGCTTAAGTTGCGATTGTTGGGCCCAGAAGAACTCTCCCCTTCCCCTTCATATGATGCCAGAAGTAAATTAAAGGAACTTATCTATTTGATTCTCTTTTTTGCCTTTTCCATTCCCGTTATCCTTACTTGGTGAATCCTGTCCAAGGAAATTGTAAGCAATGCTTTTTTGAAATTTGTTCTTGGAATTTGAGTATTGATGGCAAAGCCAACATTTATTGTTCATTCATAATTGCCCTTAAGAAGGTAGTGGTGAGCGGCCTTCTCGAACCACTGCAGTCCTTGTGGTGTAGGTAAACCCACTGTGCTGTTAGGGACGGAGTTCCAGGATTTTGATCCAGCTATTTTGAAGGAGCAGTGATATACTTCCACGTCAGGATGGTGAGTGGCTTGGAGGGGAACTTGCAGCGGCGGTGATCCCATGTGTAAGCTGCCTTTGTCCTTCGAGGTGGTAGAGTCAAGGGTTTGGAAGGTGCTGTTGAAGAAGCCTTGTTGAGTTGCCGCAGTACATCTTGTAGATAGTACACACTGCTGCCACTGTGCATTGGTGGTGGAAGAAGTGAATGTTTGTGGATGTGATACCAATCAAGTGGACTGCTTTGCCCTGGATGGTGTCGAGCTTCTTGAGTACAGTAGGAGCTGCACTCATCCAGGCAAGTGGAGAATATTCCATCATACTCCTGACTTATGCCTTGTAGATGGTGGACAGGCTTTGGAGAGTCAGGAGGCGAGTTACTCACCGCAAGATTCCCAGCCTCTGACCCACTCTTGTAGCTTTAGCTCTTTTGTCCATGTTTGGCCTAAGGCTGTAATGAGGTCAGGAACTGAGTGACTCTGTTAGAACCCAAACTGAGTGTCAGTGAGCAGGTTATTGCTGTGTAAGTGCCGCTTGATAGCACTCTCCATGACCCCTCCTTCATTTTGGTGATGATCAAGCGTAGACTGATGGGGCAGTAATTGGTTGGGTTGGATTTGTCCTGCTTTTTGTGAGCAGGTCATCACTGGGAAATTTTCCACATTATCAGGTAGATGCCAGTGTTGTGGCTGCACTGGAACGGCTTGGCTCTGAATGTCCATAGCTCTGGCCTACAAATCTTCAGTATTACAGCCATGATGTTGTGAGGACCCATAATCTTTGCAGTATCCAGTGCCTCTAGCCATTAATTGATATCTCATGGAGTGAGTAGGATTGACGAAGACTGATACCTCTGAAGAATGTCAAGAGAAACAGTCTGGCTAAAAGAAAGAAAAAAGCTTGTATTTCTAGAGCATCTTTCATGACCTCCAGATGTCCTGAAGCGCTTTACAACCAATGAAGTACTTTGAAGTGTAGTCACTGTTGTAATGTTGGAAGCATGGTAGCCAATTTGAGCAGAGCAAGCTCCCACAGACCGCAGTGTGATAATGACCAAATGATCTATTTTACTGATATTGATTGGGGGATCAATATTGGCAGTGCAGTGGTCAAGGGTGGGCTGGGGATCATCTGTAAATAAATGGAGCTCACCTCCTGCCTGTGGATGATGTCACCATGGGATATGATGTAAGTGAGAAAACTAAAAGTGCTAAGTCAAACCCTTAAAAGGCCCCAAAGATAATGGTGTAGGGACAGGACAATTCATTGGCAGAGTTTGGGTTATGATTGGACTGATAAGATTGGGTTATGATTGGATGGATAAGAGCAGAACCAATTGAAGGGCAATCCCATGGAACTGGGCAACTGAGGAGAAACTGTCCTATAATAAGCTTTGTGTATAAGTGCCACCACTGAGCAAGCATCTTCCATTAAGTGTGTTTCAGAAGGGAGGTTCCAATGAAAGCAATGTTTTTGCCTTCTGTCAAATAGAGAATCTTTCTGTGCTGATTGCTCTTTAGATTGACAGCACACATACATTAAGATTAGTTTTACCCAACTTTATAAACAAAAACAAAATCCCTTTTCTCCCTGGGACAGGAAAACAGACAATACACAAAACTCTCCTGATTCATCCTTAAAGGCAGACTGCAGGAACACAGAAGATTCTTAAGGTAGAATTCCCAAATTGTCGTTCCTTTGTAAGTCTGAGTTCACATTGGTCTACCAATAGCAAATAGTTCCAGTTTCTGACAAGTGCAAAGTTTGTAAGTTTACAGCTGAATGCATTTGAATCCTAAATGGCTGAATCATCAAGGGAGCTTTCTCTCAGGCCAGGTGCAAAATGTACCTGCTTTAAAGCATTAACAAGTCCAGGATAGGTAGTTGTCATAACTATAACCTTGGAATGCAATAAGCTTCTTCCATTATGTCTTTAAACTTGATTGATAGTTTTTTATTTAGTTTTTTTGGACTGGAATATAGTGAGCTCAGTTTTCAGCCTGATAAATATAATGATCTGACAACATGATATTGTCTTTTGGATCTAGATGAGAGACAATGGTGTGCATCCCATGAGATCTCCTGTGTATTAGGTCACAATTAAGGGGTAATTGCCAGCTCTGTGGCATGCCACCTACTCACAGCATCTAATGGTGACACAGATTTTAGAAAACACTGTTTTCTTATGAAAACCATCCTTTTGTTCTGAAGCCAAGTTAATAATATTGGAACAATGCCGAAATGGAGCAAAGGACTCTGGTACCTCTTGTGCTCTGTTCATAATCTCACAATGTTAATGCACAGATGTTTACTCAGCTCTGAGCACAAGTAAGAAAATTATAACGTTGCCTTTTGTGACCAAGGACATGTATTAATGCATATATAAAGAAACTATGTGGTCAAAGGAGAACTGAATCTAAAATGTGTTTCATAAAAGCACAGTCTAGAATTTCAGATGTTGTTTATGAAATACCTGTTTCCATAGTTAAGCTTCAGCTGCACATCTAAAACTAATAGACTAATAGAGCATGTCATATTGTCAACACAATCTTAAATGCTATTGGTGAGTTAGAATTGAAATGATAACAGTACCTCCCTGGTGGCAATGAAGTTTTCATATCCTGTTAGTATGAGGACATTGCAGATATGCAAAGGACCTTAAATGACAAAGTTATAATGACAAGGAGGTGTTACATGTGCACAGCGTTCATTTGCCTCTATTGACTGCTTGACACCTTACTTATGGCAAGTAAAATAATTTTTAAAATTCTCTTCATATGAATAGGGTCTATTAATGTTTCCATTGATTCCTAATTTAAATTTAAATTTAGCTAGAAGTCTAAACCCCTCAATTGATATCACCACAAAGATTCAATCTGGGGACTAAACAAGATCAAATTGAAAAGCACAGCCAGAGCCAGCATGAGTTCCAAAAACGCATGTCAGCATGGCTCAGTTGATGCACCTTTTCTTCCAAGAAGTTCATGGGTTCAGTCCACACAATTGGGGGGAGGGAGGGAGGGAGGGAGGGAGGGGTTGGGGGAGGTGAGTTTGACTTTCTGGGAAAAGGTAAAATGGGTGACTGAGAACCAGTTTACGTTTTACATCACTTCCGATTTCGGGAGCTGCGTATTTGCCAAGCCCCACTTTACAAAGCCAAAATATCCTACCAGGACTTGATCGCATGACCAGGTTGACTCTTCAGAGCTTCACTGAGAAGGAGATATTTTATTTATAACATGGGGTGTGAACATCACTGGTAAGGCCAGCATTTATGGCCTCGAGAAGGGGGTAGTCAGCCATCATTTTGAATATAACCCGGTGCCTTGCTATGCAATTTCAGAATTGTTAGGGATCCATATCTCCTAGAACGATGGGCAGGATTTTGCCCTTGGCAGGGGGCGGGGGGGTGGGGGGGGTGGGGGGTGCTCGGCAGGGTGGGCAGGGGTGTTCGGGAAGCCGACCACGACCGGCTCCGCACCACGATTTCATGTCGGCGGGCCAATTAAGGCTGACCCAGCATGGAAAGCGAGCGGCGGGGGAAGAGGGTGAGTGGGCCTGCCGCGATCTTCGCACATGCGCGTGAAAGAGCATGGAGCTGCCCCAGGGAGATGAAGCACTCTTTAAAAAAAAATAGAGGAAGTAAAATTGTCATAAAACATGTTCCCTCATGTGACTCTGGCATCATCGCACATCATTTTACACTTGGGCGTGTCGGGCAAATGCCCACATGCCGGGCATAATATTCTGCCCTACATGTTTTTCAAATAGTTTGAAGGACGTTGAATTATTTAGACACACACCTGATTTACAAGTTCACTTTGGTCTGTGAATAAGCTGCTTTTTCCAAGAAATCACATGGCTTCAGCTAAGTGACCAGCAAGGCATCTGGGGATATAAGAGTTATTTTGCTTACTTGAGTTTTAAAAAATGCTGTTGCCAGTCTGTGGGCTCTTGCTGATTGGCTGAAAAACACCTGGTCTGGAAGAAGATCTATCTGGACATGTTTTTTGAACTCAGTGTGTGTCTTGGGAATGAACTATGAAGGAAGATTGCTCCTCTCTCTCTCTCTCTCTCTCTCTGTATTTCCTGCAGTTCAGTGTAGGTGTTCATCTTCAGTCAGAATAACTCCTCATCTCCAAATAACTCAAATGTATTTGAAAGCCTGTAAAGCTGCAGCACGCAAGAGTTAACAGAGACAGTGTTTAGTCAAAGATCCTTTAGAACAGACTTCCAGGCAACTACTGTAACCAGTACTTGATATTTGCATGCAGGAACACCAAATTGACAGTGTCAAGAATTTATCAAAATTTATAATTTTTCATTAAGTGTTCCCTTACGCCAACCACTGCAGAGATCTTATTGGTCTTGTCCTTTCTGTTGTGTGTATGTATGTGTTGGGATTTGAAAAGGGGTAAATCAGTATACTTCCGGTTTACACATTGTATGTTAACCATTTTGCAACTTGTTTTAAAAATAGAAGTTTTGGTTCATAATGAATTAGTCATTCTGAGTTTATTGAAAGAAACTTGTGAAAGTCTCTCTTATTCTGGGTCTAGTAGCAGTGAAGGTAAACAATTGATCATTTAGGTGAGTGATTTAAACATTTACACTTATGGTACACACTGTGGAGCAGTGTGGATCGAGAAACTGTGCACTCCTGACACCCCAGTGATAACAAAATCAATCACATTGCTGTGGACATATCAGCCAGACCAGGTAAAGACAACAGATTTTCTTCCCTAAAGGGCATTCATGTACCAGATGGATTTTTACAATAATCCAATATTCTCATGGTTATCATTATTGATACTAGCTGGTTTTATTTAATGAATTGAATTTCAATTCAGCAGCTGTTTTGATGGATTCGTGTGTTGAATTCATGTCTCCAGATCATTAGTCTAAGCCTCTAGGTCACTCATCCAATAACATAACCGCTATGCCACCGCAAAGATGTTAAACCACTATATTTCAATTCAGGCGGACCTTAAAGATCTTTTGACAGTATTAACATTCCAACATCTGCAAACACCTGCATAGGCCCAGATTTTCACTCCTGGGTTGGGAGACGGGGGAATTCTGGGCTCTCCAAACCTAACCTTTAAAAATGGCCACCTGCAGTTCTTATTTTCAATCCAAGGGGTGGCTTGGATTAGAAGTTGGACACACAACCCGTGGAATGAGTGTGGAGGCTGCCAGGTGCAGAGGTAGGCTGGGCTGAAGATCTGCCTCTGTGATCTAGCAATTTGATGAATTAAATAAAGAAGGTTGAAATAAAAAACAGCCCTCCAACCCTCAACCCCTTGCCCCCAGACACATACCCGCAATGCTCCATCAATGTCAACCTATGCCTCCTCATGTCGCCACCCTTCCATGGTCCCTCATACCCCTAAAGCCAAACTGTGCCCCTCTCCCCAGCCCTCATTGCCCTTCACATCCCCATACCCCCACATCCCCTTGGTCTTTTATGGTTCTGATGCCAACTTAGTGTCAACTCATGCCAACCCATTCCCCCACCCACCATTCTTTGCCCTTACCCCCTACATGCCAATTCACCTACTATTCCTTGGCAGCTCTTCGACCAGTTTTGACAGTTGTTTGATAGCTTTAGAATTCTTTGACAACTTTGACAGTTCTAATGAGTTCATGCACTTTTTATGCACAATCATGTCTACTTTTAACAATACCAAAGGATACAACCCATGCTAAAGGTGTCCAGGGATCATACCCAAAGGGGGACTTTAACTCTCCAAAGGAGTACTGTGGCTACCCAAATTAATCCACCAAGTTCAGACCACCTCTGACCTGATCTAATTTGCATAATCAGGGTTTCACACTCCTGACCTACCAAAATCCCACTTCAGTGGAGGCAGCTGGTGATTTAAGTGGACAGCTGCCTCTGCGTGAACCTCGGCCTGACTCCAGCCCCCCTGCGAAAATGGGAAGTGCCCATGTTCAGAGACGGGACTTAGGATTTCTGGGCTTGTCCACCGCTTTTGCCATGATGGAGAAGCTCTATGTCATGGCGAAAATCTGGGTCATTAAGTGGTAGTTTCTTGCTGTGTGTGGAACGGCTGCTACATTTGCCCACATGATGAGGGTTACCTCATTTTGAGGTCACTCACAGACTATGCAACGCTAAAAGATGTGATGAGATGTTCTGTAACTCAAACTCTTCCTGTGGACCCATATCCAGAACTGAACCTTCGGTCATTATCAGTGATACATTTTCCTGGTATCAAATAACTAACGGCTACTGGTGCGCAACAAATAACAGAACAAATAATGTGGGCCTATGAAACAACGGGCAGGGTTTTGCCCTTGGCGGGCGTGCTCAGTGGGGTCGGGTGGGGGCAGTCAGGCATCCGACAGCCGCCCGCAATCGGCTCCGCGCTGCGATCTCACATGGGTGAGGCCCTCCCTGTCTGGATTGCAGGCGGCAGTGCTGAGTGCGGGCGTGGGGGGTGGGGGGTGGGGGGGTGGCGGTGGTGGGTGCGGGGGGGAGGAGGGAGAGCGGGCCTGGCATGGAGCTGCTTCAGGGAGATTGAAGCGGTTTTTTTTTTAAATGAACCAAGACAGTAAAAAATTTAATAAAACATGGTCCTCTCGGATGACTCTGGGACATGTTTTCAATTCCAAAAATAAAGTTTTTAGTTAATGTTTATTTGCTTTAGGAAACCTCATCCCGTTTCCTAAGAAATGTAGAGGTCGCTTGGCCTTTCCACCTGCCCACCAACCATTAGGTTGGACGGGCAGCATCGATTTGAATTTAATTCGCTTGTTAATGGTCTTAACAGGCCTTTTATTCATCGGCGGGCACACAGCCGACTCTGTTGGGCGCCGGCTGAGCGAAATATCACGCGAGTGCGCGATGACATCGGGTTGCGCGCCCGACATCATCGCGCGTCACTTTACGCTCGAGCGTGTCGGGCGTTCCCCCCCCGAATGCCGATCGTAACATTTTGCCCGTTGTGTTCATAACGTGCGAAGCAAAGCCTCTAAATGCGAAGAGGGTGTATCTTCTTGTGGGAGAATCTAGAACTAGGGGTCATCGTTTAAAAATAAGGGGTCGCCCATTTAAAAAGGCGCTAAGGTGAATTTTTTTTTCTTTCAGAGGGTTGTGAGTCTTTGGAACTCCCTTCCTGAAAAGGCGGTGGAGACAGAGCCTTTGAATATTTTTAAGGCGGAGGAGGGTAGATTCTTGGTAAGCAAGGGGATGACAGGTAATCGAGGGTAGGTGGGATGCAGATTTGAGGTCACTATCAGATCAGCCACGATCTTATTAAATGGCGGAGCAGGCTCGAAGGACCGAATGGCCTACTCCTGCTCCTTGTTCATATATATTAGTATGTCCTTCCTTTAGAGGCTCGCTTAATATTACTAATGTAATTTTCTTACATATCCAGCAGCAGCTTGTAATGTATTTGGATTTCCCCAATGACTTCTTAAACTTTCATTATCTACCTAATGACTTTGGATAGGAATATTATAAGTGTACCATGTCTTGCAGGTCACTCCATTTAAAAACAAGTGAATTAACAGTAATGCAGCATTAATAAGTGCACCAATTGTAAACACTTGTTAACGGAAGATCTGTGAAAACTGCTGTGAAGCACAAATTCAGTTCAAGGCAGAAAATTTCTGGTTATGATAATAAGCGATGGGGGTTCTCCATCCACATTAAACATATCACTCTAGAAGCCGTCATTAGGATAGGCATCACTGAGAACAGTGGCAACTGCCAACTTACTTGCTCATGTGCTGCCTAATTTCAGATCATTTTGTTTTCTCCTTTCTGCCCACTCCTCTCCTAAAGGAGTTGACTTCTTGGCATTTTTTGGAGGTAGGGATTAACTTGGGCTGGTACCAAACGGGCATTTTCACATTGACCTCCTGGTAGACACTAAATACTGAAAGCAATGGAACTGAATATCGCCTGGTAGATACAAGAATGTCCACTTTGCGCCATTGGCCAAGATGAATTCCTACGCCAGGGAACTTGACACTGCACTCTCACCAGTTATCTGCTAAGTACTCATTATTCATGGGCAGGATTTTCCTGTCGGTGGTTGGGGGGGTGGGGGGGGGGGGGGGGGGGTGGTGGGGGTGGGGGGTGGGGGGGTGGGGGGATGGCGAGGGGGGCTGTGCCCACTCGCCGACACATAAAATGACATGTGGTGACGTCGGGCGGAATTCCCGACGTCACCGCGCTCCACTTAAATGTTCAGGTAAGCAGGGGGAGCAGCAAAATCAGCTGTGCGCCCACCGACCTGTCAATGGCCAATTGAGGCCGTCGACAGAGTAATTAAACTAATTAACGGACCTGCCCGTCCAACCTTAAGGTTTGGCAGGCAGGCTGGGAACCCCACCGGGAATTAGAAAAGGTATGAAATCTCATCCACGGGTGGGATGAGGTTTCATGTAGGTTTTAAAAAATGTAATTAAAATTTTATTTAAAAATGACGGACATGTCCCAACTTATGTGACCGTGTCACATGAGAGGACATGTCAGGGAATTTTTTTTTCTTCTATTTTGAATACTTTTGACAGTAGAGGTGATCTCCCTGAGGCAGCCCCTAGCCCTCAGGGTGATGAGTGTGCTCTTTCATGCGCATGCGTGAAAAAGCGCACTCTCGGGTTTAGGGACTCCCCCCTCCCCACCCGCACAGGGAGTGCATAGCGCTTCCCGCCGGATGTCACGCTGGGCAGGCCTTAATTGGCCCGCCCACGTAAAATAGCGGCGCAACCTCAATGGGGGGCACCGATCGGAGGCGTTCCTGTGCATGCCCGCCATTCAACTTCCCCAACAACGGGAAGGAAAATACTGCCCCATGTGTAAGTGTGGATAGAGAGCACTGGGAACCCATTTAACTACTTGGTGGCACCGCAACTAAATCTAATAATCTTCCAACAATTTTCACAACAGCAGGATTACTAGGCAGTGATTTGAGGTGCCACCTAATCAACATGCGAGTGCCATGGTCACTTCTTGTGCCTCACCACCATCACTAAAATCAACATAACTCCTGCTAGGCTCTGCTAATTCAGTATCACTAGAGGTTAGGCCCGTGCTATCTTGGGCTAATTACTGCATGGATAAACCTTGTGAGACACTGGGGCAGGTATTGATTATTCATGTGGACAACATTAAAAAAATTACAATTATTAGTCAAAAAGATTCAATCAAATCTGAATTTTGAATAAGAAATCCAACACCACTTGCTACATTGCAATGGCAAACAGCCACCTGAAAAACAAGTCCGAATAAAAGGCTTGTTATGACACGGAACCTGAAAATATAAAATATTAAAATTGCTAGTTGAGAACTCAAGCTGGAAAATACAAAAACTGCAGAATAATAATGTAACAAAATAATGTGACAAAGTTGCAGAGAAAATGGTGTGATTGCTTTTGAAGTACTCATAGAGGCAAATGCTGCTATTGTCCTCAAAAGTATAACTGCCTTGTTATATTTGAGATTGTAATGTAATGAAGGACAAAAGTTGCACCAACACTTTCACCTCTGGATCTTTTATTCTGCTGTGTTCATGAAGTTATTTGTGGAGACAAAAAGGATAAACCCTATTTTAACCCTCCAACTCTATGACAACAGGGTTTGTTGGGGTAGGGAGTGGCGTGTACAATAGAGTGTAGCTGCCCATTCTTTTCACACGCTGGTCAGTCCGGATTTGTCCTCCCATGTTTCAGGGAGAGGAGGGGCTTATAAATATCCCAAAGTTGGAATCCAATATCCTATGAATCCCAACAAGATTTTAACCCAATGCTTTGTGAGTCATTTTGATTTTCCATGCACAAGTTGACAGGACTTGGATCAAGAGAGGAAAGTGGCCAATGTAAGTGTTGTTTGTAATTTCTTTGAACTCTTTTCTTGCAGGCCAGAAGGGATAGAACAGTGACTCCTGGCTCCAGAAAGGATTCTAGGGGCTTTGCCATACCCACTCCCCATCACCCATGGCCCCAGGGTCCCCCTGCCCTCCCCTTCCCACCACTATAACCACGCCTAGCTTCCCCTGCCTTGTCCTTAACTTGCTGGGGACCAATACCTCAGGTCCTGCTGGCAGGCGATTTCCTGCTTCTACCTGATGATCAGCAGCTTCAGGTGGTGACCCATATCAAAGATTAAAATCAGAACCATAAGTTAAAACAACAATGTAAGCCTTCAAACTTCTGCCTTCCTTTTTTCCCCATCCCTCTACCACACACTCCCCACTCTTCTTTACCCCTCCGCTCCTTCCTCTCCTCCTCTCTAATTACTCATCTCCTTTGCTCCCTGTGCCTCCCTCTCCCTCCAAGCCTCCTCCTCCTTTCCCTGGTTTCCCTCTGCATCCCCTCCCTCCTCTCAACATACCTCTCCTCCCTCCAGCTCCAACGTCCTCTCCACCTCCCCTCTTTCCATTCACATCTCCCTCCTTCCTCTTCCTCTCAGTTCTCCTACCCTCCACTTCCCCCACATCCTTTTCTGCTCTACCTCCTTCACCTCTTCTTCCCCCTCCTCTCCCCTGTGAATCTTGCTGTACCCCTGCCACTCCCCACCTCTCCGATGGTCTTTCAATGCTTGATCCTTCCTGGTCCAAATTCTGGACTAAAATATTGCCTTGTTTTAAAAATTACAATTACCTATTATCTATGATTCAGTATGCATATAATTCTCAGAGGTGAATGAAATCTAAACTAAAATTGACTTCACTGCATAAGTGCCCACAACACCTGTAAGTTCCCAAGTGCTAATTCAGCCTCCGAGCAATAACAGATGTCTTATTTAAATTTCTGTCCTCTGATAATTTACTCTATCAACCGTCACCTTTCTTGTAGGATGCACATGAGCAATGTTTCAGTTCAGCACTAGTATTGATGGCAAAATGATTCTAAACACTATGTTTGTTCTTTTCTTTACTGTTTAAATAAAAAGTCAGAAAGGAGATGGTGGAACTGGTGAGAAAGGCAGAGATGTTTTTGACTGCTCTGGATTTTGGTAGATTCCATCTGAGTAAGATTCAGGTGAATACCTTGATTCGTAAAGCAGCTGAATGTTAGTGGATGAGGGTATGCGATGATAAAAACCACAGCAGCGGCAAGTTCAAGAGGTGCAGTGAGAATAGTCTCCATAGTAACATCCTCACCTCCACCACTTGCAAACAGGCTCTGGAGAATCATATTTCTCCAGATGTCAGTTTAATCGCCAGACTGCTAAAGTCATGAGAACATACTTCAGCATGGTAGTAGGAATAAAGAAATGCTCAAACTAACTTTTATGCTGAAATTGGTTTCTGTTTTAAGTCTGACATCTTTCATGAACATGGGCTGAAAATATTTTGTCTTCAAGATATTTCCATGCCTCTTAATGACTAGATATTCTTTACTGCTGCTTCTGTAGTTCATGGGTCCCAAATTGGTGTAAGTTTTTATACTCTAATACTGGAAAAACAATTTTTTATCAACTATAAAATACACAGTACAGCCGTGCACCCAACAGAATGGCTAATGAGATGGCTTGTCAGTGATTATTAGCATTTTAACAGTGTCAGATCAGCAAATAAATAGATTAACTATAACATATAGTTAACACCTATTATATGTTCCACTTCCCATAACAAGTTCCTGTCACATTTTTTTTTCCCAATAATGTTTTTTTTTTCTGTTTGTGCTATTTCCATCACATTTGTTTATAACATTTTTCTATTACCCCAGGTCCTGAATTTCCATATGGGGTCACCTGGTCTCCAATCATCTTCCTGAGAATTCAATTGATCAATCCACACCACCAAATCAGATTAACAATCCATTTTTCTTAATGCTGTGTATGAGAACTTGCTGGAGAAAGAAACAATTTATTTATATAGCACCTTTCACAATGTGCCATTAAGCACTTCACAGTCAATGACGTACTTTTGAAGTGCAGTCACTGATGTAATGCAGTAACTATGACAGCACGGCAACCAATTTGTGCAGTGTGATAACGATCACGTGATCTGTTTTAGGTCTTGGTCGAATAATAAAGAATGGCCCAAGGTATCATGGGAGGGACCCTCTTTCCCCATGTCACTGGGAACCACTACCGCAACCTCCCCCGCACCCCCCACCCCACCCCCCCACCACACCGCGCCCCCCCCGCCCCCCCCACCACACCGCGCCCCCCCCCGCCCCCCCCACCACCACCCCCCCAACCCAGTTGTCTCTGAGAAACCTGAAACTTAGTACCCAGTCCTAACCATCTTCCTCGTTAAGTTCTTCAAGAAGAAAGATAAAGATATCATGTATAAAAAATAATCAAGGTCAATGATTTGCATCTGCTATTAAACAAATTGTGGGATTGTAGAAATCAATAATCGGTAATGCACTCAGTAAAACTCCTAGAGTACTATTATATAAAAACAACCTGACTAATTTGAGCTTTGTGAAGCAGTAAGCAATACATTCTGCACTGACATTGCATTTTACCCATCATTATCTATTGATCTCTATGCTGCAATGCCATAGGAAGTTCATTTAGAACCACAATAACAAGCATTAAGCAATTCACTGGAAAGCCTTTATAAAAATAGTTTTGTAGATAAACCTTTAACAGCATATGGAGAAATAGGTATTGCAACTTGAAGCTTATGCACAAAAAAGCCAGCCCAAAAAATAGAGTAAATTTAAATAGTAAATTTAAATAAACCAACAACTGCAGATTCTGGGAACCTGAAATATAAAAAATCAGAACATGCTGGAAATACTCAGCAGGTCATGCAACATTTAGGGACAAAGAAACAGATTTAATGTTTCAAGCTGATGACCTTTCATCAGTTAGATTTATAATGGGATTTAAGCAAGTGAAATGGGGAGGGTGGAAAAAGACGTCTCTGACAGAGTGGAAAACAGGAGATATTAAGTGGCAAATATGTTGGTGGTGAGGGGCCAAAGTGGGTGATGATGGGACAAATAAAGATGTGTCTAGATGAGGTGTGAATGGCAGAATGCTGAACAGCTGACACCTGAAGGCAAAGATTAGAAAGAAACAAGAGTGAGACTGAAAGAGGCAAAGAGAAAGGAAACAAACTGAGGACAGAGTTTGCCACCTGTAAAGTGCCTAATTGAAAGATGACATGTGTTGCTCTAGCTTATGTTGAGGTTCAGTGGAACACTGTAGGAGGCCAAGGCCAGAGGAGGCCAGTGTGAGAGCAAGGTAGAGAATTAAAATTAACCAAAGGAGCTTGAGGTCGCACTTGTGGACTTAATGGTAGTGTTCTGCAAAGTGATCACCCATTATCTCCATTTAATCTCCCAATGAAGAGCAGACAGCAAATATAGTATACTAAATTGGAAGAGGCACACATAAATCACTGTTTCTCCTGGCTGCAGTGAATGCAGTCTTGGACATTGAGAAGAGAGGAGGTTAAAGGTCAGGTGTTGCATCTCCTGCGCTTGCTTGAAAAAAATGTCATGGACAGGGGGGAAGGTGTTGAGTGTGACTGAGAAGTTAGGAAACACTTCTATGTGCAAAGAATTATTGAAGATTGGAACCTGCTACCACAACCTCTAAATCTAAAACAAAAATTAAAATACCTGGAAAAATTCAGCAATGTCTCCACAACCTCTAGATCTATTGCTGATTTATGAGATTGATAGTTTTTTAATCAAAGATATGATGGGATATGGGATGAAGGCAGGTAGGTGAAGTTGAGTGGCAGATCTCCTGATCTCCTTAAATGGTGAAACAGGCATGAGGGGCTAAATGGCCTTCCCTGTTCAAATTGCTTTAAGATGAGAGCAAGGTAAATTGACAGATAGAATGTATAGATAGAGAGCTATAACAAGGAATCTGCTGCTTGCTAAGAACAAATGTCAACCTTAAATATTGTGATTGAATTCAGTATGACTTGATAATAAAGACCAAAGCAATTTGCCAGAAATCCTTACTTGATGGATGATGCCATTCTCAGTCATGTAAATCAGTAGCAGGAGGAAATAAAAACTTTTCTTAAGAAGGCAAGGAGTAAGTGTTTGGTGAAAATGTAAAATTATCCAGCCAACGATGTCAGTCCAAATAACCATGACATGTAATGCTGGGTTATCTCCTTTGAGGCAGGGATCTCAAGTCAGATTCCAAAATCACGCTCCCACCTCCTGCTTAGCAGCATTTGTTCACACCATTTACATGGTGGGCTGGTGGGGATGGGCTAGAGTCAAGCTGGATGGTGAGGTAGGCCAGTTAGAGGGCCTGCACCCATTCACTGGGACATTAGCACAGTCCTGTATGCGAGTGGTAGGCACTCTAGCCCACACCCTCAACCACCCCCCCCCCCCCCCGCCATATTCCCATACCATCTTCAACCCCCACCCAGTCTCCACTGACCCACACTGCCCCATCCATAACCGCTGCCCCCATACCCCACCCACCATGTCTCCATATTCCACCCCCTGCAACGCACACCCCCCACCACCCCACCCCACACCCCACCTCAACGCAAACTGTCTCATGCTGTATGCAGTGTAGATGGGACATATGAGCTCTTTAATAACATTGTAAAATCTTTGAGATGCTCAAAAATGTCAAAATAAACAAACAGCTATTCAAACTTCACTTGAAACAAGACCTTAATCATTTTAGGAGCATTAGGCTGCTAGCCCACTGCAGTTTTGAAGGAGAGTTGCAATGATGCAAGTTGTCATCTTTCAGGTGAGATGTCAGACTGAGGCCCTGTCTGCCCTCTTGGGTGGATGGTAAAGATCCCATGGCAATTTTTTGAAGAAGAAGCAGGAGAGTTATTCCAGCTGTTCTGACCAATATTTATCACTAAACAGATTATCTTGTTATTCCTACATTGCAGTCTGTGCGAGCTTGCTGCATGCAAAATTGACTGATGGATTTCCTACATTACAACAGTTACCGCAAATCAAAATCTGTTTAATTGACAGTAAACTGATTTGGGATATCCTGAAGATGTGAAAGGCACTACGCAAATATAATCCATTGATTCATTCAAAAGATATTTTACGAGAGAAGTAAGCCATATTCCCACTCCAACGGCAGAGGAGGTACCTGGTCATTTAATGGGGCAGAGCATCCTAGCAAGCCTTGGCAGCTGGAAGCCATGTAAAGCACATCTCTTTTTATTTTCTGTTGGACTGTGGATTAAAATTACAATGGCTACAGTTTGAAAGACTGGAATAGGATAAGAGAAATATACAATGTTGCAGCCCTTTAGAAGAGTGTGCCATGAAAGACAGGATGGTGCTGGACAGAGGTCCTGGACCTAGGGAGCTGCCTGGCAACAACATTTTAATTGGCTTCTGACCAAATGACCAGGTTTTATGTGACGATAGTGCAGCAGAATAACACCTAGCCTGAAAGGAAAAAGACCTAAAATCTCTTGCTCCTGTGTGTGGAAGAATTCAGTAATCCCACAATAATAGCTACCTTGTTTTTTCTCCTCATATCTCTAAAACCTGCTCTTTCTCCGAAAACCCCTGCAAACAGGCAAAGGGAAAAATCACTGCTGGAGACATTGAAAGGTAAGAACTGAACCAGTGAACTAAATAATTAAAATGTAGGAAGACCACCTCGTGTCATCAACAAGGACAGAAAGGAATTTGGAAGACATCGATAAAAATCAACCCATTGAATCCTGCACTCCAGAATTGGTGCAATTGAAATGTTTTCTCCTGCCCTCAAAATCAATTTTTTTGTGTGTCCTGTGCATCCTGTATGTGTGTGTATAGAGATTTAAGAAGGAGCAGAGTTTAGATTATAGAGTTAGAAATTAGCAGTTCATATTTCTTTCTTTTCCCACTGGTTAATGATAAACAGTTCAGTAAACAGTTATTACATTATTATTAATAAACCTGGTGCACTTATTCTGTTAACCTAAATTAAACAGTTAGGTAGAATTGGGGCAATCTGGTGGTTTGGTTAAACTTCACATTTGTCATGGCTCAGGGCACAGTGGGGCTGATATTACAGCGCACTATCCCCAGTGAGGCTGATATTACAGCGCACTATCCCCAGTGAGGCTGATATTACAGCGCACTATCCCCAGTGAGGCTGA
This sequence comes from Carcharodon carcharias, assembly GCF_017639515.1. Lineage (NCBI taxonomy): Eukaryota > Metazoa > Chordata > Chondrichthyes > Lamniformes > Lamnidae > Carcharodon > Carcharodon carcharias. Next base: position 218,678,774 of record NC_054469.1, read on the forward strand.
TATTACAGCGCACTATCCCCAGTGAGGCTGATATTACAGCGCACTGTCCCCAGTGAGGCTGATATTACAGCGCACTATCCTCAGTGAGGCTGATATTACAGCGCACTATCCCCAGTGAGGCTGATATTACAGCGCACTGTCCCCAGTGGGGCTGATATTACAGCGCACTATCCCCAGTGAGGCTGATATTACAGCGCACTGTCCCCAATGAGGCTGATATTACAGCGCACTGTCCCCAGTGAGGCTGATATTACAGCGCACTATCCCCAGTGAGGCTGATATTACAGCACACTATCCCCAGTGAGGCTGATATTACAGCGCACTGTCCCCAGGGAGGCTGATATTACAGCGCACTATCCCCAGTGAGGCTGATATTACAGCGCACTATCCCCAGGGAGGCTGATATTACAGCGCACTGTCCCCAGTGAGGCTGATATTACAGCGCACTATCCCCAGCGAGGCTGATATTACAGCGCACTATCCCCAGTGAGGCTGATATTACAGCGCACTATCCCCAGTGAGGCTGATATTACAGCGCACTATCCCCAGTGAGGCTGATATTACAGCGCACTATCCCCAGTGAGGCTGATATTACAGCGCACTATCCCCAGTGAGGCTGCTATTACAGCGCACTATCCCCAGTGAGGCTGATATTACAGCACACTATCCCCAGTGAGTCGTGACAGCCAACACCAGTAGATAGAGGGGGACCAGCTTACTGGGAGAGGTGGCTGACACAAGCAGCTATCCTGCAAATAAGGAAACTTAGGGCCAGTACAACTGCTTCTTGGAGCTAACCACCACCTGCCACATGGTCAACCTCAGGAAGTGGTGGAACAGGGATGAACGGCAAGAAAATCTGGGTCCTTAGCTATACCCCCTCTCCCACCACTGCTTGCATGTGCCAGGCAGTGAACAAGTAGCCAGAGCCAGTGCTGATAAGGATGAAAGCATTGGGTTTGTGCAGTAAGGCAATGGTAACTCATGGATGAATTTTATCTCATTCTCCGCTGATCTCCCACATCAGTTCCAAGAGATGCACAGGAGAGAAACCAACCCTCTGACTTCCAAAATAATGAAACAAAAACATTAGAAGTGTCACACTTGAATTGTTCATCCATCCTTAGTCTTCCAGATGCTAATCAGCCTCCTGAGAATTCCCACTGTTTTCTGTTTAGTATTCAAATTGTCAAATTTGCATTTTTTATCTTTACTGTTATGCGTTATGTGCAGCATAACAGTTAAACAGTTAAGCTCAATAGTACCGAATGCTCTTTCATGCTGTTGATGCTTTCAAGCCATTATCATGTGGTCAATTAAGAAGTAATCAAGCAATCTGGCCTCTCTCCTTTCATTAAAGTATTATAGAGCAGATAGCCAATAGGAAGTTTTAAGGTTGAAGTTACAATGAGACTCTGATATGACAAGAAGCCATAAAAGTTAAGCCTAATTCTTCAGTAGCCAAGCCAAGTCAAGGAACGTATTAAATGTGATTATTTATTAATACTACATGTTTTATGTTGCATTCTACCAGCAACCCAAGTGATAATGGTCTTCTTAAGTAATAAAGAAAGATTTGCATTTCAAAAGCAACTTTTGTCGCCTCAGGACACCCCAGAACAATTTAAGCCAGTTAAGTACTTTTGAAGGATGGTCACTGTTGTAATATGGGAAACGTAGCAGTCAATTGGTGCACAACAAACTCCCACAAACAACAACATGATAATAACCAAATAATCTGCTTTAGTGATGTTGTTTGAAGGATAAATATTGATCAGGACAACAGGGAGAGCTCCCATGTTTTTCTTCAAAATAATGCCATGGAATCTTTTATGTCCACCCAAGAAAGCAGACAGAGCATTTGCTAAACATTTCATCTACAGAACAAAACCTCTGAAAGTGATGTACAGAGTGTCAGTTTTCATTTCTGTGCTCAATTTCTGGAGTGGGTTTTGCACTCATACTGTCTGACTCAGAGGCGAAAGTGCGATCAATTCAGCCTTTGCTGAGATTGTAAGACTGCAAGCCATTTCATTCTGCTGATGCAGTGGAGTTCTGTGTGCTCCACATGAAATGGCTGGGGAGAGAAGGATAATGGATCATATTGATATGTTATAATCGTGCATTATGTATGTAGTTTGGAACCATGCCACAGAGAAGGTTATTTCTTTCTCCTTTATTATTTCCCTTAAAAATTCAGACTGTAGATATGCTCCTTCTCAAGATATCTATTTCTTTTTTGGTTTCCCACAGAATATCTCATCCAAGGCCAACTCGATGGGCAGATGTGCATCCCTTACCAAAATGGGTTTCTGAAAATGGCCAAGAGAAATATTCCAGATTGACAATACAACGACTTTTGTTATGATTTTCCTTCCTTCACAACATAGAAACACTTGGCCTTATTCTGACATTTCTCCACAATGAATCGTGATGATTGGAAATCAGTAAACCATAATCTCAAAATCTCAATATTCCATGTTGGAATGAGTTGATCCACAAATATTTAACCTTGCTCCATGCAAGGCTTGGCAAGACTTAAGGAGGGGTGGGGATAAGTTTGCAATACTGTCAGTAAACTTGGATATATATTGGCCATCTCTTCATTGTCACTCAGTCAAATACTAGATGTCCCACATCCTACATAGTAGTGGGAGCACCTTCACCAGAGGGACTGCTGTTCTTCAAGAAGGAATTCGACACCAGCTGCTAAGGGACAACTATGGATGGGCAATAACTACCTGCCCCCTAGAAAGAATGAATTAAAAAAAAAATTACATGGTCCAAATTTCCCAGGGTCCTTCTCTCTCACTCTCCTCCAGGTGCTGCTGACTGCCTGTCCCAGAGTCCTCCTCTCACATTCTCCTCTGTGTGCTCCTGACTGCATGCCTCAGGGTCCTCCTCTTGCACTCTCCTCTCCCTCTTCAACCTTTCTCTCAAATGCGCACACAGTAATTTCCTCTGCTCTTTGGGTGCGTTATCTCTATTTACCCTTCCCAGCTCTGCACACGGCGTGTGGTTGTGGCAGTTAAGTCCCCTTTGCTACACAAATATTAAATTCTGTTCTCAAGTTTTTTTGGGGAGGAGGTGATCTCAAGGAGCAGACAGCCATCAGTTGCTTCATCCTTTAATGGCCATTGCATTTACAAAGGGGAATCTTTGTTACTACCTTTCATGACTCAGCTTCCACTCCTGTCATCAGTTTCCCCAATAATTTAAAGCCTTCAACTGAAAGCTTCTCCTCTCTGTGGAAAGGTGAAGGAAAGACTTTGATTAGTCTTCACGGTGAGTTACGTGTTTCTGGCAGTTTGCATGTCAAACATTAAGGAGAGTCTAGGATGTTGCAACAGGCAACCAACATCATGAGGAAACACCCATAGGGATACTTCTTGGATTAAATATTAAACAATTGTATGCCATCTGCAGAATGCATCCAATATTTCACTAATTAAGCAATGAGAAATTGCTAATGCTTCTTATAGACGTGGCCGCTGATGGCTTGGACTGAAGATGGGGAAAATTAATACTTAACACAACAAATTTTAAGCAAAAGGAGTTGTGAAGGGTCAGGGGAACAAGCAACAATATCGGTGACAGATTATAGAATGCTTAATGTGAGTATTTTACTACTATGTCTTCTATCCAGAGGCAGGAAAGGAGGCAAGTGGTTAGGTGAGGCCTGGATGGAGGAGAGATTTAAAAGAGGACTGTAAAAATTAGGGCCTGGATTTTTGTTCCCAAGGGGTCGGGCAGAGTTGAGAAATGTTCTGGTTCCTCCACCTGACTCGGGGAAAAAGTGTCCTGAATAGCAGGATCTCCATTCTGGGGTTGGAAGTCGAGGATAGAGTAGGGCCTGCCATCCCTGGATGCAGATTGGAGGTGGCCATAGGGTTGCTGAGTGTCGAGGTGAGCTAGATAAAAGGTCTGCCTCGGTTCTTCAGGACATTGTCCCAGCTGTGTTGTTAAGTATTAGACCACCTGGCCCTTCCTCCTCTGCACACCTCACCCACTCCCCATGTCTAACCCATGCCAATTCATGTGAACACACGCCCCTCCACCCACCACAATAGCACCACATGCCCTCCCTGTGCCAACCCAGGCCCTTTCACCCATCCCCAATGGCCATGTGCTCTCCTTCCAATCCATGCTTCTTCACCCTTCCCCAACAGCCTCTTATAGCATCTATGCAAACCCATGTCCCCAACGCACCCCCATGACCCTTACAGTCGTCAAGCCAACCTAGTGCCTACTCATGAACCCTCACTCATTCCTATGGCCCGATTTCATCCCTAGGACAACTTAGTGGCAACCACGCCAACAGATGCCCCTGCCCATCACCTGTTTCCCTGACATCCTCCATGCCAACTCACCCAGTATCCACCATGGGCAGATCTCAGGAGCCATGTTGAGATGAAATAAAATAAATATTACAGCCTTCATGATATAAAATGTGTTCATTCATAATAGCCCATTCAATAACCCTCAAGCACTTAAAACCTTATAAAAAAGAAACATTTCTATTCATAACCCCACATCAAAGACAGCTAATCCTTTAATAACCTCTTGTAGCTATGTGGTAATCTGAGGTACAATACACCTTTAAGAGAATGTGAGCAGATTGACCACGTGACTTTATGACCCAATTGCTGTGTAGCATGTAGTTTAGAGTAGGGTCTGGTTGGAGAAGCACATATCATGTTTGCTTTGTTGTCTGTGTAAATGAACAGCACGCGCTTCATCTTATGTTGGTCGCTGCGTCTGCAGTATAGTGTTGCCAAATCGCCAGCCGTTAGATAGGTGTGCAACCACTTTCACAAGCAAAGCGACCCGACTGTAGAACATAAGCTGTCAATCAATAATGATAATGACAGCTTCTTATGGAAGCAGTCAAGCTATAATGCAATATTGATAGCACTTCGGGTTATGTCAACGAACATTTATTGAAACTTCAAGCATAGATTTTTTTCAACTCAGACATTTTTTTTTTCAAAATTTAAAGGGAAGAAGATTTAAATAATGTCACAGATTGATCGTTCCACAGACCTTGCCCATCCTTTACGAGCATTTCAATTTACTTTAAAATTGTGTGACTCACGCTGCAGGATAGGGCCCTCGCTCCAGGGAAAGTTAGATCATTTTGAACTCAGGTCAAGCACCCCTGTTGAGCCTTGATTTGCCCCAGGTGTGAGTCACGTTTTGCCCCCTTTCCCCCCTGGCGAAAATAGGGTCTGTTGGAAATGGATGGCGCGATTTCCGGATCTGGGTTCACAGCAACATTTTGGATAAGCTGTGGAGTCTCCGCGATTTTGTGAAAATCCAGGCCTAGGTCAAAGTAATTACAATGAAGTTTAAAACGGATGTTTGCCAAGTTTCGCTTACCATAAATTCTTATCACTCAGTAGCTCCTAGTGTGTAAGCCAGCAGGTTAAGTGCACCTCTAATAGGCAAAGTGTGGCACCCATGTAATTGCAGTGCTATCTCTAAGAGTAACTAACACAGCAAGCAGTATAACAGCAAGGAAGCACAATAAAAAAATATCAACTTATTGAATTTAGTACATAATAGAAAGCTTTGTTATAAAGTTCTATGAGTTCTCCTCTGCTTCCGCAGCCTTGTTAGCCATATTAAAGCTGAAAATGAGCTATTATAGACATTTTTTCAATAAATTAGAAGGCAGAACATTTCACTTTAGGCTGGTCTTGCCACTAGAGTAACTCCTGCCACATTTTTCAATCTGACATAGGAAGTGCAGTGCATCAGATGAGACAACTCACTGGTGACCTAAGCAATTAACTGTGCCAAAATGAGTTATGAATTTTGTCAGCAGTGATCTGTACACTAATTATATGGCTGAAAGTACTGCCTTAGCCAATCTTAGTGAAAAATTAGATGAGAGTAAAATATGGAGACCACTTCTTACTCATGGCTACGACTAAAATCTTCTTAAAATTAATGAAGTCTTAAATTTTAACATACATACATAATTTTGTCCATATCTATCCATACCAGTCACTGGTAACAGAATTATAAAGAACTGGTCATTCAATCCAACTGGTCCATGTTGATGTCTATGCTCCATATGAGCCTCTTCCCACCATTCTTCATTTAAATTTATCACCATTCTCCTTCATGTGTTTAACTAGCTTCCCTTTAAATGCATCTATATTATTCATCTCAACTATTCCCTGTGGTAGCAAGTTCCACGTACTCACCACTCTCTGGCCAAGAAGTTTCTCCTGAATTCCTCCATGGGATTTATTAGTGACTATCTTATATTTATAAAAATTAGTTTTAGTCTTCTCGGCAAGTGGAAACATCTTCTCTACATTTACCCTTACAAACTTTTCATAATCTTGAAGGCCTCCAATAGATCAGCTCTTGATTTCACTTTTCTAGAGAATAGAACTTCAGATTATTCAATCTTTCCTGATAGGTATAACCTCTGGTTTAAACCATCTCCAGTGTCTTTAATATCTTTTTTATGATATGGAGACTAGAGCTGTTTGCAATCACTCCAAGTGTGACCCAACTAAGGTTCTGTACAAATTTAACATAACTTGTTACTTCTATTCCTCCAGAAGTGAACCGCAGACCAGTCCTGCCCGCCGTGAGACTGGAAATTCCCACCCAAAGGCAATGGATCTTTGATAAAGACAAAATACTGTGGATGCTGGAAATCTGAAACAAAAACAAAAATTGCTGGAAAAACGCAGCAGGTTTGACAACATCTGTGGAGAGAAAGACAGAGTTAACATTACAAGTCCAGTGATAGGTGGAGGCAAAGGAGAGATTGCCAAAGATGTCATAACAAAAGGTCAAAGGGCTGTTAGAATTGAGGGAAGTGCAAATGAAGCGCTGCTTCAGTTGGATGGGAAGATACCATGGGAGGGGGTTGAGGTGTTGGGGGTGATGGAGGAGTGGACCAGGGTGTCTCATGCATTTGCAGAAGGTGAGCACCTGCCCCTTTACCTCCCCCCTCACCACCGCCCAAACACTCCTTTCAAGTGAAGCAGTGCTTCACTTGTACTTCCCTCAATTTGGTCTACTGCATTCGCTGCTCCCAATGCGGTTTCCTCTACACTGGAGAGACCAAACGCAGACTGGGTGATCGCTTTGCGGAACACCTTCGGTCTGTCCGCAAGCATGACCCAGACCTCCCTGTCGGTTGCCATTTCAACACTCCACCCTGCTCTCATGTCCACATGTCCATCCTTGGCCTGCTGCAGTGTTCCAGTGAAGCTCAACACAAACTGGAGGAACAGCACCTCATCTTCCGACTCGGCACTTTACAGCCTTCCGGACTTAGCATTCTTAACAACTTCAGACTGTGGACTCTCTCCTCCATCCCCACCCCTTTTTTATCCCCTTTTTTCAATATTCATTTTTTATTTTTTTTATTGTTCCCCACTTATTTGTATTTATTTATTTATTTAAACAAAGTTATTTCATTTTTATTCATTGTTTTATCCACATCTTTTAGCCTATTTTGATCTTTTCTCCCACCCCATCCTCCCCACCCCCCCACACACCTCCACTAGGGGCATCTGTCACTTGTTCATGTTGTTCTTTCCAGAGTGCTTACCCTTGTCCGGCTATTATCACATTCTGCTTTCTGACCTTAATGTCGCCATTAGCACCTCTTTTAGTCCCTACCATCACCATTAACACCCCTTTGAACTTTTGTCTATGACATCTTTTGCAATCTCTCCTTTGCCTCCACCTATCACTGGCCTTCTATCCAGCTTCACCTGTCCCACCCCCCCTTAAACAGTATATATTTCACCACATTTTTACTTCTCTTTAGCTCAGAAGAAGAGTCACATGGACTCAAAACGTTAACTCTGTTTTTATCTCTCCACAGATGCTGTCAGACCTGTTGAGTTTTTCCAGCATTTTTTGCCTTTGTTTCAATGAGTCTTTGGTCTGTCAAATTTTCTGTCCCGCCCACAATAACTCCCACCACGGGTAGGACTGAAAAATCCTGGCCCCAGTGTTTATGTTTTGTTTTTCTTAAATGACTTCATTAACCAACGTTGCTCCTTTAACTGATTTGTATACCTGTAACCCTAGGTACCTTGGTAAACAAAAAACTATTACGCTTGTGAAAAAGGCAGAAAAGCTGACTAGCAAAGAAAAGTATTACTAAGAACATAACAAATAAGATACATGAAATGAAATAATAAGTGTTGCAAACTGCATGAGACATGTCAGTCAGAGACTGTTTTACAGCAAAGAATTTTCGCAGCCACATCATTATCTCAAAGTATATTGCTTTTATTTTTAAAGTCAACATTTTCACACAACAGCAGGTAGACTCTCAAACCTGAACAAGAAAGAATGGTAGGTTTGATTGGCTGGAAGACTTTGCAGGTTGCAATATCACAAAGCATGAATAGTAATACATGATCAGATGTTCTATAACTTTGCTTACTTGTAAAGATTTCTAAACACGCTGCAGAAGTGTTTGTTGGAAAAAGTGGTAAGCCAAATAATTAAAGGTTAGTCTTACACCTTACTTCCATCTGGGAGTATTTCCCAGTATCGTTTTGTGTGCTTCACTGTAACGTGTTCAGGAACTTAAGTTCAGGAGTTAATAGTACAGAATGAAATTAATGAAAAAGCATTGGCTAATCATGGGAATTCACCATGAATTTTTAAAGGGAAGTCACACATGACTAATTTACTTGAAAGTTTTGAGAAAATCACATTGTAGCGATAAAAGGAAGCATGTTTAATGGACTCTCAGAAGGTAGTTGATAGGAGACTTGAGGCAAGTGGTATTAATGATAATATAGTTGCAGGATCAAGCAATAAAAAAGGAATAGGAAGCAGAGCATAGGAGTGTAACAAATCTCTTTGAGCTTTGACCGTCTCAGGTTGAGCAGTGCTGGCTAGCCCTGTGATTGTGTCTTAAACTCAGCAGGCGTTCTAGCACTGCCCTGTATCTAGTGATACAACCACCTAATCTTGGATGTTGGAAGAGTGACCACTATGATATAAACTGAAATTAACTCTTCATGCATGTGCATGCACATAAACCTCTTCCAGCTTTTGGTGGATGTACATCTGATGAAACACAATGTCGGAAATGAATGGTTAAGCTACTTTATTTTGCAAACAGAAAATAAATCCACCGAGTAACAGTTATAATCTCACCTCTCCTTAATATAACTTACTTCACCTCCCTCTTCATGAACTATGAATTCTCCCATCGCTTTGACAGATGTTCAGCAAGGAGATCAGTTGTTCATCGTCTAGTTTTGCGTCATCTCACATGTGATGTTATGATTTATTAACAAAAAGGAATGTTTAAAAAATTATACTGTCCTTTTAAGTGGACTAGAAAGATCTTCACTCACTTCCTGGACAACATCTTTCACTGGGATTTGACCACTGTCTAAAGCATGTCCAGATTCCTTCTGAAAGAAACCTGGCTGTACCTCACTCTCATCAGACTTAACCAAATGTTTGGTGCCTGATGTCACTCCTAACACCAGGGTCAGCCAGAGGAGCTACCAGTCAAGGCTGCCACTGATCTGAAAATAGCTTTGTGTAAGACTCAGAAGGAAGGAACATTGCAACCCTACAAGGTGAATATATTTGCTAAGAGTTTGTGAACTGAGATAATGGTCCAGAATTTGAAGGTTCTCTGTCCCGGAATGACTAGACTCAAGGCCCAGCCAATATTGGGGCTCAGACCTTAGTTATCAGAGGCCAGTGAGCTACTAGGCCTCCACACTAGACACCACATCAACAAAGAGGATTTCAATCTCTGGTAGGTTCTGAGGGGGTTTAGGCATCGGGGGTTGGGGAGTTAAGCTAGTAATCAGCAGGAAGGGGGAGGCAAGGAGATGGGGGGCAAATGATCTCTTGAGTGTGGTGGGCTGGCTAGTAGAGGATGGGTGAGGTGATTTAGAGAGCCAGGGGAGTGATCAAGAAAGGGAGGGGTAAGTGATCGGAGGGAATGATTGGGAGAGGGCGTGTGTTTGAAGAGGGGGGGCAGGGATTGAGAGAGGGAGGAGTGTTTGAGGGAGGGAGTGATTGGAGCACAGTAATCAGGGGAGGGGGACAGAGGAGGCAGTAACTGGTAGTGGGAAGCTGATGTCCCAGGGAGGTGTTGCATATGTCAGCGATGGTCTCCGTCACTGTAGTGGAGCCAGATGCAGCACTCCAATACACACATCCCAGCTGCATGTTTAGATAAATGTTTATTTTAGAAAATAACTTCCTTCATAGTAGCTCCCAAACCTTCATTCAAAGACCAGTTTCTGAGGCCGCATCTGACCACATACATGTAGGGGTGTTGAGAGTGACTTAATCTTCCAAAGATGCCTCAAACAGTCACCAGTCCCTCTGTCTGAATATGTAAAAGGATATGAAGGCTATTTCTGGCATGTGGCCTGGTTTTTTGTAGCTGATGGACCATTTATGTCTGCCAATTGTGAGTGCAAGGGCCTTGCCTGCCATTTTGGTTGCTTGGCTGCCTTTTGTGCCTGAAAATCATGCAGGGGTCATCAGATGCAATGATAGACCAATGATTCTCCTAACAATAACTAGAAAAACAAATACTTTCATTTATCTAATGCTTTAAATGCAGAAAATCACCACAAATTGTTCCTGATCTACCACGAGTAAATTTTAATGCTGGCTGTTAACATTTCATTTCCCTCTTTGGACCAGCACCTCCAGCACGTGTTTAATGAAGGATTTTCGATCTTGCTGATTTCCTCCGTTCAAACTGAAATTAACAGTTTAACGTTAATCATATTCAAATCCTTTCCATCAATAAATGGTCAAAGATGCTGAAGCATAGCCAAGGGCATTATGTTGGTTATCTCAGGTTAACAAGACAGCGAAAGCAAGGTGCTTTGGGGAACTTATTTTTTTCCTGATTTATATAAACAATTTGGACATAACACAATGATATTAAATTTTGGCAATGATTTCAGATCAGCTTGCAGTCAGATATGGGCTTATCCGATATTACAGCACAGAGAGAGGCCATTTGGCCCATTTTGTTGACATTTTGCAAGAACTATCCAATCTGTTCCACTCCATCACCCTTCCAGCATAGTTTATCAATTTGGTTTCCCTTCAAGTTGTTATCCAGTTCTGGAAAATTGTTATTGAATCTGCTTCCACCAGGCTTTCAGACAGCATATTCTAGATTATAACAACTCGCATTTTTCTACATCTCCTCCTCTGATATTTTTGCCAATTCTCTCTATTCTGTGTATTCTAGACCCTCCTCTCAAAGGAAACAGTTTCTCCTTATTAACTCTATCAAAACTCATTAAAATTTTGAATGTCTGTTAAATTCCCCCCTTGTCTGCTCTAAGGAGAATAATCGCAGTTTTTCCAGTCCTTCCATTTAACTGGAGTCCCTCATCCCTGGTATCATCCCAGAAAATCCTCTCTGCAGCATGTCTGAATCGAAAAGCGGCAGAATTAGGGAGCTAATGGGAAATGCTAGAATCTCAACCAAGGAACTTGGAACAGATATAAAAATGTTACTATACTGTGACCACGCATGCAGAGTCAAGATCAAGGATATTCTTCAGGTGAAGCAGTGATCATCGCTATATTTATGTAATACTTATGGATACTTTGACTTTATAAAATGATTGATATTTATCATTAAATATTTGATTAAAACACTAGAGCCTAGAAATTTGATCATTTTACTCTAGGGGTTCAAAATGGTGTGCATCATACGTTCATTCTACATTGGGACTGGGCCTCCCATTATATAGGATCGGGCTGTTGAGTAGGTTTCCAGGACACACAGTGGAGTATGTAAGTAAAATACTCTTGCAACTTCCATTTTACAATAAGGCTTTCTACATAAATGTTATGTTATTAATATAAAGGCACCTAAAAATTTTAACTTTGCTATCATTGTAAGTGGTTCAGTGTCAAAATTCACCTGATAATGTTCATGCGAAGCATCTTGTAACTTTTTACCACGTTAAAGGTGCTATATAAAAGCAAGTTGTTGTTACTGTAGAATATAATTGCTGTAGCATCAATGAAATTTCAGATAACATTCAGCTGCTAAAAGTTATTGTTCCCATTTTCAATTACATTTTACTCATGTGTCAGTCCTTTTTGCTGAGATTTCCAGCTCTGTGGGCTCTTTATTCCACCACTGTCGTCCTTTATCATTTCTTATCACTGCTTTTGTTTAAAGTTGCACAAATGCAGAGTGTTGAGAATTGGCATTTTGTTGCAAGCTTGAAACACGTTTCATGATTTAGTTGAGGAAAGCATTTAAGATGCTCGGAGAATTGCATGTCCAATGGTGTCTGAGACATTTTATATTCACATGTCGCTACTGTCACGACAGGAAACGATGACTGAGTGAGAACTACTTATAACTCTATCGAGTACAAACACGTTTCCATCTGTTTTTTTTTCAGATGAAGTTACCTTGTTTCATAGTTTGCCATTGTGAGATTTGAACTCTTCATCTTGGGGTTATAAGCCCGCTGCCATAACTACTTGGCTATTTAGGCCAAGCAAGAACTACTTATAACTTAGCTGACCACAGACATATTTACTTGCTTGAAGATGGCCTTTTAAAAAAAAATACAGGAAAAAACACTGATCAAAAAATGGCTGCCATGAGTCACCTGGCGGATGATATTGCAAAGCTGACCATTTCTCTGGAAAGTTTCTATATGAATTGCATTGCATACTTGTTACATGGAATTTCACACCTGGGGGAGGGGGTGTCAAGGTCCACTTCAAACAGGGACGCTCTTGAAAGGGGGACTCCTCTCAGGACACTCCAATAGTGTACAACTTCTCGCAGACCCCTCAGCCTGTGACCCCCTCAAATCTAGTTTCTCAGGCTGCTGAGGGTGCTTCTGGCCCTGAGCAGGTGACCCTTATCAGGCCGGGACCCTCCAGGCCTCGGGCCACCAGAGGACGTCTGCCAAGGTCATCACAGACATCAGGACGTAGCAATCAGCAGGCTGCTGTGGATGTTGGGGGCTGCACCCAGGCATAACGGCAAAGTTAGGAAATTTAAGAAAATTTGAAATAAAAACAGAAAATGCTGAAAAAAACTCAGCATCTGTGGAGAGAGAAACAGAGTTAATGTTTCGAGTCCATGTGACTTTTCTTCAGAGCTAAAGAGAAGCAGAAGTGTGATGAAATTTATCCAGTTTAAGGGGGGGTGGAGCAGGTGAAGCTGGTTAGAAGGCCAGTGATAAGTGGGGACTAAGGAGAGATTGACAAAGATGTCATGAACACAAGACAAAGAAAGTATTAATGGTAGTGAGTGGGACTAAAGAAGGTACTGAAGGTATCACTTTTGGGTCATGGGTGTGCTAGACATGTAAATAAATTGCACATTTGTTAATACAATTGATGGTTATGTGAATGTTCCTGTCAACTGAAGGCATTGTGATTCTTTATTTTGGAATCCTCTTGTTTTGAGGTTTAGCCTTGCTCCCAGTCAGTGATAGTGTCCCACCATGAGATTCATATTCCTGTGATGTCAACCTCAGTTGCACTCGACTCTGCACCTTGTGTGATATCAGAGAGATGTGTTTAAATTTGTATTGGAATTGTGTGATTCAAGTGTTTCTAACCCTTATTCCACAAGGAACACCATTGAGTGAGGGCAGATCATCAGCACTGATATTTGAGCGATGTTTGTGTCTCCTCAGTGGTAGTGGTTGATGAAAATACATCTAAGGGAGGAGGAGATCCCTAAGCATATCCACACCTCAGTCACAGCAGTGTTTGTATCATTAGATAACAGCAAAAGCTTCAAGTCTTACCTCGCATTGTTCTAAGTGGACTCTCAGTTGCAGAGTAAGCTCACTCACACAGGACCCCATGGACCAAAGAAAAGATCACAGCCAGGCGATTCATGAGGTCAGAACGCATAATTGTGAATGTAGGACTCATTCTCGCTGCAAGTCGGTGCACATACCTTCATTCAACTTTACTCTTTCTGGAACCTTAAGGGATTAACGTATCATGGGCTTATCTCCCACTTCTTTCTTCCTCCATGGCGTGATTGTGCTCCTACTGACCCTCAGCAGCCTCCTGAGGTTCCTGGGCCTCTGGGTCTTCATCCTCCGATGAGTTCTCATTCTCCTCCAGTTCATCCTTGGGCATGGGGGTCACCTCTTTGCATTGCCTGACTGTGAAGGGTGCAACACACTGTGATGATGTGGGAAGCCCAGTGGGGAGTGTATTGGAATGAACTACCCGAGGGGTGTAAGCATCTGGAAGCTCACCTTCAGAAGCCCTATGGTCTGCTCAACAAGGGAGTGTATGGGGCTTTGAGCAGTGTTTTACCACTTCTCGGAACAATTCTGAGGACAACACACCGGTGTCATCGGCCAGCGGTTCAGTGGGTTCCCCTTATCCCCAAGCAGCCATCCCTGCAGATGTAATGGCCCCTCGAAAATCTCAGGCACCTGGGAGTGACTCAGGATGTAGGAGTCAAGGCAACTCCCAGGGTACCGTGTACAAATATACAGTATGTGCTTCTGGCAATCACACGCAAGTTGTACATTGCTAGAATGATAGCCCTTGTGATTTATAAACATTAGGACCTGCTGCCGTGGAGCCTGTGTGGCCACATGGGTGCAGACTATTGCACCCTGCTCTCTTGGGAAGCCTGAGATGGCGGTGAAGCTGGTCAATCTCCCAGCCTGGCTATCTTCATCCAGAGCAAACCTGACATAATGATGGGCCTTCCTGTAAAGGGCATCTGTAGCCTCCTATATGCATCGATGTATTGCGGACTGTGAGATGCCGCACAGGTCGCCTGTTGATCCTTGGAAAGAACCAGAAGCAAAGAAATTTAATGCTCTGGTCACCTTCAAAGCCACTGGCAGAGGATACCCTCCAACTCCACATGGTGTCAGTTCTTCATGAAGAATGTGGCATATGTGATGTATCAGAGCTCAGGACAAGGGCAGACATGCATGGTATTGCCTCTCGCTCATTTGTGAATAGGAGACTCTTCCACAATAAGCCCTAAGTCTGGCAAGTCACCCCCGTTATCTGGGTCTCTCCTCCTGACTCTCCTGTTCATGCTCTGGCTCCAGTTGACCATGTCCCTCCTGCTGAAACTGCGCGCAGAGTCACCTCTCCCTCCTTCACCCCCTTCATTGCATTTGGACCCTGACAAAGGCAGCATTGAGGCTTGGATTTATACCTGCTTTTGCCTTCTCTCTGAAAGGAAACATTGAAGACATTAATGATTCAAGGGGAAAGAAAGTGAAGCTCAGAAGATGACATGTTTGGAGACTGGGGGGGTCCATAGCTTTTCTTGCCCTACTGGCATGGTGGCTGATGCCACCTTGTCCCTGAGACACTAGCACACACGTTGAGGTGACCAACTTGGCATCGCAGATATATAACATCTTGAGCCCTGTGTGGGATGCTAAAGTTTCAGTGAAATAAATGACCCAACCTAATTCTGTGCTCCCATCTCTGATGTGGCTTTTAATGACCAAATCCATTGCTCATGGTCAATGAGTGGATGCCCTTTGGCCCGTTTGGAGTGTCAGTTCTGGTGACAGGTCTTCATTAATGGAATACCATTTATGATACAGCTGTGTCTCCTTCACTATTGCCCGTATTCCCAAATTCTACTTTCCTATGTTTTACTCTTGGGATGCAGCAAATGTGATGTGAAGCCACTAAGTTCTGAGTAGCCCTTTAACAGTCCTAATGAAGCCATTGGGTTTCAGTGGCTTTTATCACAAGGAGGTCTTCCTCCTTTCTTTCTAAGCTGAGTCTTGCTCACTCCTGTGACAATAAGAGGTTAGACAGTGACCCCAGAAAGGCCTCCCTCATGTTCACTCTTCCCCCCTCCTTGCCATTCCATAGCTTTCCCTCCCCATTGTCCCCTTCGTGTTCATTAACCCCGCCCTCGCCTCACAGCCCATCCCCACCTGAAGTGCTAAGTTTCTGAAAGTGGACGCCTGCATGAGTACCACAGCTCAGTGGTGTTCCTTGCGGCAATGAAGGCAAAGGGCAGAAGCAGACCAACCCTACAGCCCCAGCAGTCTGGCGTTCATCACAACAAGATCGGGCAACACTACGGCAGGTAAGACCTGTATGTTCCACTCAACCTGGAACATACCGGCTAACTGAGGTCCAAGTTGTGTACGCCACCTCTTTTCAAATGGATTTGAGGCTGACGTAATTTCCCGCTGGTGTGACAGGAGATTGGAAGGCATGGCAAGATTCTGGCAAGCTGCTGTTTTAATGAGAATCCTTGACATGTTCATGAATGCAAATGGCGTTCACACCACTAGACGGTGGGATAATTGACCTGCCATTAACACATCATCGGGAGAATTGCAACCTATTATTATGATGCTGGATTTGCGACTTTTTGCTGGATTCTCCACCTGCCACAAAATCCGCCAGAGGCGGAATTGGGAAATTCCGCTCCCTGTTCCTGTTTTACAAAGTAGACTGGCACAGAGGGATCTGAACAAACCATTTGGAACATGGGAAAGAAGGGAAATTTTCACACTACGTGATCTTCCCAAAGCACTCCAGGAAATACTGGCCGTGTGTCTCACTCTCTCATCTTGCGTGTGTTATTTTGTGATTTGCCATTAATTAGAAGAATTGGCCACAAGGCTACCAGGGATTGACAGATTATTTTAAATAAAGTACCGGATTCTCCTTTAGCCTGCTTAAGACTGGGGATAAGTTATGCTAAACATGAAGGCAATTCCAAGTAACAATTACAATCAGCTGTTTACAACAGACCCATTAGTTACCATCAAACAGCAACAAACTGAATTAAACAGGTAGAAGATTAGTATTTATTTAGTTTCTCATGATATCTCAAAATACTTCATCTCTCATCGGAACAAGAGTCATTGACTTCTTGGACTGTCAGCTGAAAGATTGGCTGGGTAGTTAACAGTAATGTTAAGTGTCTTGGGCTACAGGAAGATATAGCTTGGCCTAAATAGCCAAGTGGTTATGGTACTGGGTTTGTAACCCCAAGATCAAGAGTTCAAATCTCACAATGGCAAACTATGAAACAATGTAACTTCATCTGAAACAGATGGAAACAGGTTTACTCAAAAAGAGTATCAAGAGTTCAAATCTCACAATGGGAAACAATGTGACTTCATCTGAAACAGATGGGAATGGGTTTGTACTCGAAAGAGTTACAGGAAGATATAGACGGGTTGGTCAAATGGGCAGATAAGTGGCAGATGGACTTTAACCCTGAAAAGTGTGAGGTGATACACTTTGGAAGGAGTAATTTGACAAGCAAGTATTCAATCAACAGCATGACATTAGGAAGTTCTGAGGAACAAAGGGACTTTGGTGTGTGGGTCCATAGATCTCTGAAGGCAGTGGGGTGGTGAAAAAGGCATATGGGGCACTTGCCTTTATCAATTGAGGCATAGATTACAGAAGTAGGGAGGTCATGTTGGAGATGTATAGAACCTTGGTGAGGCCACAGCTGGAGTATTGTGTGTAGTTCTGGTCGCCACATTATAGGAAGGATGTGATTGCACTGGAGGGGGTGCAGAGGAGATTCACCAGGATGTTGCCTGAGATGAAACATTTAAGTTATGAGGAGAGGCTGGATAGACTTGGGTTGTTTTCATTGGAGCAGTGAAGACTGAGGGGCGATCTGATCGCGGTGTACAAGATTATGAGGGGCATGGACAGGATGGATAGGGGATAGCTGTTCCCCTTAGTTGAAGGGTTAGTCACCAGGGGACACAAGTTCAAGGTGAGGGGCAGGAGGTTTAGGGGGTATGTGAGGAAAAACATTTTTACCCAGAGGGTGGTGACGATCTGGAATGTGCTGCCTGGGAGGGTGGTGGAGGCAGATTGCCTCACATCCTTTAAAAAGTACCTGGATGAGCACTTGGCATGTCATAACATCCAAGGCTATGGGCCAAGTGCTGGTAAATGGGATTAGGTCGGGTAGGTCAGGTGTTTCTCACATGTCGGTGCAGACTCGATGGGCCGAAGGGCCTCTTCTGCACTTTGTGATTCTGTGCTTCTGTGAAATGGTGCCCTCAGTCACAGGAACGTGAAATTGATGGCCAGGGATGGGCAAGACCCCCCACCCAAGGCCTCATTTTTGTGGAAAAGCTGGTCCTGTACCAGTTGCAGGTGCATGTCCAGACTTATTAGAAATCCTGGGGCACCATCGAATCAGCAGAGACCTGATGCATTGTGTCACTTTTGTCTCTATGTGGTGCCTGGGATATGAGCTGTACTCAGGATCTAACGAAAGTGATATAACATTTAAAAGTCTACCACAATAACTGACTGACTGCAAGGAACAAAGTAGGTCAGTGAGCAGGGCTGATTTCAAGAGACTCCAACAGAAATAAGATGGATTAGCCCAGTGAGGATTGAATATTTTTTGAGGCAATCATATAATAATTTGTGTCTTTGAGTTTCTCCTCAGGATTTAAACAGGACTTAATCTTGGTTGACACTTCAGTGCAACACTGAGGACTTGCTGCATTGCCATCGCTCTGTAGAGTTGTTAAACTGTGATCATGTCGAGTTTGTCCTAATAGGTTGAGTAAAGATTAAAGATTCCTTGACACTTTTTGAAGAAGAGCAAGGCATTTTTCCTGCATTCTTCACTATATTTCTCACACAACCTGCATCACCAAAAATAGATTAACTAGTCAGTACTGTCATTACTGTTTACATGATCCTCCTGTCTGTAAAGTGAATGCTGTATTTACTTAGATACATCCATCACTGTGTTCCAAAAGTAATTTTGTGAAGCATTTTTGAGATATCATGAGAAATTAAATAAATACTAATCTTCTACCTGTTTAATTCAGTTTGCTGCCGTTTGATGGTAACTAATGGGTTTGTTGTAAACAGCTGATTGTAATTGTTGCTTGGAATTGCCTTCATGTTTAGCATAACTTATCCTCGGTCTTAGGCAGAAGGAGAATCTGATACCTTATTTAAGATAATCTGTCAATCCCTGGTAGCCTTGTGGTCAATTCTTCTAATTAATGGCAAGTCACAAAATCATACAGGCAAGATGAGAGAGTAAGACACATGACTCCTGGAGTGCTTTGGGAAGATCATGTAGTGTGATAATTTCCCTTTTTTCCCATGTTCCAGATGGTTTGTTCAGGTCCCTCTGTGCCAATTTACTTTGTAAAACCAAGACAGCGAAACAGATCTCCACTTATGTGTAGAGGGATCTATAAATATTGGTCACAGGATAGCGATAGGTGGAGGAATGTCACAAATGTATGTTTACCTTTTTATATTGCTGCAAGTATGTAATAAGTTTTGTGGTTGGGTGACTATCCGAAGGTGCTGACGTTGGCTGTGGGCCTTCTACCTGGAGGTTGTCAGAGTTTTAAGGGTGCAACCGGCCCAGAATTAAAGGAAACAAAGCATCACGTTGAACAGAGGTTGAGTATTGTCAGTTCACTGGATGTCCGGGGACTAATGGGCAGGCACATGGAGCTCTAATATGGGCAGGCAGGCAGAAAACCCTTTCAATAAGCACTGGATATGCAGAACCCATGCAAAGCAGGAGTACCTGTCTCTGGTGCCTCAGCAATGTAGAACTTTGCCAGATCAGTGATGTTAGGCTGCTTCACAATCACCAAGAACATCAAAGTGAACACCCTCAGAAGAATGACAGTATAAATACTCATCCTATTTCATCAACCTTTTCATTATTTCATTATAATTATTATCTGACAACAGCTGCCTTCTAAAAGACAGGAAATACAAGAGAAACATTACCACAGATGATTAGGGGTATCTCACATGCAGCAAAATGGTTAGCAACAATTGTAATTGTGTGGCTCACCAACTTGTAAATCCAAACCCATGTCAAGTCAAAAAGTAAAGTAGAGTTACTCATCTGATTAAACCATGAAAGAATAAGTAATTTAATGGTGATTTGGCCCATTACTCGCATAATTTATAATGCAAATATGTGAATAATACATTATTACTGTGTTCTTATTATCATCATGATGAAAGATTCTTTTCAAGTAGATTTTTAGTTACTACCTGCCAAACAGTAACTACCTTAAGGGCTAACAATGGCAGCAAAATATCACTCTTTGTACTTTCCCATCAGCAAATTCTCTTTGTTTTAATATTTTCTGTGCCTCATTGTATTTTGCTTGTAACATTTTAATACTCAATGAACTGTGGCTCTGCCTGACTAAATGTTCTGAAATTCCATTGTTAATCACTTGATTTTGCACGTGGTGAGCTTGGTGGGTTCTCCAATGATGTTTGCTAACTATTTGACTGATCACGTTTCACTATGATTAAAGGAATTATTGACCTGTGTATTGCTCATTAAATCTTGGACCAGATAATTAAAGATTGGCAATAACACAGCAGAACAGTGATTTCTGTCCTTCTGGATCACACAGCTCCTGTGCAATGAGCTTTTGTAACTATTGAATGCAAGGAGGAATTGGTTAAGGCTAAAGACACAGCAGCAGCAAAGGGTACAAATGCTACACTTATCATTAACCATGTCTGTGGTGTTAAAGGGATTTTTTTCACATTAATCTACATAAAAACATGTTGTTCTGTGTACTTGTTACTTTTAAGGCACCCAATACCTTCAGAAATGATACTTGAGTTTTCTGAACATCATGGAGAATTCACCGCTGTGTATCTGAGGAATGTTTCGCCCCTGGTTGAGAGACACTTTCTTCATACCCAAGTTGCTTTTTACACTGTCATTGAAGCTTTGTTTATGTTGGGGATAGGCATGGGGTGGATGGAGGGAGCGGTGGTGGGAGCACTGAGGTTGAATTTTTCATCATTGATTTTTGTTTTGGCTGGAGAGAATCTAAATCCTTTGGTAAGAAAGCAATCCAAAATGCAATTCTTGGTGCGATCTAAAGAAAATGGATTTTTATTTACAGCTACTCAAGTCTTCTGAAGGCTTAAACACCCAAGAGGACTGAAACACATAATCTCCATGATATTTCTGGTGACAACTAGAACACTGTGCATGGACATTGCTTCCATCTGAGCTGTTCATGGCTGAATGCGATGGACCTTCTGTGATAGATCCAAATTAGACGTTCAACTATTGGGAGAATTTTCTCCCTGTTGGGTGGGCCGGTCAGGAGCGGGCGCAGGCGGGCACAGAGCCGATTGCCCGCGATCGGCTGCGTGCTGCCATTTTATGTGAGCGGGCCAATTAAGGCCCGCTCAGCGTGACGCATGCCCGGTAGTGATCAGCGCTATCTGTGCAGGGAGGAGGGAGATTCCGGGCCTGCGCTCTTTCATGCATGTGTGCGAAAGAGCACAGAAATCTTCTTAAGGTGCAAAGCTGCCTCAGGGAGATTAAGATCAAAAGGAAACTTTGAAAAAAAGAAAATGTAAAATTATTCAGACATGTCTCCTCATGTGAGAGTACCACATAAGCTGGGACATGTTCATGAATTTTGATTAAAAAAAATTATTTAATTAATAAAACCTTCATGAAACCTCATCCTGCACGTGGATGAGGCTTCATGAAAAATGCTAAGGCCGCCTCGGCTCTTCGTCTGCCCCCCGACCTTAAGGTTGGACGGGCAGCCCTGACAATGACGTCAATTAGTTTATTAATGGCCTTAACAGGCCTTTGACAGCTCAGCCGACTCGGGGGCGCGCCCGCTGAATGAAAGATCAGAATGCCACGGTGTGATATTGGGACGCACGAGCGATGTCACCGTGCGTCATTTTACACGTCCCTGGAAAATTCTGGCCTAAATTTCCAAGGACAAAAATAATAGAAGAAAGGTTTGCATTTATATAGTGCCTTACATAGCCTCAGGACACCCCAAAGGACTTTACAATCAACTAACAATCTCACAGTTTTGTCATTGTTGTATTGTAGGAAACACAGCAATTTGTGCACAGCAAGCTCCCGCAAACAGCATTGAACTAAATGGCCAGATTAACAGATTTTAGGTGTTGTTAGGAGGATAAATGCTAGCCAGGACATGTATGTACACCTGTGGGAATGCAGTCAAGGCTACACTTTAACGTCTCATCCAAAAAGGACACCCCCAATGTTAATGGTTGGGTGATTATGTTAAAGGTACACAGGTGCTGGGCATTGTTTGATTAAGGACTCCGAGCACATATAAATAGAGTCAGCGGGACACTAGGTGGGTACATAAGAGGCAGAGATCTGTAAGGTTGTGACCAGTGAATCAACCTACAAGATCTGTGACTTCTTTCGTACTTCACAATCTGGCTTGGATCCAGTTAACACCCAATAGTGTAGCACTCCATCAGTGCTCACCAGAACGCCAGCCTAGATAATGCACTGGAGTGGCACTTGAGTTCACAACCTTCAGGATTCAGTTCTCAAAGTTTTACCACTAAGCCACAGTCAAAACCCATCAAAGTTATTGTACCAATATACCAGTTGAGGTAAGGATGCAAGTCATGGCATAAAAAAGGGCTTGAGAATTCAGAGCACAAGGCACCAGGGCAGTTGCCTTGGAAGGAGAAAATACAAGGTGTAAATTAGTGTGTTGTCAAATTACAAACAATCTTTGAACCTAAGAATATAAGAGCGGGAATAGGCCATATGTTCATTTAATAAGATCATGGCTGACCTTAGCTCCATATATCCACTTTATCCCGATATTTCCCTCAAAATTTACTTTCAGCAAGCCTAAAATTTAGATGTTCTTAAACTTATAGCTAAAGTGCACTTTAAAGCTATGTATAACATGGATACAATACACTTTATAAAATTAAAGCATATTTGCTCCAGATGTTGCAATATTAACTTTAAATGGAATTAACACTAGCCTAGGTTTGTACACTGGCAAATTAAACTTAAAACATTTTTAATTTCAATCATTGTTTTGATTTTGGGTTGATGCACATCCATATTGTTTGTCAGTTATTCACAGGATATTCTTCTCTATAATTGTTTTCAAATGTTGATGTTGGGATAAGCAAGGGTCCAATTATATTTGCATTAATGCCTTCCAGAGTAAATCATTTCTCTGCATACAGTAGCATAGTACCTGTTAGAGCTGCCACTGGTCTTGAATTATAATTGTGGAATTATTATGCTAGTAATTATTCAGAATAATAAGTCAATTTATTACTTGTTTATGGGAAAATAATAAACAGAGGGTGATTGTTTGGTGAAGTCAGCAATACATCAGTTGATATTTAATGGTAATATAACTAGTAAAATTTTACAGTTGTATTTGGAAAGAACCTGTGAATGTTGATTAATGTTATCATGAAACACAGTTATTAAACAGCCAGAATGTTGTAAATGAGCATAACAGGAGAAACTGTTCTTCATCCTATCAACACATTTGTTCTCTAATCAATAAATTTTTGGCCATAAAACAGGCAGCAGCACATAAACCTTCTAACATTCACTACCTATTCCATTTGTTGTTGGAAATTGTTTCATTTAATAGGATCTATGGCGTATTTATTATCACGGGCACAGTAATCTATTACACTTAAAACTTTCCCAAGAGGGGATCTCACAGCATTTTGGCCAGAATATCCAGAAAATATTTGTGGGAATGGAATAAACAATGTAAGCTGAACATTGGATGGGAGTGTAAATTGTTATTTAAATTGCAGCTTGGGATTTCAGTAAAAGTTTCTCAAAATTCTTTCTTCCCTTATCTGCACTCCAGCAAATAAAGAGTATTTCACATTCAAATGGAATAAGAAGGCTAAGTAAATACATTTGTTTACTTACTATTGGGATGAGAGATTACATTCTTCTTTTTTCTCATTGCATTTCAGCATCTAAATGGAATATGGTGAAAGCCATCAGCTGTCTCTCTAAGTCAATCGGGTTTTGATTATATAGAATGTCCCAGGGCATTTGAATGGTCCCAAGAGACAAATTTACAATAAAATCTTGGAATACTAGATAAAAGATTTTAGCACAGGAAGTATCAAGACAGGAAAGAACATATTAAGGAAACACTGTAAGATGATTTCCAGTTTATCTTGCCAATCTTCAGAAAGCATTTGATCTCTGCAGCACACTTTCTTACTTCACCTATTCCACATAAGCTAGGATGGTGTTACAAAGGACCCATTGTTGATTTGACCATGATAGAAATCGATTTCTACATTAGGCCCCCACCTTGGCAACATTGCTGTGACAAATTATATTTATATAGCACCTTTAAAATACTGAAACGTCCTCAGGCACTTTACTGGAGCATTATAAAACAAGGTATGATACCAGGCCACATAATGAGATATTAGGCCAGGTGAACAAAAGCTTGGTCAGAAAGGTATGTTTTGAAAGTCTTCAAGGAGAAAAGACATATTTCACTTAACTCTATCAGCATATTTTTTCTATTTCTTTCTCCCTCATGTGTTTATCTAACTTCCCCTTAAATGCATCTACATCATTCACCTCAACCAATCCTTGTGGTTGCAAGGTTTACATTCTTACCACCATGTCTATATATATATGAAATAAAGACCCTTAGGGCAGAATTTTCCCTTTCACATGCAGGGGGTGTAAAATGACGCTCGGTGACATGGGGCGAGCGCCCCGACATCACCGCGCACCATCACGATATTTCGCTGGGTGGGCACACGATGAATTCCGACGCGCACCCGCCATTAATTAACGGGTCACTTAAGGCTCTTGAGTCTTCAACTGACGCCGATTTTTCAGCGCCCGTGCTATCTTTGGGTCAGCGCACAGGCGCAACGGGCAGGCGGGTAGGAGACATTTGTATTAACCTTATCCATGGGCAGGATAAGAGGGCTCAGTGGGGTCGTGAATCTGGCTCTGTGAAGTATTTATTGCTGAAAGTTTTTCAAACGTGCCTGTGTGATCTGCAGTACTTCAGAACGCATCCCAGTTGCTTTCTCTTAACCTTCAGGTCAGCTCTCTGCAGTGAGGAATCTTTTCTGGGCCTGCCGGTTTCTGGAGGCCTCCGCTTAGCCTGGGAATGGGAGCTGAACTCTCCACTGGAGGCAGCTCTTCTGAGGAGGAAGGGAGGGCTAGAAGGGGGAGGAGGCCAGGAGTGGACATTCAGCCTCCAGGGGAGCCACCTTTGGGAGGCCAGGGGCAGGCACAAGGGGTGCAGGTCCAAGAGGAAGTCCAAGGTGGAAGGGGCCACAGAAGACACCACTATCCTGCTGCCAGAGTTTACAGACGTGTCCAGGGTGCTATAGACTGTACACATGTGGCCATCAAGGCGCCAGCAGGTGAGCCCGGTGCCTTCGTCAACAGGAAGGGCTTCCACTCCATGAACGTGCAGATAGTGTGTGATCACAGGATGCTGATTCTACAAGTCTGTGCAAGGTACCCAGGCAGCTCCCATGATACCTACATCCTCAGAAACTCCCAGGTTCCAGGGCTCTTCAGTGCTCCAGCCCGGCTGGATGGATGACTGCTGGGTGACAAGGACTATCTCTTGAAATGGTGGCTCATGACGCCTCTCCACCATCCAAGAACACAAGCCAAGCGGCAGTACAATAGGAGCCACGGCACCACAAGGACTGCGGTGGAGAGAGCCATCGATCTTCTCAAGATGCGCTTCCGATGCCTGGACCGCTCAGGGGCCGCAGTCTAATACCCCCAGATCATATCTCAGTGATAGTGGTTACATGCTGTGCTCTCCACAACCTTGCGCTGGAAAGGGGGGACGCAGTGGACGATGAAGATGTAGACGCAGTAGCTGCAGCTGCACATGATGAGTCCAGCAGTGAGTCCGAGGATGAGCACGCACAGGGAAATGCTGAGGGGGTAGATGCTGACCCGGGCATACTGCAGGGAGACAGGGACATCCGGGAGGCTTTAATCCAATAAACCTTCAGCCAGCACAGCACAGATAGATCACCAGGACAAGCCTGGGCTGCCACCTCGATACTTGACACCGAAGTGCCAAATTTGCCAGGTCAGCAACTCTAACTAAGGGCCTTGTAAGTAAAGCTGAATGTCCGCCAAATCACTCATTACAATTTTGTCAACCATACACGTGCACAAGAAACGAGGAACCCTCAGTCACGGTCACACATCTGCATTTAATGTGTGACGCAAAAGAACTTTTAACAAAGAGAAAACAATAGTGTTAACAATGAAAAAGAAACAAAGACCTAATCTCAGACCAAAACAAAAGCATCAGTGATAAACCCGTTCTATATCTAAGGTGCCTTCTGCTATCATTTTCAGGTGCTACGTTTAGGTGCTCCCCCCTCGCTGGGAGTGGCATCTGAGACAGCCTGCTCCCTCTGTTGTCCTGTTGACCTCGATGATCTTGCCAGTTGTCTTCTGGCCCGTGGAGCCAGTGGGAGCTGCCAGTTCCACAGCTGGCCTCTCCCCAGTCATCGCAGCCTCACCGGATGATATGGTCACTGGGAGAGGGGCGGAGGAGCTACCGCCCTCATCCTGAGTGCCCTGAGAGGAGCTGGCAGAGATGACAGGCAGCTGCGCCAATGTGAGGTCACTTCCTGCTCACCGTGGATGGATGGGCACCGAACTGGGAAACTTGTTACCCAGACCATCTGTCACACTGGCACTGACCAACTTAGATCAATGCCGATGTGAGGGCTTGCTGGTCAGAGCACATCCCCAGGAAGCCCTGATGGGTCTCCTGGAGGAGCCTCCCCACGAGAGCCACCACTATCTCCATGGAGGATGCATGGCGTTTGGACATGAGGCTCATTGCTTCGGCAATCGTCCACCATGGACACCAAGCCAAGCAAAGCCTCATGTATCTCCCCCAGATGCTCCTGCACACCCGGCTGCATTTCCTGCACCTGCTGTGTCGCGGACAACTCCAGAAGCACAACATCAGGCACCGACTGAGCATGTGCCTGGTCCCCTGCAGTCCTCCGACTGCTGGCGCCATGGGCACTCTCTGTCTCTGTCAGCTCCTCCTGTGAGTGTGAAGTGCCCTCACCGCTGTTCCCCGGGACACTAGCCAATGGTATAATTCCCACCGAGGTGCTAGTGTCTGTGCTGGTGCCTAACTGGCAGAGATGGTGTGATGTTGGTGAGACTTCAGGGCCCTCAGGTGTGAGAGGGGGTCTCTGCTGCTCCTCCTCCCAGCCCTGCTCTGATGATGCTGAAAGGAAGAACAAGGACATTGGATCAGTGAATGTGGAGACAATGACAATGTGCATCCCTGTCCCCCAGATCATTATGCGCTCATCCTTCCATAAGCAATGGTCAAGCCATGTTGCAAACTTCAATCACTGAACATTCAGCACTGCCATGGCTGTTGGGAGAACAATGGTGACCTCCCTGCTGGACAAACCCGGTGTTCTGTGCACCCTCGCTGCTGCCCGCACACTCCTGCTATTATCGGGAATCGGGAGATACGCTGGGCAGGCAATAATTGGCCCACCTGTATAAAATGGCAGCGCGTACCTGATCGCGGGCAGTGATTGGGTCTGCGCCCACCCGCTCCTGCTCCCCACTCCCCCACTACCAGATGTGAAATTCTGCCCTTAATCATCAAATCCCAAAATAACATTTAAAAAAAAACTGGAATTTATCTTGCTCAGTCACTGTAAGTCCATAGCCATGAATAGCATGATCAAACTGGACTGCAGCAGTTCAAGTAGGCAGCTCACCACCACTTTCTCAAGGGTAACTAGGGATGGGCAATAAACGTTGGGCCCAGCCAGCAAAGCCCACATCCCATGAATGAATAAAAAAAAACTATTGTTATAAAGTATTGTGCCTCATAAGTTACTGTGAACAATGCCAAGGGAGATGTGCAAATACTTGTTTAAAAATTGGTGTACTTGACTGGATTGAATCAAGCTCTGTAATATAGAAGTGTATATGTGAATGGATTAACACGGCTGTTAAAATAGCAAGTAGAAGTATTTGTATGAGTGTGTGTTACTAATATCACATTGCCTGATTTCCATCTTAAAGAAAATGACAGGCAGGAAGCTGTAGAGAATGGTTTCCAAGTTTATTGATGCTCTAGATGGCTACATATCAAGGTTGAGGGTGAATAAAAGGGAGATCTTTGGTGTAATGAAATCCTGTAAGCTGTAGCATCATGTAATTAGATTGCCTAGAGTGTGATGCAAATTTGCATGGAAAATGTCAATTTGCAACCAAATGTACTGCAGCACTAATGGGCAAGCAATTCCTGGAGCCAATAGCCACTTCCTGTCCACCAGACCCATTCAAAACTGGTAATACAAACTCCAACAGGGTCAACAGCAGAGGTCATCTGCTGTGAATGAATGCAGCTATGCAAATGAAGTTATAAGAGAATCCAACTACAAATATACAGTTATAAGATTAAAATAGTGATTCCCCCATGAAATATGCATTAAAAATTGAAAGCAGATTCCAAATTAAAAGCAGAGTTCACCTGCTGGACAAAAGAGAAAGGTTTGTAAAATTTATAAACATACCTTGTGTGCTCAAGGACAACAACATCCTGCAGCATGGAATGTGATACATCCTCCAACACAAGGCAGTTCAGAAAAAAAAAACAGGAACTGCTCTTTACTTCAACTCAGCAAGGCATTGATAAGCTGTGAAATATCACAATCTAACAATGAATAACCTTAAGGATGACCCTAAATAACTTGTTAACTGAACCCTAGAAACTGGGTGTTGCATGGAAGTGATCACTGTCTTCACCTCCCTATTTGATTGAACAAAGGATGTTGTCTAGCCTGAGTACTCTACAAGCTTCCTGCAGGTTTAACTCTTTTAGGGTATAAATATTGAATCACACAGTAGGATTTTTAGATTTGTTGGATTTACAAGGTAAAGGTAGCTGCTATAGTGTAGTGATGATAGTTCTCCCCTTAACTGAGATAGAGATATCTTGATAGATTTGGGAGGATTTAAGGTAAATACTACTCTAAATATTGATGGATATCTTAAATATCTCTCTGTAACATTAATAAGACTTGGATTCTCTATTAGAAACAAGATTATACTTACTTTTTCTAGAACTGTCAATGTTGCTGTTGAATTGCCATAAAAAGTGAATTGCATCTTTGATTCTTTAATAAACTTTAGAAAATATATTGTCCCATATATCTTCTGTATCTAAACTTGAAAACCTATCTCCGTACATTCTTCAGTAGAGAGGTACATTGTTGAAGAGAGATGCCTGGACCCTTATAATATCCGAGTTGTTATAATCGAGCTAAAACTTGCTAAAAGGTCTACCTGCAGGATGATAATATTGTCTAGTATTTCCTTTCCTTTGGGAAGAGTTGAATCAGTTCTTCAGACCCACATAAGTGTCTGTGGTGCCTGTCTTTCTCAACCTTAAGTGAGTCCGATCATCTGAGGAGTATGTCTGATCCAGAATAGTCCCAAAAAGGGGCTAGGGTTATAATCCACTTCACAGAATCCCAATGCAATTGTCTCACAAAATAATACTGGCGAATGTGATTTTGTTTGCGACAATGAAGAAGCTGACAGCCAATCTCAAACTTCCAATAATGATCCTTTCATAATCCCAATGAGCAGCAGTGTAACCACAAAAGCAATAAGAATTTTGAAAATACTGCTATCGTTTAATCATTCATGAGATGCCGGCATTGATAGCAAGGCCAGCATTTATTGTTCATCACTAACATAGGTGTTTCTCTCCCATTTCAGAGGGTAGTTAAGAGTCAATCAACATTGGTGTGTACTTGGAGTCACAATTAGACCAGATTGTGCTAAGGGTGGCAGATATCTTTCCCGAAAGGACTTTAGTGAACTAGATGGGTTTTTATGACATCTGGGTAGTTGCGTGGGCCAGAGTTTTCCCACTGGCAGGTTGGGGGTGGGGCCCACTCACCGACGCAAAAATGACACAGGATGATGTCGGGAGGAACTCCCGACGTCATCTTGGTCCATTTAAATTTTTAGGAAGGTGGGGGCACAGCAAGGTCAGCTGTCCGCCCGCCGACTTGTCAATGGCCAATTGAGGCCATTGACAGGAAAATTAAGATAATTAAACACCCTGCCTGTCCGAGCTTAAGGCTGGCGGGCAGGCCAGGAGCCCTAGCGGGCTTCTGATAATACATGAAACCTCATCCACTGGCGGGATGAGGTTTCATATCCGTTTTTAAAAACTTTAATAAAGTTTCTGTGCTTCTTATTAACTTGTCCCATCTTCTGTGACATTGTCACATGAGGGGAACATGTTAATAATTTTTTAATTTTTCTATTTAAAAGTTTTTTAGACCATCAGTAATCTCCCTGAGACAGCACTTAGTGTCAGGGAGATGCGGGTGAAAGAGCGCACTCTGACAGCTGCGGATCCCCTCCCTAGGCACAGGAAGCACATAGCACTTCCCGTCGGGCAGGCCGCTGGGTGGGCCTTAATTGGCCCGCCCACTCAAAATGATGGCAGGCCCCGTTTCGGCGGCGGGCGTCGGCTGTCTGCCCGTCGCCGAGCTGGTGGGGCCCACACGCCCACCAAGGGCAAAATTCTGCCCATGGTCACCATTAATTATACCAGCTTCTTATTCCAGATTTATTTAATTAGTTGAATTTAAATTCCCCAGTTACTGTAGAGGGATTTGAACTTCTGTCTCCAGGTCATTAATCCAGGATTCTGGATTACTGATCCAATAACATAACCATTAAACTACTGTATCATTATTAAGGTGGAGCAAATGGCTGAATAGCAATGGAAGGGGCAACATGAGTTATTGACAAGTTCCTACCCGTGTTGGAACAGTGGGCAGACCCAAATTCACAAACTACACAAAGTGAAGCAATATATCCTGCCAGGGTTAACTTTATTTCATCAAGGAGAAGCAGGAAGAAATCTGCTCATAACTGCACAACATGAAGAGCATGAGGTAATGAATGAAGATTACTGTAATCTGTTTGCTCATCCTTCGATTCGGAAGATCCCTGGATGAGGGTTATTTGTTTGATAGGAACTTACTTGTGTCTGCTCAACACAATCAATGACACACAAATATTTTTGCAATGTGTGAATGTTGTGAATGTCCTGTTTTGATCACTGAACGACTTTGGCCATTGCTGTTGACAGCGCATCTGCAGTGAACATGTTACTCGCTGTAGCACTACAAGCCTGTCCACTCACACCATATCTTCTGCAAATAGCCCCCAGCTTTTAGATCTCCTGGCCTCTCATTGTGTTTCACCATGCCCTTAGGACAAACCAAAATACTGTGGATGCTGGAAATCTGAAACAAAAACAAAAAATTCTGGAAACACTCAGCAGATCTGACAGCGTCTCTGGAGAGAAAGATAGAGTTAACATTTAGTGTCCGATTGGACTCAAAACATTAACTCTGTCTTTGTCTCCACAGATGCAGTCATGCCCTTTGAACACCTTGGCTACATCATTGATGTCCTGCCTAGTAATGCTTTGCATTTATTAATCGATCTTGATTATCTGAGAGGACCCCCATTGGATGCTGGTGGAAACTAGCAGATAATGGAGAACCTTCAAAATACAATGCCAATTGATGCTTTGCAATTTGAAAGCTCCATTTGATTGCCGCTTCTCTGCAACAATGTCTTTCACAAAAAAGCCGAAATTTCTCCAGGGGTTTTGCAGATTTCCCGTTGGAAAGCACTGGAACATTCCAGGTGGATATATTTGCAGTTTTATTGACTGTATTGACTAGAATTGATCCTCAACGTTGCATTTACAATTACTCTATCAACGGGGATCTTACTGTTGCTCTTATGCCCATTTGCATGGCATTTCCGTGTGTGTTCTCCTCATCTGTTGTCAGACTTCTGGCAACAGATTGATGGAAATACTTGTGAGATGGGTAAAAGGCCATTTTCACCCATTCTCCTGGTTTTACTGATTGTCCACCTAAGTTACTTTGGGATGTTGTGTCAGAACCTATAGAGTAGAATTATCCCCCCGTCGGCAGGGTTGTGCGAGGGTGGGCGCAGACCTGATTGGCGCCCTGATCGGTTCCGTGCAGCCATTTTATGTGGGCGGGCCAATTAAGGCCCGCCCAGCGTGACGCGTGCCTGGAAGTGCTGAGCGCTCCTTGTGCAGTGTCACATGAGCTAGGACATGTCAACGAACTTAAATGAAAAATGTTTTTAAATTTAAATAACCCCTCGTGAAACCTAATCCCACCCGTGGATGAGGATTCATGAAAAACGTGAAGGCCGCCTGGGCTCCTGGCCTGCCCCCTGCCAACCTTAAGATTGAACGGGCAGCTTTCTAAATAGGCTCAATTGGTTAATTAATGATCTTAACAGGCCTTTGGCAGTTTGGCGGGCTTGCTGCCCCGACCTGAAACTCCAAATGATGCGTGGTGATATCGGGATGCACGCCCGAAGTCACCCCATGTCATTTCACGCCTCGGCGAGCAGGCCTCGCCCCCTGCTCTCCAAGCTGAAGATTCAGCTCATAAAGATTTACTCCATTACCATATGATTTTAATGCAATTGTGGA
The DNA here is from genome assembly GCF_017639515.1 of Carcharodon carcharias. Lineage (NCBI taxonomy): Eukaryota > Metazoa > Chordata > Chondrichthyes > Lamniformes > Lamnidae > Carcharodon > Carcharodon carcharias. The sequence goes on from NC_054469.1 coordinate 218,711,158, forward strand.
TGCAGAAATGTCTCAGTAACTACTTTATGGGGGGTGACATTTTGCTATATTACCGAGGTGTAAAGCAAATTTACAGAATAATCCAACAAAGCTCACTTTCTTTTGAGGATATCATTTCCCTCCTACAACTAAAGGAGGGTCAGTCAGGGGAACACCTCTTGCTAAAAGCAATAACTGGACCCCAGCATTCCAATCTCAGTAAAAGTAGGAGGAAAATCCATCCCAAATGTATACTTAATAACTTACAGCAAATAGGAATCATGACAATCCAATATTAGCACACTATTAAATGCCCTCATATCTAACCAGCTGACCACAGTTTCCATTATGCTAACTACATTAGTTTGGACAGAGCAAACTCTGCGAAGAACAACCTGCTAGAAAAATAACACATTATTCAAACGTCACCATACCAAGTTAGCCAGTGTTGTAAATATATCTGTTCAAAACTTTATCAAACTGTCTTAAAATACATTTTGTTATTAAATTATACCCTTGTGCAATAAGATTATGATTTATTCATTGTGGAGAATATGTTTCCTAGAGATATCATAGGAAGAATGTGATATATACCACTACTAACAAGAAGGTGTAGTCAGGCCACCTGGAGAACTTGATAAGATGTGATATGTTTAATTATCATTATGTAAGGCAAAGCTCATTAGGCTTAAGGTTATGAAGAAAATTGCCAGTGGGAGTCCATTTGATTTTTTTTCCCTGCATCTTGTAAAATATCACATGCATTTGTGTTTTCTTCTCTGCACTAAATCAGTTTTTCTAGGTTAGAGGAACCTCAGTGGAAAATAAAGTTCAAACTTTATTCTGATTAGTAATGGATTATTGCTGCTGAGGTGATTAAATAAATATCATAAAATCACAGGGCACAAAAGGCTCTTTGTGTCTGTGCTGGCTCTTTGATAGAGCCATCCAATTATTCCACTGTCATGCTCTTTCACCTATAGTCCTACAGATTGTTTCTTTTGAAGCATCTATCCCATTCCCTTTGAAAAGTTATCATTGAATCTGCTTTTAGGCAGACAATTCTTGGTCAATACTCACTGTTAAAGACAAATTAAACCCCTCATCTCCCCTATGGTTCTTTGATCACTTGCCTTAAATTTGATGCCCTCTGGCACTACCCCTTCTGCCAGTGGAAACTCTTTCTTGTTTTATTATTTGTCCACGGGATGTGGGCTTCGCTGGCTGGGCCAGCGTTTATTGCCCATCCCTAGTTGCCCTTGCCCATCTATTCTGTCAGAACCATGCATAATGTTGAACTCTTCTGGTAAATCTCCCTTAACCTGCTCTGTTTTAAGGAGGACAATCCCAGCTTCTCCATTCCCTCTACATAATTGAAGACCCTCACCCCTGGAATCATTCTTGTAAATCTTCTCGCCGTCTCCGAGACTTTGACCTTTATTCTAAAGTGCGGTACTAGATTTGAACACGATGTGCCAGCTGAGGCTAAACCCACGTTTTATAAAGATTCAGTATAGCTTCCATTCTTTTGTGCTCTATTCCCCTTGGCCAAGAAGCCAATTTGCGTTTTTAACACTAAGATAAAAGCAAAATACTGCGAATGTTGGAAATCTAGAACAAAAACAAAAATACCTGGAAAAACTCAGCAGGTCTGACAGCATCTGCAGAGAGGGATACAGTTGATGTTTCGAGTCCGTATGACCCTTCATCAGAACTGATCGGGAACCCCTGACGTCAACCCACCCCATTTAAATCTTCAGGAAGGCGGGGAAAGAGTGCGATCAGCTGTCCGCCCGTCGACCTGCCAATGGCCAACTGAGGCCATTGACAGGATCATTAAAACAATTAAAGACCTGCCTGTCCAACCTTAAGGTTGGCGGGCAGGCCAGGAGCCCCAGCGGGCTTCTGAATAAACACCAAACCTCATCCACCGAGGGTTAAAAAAGTTTATTAAAGTTTTTGTGAAATTTATTAACATGTCCCATCTCATGTGACATTGTCACATGATGGGGACATGTTAAGAATTTTTTTATTTTTCTATTTTTAGAGTTTGAAAAACTTTCAGCGATCTCCCTGAGGCAGCACTTAGCCTCAGGGAGATGTGCGCTCTTTTGTGCACATGCATGAAAGAGCGCACTCTCACTTTTGGGGAATCCACCCCCCCCCCCCCCCCCCGCCTGCACAGGGAGCGCATAGCACTTCCCACCGGACGTCACGCTGGGTGGGCCTTAATTGGCTCGCCCACTTAAAATGGCGGCAGGGCCCCCTTCTCCGGCAGGGATTGGCCCCCCGCCGGCCAGAGATTGGGTTGGGTACACCCACCTGACAGGCAAAAAATTCAGCCCCTTGAGTTTTGATGTTTTGATGACATTTGTGACGTTAACTGTTACAGCTGCAGCAGTTATAAGGAATTTTAAATAGGCTCAAAAAGTTGCAAGATACTGATGGTATTGGAGAAAGCGAGTTTACCTGTGCACCTTCTAATTAGTATGTCCCTAATGTTGTTGTGTTAGCAGACTCCAAGTACTCATCAGAGACACTATTGATTAAAAGTGTCGAGTCATGAATGGTCACAACCTGTCAGTGCTCTTGTGTCAAAGGATAACAAAAGAATTGTCGAATCTGAGTTTGGTTGTTCCATTAGATTCTTGACTTTCACATGTTCTTATCAAGTGATAGTAGAACACCTCCACTGATCTGTCTTTATAGCTGTATGTGTCCTGCAGAGGCAGCTGCAGAGTGGAACAGACTCCAGAGGTGATGACATTGGTTTTATTGTCCACTCTGCTACAAACAGGAGGGTTTGTAACTCTGCTTTGCTGAGGCTTGCTTTCCTGCTTGTTGAGATGAAGGTTTGTTGTTTCATCTCAACTTTGAGAATATACTCAGTGCTAGATTTACCATGGGAGGTCTTCGGGTACAGGAAGTACTGCCTTTGAGCCAGAAACTCTGGGTTCAAGACTCACTCCAGGACTTGATGGCCAAGAAAGGTGTGTTCATAATGTGGTCAAACAGGTTGATCATCAACCTGTAAATATTTCCATTGCTTATGGCAGATGGCAAAGGCGGGGTCTCCTGGTCAGCCATGCTTGATGCAGAGTGATGCCCCTCAACTATAGCCTCTACTGACTGCAAGCTAGAGACCTATTCCAGGAAAAATTAGGCTATGGGAATAAACGTAAGCACATGCTGCATCTGCCTCATGCACCACCAGGTGTGGGGAGGGAAAAGGAGAAGATTTACTATCCCTGAATTCCTGCAAGTAGGATAACAATATCCTTATAGCAAACATTAGTGAATGATTACAAACTTGGTGCAATGCCCATCATGCTCTGAGAATGTTTACCTGACCACCTTAGCATAGCCCAGAGAGCAACAAGACATTCCCAAGATCAAGTCCAAGGGCAGCATAAACAGATCAGCTTGTTGAACTCCTGATTCAGCTGTCTTTGTGCACATACATGGTAGTATCTTTGCATAGGATTTGGACCTGTCATTCCCCAAATACCGATTCACTTTAGAAGGAGGCAAAATGAGTCCCTGTCCATCAAGTTAAATTCTACATTGAAAATGAAACTAGATACCTACAATGTTTCTTGGTGTTCTCTGTATATCTGGGCTATGCTAAGATGGGTGAACGGTTGGCACCCTCATCTCTGAATCAAAAGATTGTGGGTTCATGTCTCATTCCAGAGACTTGAGCACATAATTCACACTGACACTCCTGTACAGTAAGGAGGGAGAGCTGCAATGCTGGATTTGCGATGAGTTGTTAATCCTCGCCTGCCTCCTCAGGTGGACATACAAAATCTCAGAGCATTATTTGAAGAAGCGCAGGGAAGTTCTCCCTAGTATCATGGACAATATGTGCCCAGTGGACCTAACCATGGGGTCTTTATGTGCACCCAAGAGGATAGATGGGGCCATGGTTTAATGTTTGAATTGAAAGGTGACCATTCTGATAATGCAGCACTCCCTTAGCACTGAATTGGAGTATCAGCCTGGATTCGGTGCTCAAGTCTCTGGAGTGGCCTTTCATGTGTTATAAACCTCTGCATTAGCTTCTTTATATATCTTACACTGGAATATAATTTCTGTGCAGCAAGTAGAATTTATTTGTCAATACCTCTGTTTAAATGACACCTTAATCTTATTTATGTGTTTTTTGCAATGTCATTAAGCACTTGTTTCAGTGTCAGTCTACCTCACAAACAAAGGCAGGCTTAAACAGCATGATTATAACTACCGATGAAACAATGCACAATGATAACAAAATTGCCCAGAATATATTACAGAAAGATTGGTATACCATCCACCACTTTAAACATTCACCCCTCCACCACTGGCACACAGTGACAACAGTGTTTACCATCTACAGAATGCACTGCAGCAATTGAGCAAGGCTCCTTCAAAAGTACCTCCCAAACATGTGACCACGACCACCAAGAAGAACGAGGGCAGCAGGCACTTTGGAACACCACCACATGAAAGTTCCCTTTCAAGTCCACCCTGACTTGGAAATATGTTAAAAACAAAAAAACTGCGGATGCTGGAAATCCAAAACAAAAACAGAATTACCTGGAAAAACTCAGCAGGTCTGGCAGCATCGGCGGAGAAGAAAAGAGTTGACGTTTTGACACCTCATGACCCTTCGACAGAACTTGAGTTCGAGTCCAAGAAAGAGTTGAAATATAAGCTGGTTTAAGTTGTGTGGGGTGGGGGGGGGGGGGCGGTGGGGGGTGGGGGGGGGTGGGGGTGGGGGGTGGGGGTGGGGGTTGGGGGGGGCGCGGAGAGAGAGAGAGAGAGAAGTGGAGGGGGTTGGTGTGGTTGTAGGGACAAACAAGCAGTGATAGAAGCAGATCATCAAAAGATGTCACCAACAATATGTTATGTGTCCTTCACCACCTCAGGGCCAAAATTGTGAAACTCCCTCTATTACAGCACCGTGGATGTTGCTACACCAGGTGGCCTACAGAGATTCAAGAAAGAGACTCACTGCCACCTTTGTAAAGGCAATTAGGGATGGGCAATAAATGCTGGCCTTGCCACCAATGCCCGTATCCAATGAACAAATTAAAATAAGAGAACAGCAGAAAGTACAAAATCACATCATGGTTATAATTGCCGATAATTGCCAGGAATGCATAATCAGCAAATTCTGCCATAGGATAGGTTGATTCAAGCACCAGTCCTCCTTAATTCCCCAGGAAATTAATTTGCATGTGCCACGTAACACTTTAATTGATACATATCTGTTTCTGTAACTGATTTTAATGCTTTTTAACTCAATGACAACATTCTTGGTGAAAGTTTATGACATATATGAAAAGCGATATATGTTTACATGTTTGGTGCACCTGAACGTCTTAAATAGAAATATGGTAACTGCAAGTATAATAAATGATACTCCAGTATGTGTCTGCATTAGTCCCAGGGGTGAATGTCTGCAGTTCTGTGGGAACAAATGTCATCAATACAAATCTCACAAGTCACAAGGAGTGCCAGAGTGCAAGTGACAATTTACATTACGTGTGACCTTTATATAGATTACAGATAATCAAGTCCTGTTGTGGTACAGCACTCCAATCTGATGTAAAACATTTTGTGTTAAACAGAAGATCTGCTGTACAAATCCACTGTAAAAGAACCATCTGCTGTTGATCACGCCCTCATTCAAACCAGATCAAGGCAAATGCCTCACACTGAAAGTGCTCATCAACCTTGACACCATGCTTGTGCATTATTCCCAGAGGTTACTAAAAGTGGAGATGCTTTCTCACTTCAACACAAGCAAACTCCCCCTTCGGGAAACAATGGTTCCCTCATGATAACAGAAACCAATAAGGTAGAAGTCTGTGGCACTGCATTAAGATAAAGTGAAACTTCCCGGTGTTTATTCATGGCATTCTAACCTCAACCATTTACAAATCAGAACTGAAGGACATCACTTCAAATATAATGGAAACAGTCCAGATTCTCAATCAACATTTTCCTCTGCTAACTTAGTTGGACATAAGACAGTATTTTAATGGACTGAAACCTTTCACTTGGGAACAAAATGCATCCTCTAAATAATTTGTAAATCAGAAGAATCTTGTCCAGTTTATAAAATATGCTGTTTATAAATAGGCCATAAAAGTGAGGGGATAAAGAAAATCAGTGGCTATGATTAAATTATGTTTCATAAACAGCGTTGATTAACATTGTTGACTTTGATTTTTGCCTTGAGTTGCAAGTTTTGAAATGTCAGCCCCTCAATAATAAGGGTATATTCCATGACATGTAATTTTGACACATCATTTAATTATCATGTAGTTTAGCAGTTGCAACATTTACATTCAAAACGCATTAAAAACTCTTCTGTTATACATCCATGCGAACTTACGAATTAGGAGCAGGAGTTGGCCACTCGGTCCCTCGAGCCTGCTCTGCCATTCAATAAGATCATGGATGATCTGAATGTAACCTTAACCCCACATTCCTGCCTACTCACGGTAATCTTTGTGAGTGTGTGAGTTCAGAGTGATGAGATGGTTGCCATACCCAGGGGGCACAGATGAGATCATTCATCCGTTTTCTGCACTGGATGGCCCGACCTCTTGTGTGCAGCATTGGCACTGACCACCTCTGCTACCGCCTTCCAAGCAGGTGTGGTGAGACTGATGGGCATCCTGCGGCTCGAGCAGGGGTAGAGGGCATCGCAGCGGGCCTCCATAGTGCCAAGAAGGCATCCCAGGGATGTGTCACTGAATCGGGGGGTGGGGGTTGCTGCACTCTTCTTGGCTTTTGGGGCCACATCTTCACTGGAGCAGTCCTGGGCTGCAGGCATTGAGAAATGTGCACACAGCTGCATTTTAAATATGGCGCCGTGCGTGAGGATGCAATGAGATAATGGCATGGCAGGCAAATCGGAGGCCACCTGCCAGCGAGACGGCGTGTTTCCTGTAGCTGTGTAGTTAATGAGGTGGGAATGGGATAATACGGCACAAAAACCTGTCATTGTAGCCGGCGGGTAAAACAACTTTTTTCCTGCCCGGTACCAAACTTTGTGCAAAACTGGGATGATTCCACCCTTAAATGCTAATTCCCTCCTTTTTCTTTTAATATAGCATCCTTCCTAAGCAGTATATGCCATTACTGATTGAAGGTAAAGATATTACGTTTTAATGATACTGAAAGATACTGACAGGCCACACAGTTATAAGGGATGACATTCCTCCAGTGTCCTCATGGTTTGAGGTTGTTACTATGATAGAGTGAGAGAAACTCTGATGGAATTTAAAACCCATAATATTTGCTGAAACTTATTTAATTACCGCTTCACAAACCTGCTTAAAAGCAAATAACTTATTTCTCCTCTACTCAAAAGCTTTTTATTTGAATATTCCTGAAAAGAGAGAAATGTTGCTGAAGTTTTTCATCTTGCACTCATCAGGACAACTGCAAGAATGCCAAACTTCCAATGGTCTCACCAATTTAGCCTGCAGGTGAAAGGGATGCTGATTGATTGGCAAGTCAACTTTGATGAAATGTTGCCATGGAAAAAGCAATGGGGAGCTATTGGCTCTCCAAGCTCCCAGGTAATTCAAAAATGCCACAAGGCTTGAACATATTCCTTTTGTTTGCAGAGAAGGGGTCCCTGCATTTGAATGTATGCAACTTCTCTCACACACAATTGAGCCACATAACAAGTTTGACTGATTATCTTAAATTGGTTGTTGGCGTAGCTATTAGCACACTCAGGATTGTTCAGCAAGTGCTGCCCAATTGTGGAATCACATCTAACAGCAGATGTTTTGCTTTGTGTTTTGCAAGCTGGGGCTGGATAAATACGATCTGTACTTAATAAAAGCTTCAGTGACATGCCTCTCTTTTCAGCAATATTTAAGTACTGCACTACCAAATGACAACCTTATTTTCCCAGTCATTTACATTATAAAACATTGAGTATCATTTTTTTTATCTTCCACAGTGAATTTGTAGAATGTGCTTGAAATATGAGTTGTTTATTTATTTATTTTTCTCTCCCTAAAACACTCCTTTTCTGAATTATTCAGGTGGTTAAAAAGTTATTTCTGCTCTTTATTTTGCACTTGCTGATGTTGTCAAGGGACGTTTTTGCAAGTGTTGAATGTTTGATAACAGTTCTTGACCATTCCTTATGATCCAGGCTTCATCAACTGACTTACTCGACCTGACATACGTGAGGTCAGCACTAAAGCACAGCATTATTGCCCCTCTCTTATCCTGCCACAAACACCTGATCCCTTCAACAATATAAAACTAATGCATTTCAACAATACTCTGAATCCTGGTCTCCATAAGTGACTTAAATTGTATAAAAAGCTGAAGTAAAAGAGGTCTTATTTTCTTCCATTATTTACCTCACAGAAGGATGGAAACTGAAATGCCATTTGTGCCTCTTTCTCACACACCCACACAATTGTTTAATTGGAGCTGGAAATCTGTGCTCTTCCTCATCTTGGTTTTCATGTGCACTCTGGGTTTTGCAATTCTATGGGAGAAGGCTGATGTTTGCAATTGAAATGCTGCATCTCACTCTTTTCCTCTCCTCTCTCTCTCTCTCTCTCTCACACACACACACACACACACACACACACAGATACATTGCAACACACTCAAACTACAACAACTTAGTGTCTTAAATGAAAAAAAAAATCCCAAGTTGCTTCATGTAGCATTATAAAACAAGACATTGACACTAAGCCATATAACGAGATATTAAAGTGAATGACCAAAACCTTGGTCAAAGAGATTGGTTTTAAAGAGGCTCTTAGAGAGAGAGAGAGAAGGGGGAGAGGGAGAGAGAGGTCGAGAGGCTTTGGGAGGGAATTCCACAACTTAGGGGCCTTGGAGGCTGAAGCCATGGCCATCAATAGTGGAGTGATTCAAATTAAGGATGCTCAAGAGACCAGAATTAAGGAGTGCAGATACTTGGAGGGTTGGAGGACTGGTAGAGATGGAAGAACTTTGAAAACATGAATCAGAATTATAAAATCAAGGTGTTGCTTGATCACTCCCTTCTTTTCCAGCTGTTCTATCTTGTCTTTTAGGCTTGATGACAAAGCAGCTGGAACTCTCCTCAGCTGATGCTGAACTGGTCTTGCACTCTTATCTACTTCGAGATGATAGTCTCCAGGTAGACATTCCACCCCTGTAAAGGCATCTTTGTACTCCTCTAGGGTCTGTTCAGCAGTCAATGGTTTGGTGTGCTGCAACACATTATAAATCTCTATTGAAACCTTCAGGGTTACCAGCCCAAGGTTTAGAGTTGCTCCAGTTGAGATGAGTGGCTGTTGCATCCCATCCGTGACTGAAACTCTAGATCTTCCTTCTTGCCCTTGCAATGTCTTCTCGGTATGAGTATCGTGGCATCATATAGCTTCAGGTTTACTTTTGAGGACTTCATTTTCGGAACACCATTTTGAGCAACTTGGAACAGGTCTGTGAAGGTCATGATGTTGGATGATGTACCAGTATCTACCTGATGCTTCTTGTTCACTTGATACTCTCCCTCTGCAGTCATCCTTGTAACAGTCATAAACCATTTCTCACCTATGGACTCGATGAAACTAACCTGTCGCATAGTGTGTAGTGCTTCATCAGACTCTTCTGCTGATATCTTTCCAGTGGCCATCTGTTTTGGCTTGTTTTGCTTCTTTCTAGCCAAACACTTGTGTGTGAAATGATTCGGCTTCTTCCAGTTAAAAACAAAGCTTTCCCCAGACAGGGCAATCCTTCTTTACCTTTATATGATTTCATCCACGGTATTTGCATCCTGCCTTTTGTCCGTGATTGTTCTGCTCTTTCAGCCTGTAATGTCTCTCAGCATAATGTATCTCCTGGTCTGTTCTGCCATGTGCTCCAGGTGACATTTTATACTCTTCAAATTTCTATTCACATCTATCACTTTCCTGAGTGTAACTTTCTCCTCTTACAGTAGACTTGCTCTCACTCAGGGGTCTCGTAGCCTCTAGACTATTTTATCTTTAATCAGATCATCTTTTTAGCTGCCCGAATTCTTACGTTCCTGCAAATTGTGTTATTGCAGTCAGATATTGTTCAATTGGCTTGTTTGCACCTTGAGCTTGATTGCTCAGTAAATAGCTTTCATAAGTAACGTTCACTAACGGTTCAAAATGTGCTTTCAAGGCATTGAAAATCGCTGTCATCTGTTTCCTTTGATCGTTGGATAGATTTAGGATGGGATACAATTTGTAGCTGTTCCTCCCCAGCAGTGTTAAATGTTTGGCTACTTGTATCCATTCTGGCTTGTTAAATAACTCTGTTGCCAACTCGTAGTTTTGCCATTGCAAGTTGTAAAACCGCCAGTCCTGCAACATGTTGCTTTTCATTTCACCAGGAACCAGGAGGGGGATGTTGACAGCCACATTAACTCACTCAACACTTTACTTGCAGCCTGCCATTTGTGTTTTCCTTGTCCTTTTGTTTACAGTGTTTAGCAGATTTGAACATTTCTGTGTGCCTTTCTGAACTATGGCTTCTCTGTAGCATTTTTGGAGTTTCAAAACTCTATTTTAATTCCACTCCTGACACTGTTTCATGTTCAGAAATATCAGTGCTTCTTATTGTCTTTCTTGTGGTCTTTATTGAACTGATGGAAAATGGCAGCTTACAGAGATTCCCTTATGACAGAGGTCACATGGCTACAGGAAAGCCAGATAGGACATGTAGTAACACTGCATTTAAAAACCCAAACACCCCCTTTTCATAATGAACAAAAGTCACAAACAGGTTGAAAGATGGCCTTCTGTGTTGTATTACTCTTGTCTTCTATGATTCTATGAACAGGAAAATTAAGATAAACTTAGTTCATATATATTCTGTGGGAAGGTTTCTATTATCATTAACTTACTTTAAGAAGAAATTTTCAATGCATGTCAAGTTCAGGGATATTTCTAAAAATCTTTCTGCTGTTTTTGTTATTATTTATATTCATTAAATGTGATGTTACCAGGTAAATTTATATTGCAATTACAGTGAGTTAATTGCATTCAGGAGTGCTTTGCTTGTAAACCAGAAATTCTAGCACATAATACATTAAAAAAGAACATACCATCACAATAATGCATAGATTGTAATATAAGACCATAAGACATAGGAGCAGAAATTAGGCCATTCAGCCCATCGAGTCTGCTCCACCATTCAATCATGGCTGAGAAGTTTCTCAACCCCATTCTCCCGTTTTCACCCGTAACCTTTGATCCCCTTACCAATCAAGAACCTATCTATCTCAGTCTTAAATACACTCAATGACCTGGCCTCCACAGATTCACCACCCTCTGGATAAAGATGTTTCTCCTCATCTCTGTTCTAAAAGGTCTTCCCTTTACTCTGAGGCTGTGCCCTCAGGTCCTCGTCTCTCTTACTAATGGAAACATCTTCCCCACGTCCACTCTATCCAGGCCTTTCAGTATTCTGTAAGTTGCAATAAGATCCCCCCTCATCCTTCTAAACTCCATCGAGTAGAGACCCAGAGTTCTCAAACCTTCCTCATATGTTAAGCCTTTCATTCCTGGGATCATTCTCGTGAACCTCCTCTGGAGCCTCTCCAGGGCCAGCACATCCTTCCTGAGATACGGGGCCCAAAATTGCTCACAATATTCTAAATGTGGTCTGACCAGAGCCTTATAAAGCCTCAGCAGCACATCCCTGCTTTTATATTCTAGTCCTCTCGAAACAAATGCCAACATTGCATTTGCCTTCCTAACTACCGACTCAACCTGCAAGTTAACCTTAAGAGAATCCTGGACTCGGACTCCCAAGTCCCTTTGCCCTCCAGATTTCTGAATTCTCTCCCCATTTAGAAAATAGTCTATGCCTCTATTCTTCCTACCAAAGTGCATGACCTCACACTTCCCCACGTTGTATTCCATCTGCCACTTCTTTGCCCATTCTCCTAACCTGTCCAAATCCTTCTGCAGCCTCCCCGCCGCCTCAATACTACCTGTCCCTCCACCTCTCTTTGTGTCATCTGCAAACTTAGCCAGGATGCCCTCAGTTCCTTCATCTAGTTCATTAATATATAAAGTGAAAAGTTGTGGTCCCAACACTGACCCCTGCAGAACTCCACTAGTCACCGGCCGCCATCCTGAGAAGGACCCCCTTATCCCCACTCTCTGCCTCCTGCCAGACAGCCAATCTTCTATCCATGCTAGTACCTTGCCTCTAACACCATGGGCTCTTATCTTACTGAACAGCCTCCTGTGTGGCACCACAAATGCAGGGGTCCTTTAAATGGTTGTAGTTTTGAACTTCCTAACACTATAATTGTTTAAGAACTGCAACAAACAACAGCAATTAGAATAAAAAAGCGAGAGCAACAGACTCACAGCATGACACCATGTTGGAAACAGACACTGCTATTTGTAGCAAAAACATATCCCAAATCTGCCACAAAATCTCAATTCATTGCATCCCCATTGGAGGCCATGATATCTTTTTAACTTGTGCAGTTTACCTTTATTTTTGTTTTAATTCTTATAAATACAGATTGCAGTTCCAATGCAGAGTGCGGCCTTCAACATTTTGTGTACAGCTAGAATTTATCTCAGTGGGTATTTCATGTGAAAATAACTTTACCATAATTCACCATGGATACGCTTGGAAGACACACTTACTTAATCTGCATTTTCTGCCAGTTTCACCACCTCCAGCGTGATGCCACCATCAAACATATCTTCCCCTCCCCTCCCCTTTCAGCATTCTGAAGGGACCTTTCCTCCCATGACTCTCTGGTCCACTCCTCAATCACTCCTAACCCTTCTAACCCTTCTTCCCTTTCCTATAGCCCCTTTCCATAGAGACACAGGAGATGCAACACCTGCCCTTTTGCTTCATCCCTTCTCACTGTCTGAGGTCCCAAACGCTTCTTCCAAGTGAAGCAGTGACTTGTTTGTACTTGAAATTTACTAAACTGTGTTTGCTGCTCATAATTTGGTCTTTTTTGCAGTGGAGATCCAAATGCAGGCTGAGTGACAGCTTTGAAGGATGAATCCATTCAATCTGCAAGGGGAACCCTAAGCTTCTGGTTGCTTGTCATTTCAATTCTGCACCTTGCTCCTACTTTGATCTTTCCATCCTTGTGTCATACTCCAGTGTATTATGAACTTTCAGACAATACTGTTAAAATTTTGGAAAAAAACATCGTATTAAAATGGCCACTGCAAATCATGTGACCCTTGGCATTTGGGCTCTAGATAGCCCTGAGTCTCAAGCAAATACCTAATTAAGTATGGACCTCCAAGCTAGCCAGGAAATTCACACATCTTCTTGTTTAAGGATGGACCATCGACAAAAAGAACTAAAGTATTCTAGCTGACTTTGCTTTTTGTTTCACCCTGGACAAACAAATCAGAGGCCAATATGTGTTAGATGAATGTGAAATGGATTTTTCATTGCCCATACTAGACAGGATGAGTTTCAAACTGTCAAATGACAACACAGGATGTATAATCAACCCACATACCCACCTTATTTGGAATAGGACTTTGGACTTATAACAGGTCATATATTAAGACTTCTATATTTGTTTCTTGCTTTTAAAACAACAAAACCGTCCATCAGATTCCACCACAACCCATCAACCAGCAGTGATACATCCAAGCAGCTGAGGTAATAAACAGCAATACCTTAGAAGTGGGAGAAGGACTCTCTTCAACCTGTTCCAAAATCAAGTTCACCTGTGAACCAACCTCTTGGAAGCTTCACAGCTTGCTCAGAATACTCTACTTCCAAGACCTTCACTTCAACTAAAAGCATCAACACATCTAAGAAACTACAGCCCTGCCATGAAAAAGTGACTGAGGAAATTATAATGTGTAATCAAATTGTTTATTTCTTTATTTTTGTCTAATCTTTATGTGAGTGATTGTGCGTGAGTTGAATGAGTGAAATGTTATAATTTAAGCCAACAGGGCAAGTGTGGGATAATAAATAACCTTCTTCATTTTAAAACATTAATTTAAAAGGCTTGCTGCTAGAATTATTTAAATTGGGGCAGTTATCCTGAGGGTAAGAAAATACACACAGCTCAAATGAAAAAACACATTGATCATGGACAGTCAAAAAAACACATCGTTTTGTCCATGACACTCGGCTTGCTGCAGTGTTCCAATGAAGCTCAATGCAAACATTGTTGCACACATCGTTTAACTGGGCACTTTACAGCCTTCCAGGCTTAACATTGAGTTCAATCATTTTAGATCATAACCTCACCCCCTTCTTCGTTTCATTTTTATTTGCTGGTCTGGTTTTCCCTCTTGTTTTTCTCTTATTTCCCTTTTTTGCCTATGGACAGCAGCTAATCAGGATGCTGCCATTCACTCCTCTTGAATACACTTCTTTTCCTTACTTGTCTCATTATCACTCCCTTTGACTTTGCACCATGGAAGCTTTTGTTACCTGATCTCTTCTGCCCTCCTGCCTATTTCCATCTTCCATCTTTCACTTACTCAAAAACCTATCATACTTCTACCATTTCCCAGTTCTGATGAAAGGTCACAGACATGAAACGCTAACTCCGTTTCTCTCTCTACAGGTGCTGTCAGACCTGATGAATCTTTCCAGCATTTTCTGTTTTTATTGCTGGGTCAACATCCTGGAACTCCCTAACCAACAGCACTGTGGGAGCACCTTTGCAATATGGGAGCACCTTTGCAATGTGGGAGCACCTTTGCAATATGGGCTGCAGAGGTTCAAGAAGAAGGCCCATACCGGGGCAGTTAGAGATGTGTAATAAATGCTAGGCTCATTTCCTGTGAATAAATGAGTAAAACTGGCAGGATTAGACCAGGTGATCATATCTCCCAGAAGCAAACATCCTGACAACTCTCTGAATTCACACATTGGTAGCCTCATGAGCAAGATGGCAGAGGTACCCATTGATCTATCCAGCAGCATCCTGAAGAAAAGAAGTGTTAAAAAAAGGGGGGTGGTGGTGGAAAGTGCTCAGAGGCAATAGCAGCTCTCTTCTCAAAGGATGGTCATTTTATCAAAGCGATGACTCACTTCAGACTGAGACGATCTATACAAGAGGTTGTTATGCCATGAAATTCTGAATTGTCTTCCAGTGATTCTGACCCCCAAGTACACAGCTGAGGAAGTAATTCTATTGATGTTTTACTAAACAGGGCAATTCATTTCAGCACCAAAGTCTTCTTCGACTGATCTAAAGCTACAGCCTAAGGGGAAAGATGCAGAACTAAACCCTATTGCACACACAGTTGGCATTACATCTGTTGGTAACAGAAATCAAATTCCATATACCAAAAACAGAAAAGAACAGCAGGGATTGACCTATTTGACCTGAACAAGGAGAGATTTGAGATTAATGAATGAGCGCTGGTACAGAATATCCTGTACGTTAATTAAATGCAGTGGATCCAGACAAACACTGAGCGTATTAATTATTGCTCAAGATTCAGAGGAAGATCTTCTGTTTTCTTTAGCAGGCATCAACAACAGATTGTGCACTGCCAGTTATAGAACATTTAAAAAGGAAAATTAAAATTGTAAAAACATGTTGAAAGACTAAAAAAAAACCAAATCTTAGCCTCTAATGTCTCTGCCAAGTGGTATCTTCAGAGTGACAAAAGCGACTGAGTCAAGCTGTTTTATAAAGGATGAACCTTTAGATTAACCCGAATTTCAAATATGAGAATTTAATTTTTAAAAATGTGTGAAATGGAAGAATTTTTATGAAATCCCACCCTGCTACTTCATTGGTGACTGCAAAACTCAAGTAATCAGTGTCAGCATGGCCCACATGCTCTCTTTCCTCTCTGTCTGAAATCTGTGGGTACAAGTATCACTCCAGATGTCAAAGTTCCCATGACACAATTTGAAGGAGGGGACGTGAGTTCTGGTAATAATTCCATTGCTGTTTGTGGGATGTTTCTATCTGCAAAACCAAAACCTTCTGACTCAACAGTGAGTGCCAGTACCGAGCATTACATACAAATGGAAAATTAACAGGAAATCTATAGTTGTTGACTGTAGGAATAGATAATTGATGGAAGATAAATTTTTGATGAGCTTCGTGAAAGCTGACATTTTTCCTTTATATCAGGGACAGAAAGAAAATATTTCTTCTTCAAAAAGTCTGGGTTACATTGAGATTTAGGCAAAGTTGTTTTTTTTTTGTCTGAAATTCCTCCACAGTGACATGGTTATTGAATAATAAGAAGCAAATTTGTTTAGAGTCTGAAGTTTGGGGGTGCAAGTCCAACGTAGAGGCTTGAGCATAAAATCCAGGCTGATACTTCAGCACTGTGCTGAAAGAGTGCTGTGCTGTCAGTGATACCATCTTTCAGCTGAGATGTTAAATTAAGCACCATCTACCTTCCCAGGTGAGCTTAGAAGATCTCATGACATTAATCAAAGAAGAGCAGGGGAGTTTGCCTCAGTCTTATCATCAATATTTATCTCTCAACCAACATCATTAAAAAAAAATTGTTTAGACATTATCTCCTTGCTGTTTGTGGAACATTGCCGTGCACAAATTGGCTGCTATATTTCCTAAATTGCAAGAGACTACATATCAAAAAAGTACTTCATTTTCTGTAAATTGCTTTGGGACGCTTTGGTCATGAAAGATTCAAAAGGATAGTTCTTTTTTTTCCTTCTGTCCTTTTCTTGGCTTCAAGCTGCTCTAAGGGACTAAATAACAACTTATTTTTATATAGCATCTTTAATATAATGAGATGCCCAAGATGCTTCGCGAGAGCAGAATATAACGAAGTATGACACTGAGCTACATTAGAAGATATTAGGTCAGATGATCAAAAGCCTAGTTAAACAGGCATGTTTCAAGGAGTGTCTTAAAGGAGGAAAGTGAGGTAGAAAGGTGTAGGAAGGGAATTTAAAATCTTGGGGCCTAGGCAACTGAAGGCACAGCCACCAATGATGGCATGATTGAAATCAGGGATGCTCAAGAGGCCAGAATTAGAGGAGCACAGGTATTTTAGAGGATTGTGGGATTGGAAAAGATTACAGAGATAGGGAGGATTGAGGCCATGGAGGGACTTGAGAACTAGGATGAGAATTTTAAAATCAAGTTATTGTTTGACCAAGAGCCAACGTAGGTCAGCAAGTACAGGGGTGATAGGTAAATGAGACTTGCTGCAAGTTAAAAAAGGGGAGTAGAGATTTGATTGATTTCAAGTTTATGGAGGTTGGAATGCAGTTGACCAGCCAAGCATGTGTTGGAATGGTCAAGTTTAGAGGTAACAAAGGCCTAAATAAGGGTTTCAGCAGCAGCTGAGCTGAGGCAGGGTTGAAGTCAGGCTTATGGAGTTGGAAATGGGCAGCCTTAGTGATGAAACAAATGTAAGGTTGAAGCTTATCACAATGGTCAGATATGGTATCAAGATTGTGAACAGGCTGCATTAGTCTCAGACTGTTTTCAGGAGAGGAACGGAGTCAACACTGGGGAACTGAATTTAAAACAGGGACTGAAAACAATGGCTTCAGTCTTCCCAATATTTAACTGGCAGGAATTAGTTCCCATCCAGTACTCAATGGTGAACAAGCAGTCTGATAAGTTAACAACACTGGGCATGCTGAGAGAGGTGGTGGTGAGATAGAGGCGGGTGTTATCAGCGTACATATGAAAACTAACGCCGTACCTTCAGATGATGTCACTGAGCGGCAGCATGAAGATAAGAAATAGGAGGGGCCAAGGATCAGTGCTTTTGGGATGGCGGGGGGGACACAAGAGGTAATAGTGTGGGAGTTGGAAGAGAAGTAATTGAAAAAGGTACACTGGCTGCAGAGAGGTAAGAATGGAACCAGGTGAGAGCAGTTGCAGCTAGCTGACTTTGGAGGAGGGGAGGGTGTGGTGTCAGCTGTGTCAAAGGCTGGACACAGGTCAAGGATGAGGAGGGAAAGTTTACCTTTGATAGGAACAGTTTTGCTAGTGTAACAGGGAGGAAAATCTGATTGGAGGGATTCAAACATGAAGTTTCAGGGAAGATGGGTATGGTTTAGGGAGATGACAACATGTTCATGGAGTTTGAAGAGGAAAGGGAGGATGGAGATGGGGTTGTATTTGCAAGGACAGAGAGGTCAAGACTTGTTTAGTGAGGAGAATCGTGATGACAGCAGATTTAAAGGAGAAGGGACAACACATGAAGAGAGGGAGAACCATTAACAATATCAGTTAACATGGTGACCAGGAGGGGAAGTTGGAGGGTCAACAGTTTAGTGGAATTCAGGTCACAGGACTAGGAGGTTAGTCTTATAGACAAGATAAGCTTAGACAGGGTATGAGGGGAGATAGGTGATAGAGAAAGATGATATCACCGAGGAGCAACTTGTTAAGAAATAGGAGGGAGCCAAGAAAACACCTAATGCTAAACCTGTATTGAACCTGGACCACACCTTGAGTACAACATGCAGTTCTACTCACCATGTTATAAAAGTGGATAAGGAGGCACTGCAAAGGGTACAGAGATTAAGAAGAATCATACAATGCGTGGGTTTACATATCAGGAAAGGATTGACAAGCTGGGTCTCTTCTCTCTTGAGAAAAGAAGGCTGAAAGATGGCCTAATATAGGTCTTTAAAATTCTGAAAGGTTGTGGATACAGAGAATGTTTCCTCTTATGGGGAAGAGCATGCCATCAATATAAGATAGTCACCAAGAAATCCAATAGAGAATTCAGAAGCAACTTCTTTACCCGGAGAGCGGTGAGAATGTGGAATTCACTATCACAGGGACTAGTGGAAGAAAATAGATACATCTTAGGGGAACCAATATGAGGATGAATGGAATAGAGAATAGATTTAGATAAGGAAAGATGGGAGGAGGCATAAGTGGAGCGTAAACACTGACATGGACTGGGGGTTGAGCCGAATGGCCGGTTTCCATGTGTTTTTTAATTGTTTCATGGGATGTGAGTGTTGCTTTAAGGCCAGAATTTGTTGCTCATCCCTAATTAACCTTGAAAGGAACTTCATCTGACTATGTTAACATGGGGCAGAATTTTGCTCTTGATGGGTGGGTGGGCCCCACCAACTCAGCGGCGGGTGGGCAGCTGATCGCTGCCGCCGAAATGGGCCCTGCCGCCATTTTGAGTGGGCGGGTTGCCCGACAGGAAGTGCTATGCACTTCCTGTATTGGGGGGGGGTTCCCCAACTGTCAGAGTGCGATCTTTCGCACAAGCGGACATCTCCCTGAGGCTAAGTGCTGCCTCAGGGAGATCGCTGAAAGTTTTATAAATGTAAAAAATATAAAAATAAAAAAATTATTAACATGTACCCCTCATGTGACAATGTCACACGAGATGGGACATGTTAATAAATATCACATAAAGTTTATTAAAGGTTTTAAAAACTGACATGAAACCTCATCCCTGCCGGTGGATGTGGTTTCATGTATTATCAGAAGCCCACTGGGGCTCCTGGCCTGCCCACCAGCCTTAAGGTTGGACGGGCAGGGCCTTTAATTGACTTAATTATCCTGTCAATGCCCTCAATTGGCCATTGACAGGTCGACGGGCGGACAGCTGATTGCGCTGTCTCCCCGCCTTCCTGAATATATAAATGGGGCGGGTGACGTTGGGGGGTTCCTCCCAACATCATCCCACGTCATTTTCCGCTCGGTGAGCAGGCTCCACCCCCAGCTCACCAGCGGAAAAATTCTGGCCATGCTCAATCCTAATTTTCACCGTGCATTTCACCGTGAAAATCGCAGAAGTTTATTTTTACTTTAAGAAATATTTTGATATAAATCAATCCCTGAGAATATGCATCCAGAGAAGTACTATTGAGAACAGAATTGCACTTTGAAGTTCTTTTACTCATGGATCTCATTAAGTGGCCTCACGTGTGACCATGCTAAAAACTCGATAAAGAACTAGAAAAGAATGGTAGAATGGGTGAGATGAGTTATTTGACAATGAACTTAAACACAGCAGTTTTTAAGTTTGAATGGGTCCCCAGACATTCTTCCTCCAGTTCTGTAAAATAAATATCATTGTATTACTGAACTGGAAAGAGAAACCATGAAACAAATATATCACGAGAGAGGTAAAGCTCCATTCTCAGGAAAAGTGATGTTCTGACTTTGAAATGAAGAGACAAAAGATATATTTCCAAAGTACTAAGTATTCTTAAGCAGCTGATTTAGCTGGTGCTAACAATAAGCGAATGAAGGCCAAAGTATATAAATTGACGGCACTAGGATTGCAGTGGCAACATAAATGGGATGATGTAAATAAGGTTGCACAACTTGTACTTAATTGAAAAGTACATTTTGTCTAATCAATCTGACCGGACTAAAGATTACAAAATAGATATAAAGTATTTTGCCTGATTACACTCCTGTGAAGCGGCTTGGAGCGCTTTCCAAAATTCCTGAAATTCTAGAACAATCCCAGCAGGTTGGAAGAAATCTAACTCTGCCATTCAAGAAAAGTGGGGAGAGAGAAAACAGGGAACTACAGGCCAGTTAAACTTATATCTGTTGTCAGGGAAGTACAGAAATCTATTATTATGGATCTCTTAACAACACTCTTAGAAGATCAATGTATAATCAGACAAAGCCAGCATGATTTTATGAAGGGAAATTGTGTTTGTCACATTTATCAAAGCTTTTTGAGGATGTAACTAGTAGGGTAGGTAAAGGGGGAGGTGGGTGCGCAGTGGTATATTGGTATATGTAGTATACTTGAATTGCCAAAAGGCATTCAATAAGATGCCACAAATAAAGGTTAATACACAAGATAAGAGCTCATGGGGTTGGGGGGGTAATCGATTAGCACGGATAAAGGATTGGTTAACAGACAGGATGCAATGAGTGGGGATAAATGGAGCATTTTCAAGTTGGCAGGCTGTGACTTATGGAGTGCCACAAGGATCAGTGCTGGTGCATCAGATATGTTCAATCGATATTAATAGCTTAGGCAAAGAGACCAAGGGAAATATTCTCCCCCCCGTCCAGGGGGGAAGTGCAGGAGCGGGACCGGGGCGGGTGTGTCTTAATTGGTGCCCCTGATTGGGGGCGCACCACCATTTTACTTGGGTGGGCCAATTAAGTCCAGCCCAGCGTGATGTCCGCCTGGAAGCGCTATGTACTCCCTGCGCAGCTGGGGGGAGGATTCCCTCAGCCGGGAGTGCGCTGTTTCATGCATGCGCACGAAAGAGCACATGGATCCCCCTGAGGCAAAGTGCTGCCTCAGGCAGAGTAGCTATGATTTAAAACTTTTAATGAACATGTTTAAAAATTTTCGCTGCCATGTTCCCTCATGTGACACTCTCACATGATTTGGGACATGTCCATAAGTTTTATTGAAGCATTTCTTAAAATTTTAAATATCCTCATGAAACTTCATCCCGCCCGTGGATGGTGTTTGATGCTTTTTCCGAAGCCCGCCAGGGCTCCTGGCCGACCTGCCAGCCTTAAGGTTGGACAGGCAGATCCATTAACGACCTTAATTAGTTTATCAATGGCCTCAATAGGCCGTTGACAGGTCGGCGGGCACACAGCTGTCTCGGCTACGCCCCCATCAACCTGAAAATGGAAATGATGCGGGATGACCTCGGGAGTTCCAGTCAATGTCATCCCGCGTCATTTTACAGGTCAGCGAGTGGGCCCCACACCCACTCGCTGACTAGAAAATTCTACTCCAAGAGTAATAAAGCTAAGTTTGCTGATAATGCAAAACAAAGTGTAAATATAAGCTGTGAATAGGGCATAAAGAGGCTGAAATGAAATATAGACAGATTATTGCTGAAATATGAGACATTTTCTGTTGATGATTGCACTCAGCAGGACAATTCACAAGAAAATATCAATGTCAGGGGAAACAACTTAATTATACCGTGTGAGAAAACAGTGCTGATTGGTTGGCAAGTGGGCTCTGATTGGTAGGCAAGTGGGCTCTGATTGGTAGAGGCATTGTCATGGAGAATGCACCAGTTGATGATGACTGACAGTTTACTGCCAAGCCATACAAAAAATAAAAAATACCTGGAAAAACTCAGCAGGTCTGGCAGCATCGGCAGAGAAGAGTACAGCTGACGTTTCGAGTCCTCATGACCCTTCAACAGAACGTTTGGCAATTCGCAGTTGACATTTGACTTTTTGTTTCAGAAATACTTAAGTTCTGTACTACCAACTGACAATAGGTAGATGAAGTGAGTGGACAAAAAGGTAGCAGATGGAGTATATTGTGGGGAATTGTGAGGTTATTCATTTTGGTAGCAAGGAGAAAAAAACTGAATATTTTAAAAAATATGTGAGACTTGTAAATGTTGATGTTCAGGAAGATTTGGGTGTGCTCACACAAGCAACATAAAAAGATAGTGTGAGGCACAGCAAGCAATTAGGAAGGCAAATTTCATGCTGGCTTCTATTGCAAGGGGATTGAAGTACAAGAATAATGAAGTCTTGCTACAGTTGTACAAGGCTTTGCTGAGGCCACATCTGGAATACTGTGCACAACTTTAGTTGCAGTGTCCAAGGAAGTCTGCCTTGGAGAATTCACCAGATTGGCTTCTGAAATTAGAGGGTTGTCCTATGATGAGAGGCTGAGTAAATTGGGCCTATACTCTCTGGATTTTAGAAGAATTAGAGGTGATCCCATCGAAACATACAAGATTCTGAAGTGGCTTGATGGGTAGGCATTGAGAGGTTGTTTCCCCTGGCTAAGGAATCTAGAACACAGCCCCAGGTTAAGGGGCCAATCATGTAAGACTGAGGTGAAGAGAAATCTCTTCACTCAAAAAACCTCTGGAATTCTCTACCCCAGGCGGTTGTGGATGCTTCATCACTGAATACACTTAATCTGGGGTAGTCAGGGTTTTGCCCTCTCAGGGAATTAAGGGACATGGGGAGTGGGCAAGAAAGTGGAGTTGAAGCCCAAGATCAGCCATGATCATATTGAATGGTGGAGCAAGCTCAACATGACATATGATGTACTCCTGTTCCTGTTCCGTGTGTTCTTATGAAATGTTTTGCTATGTTAAAGGTGTTATATAAATGCAAGTTGTTGTATATATAATAACCGGAGGAGATGCACGTGTTGGCTGAGTGATGCAGAATTTAATGGTGCAATAAAGTGAGGTAGTCACTGTTACCTCCAGATGTCAATTCAATAGAAACACTTTACTGTAACCAATGTATCATCGTACCTCATGTACAACCAGGAGAGGCTATAAATCTGCCATTGTGACTTGTGATAGATAACCAGGGATAACCTATGAGTCCAACAGATAAAGGGACAGGAATCTTGAAATGAGTTTATAATATAAAGGAAGGGCGTTGTACATTATTATTGGTCTAAGAATATGATGTACCAAGGTTTCAGGCATCAGTGGGTAAGGTAAAGGGAGATGATGCCGATAATCTGACACTGGGGCCAGTGACAGTAACATAATGTAATTGGAAAGTAGCAACATAAGCACTTTGGAATTTGGTACACTTGCAAGCAATGTTTAATTTACAATGGCCCAAGGAATAAGATGTGATAGTGGTTGCTATGAGAATGAATGGAAATAATATATGGGAGAATGGACCGAACACAAAGACAATCAATGTGGCCTTTGACACATGCGAACACAATACTTCTGACTGCGCTGCAACACTTAAAACCTGAAGTAACAATTTTTAAAACACTAGTTTGTCTGCTTATGATTATTCCACCAAAACTCCATGTTAAGAATAAATTCATGGTAATTTACAAAACCTTTATCCTTTTTGAACTGTGGAATATTGTCAAATTGTTAAAAAAAGAATGTATTTGGTTAATTGAACACATGGCATCAAATCGGTTTTTAAAATTGGAACATAAGATGATGTGTAAATTGTGGTAACAGATGAAGCAACTTCCCCACCAGCCCCCCCTTCCCCCCCCAACCCCACCAGCTAATTTAAAATGTCATCGCCTTGCAAAAAAAAAAATGCTACTTTCTAGAAATATATTAACTTAAGTATTTTTCTGTGATGACAAGTGGGACAACTGGAGTTTCAGTTCTGTCGTGATATTTAGTCTGTTAATGAATCAAACTGAAAAACAACTTTGGTATTAAGCTCTCCTTTCAACACAATATGCAAGAATGTCTGTTATTCTCCATGCAGTTCTGTGCAAATAATGACCCCATCAATAAAATTACATGATTTCTGAAAAAATGGATTTGTAAGTTAGCTTAGGAGAAAATCATTCTTTCTGCTTTTGTTCTGTACGATTTCATTCCCCAGGGTTTCTGCTAACAATGCATCAAGTTTTACTTCAGCAGTTAGTAAACTAACATATCTGTGATCATAATGACAATTTTTTTGCCACTTTTAGCTAGATGATGCATGATATTTATTTAAAATGTATTGAAAGTAATTAAGATGAGGGCATGAATTCCACTGGCGCCTTGTGCAATCTTGTGTAAATATCTTTGTAAAGGTTTTTTCTCTATTTATCATTTTCTCTGTTTATTGGTGGGCCCTGCATGCCAACGGGTGAAATGACGCACGGTGACGTCAGGAAAGTGTCATCACCGCACTCCACCACCGCGATATTTCTGTGGGAGGGCGAGCGATGATCTCCGATCCACACCCGCCAATCAATCAATGGACCAGTGAAGGCCTTTAAGCCACTATTAGATGGCGATTTTTCAGGGCCCGTGCGTTCTTCAGTTTGTCACATGGGCGCAATGGGCAGGTGGGTAGGCCACATTTTTAAAAACCTCATCCACAGGCGGGATAAGATGGGTTAGCGGGGCTGCAAGTGGTCTTTGGTAGACATTTACAAACTTACTGCTAATTGCCTGTGTGAGCAGGACAATTTCAAATCTCTTGACAGCTGCTTTTACAGGAATTACAGGCTTCAGATCAGGACTCGGGAGTAAACGTCATTCTTGGGGCCTGCAGGTTTCAGGAACCCTCCCCTTACCCTGGGAACGGGAGTTGTGCTCTCCACTGGAGGCACCTCCTCTGAGGAGAAAGGGAGGGCTAGGAGGGGGAGGAGGGCAGGAGTCCATATTCAGCCTCCATGGGAGCCACCTTTGGGAGGAGAGGCGCAGGCACAATGGGCACAGGGCCAACAGGAAGTCCAAAATGGAAAGAGCCGCAGAAGGTGCCTCTATCCTGCTGCCAGGGTTTACAGGCGGCGAAGCAGCGACCTCAATATGTCTGAGGTGCAGTGCCGAAGGAGGCTCCGTCTCTCAAGGGAGACAGTGACTTCCATCCTTCAGATGATTGGCCCTGAGATCAGCTCCGAATGTGTGGGTGCCAGTGGCTTTGAAGTTCACAGCTGCCATCAACTGCTATGCCTCTGGCTCTTTCCAAGGGTTGGTGGGTGATCTTTGTGGAGTTTCCCAATCAGCTGTCCACACTTGTGCCAAGCAGGTGACAGACGCTCTGTTCAGGCAGGCATTGACCTTCATCCACTACCGTTGGGACGAGGCCAGCCGGACCAAGGGAGCCAGATGCTTTGCGGCCATTGCTGGCTTCCCCCGTGTCCAGGGTGCTATAGACTGTACACATGTGTCCATCAAGGCGCCAGCAGATGAGCCCAGTGGCTTCGTCAACAGGAAGGGCTTCCACTCCATGAACATGCAGATAGTGTGTGATCACAGGATGCAGATTCTACAAGTCTATGCAACGTTCCCAGGCAGCTCCCACGATGTCTACATCCTCAGACGTTCCCAGGTACCGGGGCTCTTCAGTGCTCCAGCCCGGTTGGATGGGTGGCTGCTGGGTGACAAGGGCTATCCCCTCAGAAGGTGGCTCATGACACCTCTCGGCCATTCAAGAACAGAAGCTGAGCAGCGGTACAATAGGAGCCACGGCACAACGAGGGCTGTGGTGGAGAGAGCCATTGGTCTTCTCAAGATGCGCTTCCGATGCCTGGACCGCTCAGGGGGCACACTCTAATACCCCCTAGATCGTGTGTCGCTAATAGTGTTGCATGCTGCACTCTCCACAATCTTGCACTGGAAAGGGGGAACGCAGTGGAGGAAAACGATGTAGATGCGGATGTTCCAGCTGCACGCGATGAGTCCAGTAGTGAGTCCGAGGATGAGCACACACAGGGAAATGTTGAGGGGGTAGTCGCTGGCCCAGGCATCCTCCGGGGAAGCAGGGACACCTGAGAGGCTTTAATCCAATGAACCTTCAGCTAGCCCACCACAGATGGACTTTCAACACACTCCAGGGCTGCAGGCTCCATACTTGATACCTGAGAGAAATATCTGCCTGGTTAGGAACATTAACGATGTGCCTTGTCAATAAAGCCCTATGACAAACAGCTCACTCACAAGATC
Source organism: Carcharodon carcharias (assembly GCF_017639515.1). NCBI lineage: Eukaryota > Metazoa > Chordata > Chondrichthyes > Lamniformes > Lamnidae > Carcharodon > Carcharodon carcharias. The sequence goes on from NC_054469.1 coordinate 218,737,438, forward strand.
ATGGGTTCCCCTCCACCCGCAGAAATAAGGGATCACCCTGAGCCATGTTCACATAAGAAGCATTTAATGAATGTAACAAATAAAACAGAAAAGAGAGTTAATTCAAAGGTGTTGAGCAGCACACCAAATTATAATCAACTAATAGCGGGGCAATATAAAACCACCAGTGAGAAGCCTGTGGTGTGCCTAAGGTGCCTTAAGTTTACATTTTTGGGTGCTACATCTAGGTGCTCCCCCCTCGCTGGCACTGGCATCTGAGACAGCCTGCTCACTGTGCTGTCCTGTTGGCCTTGATGTCCTTGGTGGGCATTCTCTGGCCCGTGGAGCCTTTGATGGCCCTGCCTAGGACAGAGTGGCCAGTTCCACGGCTGGCATCTCCCCAGTCTCTGCAGCCTCATTGAGTCCCACGGTCACTGGCAGAGGGGCGGAGGAGCTGCTACTCTCATCCGGAGCACCCTGAGAGGAGCCCGCAGAGACGATAGGCAGCTTGTGCACTGAAGTGAGGCCACTGGACCTCCCAGATCATCATTGATGGATGGGCACTGGGCTGGGATACTTGGTGCCCAAACCATCTCCCACACTGGCACTGACCAGATGACGTCAATGCAGCTGTGAGGACATGCAGGTCCGAGCGAAACCCCTGGAAGTCCTGATTGCTCTCCTGGAGGAGCCTCTCCATGAGAGTCGCCACTCTGTCCATGGAGGAAGCATTGCACTTGGACATCAGGGTCAATGCATTGCTGATGCTCTGCATGGACTCCTCCATCACAGAGCACGTATAGCCTCTTGTATCTCCGGCAGACCCTTCCGCACACCTTGCTGGACTTCCAGCATCTGCTGCCTCAGGGACAACTCCAGAGGCCCATTATCAGCCACCAACTGAGCATCTTGCTGGTCCCCTTCAGTCCTCCGACTGCCGGTGCCTTGAACACTCTCTGTCTCCGCCTGCACCTCAAGCGAGTGTGCAGTGCCCTCACCGCTGTGCCCCGGAACACTAGCTGACAACCTAAACCCCAGTGAGGTGTTAGTATCTGTGTTGGGGCCTACCTGGCAGAGATGGTGTGACGCTGGTGCTTGTAATTCTTCTGGGCCCTTAGTGGAGGCCCCTCTGCCCCCTCCTCCTGGCCCTGCTCTGGTGATGCTGAAAGGAAGAACAAGGATGTTTGATTAGTTGAAGTCAAGACAATGTCAATGTGCATGCCTGGCCCCCAGATCAGGATATGCCCCTCCTTCCATAATTTTGGGAAACCCATGCTGGAAGCTTAAATCACTAACCAGTCAACAGTGGAATGGTTACAAGGACAGACACGGTGACCTCAGTGCACGGTAATCTTACCTCCCCCTGGCACCCCAGCCTCACTGCTACCAGTGGACCTGGGCACATAGCGCCTCTCCAGCTCCATCGCCTCCTGCTCGTATCTGGTTATAATGGCCAACTGGGCCTGGCCTCCGCCAGTCCTCATCCACTCTGTGTTATTGTGTGCAGTCTTCTCCTGAAAAGGAGAGAGGAGCATTGATTAGTCCAGCCTGTAGCTGGATTCCCAACACATCCCTGCCACCCCCCAGCAGGGATCCAGTGAATCGTGACCCTGGAGCCGCCGTACACTCACGGCAAGCAGCCAAGGCTGAGCTCCCTTGCCCACATGCTGCCTCCATCACGTTTGCCACCCACACGGTTTAACCTTCCAAAGCAAGGGCACACAAACACGGGGAACGCCAAGGGCAGAAGATGGATGGGTGCCCCGCCACCTGGAAGTTCCCCTCCCAGTCCGTCAGCCAGCAGCCTTGACTTTGACATGTTTTAGAGCTCCAGCACTGCGCCTAGATGCAGATCCTTGAGGTAGCCCTCAAAACAGTACTGTGGGTGTCAACCTACCACATGAAGTGGGTGAAGAACCCAGCTCAGCACAACCTGCTCAAGGTGAACTAGGCATGGGCAATAAATGCTGGCCCACCCAGCGAGGGACACATGCCATGAATGATTCAATGCAGTAACTGCACTCAGAGTTGACTGCGGGAGGCAGTGGGGCGTTGGGTGGGGGGGCGGGGGGATTGAGGTTTGTAATGCTACTTTCACTAGAAATACCATATGGAGAAATTGATAACAAATATAATGATGATATTAACACTCACTCTGGGCCAAGTTTTCAATTACTGGCAGGGTTGGGAATGGGGTGGACACGATTTAAAAACCACTGTCTCAGAGGGTGTCTCTGGATCCCGACATCTCCGGGGCACACTCTGATTTTCAAGGGGAGAGCAGGAGTGAGGGGAAACAGGGAAACCACTCGACTCCAATTAAAGCCCATTAGATTCCTCAAGGAGCTTTGTTAACGGGCAGGAGAGAGCGAGAATGCAATTTTCAATGGTGAATTCAGCAACCCTGAGCAGTCTGGGGTGTGTTAGTGCACAGCTGTCAGATTCAATGCAGGGAAAAAATAAAAGTGTTATTTTTACATGATGAAAGGTCTTGGGATACGCACCCTTACGCTGGATCATAAGCATTACCTCTCATTTGGACATTTGGCCGCTTTCATGAGCGTTTAAGCTATTTGGCCTCGTAGAGGCTGCCTCCTCTTTTCCTCAAGCCTGATCATGGGCTACTGTCTGCCTTTGCAGGCAGCACCCACGTCCTGGAAATGCTCAGGGCCATTAATTGGGAGCCGAGCTCACCTTCTGCCCAATCGGTGCATTTGCATTTCAGAAATGTGTCTCAGTGTCAGGACCTGGAAATTGTCTGGGCATTGGGTTTCCCAACCCTGCTTTGTCACTCCAAATTAATTTAGAACCATAAAAGCTGGCAGCGCAGAAGACGGCCTTTCAGCCCATCATGCCTGTGCTGTCTCTTTGCTAGAGGAATCAATGCCCTCTGTTTAATGTTTTTCCCATACCTTTGCAGCTTCCTCTGCTTCAAATATTTATCCAATTTTCCCTTAAATCCAGTGGTCTCTGCTTTGATAATTTCTTGTGGGCTCTCCAATACCTAGCTGAACAAAAACATTTCTCCCAAGCTCTCCCTTTCCTCTCAGCCAGGTTTTAAAATTAATATCCTCTCATTACTGATTCCCCAACCAGAGAGAATAGTCTTTCTCGATTTCCCTAATTTCTCAGGATAAGCGGGCCTGAGGGAAGGGGAAGTTGATTCACTTTAAAGGGTTGTGAATTCTTGGAATTCTTTACCCTGGAGAGCTGTGAATGCTCGGTGACTGACTGTATTTAAGACAGGGATCAGTAGATACTTAGGGAATCCTTAGGGTTAATGTGGGGATGTAGAGTTGAGGTGGAAGACCATACTGAATGCAGATCAGGCTCGAAGGTACATATGGTCTCGATATGCTCCTATTTCTTGTGATCTTATTTTGTATATCTAAACTGTTAAGAATTTTAACAACTTCTATTAAATCTCCCCTATACCTTCTCAGCTTCACTGCAAGAAGCCCCAGTATCTGAGCTGTATCCTTAATACTATAGTTTCTCATCCTGGTAAATCTATGGCTTTGGTGTCATTTCTGCAGCCGTGACATGTTTTGGGATTTTTTGATTGTCTTTTTGTTTCTTCGCAAGAAGGATTTGGACTTTCATTTATGTTTAAGCTTTAAAACAAAGTCAATTTGCGCAGTTTAGCAAAAAAAGGCTGCAGACATTAATAGCTCTGACTTTAACCCTTTTTGTTTGATGAGACTGGGTGCACAGGGGGGTTAAAGTACTAGCAGAATGGCACTAAGTGGGACCAGTGCCACACATGTGCCATTTTAGTGGGTTTATTTTGGGCAGCAGTTGAAGCCTTCATTCCACTGAAGTAAAAAACAGTTCAAAATTGACAAAAATCCAGTACCTACTGGCAGCAACATCACTGCAGTTCCTTTTTCAGGAATACAAGACCATTCAGAACAGTACCGGTCATTTACAAGCTTTACTGGGTTTTCCTTCCAGGTCACATCTAAAAGTCATGAGCCTGATTTTTTGGGGCAAGCATGAGCGACGGGACCGGAAGCGGATGTGAAATCTGCTCCCACCCACAGTCGACTCGCCCTGAGAAAGGCCCAGCGCTGCTGGGGGTTGTGGGGCGGGTGAGGGGAGGGGCATAAGGTGGTGGGGGGGTGGGGGGGCGTTGGGGGGCATTGGGGGGCCGGACTGGTTGCAGTTGCAGGTAAGGGAGGTTTAAAAGCAACTCCCTGAAGGCTGGTAAACGTGGAGGAACTGAGGCAGAGAGCTGTTGTCATTTTAAAAAGAGCTGACACATGTGGTCCGACAACATCTGCCCGGGACATCAGCAGTGTCTTCGTGCCCCTGAACCCATTGCCAAATGTGGCGGAAAAGGCCGAAACTAATTGGCCCCCCACTTATCGGATGACAGCCTGTGCGTTCTATTGGAGGCTGGAGTTATTGCTGCTGCCATACAGAAAGAGGAGACCTCCAAACTTAACAAAGATGGCATGGTCATGGTTTCTTGTCAGCGGGTATAGTTCAAAGGACCTGGATGCAGTGTAGAAAGAGGGTCAATGACCTTCTGCACACTGCCAGGGTGAGTATTGACTCCCCATGTCAACTTGGAGACATGTGTTTATGCATGGATGCACTTGTTGAGGCTCTGGGTGTGAAGTCCTGAGCTGAATTTGGCACTTCTTCCTGTGCCCTTGAAGACTGCATGTGGGTAGACAGGATGGCTGGCAAGTACGGAAGGGGGAAGTCCTGCCATATGATGGGCACCTAAATCTGCAACTTTGTTGAGGGGGGGTGGAGGGGGAGTGGGACATGGGGTGGTTGGGTGGGGATGTTTGGAATGTTTGGGCATGTAGAAGGGGGACTGATGAAAGCACTATTGTCCTTACAGGAGAAAAGGGGTCACAATGCCCAGGAGCAAGGAGAAACTGGTGGTGGAGTCCGAAATCTGACAGTACTAACCCTGGCAAAGGATCAGACCCTAGGGGTGGAGTATGAACATGAAGCAAGATCCACTGGTCATGGAGGGCCAGTGGTTTCAGAGGAGGGTAAGAGTCCATTGGACAAGGAAGAGATTGGGGGAGGATATGAGAGATGTGGGGCAGCGGTTATAAGACTGACAGATGAAATCCGCTAATCCCTTATGTACAGGTGGTTTCATGGCAGCTCCTGGGATACCTGGCACAAACCTGCGGAATCACCTGGTGCTGATCACATACAATCTGAACGTTCAGAGGGTGGAACCCCTTTCATTTGCAAAGGCCTCCGTCTCTCCCGCAGGTGGCTTGATGGGCACATGTGCACAGCCAGTGGCTCCCTGAATCCTTGGGAATCCTGCTATAGCTGCAAAACCTCTGGCTCACTCCATCTGGCTATCCTCAACTGTCTTGTAGTGTGTGGAGGTGTTCACCCTTCGGAACAGTGCATCTGACAGCGGTTTGACACGGCTGTGTGCTGTGGGTTGCAACACTTCGTATAGATCTCCCCCAGACCACTGGAACGAGCCAAGGATAAAGGTTTAGGGCAATCTTGAGAGCCACTGGCACTTGGTGGCCACCTACTCAGTTTGAGGTGATCTCATGACTGATCATGTCAGTTGTTGAGGTGACTATTTCTCTGGAGAGGGGGAGCCTTCTTCTGCACTGTCCCAGGGCCATGCGCAGGATTGCATCTTGTGTATTCTCCCAAATGGGGATTGATGCCTTCTCCTGAACCTTCTCCCTTGCAACGCCTGCTGGCCTTCGATTCCTTCAGGTTGTGTCTCTCGGTCTTGAGAGCAGACTCTATTGTGGCGCCTATGATCAACTGGCCTCTTCATTCTCCTTGCCCTCTTTTCCTCACCTGAGGAGGTTGCTCTGCCAGAGTATATAATATTCATAGCAAACCTTATGCTTGCACAGGTTTGACCTGAAGCATGAAGGGGCCTGTTTGCAGAAAGCCTCTGCAAAGCTTTAAACCTCCTAAAGCTATGTAAATGAACAAAATTATTCAATAAATGAACTTGCACCTCAATTTGATACCCCTACCTCCTCACTACTCCATTCCTTCTAGCCCTTATATCTCACCCTGGATCTAGGATGTTAAAAAAAACACCATGAAGTCCACCTGCCTGATTGGCCCGTGCACCAAACGTAAAAGTGCATGGGCCTCTCAAAATGTGGAATGGTTGAACTTTCAACGGCCCTATTTGGCCCTTTAGTTGCCTGCGGGCACGCTTCCGATATTAACGAGCACACGCCAACTGAAATATCACGAGGCAGCGCGATGATGCCAGCAAGCCCTCCCGACATCATCACGCGCCATTTCATGCTGAGTCAGGACTCCTGCTCTCCCGTGTGGGTCAAGTAAAATTCTGGCCATGGCTGGATGATGCCATTTAGACCCTGACTATATTTTAAGTAGCCACTCAAAGGGTCAACACTGTGAGCAAATTACGTATCACATTTCTTACATTACTTCAGTGACTACAGTTCATAAATGTCTCATTTGCTGTAAAGTGCTTTGAAACATCCAGTCGTCATGAAAGGTGCCTGATAAAATAAAAGTATTTATTTTTTCAAACTATTTGGTGACTTATTTGAAGACCATAAGATTTTAGACACGAAGGTTTAGTTTGCTGAGGCAAAATTAAACCAATATCGAACAGGAGCTATTATTTCCTTGTTTATTTTTGTTATTATTGAAAAATGCCATCAAATTGTTCATCGAATGGGTTTGATTTAGCCTTCACTAAGTTTATCCAGTGCACAACCAAGTGAAAAATTATGTCGCTCCTCAGGCTATCCTTCCAATGGAAAAATGGACTAAACACATTTTCCATACACTCATGTCAACATTAAATGCAACCCTTGTGAAATCAGGTACATTTTGTTTCCTGGGTGCTTTATTTGATGCAATGGCCAATTCACTAAAATCAGAAATCTGTGGGTTCCAGTCACACATCCTGGTATAAATTCCAGGGCCCACACACTGAGGCATTGGACATGCCAAAGTTGTTGGCATTTGGCCATGGTCATCTCATTTGCACAAATTGCTCAAACATTATTGTTATTAAGGGGCACATCGCAGGCACTGACCTGTTTATTGAGAGCACAATATTTTGCAAAAGGCGTCCAGCGTCATGCCAGAGAAAGATGCTGTTGGTGTCCCATTGGCTCAACCACACCATACTATTATAAGGCAACAAAAATCTCGGGATATTACTTTTGTCTTCAGGAATATGGGGCACAATTCAGATTATATCCTGTTCAGTGGGATTTCTCCTGCTCTCATTCATCACACTAGCTTATCCATGTTCAGCCATGCTGAGGGTGAGGAAACTCTCACCTTTTGGCCACAAACTCCTTCTCTAGCATCCACTGTGCTTGTTGGTTCTTGTTCTGTCAAGACCTTGATTTTAAAGTTCTCATCCTTGTTCAAATTCAGATCTCTCCATGGCCTTCCCCATCCCTATCCCTGTATCCTGCTCCTGCTATACAATCCTCCGCCTCTATAGTCCTCCGATTTTTGGCTCATGTGTAATCTCAGTTGTAATCATTCCACCATTGGTGCCTTCAGCCGCCTATCCCTGTGGTTTAGAATTCCATCCCAAAAATCTCTCTATTTCTCTCTCTTCCTTAATAATACTCCTTTAGGCCTACCTCTTTGACCAAGCTTAGTTTCACCTTAGTCCTAATATCTACTCACATTTTGATAATTGCTCCAGTGAAGAGCCTTGGGACTTTTGGCCACATTAAACAAACAATAAAAATATGAGTTGTTGTTGTCTTAGCACAGGGATATGTGGCAATCATCCATGTTCAGAGTGAACAATTTCCTGGCAGTTTGATCTTTGTTCAAGCTGTTGGTATCTTGGCTCCACTTGCCTGAAGATTGTAATTCACCACGGCTTTTCCTATGTTGGAGGTTCCACTGGGACAGACTCAGGAAAATGTGCTCGGAAGGCACTGGTCACGGTGCTGGGTTTTGCCGAGGTGACATTGTGTCCAATTTCCTGCACATACTCATTTGCATCAGCCTGAACATGGACTCTACCAAGAATCAGCATAATCAAGTAGTATAATCTATTGTTGATGAGAGCAGGGTTAATGAGGTCTCATGATTATTGATTGAAACTAATTTAATCGGAAAATATGTTGAAGTAATTGCTGCAGCTGAAGAAACAGGCCAATCAGTGGTTTCAAATGACAATTGGTCACAGGTCTTAGGTACCAAGAGCAGATCAATTGACTGAACGTGAACTGATTTAAACTGAATTTAAACTGAGTTTAAAGAAATTGGCGTATCATAGCTGACTGAAGGTCCAATAGACCACTAGTCACTTTGGTCACTTTGGCTGTGGTGAATTCATGGGCTGGAATTTGCAGGATAAAATAACAACCTGTTAGCAATGCACACAGTTACTAATATACCAATCAACCACAAATTCAGGAGATTAAGGGATAGCACAATTTGCTATTCTCCAGAAATTTGCAGATTAATTTACAGTGTTCCACCATTTGTTTTTCACAACAGCTCACTATAGCATCCCCGTTATTTTTAAAAACTTGCTGTATTTACACATTGGTTTTCCATTAAGCTTGCTGTGCAAAGTGAGGGCTAGTGATTAACAGTATAAATGCCTTTCTAATAATGTAATGATTTGAGTATTGCTGAGAAAAGGAACATCACCTGTTGAAGCTTTTTATCTTGTACTCATCAGGACAAACTCAAGAATACCCAATTTCAAAATGAACATCCTATACTGCATGAGAAAAGATTGGTTTGAAAGTGGACAAAGAATGGTTGAAGTGTTGCCATGGAAAATGCAGCAGGGAACAGTTATCCCATAAACTTCTGTTTAAATTCAAAAAAGACAAGTAGATTCTGATTGGTCAAGGTATTGCCATGGGGAATGCACCATGGGACAACAAGTTGCCTCCTATGCTTTTATTTAATTGAAAAAGGTACAATGCCTGGATATATTCTTTCTGTTTGCAAAGAACAGGTCCCTGCATATGAACATATATAGCTTCTAGCAAGCATAAGTGAGCTACATTGCAAGCCCAGTTGATAATCTTAAATTGGTTATTCTTATAATTCTTAACACACTAAGGATTGTTTGGCAAGTGCTGTCCAATCAGAGAATCACTTTCAATGTTGGATACTATATTTTGGGTTTAGCAAGCCCGTCTGGTTGAGAATGGTCAGTACTTTGCTTGTTGTGAACTTCTAAAAGAACGTGTTGTTTGATATGATCTGCCAGTTGCTTAGGCATACAGCCTATACACCTGGCATCACACTGGCACTGAAATTCATATACCACATAGCTCATTTGTATTGTGGGCAGACATCTTTTTGACTTGACAGTGGCATCCAAGGCCAATCTTGTAGCACATGGAGCTGTAGGAATCCTATCGTGTATAATGACCCATGAAGGTAAACTTTGGTAGACAATAGAAGAAAATCCAATTTTCTGCTCAAACTCATTTGTATAGGCAGATTTCTCAAATAGCACATCGAGGAAAGGGAGCTCATTAGACTGCTCCATTTTAAAGGTGAATTTGAGTGCAGGATGGAGCACATTAAAGTGTTTGAGGAAATTCTTACATGCAGCTGCAGAGTCAAATATAGCAAGCCTGTCATCTACATATCAGAAATATGTAAAGGGTAGAAGGTCATTCCATCAAAAATGCATTTCTAGTGGAAATCAACAAAAAAGTTTGTGAGTGCTGTGCTCGAGGGGATCCCATGGCAACACCATGCATTTGGACATACATGGGCCAGGACTTTTCAGTCGGCCTGTGGGAGCGGGCCCGATATGCCGGCATGTAAAATGGCGTGTGATGACGTTGGGCTTGTGTCCCAACATCATCGCACTGTCTCGCGCTGTTTCGTTTGGTGGGCCAACGCCAGAATTGGTACCGCGCCTGCCGATATTTAAAAGGCCTATTAAGGCCATTAAGGAACTAATTAAGGTCAATTTTATGCTGCCCGTCCAACCTTACAATTGGCGGGCAGGTGAAAAGCTTTATGCTGCCCGTCCAACCTTACAATTGGCGGGCAGGCGAAAAGGCCAAGCGGCCTTGATGTTTTTTAGGAAACCTCATCCACGAGCAGGATGAGGCTTCCTAAAGCTTTTATGAATTAAATTCTTAAAAATTCTGAAATATAAAACCATGTCCCATCTCATGTGGCCCAGTCACATGAGGGGACATGCTTAATTAAATTTTCAAACCATTTATTTATTTACTTAAAAAGCATTTCAATCTCCCTGAGGCAGCTCTGTTCCCCAGGGAGATTGAAGTGCTTTCTCGTGCACATGTGCGAAAGACCGCTGGCCTTGACTCTGCCTGCTCCCCCTGCCCGCACAGCTAGCGCTGAGCATTACAGCTCCCACCTTATGCTGGGCAGGCCTTAATTAGCCCACCCGCATAAAGTGGTGGAACGGAGCCAATCACCTGTCCACGACCACTCCTGTCCGCTTCCGCTAAGCCCGCCCGACATGGGAAAAGTTCAGGCCATGGTGTTGTTACAATTGAACTTAACTGTGCAAGTTGCTAAAATCATAAGTTCAATAAACGCTGACTCAGACAATGGTGGCATGTCTAGATCGCCATGATATAATGGTATCACACAAATACTCATAGCTTCCTTGAGCAGCATACTAGTGAATAGGTTCGCAATGTCAAACGAGCACATGCACATGACATTGCTATCAATATGCAGGCCACATAGAGTCTTTGCGAAGGTGCAGGAATCCTTCACTATGTATGTTGAATGGGCCTAAGGCCACTATTTTTGGCTCTAAAAAGTGTGCAGCCTACCTCAGATTGCCCTGGAAGTGTAAGGTGCTTCAAATGTTTGAGCAACAGGTGAAGTTAGAATTTCATGCCGCTACTATGCAGTAACGAGTAGTATTCTCCACTAACAGGGTGCTGCCGTCAGTCCAAGAAGACATTCTGCCTACCACACAAATCAGTAAGGTGGTATATTATATTGTCATCGTGATGCCAGGTATATAGGCCATACCTCACAACGACTGGATCGTGTCAAACAGCCTGTCTATTCAGCTGACTGCAACAGGCAGCGCACTTGCAAAACTCAGAACATAATGCTCAACATTAAATGTGATTCTGTGATTGGACAACACTTACTGAACAATCCCAAGTGTGCTAAGAAATACAGTAACAATCAATTTAAGATTATCAGTTGAGTTCACGACGTGACTCACTTACGCCTGCCGGAAGCCACTTTTATTCAAGTGCAGGGCCCAGTCCTCTACAAACAGAAAGAATATGTCCAAGCATTGTACCTTTTTTCAAGTAAACAGTTGCATGGGGAACAATTGTTCCCTGGTGCATCCTCCACAGCAATGCCTCAACCAACCGGGGTTGACTTGCCTTTTTTGAATTTAAATAAATGCTTTGGGGTAAACTGTTCTCTACTGCATTCTCCTCGGCAATGCTTCAGCCAATAAGGGTTCACTTGCCAACCAATCAACACTCTTTGCTCATGCAGTATAAATGGTTGTTTTCTTTGAAATTTGGTATTCTTGACTCTATCCTGAAGAGTGCACGATGAAAAACTTTGACTACATGTTTCTTTCTTCAGCAATGCTCAATTCTGTACTACCAAGTGCCTAGATGTAATAATTGTAAATGTAATGTCAATCAGCCTCTTTGACCTAGATTTGAACAATTTAAACAGTGGTGTCTCTTTCCTTCCGGTAGTGAATTGTTCTTAGGGACTTTTAAAATGTCACATTTAATTTTTTTATTTTTCTTCTCATTTTTTTCCTTCTGTACTTATCCCTCTCTTAATCCTATATTTTTTTTTTGCTTTTTCATTTCTCTTTCTGAACCTCCTTGGCCTTCAATTCACCCAATTTGCTTTTCCATCATTCCTCTATTTATTTATCACTCCTTAAAACTCATTGGTTAAGGAGATTGATTGTTGGTCCTGCTGCTCACTGAAGTCCCAGTTGCGCCATTGCCCTCACTGCACTCAGCTCATACTCCCAGCATTAACATATTCTGAGCTGAAGGGTTACAAAAGATATCTAACAAATGGGTTTTGGCACGCAGTATTTCACTCCTATAAGATCCAGCACCCTCTCTCTAAATCAACACCATTCAAACAGGGTTGACTAAACGATGACTGCAGAAGACTGATCTTCCCTTTCTTAATCCTGATATATATAAAGAAGCAGAGGTGATACGTATGACGAGGCATGACACCTAAACTAAGTCTGCACCCAGAACCAGGAGGTTCTGAAGAAGACAACTTGCCAGGGGATATCTCGAAACAACATTCAAGAAGGCAAGGGCGACAATGTATTGGCCAGCTCCCCGGACTGAGAGTCTAATCATCTTGAGGTCTTGAGTTTCACTTGGTAACTTAAGGTTCTATCACTGTCATCCATTCCTTGTATAACCAGTGCCAGCTTTGTTCATAAAATTATATTTGGATTGGCAAAGTAACATACATTTAGCTCTCTCGTAACCAGTGTTCTTTCTGGGTCGGGCTTATGACACGGAACAGATAGAAGTAGTCTTTTTACCCTGAAAAAGTTTATGTTTATGCCCTGCTGGTTTTCGATTAAATTCTTCACCCATTTCACCGCTGATGATGGCACTTATTGGATGTTCAAGGCTGAATTGGGTACCTGCAATCATGAGGCATTATTTCTCTGATTTGAGTGAGTACATGATTGTTGCAGATACTTAAATATATTCAAGGTCAAGAGCAATGAAGGACCCGATAGTAGCCTGTAAAATGCCTACAACCATTGCAATTTAGAATAATAGATAATAGTACTGCATTTATTATTGACTTCTTTTTGCAAAATACTAAATGTTGCCTTGGTTAAGTGACTCAGTAAATAAGTAGATGTATTGTGACCTTGAACCGTTCTCTAACTCAGAATGTAAAATAACTATTGTTCTGGCCTGACAGCTTCTCTCAAGAAGTCAAGTAATACTGGACCTAATATGGTGTCAATCCTGCAGGATTGTCTTGAAGCCTCTAGGAATTAAAGTTAAATCTCATGTCACTGCAGCTGAGCAAAAGTGAGAGAGAAATATCAAAGGAGCTTTAAAAAAAAAAGGAAGGGCTTCTTTTTCATTTTCTTTGAACACCTTTACTTATTAGTTATCAAAATATTGAAGGTGTGAAAAATGACTGGGTGACAAAGTTAGAAATGGAATTAAACTTCCAGGAATATGTCCAGTCAGAAATGGCAACCTCTGTATACAAGCTGTGCATGAACAATAATGGTCCTAAAAGCACAAAGAAAACTGCCAGTGTATGGTCAAAAAAGGCAGATGGGAGGAAAAGAGAGACAAAAGGAATTGTATTTTGGGGGGAAAAAAAGGGAAACAAAATTATCTTTATTTGCAATTTGTGTTTATTTCTACAACTTCAACTTGAAGGACTAACTTTTCATATAGAATAAGCTTGCAGTGTTGATTATGTGCTTCAGCCCCGTAATCTGGCTTTCTTGAATGGCATTTTATCTTTAAAAGGGTTCGCAAGCTGAATGATGAATCCACCTGAGCTGAGTGATAACCTAATTCATCAGCAGCTGAATTCCTGATGTAAGCTGGAGGCGTCCCTTTCAGAGCTTTTTTTCAAAGAAAGAAAAGGTATACCAGTCACTCTGTTACATGGCCTCGTTGTTAGAGCTTGCAGGTAGCTATGGATAAAGGCTTATCATTTGTTATGGTGTAAAGAGGGTCTTGTTACCATCTGCTTTATTAAGACACTTTATACAATTGAAACAAAGTTCTGGAAACATTACAGTTTTGCGTACAATACAGAATGTATTGATGTTGCAGTTTAACTCCTGAAACTTCACATCCCCCTGAACTCCCATTGCAACTAATTATTTCTACATGTTCTATGTGAGGCCTTTGGCTTTCAGTTGTCACAGGAAAACAAACAAAATGGTGAAATGTAATCCCAAAACACAAATGAAAGTCACGAACTCCAGTGTAACAGAAAGGAAGTTAACCCATCCATTTCCCTCAAAGAAACAGCCTGGGTCAAATGGTTTCATTTAGGACAATTTTGAATATTAATTGTGTGTTTGTTTGTTTTTTCAGTTGCTTAACTATTTTGTAGGCCTGTCAGCTTTTTCTAAGGTGTTTGTCAGCTTTTTCATAATTTTTAGGATGTCAGGTAGGCAGTGCTCAACAAGACCTACCAGAAATGACTGGAACAGGCCAAAATAGGCCTCTTGGTGCCATTCTCTCAAACAGCATGGCTTCACACTTAACCATGTTAAAATGCATCTGGCATGAGTCTGCCCAGTTCACCTGACCATCTATGTCTTCCTGAAGTTTGCTGTTAGCATGCTCAATATTTATGACATTGTCAAATGTTACATCATTCGCAACTTCAAAATCGTGCTTCCTGCAGCCAAGTCCAGGTCATTTATGTTTAACAAGAAAAGCAAATGGAAACCCATTGCATCCTTCTCTCTCATAAACTCTATCCTCTGCCTGCTGTCCCTTAGCAACATTTGTATTCAAGTTACCAGCAGTCCTTCAATACCATGTCACTACTTTCCAAAAGAGTATGTTTTGTATCTTATTAAATGCATTTTGAAAATCCATATATACACATCTAATTCACTGCCTTCATCAACCCTCTCTGTTGCTTCATTAAAGAATTAAATCAGGTTAGTCAGTCAGAATTTGCCTTCAACTAATCTCTGCAGTTTATCCCTTATCAGATCATATCAATATAAGTCTGCCTTTCTCTTATGATTACTGTAAATCCAGTAAGTGTCTGAATTTTTGGCCACAGTATATCTGTCAACAACACAAAAACAATAGCATTCTGTATCAGACCTAGGTATCTGGGTCGAATACAGGCAGAAAACCTTTCCACATCACTTCTCCCATCTGTCCGTCTCTCTTCCATTCAGAGCTATCTAAAGTGAATTAACTGGCATGCTGATGAGATGGGTTTTTTTTACACCTCATTTTCTGGAATGGCTGCTCTCAAAGTTGTGGGACATTGGCCCTTCCTGCAGTTTTTCTTACTGTTCTGTACTGTTGCACTATCTAAAATTCAGAATAACTGAGACCTGTGAAGTGTAAAAGAAGGAAGTGAAAGGTTCAAATGATGTCTTGAACTGCGAGTCAATGCTTGAGCAATTTATCAATGTCATCAGAATGCTGAGATGTGTAACTAACTTGACATATGCATGCTTCCTCTCTCTAATATTTATCTATACATATTTATCAAACAGTTTTCTGAATGTCATCCAGCAATAAACTATTATTTTTTTTTAAAAAAAAGCTATTATTCCAAAAATAAGAGAATGAAATATGTTCAGGCTGAAGCAAAAATCCTGAATGTAACATTTTCATTTGGCCTCCTGTCTTTAATAAGAACATTTTCACCTGGTCAAGACAAAACATATTTCTATAATATGGTATAAGGCTGGCCAATCTTCTAAATATAAGAATTGAGGAAGAGTAGAAACAAAAGTGAAACCTTTGCCTGGATAAACCTAATGTTACAATCCCCTTAGAGAAGAATAGCTTTTAAAAAAAATTGAAATCCCAGTGACCTACCCAAAGGATTGCATGGCAAAATTTCACATTTTTAGTCTCTTATTGTAACAAACACACTAACATCAACTTGAATGAAACATTACTTAGTTGGTAACTGAAGCACTAAGCTACTGAAAAGACCTCCCCACTTAACTTTCTAATAGGACTAAAAACTCCACATCACATTTATACCTTACATCACAATCTTCACAGAATTGTAGTCTTTAGAGGAACCAGTCTAAAGCCAGTGCCAGTTTTCAATGGCTTGCTTCTCCCCATTTAGCTGAGTCATAACATTCAGTATCCATTGCAAGTCATTACTGGGCAACCCCAAACTGACAGCAGCAAGGTCCACTTTGGTGATTCCTTCTCTCAGCCATGCTAGGGCAAATCATTCAATGTCCTTAAATGTTCATATGTCCCATCTCCAGAGAATGAGCTCCGACCTGATGGTTAAGAAAGAGCAGCCATTTTTCCCTGCTATTCACAGCAGATGCTGTTTCCCTGTCTCTTTCTCTCTCCAGAACTCTTTCTATGTGCTCTCTGACTCAATAGGTCAGCACAGAGCAGAGCCAGCTGCTCCTTTCTTTGTGTTCAGCAATGAAAACTGGTACTTGATTTCAATAGGACTTCACCTAGACCCCTAGTCCCCATGGCAAACAGGCCACATAAGCTTAACTTTGGGCAGAACTAATAGGAGATGTCATGCCCCTCTCCATGACTCTATTTTACCTTTAGTAAAAGAGACAGTTCAAAACATAGCCACCTTATAAAAACTCATACTTGTAATGCTAGCTCTGAAATGGATTACTCTTGGGTGTAGTGCACTGGCTTTTTGACAATCATTTCATAGTGCCATATAAGATGTCTTGATTAGTATATTTTTGAGCGTGAAAAGCCACCATTAAACAGGCTATAGAATAGTTGCGGAATTAACTTCCATCCAAGTAAATATTTCCAACAACAGACGTTGAAAAGACACGTAAATAAAAACAAAAAGTGCTGGAAAAACTCAGCTAGCCTGGCAACATCTGTGGAGAGAGAAGCAGGGTTAATGTTTCTTCTCCCAGTTTGTCGCATTTTCTACATTACAAAAGTGACTACACTGCAAAAGTATTCCATTGTGTGCCCATCCCTTTTGTATGTCCCATGGTCATGGAAAGTGCTATGTAAATGCAAGTCATTTTTCTCCACAATTTTGTTCAGTAGCTCTTTCATTTACAACATTCTTATTGGGGTTCATGTACATATTCTACGTGACAAGCAACGTAACCATCATGTTCAGGTTAAGACAAGGTTCTGCAAAATCAGTCTTAACATTAAAAAATATTTATTTCCTGTTATTTTAGCAGCAGTATTATCTAATATTAACAGTGTTAGGATCATGAAGAAATGTATTATTCATAAACATAAGTATAATGATACATATGCACCAAATAATATTCACAGACATTAAAATAGCTTCCACATTTAGTACTGCACACTTCACTTGATATTATGTAAATTACATTGGCTTAATAGATACTCTGTGCAAACATTGGACTGAATTATTGCTGTGTTCATGTGCATGTAAATTAGTTGTAATTGTGTTCATTACACACAGGCTCAAGGAATTCTGAACAGGATTTCATCCCAGGGAAAATGGAATTAAGAACACAGGCAGCCGAATCTGGATATTTCACCTTTTTTTTCATTTCATTTCGTGGAATAGGGATCATTTTCAGTTGAATTAGTTGTGCTGCCAGAGCCAGAACAGATAAATGTTTGACCGATAAGTCAATTTTTACATGACAAGATTACCAAACATTTTCACTTTTTTTTGTTTTAGATGAGGGATTCCTTCCTGCTATCAACGCTACTCTTAACGGCACTATTTGGTTTCATTCTTGCTATGCCTTAATTGCCTTCGATAACACTGCCTTGCATTTAGTGAGGGCTTTTGTACAGTAAAATGCCTCATGCTGCTTCACAAGCGGATTGACAGGTGACATTTGACAAAGAGACATTGAAGGAGACATTAAAAGAGGCAACCGAAAGAGGCTTGGTCAAAGAGGTGCGTTTTAAGAAGATCCTTGGAGGAGGAGAGAGAAATGGAGAATCGAAAAGGCTGGGGAGGGAATTCCAGAGGTTAGACAGCTGAAGGTACAGCTGATAATGCTGGGCAAAGGAAGAGGAAGATGAAGAAGAGGCTGTTGTTCCAACTGAGTCGAGTAGATGCAGGCAGAATAAACACTCCTTCATTTATTAATATTAATATTAATTATAAGCTCAATGTTACTTCATTACTGTACTTGCCTTTAAAAGGAAATACAGAATTAGTTCAATGCAGGTGATAAATCTAAAAACCGCATGGTTTAATGCCATGGAGAAGTACAAAATTCCTGTTGATGATTTTATTGAATAAGATCAAATGCAAAATGGTATTTTTTGAAAATTGTTGTCAAGAGATAGTTCACCCTTAAATTCACTTTGGATGATATAAAATTTCCCGTTTTATGTGCAGAATGAAATCATTTTATAAAGATTCATGCGCAGATGGAGAAAACACTTCGGACCAGTATTCTTATTTCCCAGTTTAAATTGTTTTTAATCTTCAGGGTGCCTACAATGGCACAATGCTATGAACATTCCCACATTAAAGAAGTTGATAACATCTCCATGCCACTTATTTTTTCATTAATTTAACTTTCATGAAAAGTCTCACATGTAGCACATGATCAACTACCTTCCGAAAATCTAACTTAATTATATTTCCTAGTCAGGTACTGAATTAAGTACATCTGATGCTATTTATAAAATGCAGTGTTATTTGTTCACTTAGAGCAGCTTCCCAGTTAGGCATCAAAGCATTGTTAATACAGAAATAAGGGAAACATTTAACTCCATGTGTGGAAACTGGAAGTCAGGAACTACATTCGAGTGGCTTTCTTTGCTGCCACATTTGTTATATGGATGATAAATGATTTGTTCCACCTGACCCAGGTTTATGTGTTAAATATGTATACATATACGTTTAATTTATGAACATGATAACTGCATATTTTTAAAGTGCATACTGGCCCAGGTATTGCTGCCTAAATATCGATGAGGCTAATGTTCACTATTATTTATGTGTAAAAAGTACAGCAACTTCAGGCAAGGGAAAGGTATATCAATTTCCAAAAGTTGCTATCCAAGTTGTATCTCCCTGGGGTTAACTTCAAGAAAATGTCCGCTAACTGCATACCTAAACATTGAAATAAATACATGAGGTTGTTATATTTGTGCAGCAGACACAAACTGAACTTGCAACAGAAAGTTAAGTCTTGCCCATTTCAGTCTAAGTAACCTTTTAATGACATGCTAATTTAAAAATCTTATTTATTCATTCATGGGATGTGGGCATCACTGACTAGACCAGCATTTATTGCCCATCCCTAATTGCCCTTGAGAAGATGGTGGTGAGCTGCCTTCTTGAACCGCTGCAGTCCATGTGGTGTAGGTACACCCACAGTGCTATTAGGGAGGGAGTTCCAGGATTTTGACCTAGCGACAGTGAAGGAACGACGATATATTTCCAAGTCAGGATCTTGAATGGCTCGGAGGGGAACTTCCAGGTGGTGGTGTTCCCATGTCTCTGCTGCCCTTGTCCTTATCGATGGTAGCAGTCAGGGCTTGGAGGTGCTGTCGAAGGAGCCTTGGTGAGTTCCTGCAGTGCATCTTGTGGATGGTACACACTGCTGCTACCGTGCGTTGGTGATGGAGGGAGTGAATGCTTGTGGAACGGGTGTCAGTCAGGTGGGCTGCTGGATGGGGTCGAGTTTCCTGAGTGTTGTTGGAGTTGCACACATCCAGGCAACTGGAGAATATTCTATCACAATGTGCCTTGTAGATGGTGGACAGGCTCTGGGGGGTCAGGAGGTGAGTTACTTGCCACAAAATTTTTAGCCTCTGACTTGTTCTTCTGGGCCACGGTATTTATATGGCTAGTCCAGTTCAGCTTCTGGTCAATGGTAATGCCCACGATGTTGATAGTGGAGGATTTTGCAATGGTGATGCCATTGAATGTCAAGGCCGATGGTTAGAGTCTCTCTTGTTGGAGATGGTCATCACCTGACAGTTGTATGGCGCGAATGTTACTTGTTGCTTGTCAGCCCAAACCTGGACTTCTTCCAGGTCTTGACGCATTTGGATATGGACTGCATCAGTATCTGAGGAGTTGCGAATAGTGCTGAACATTGTGAACATCCCCACTTCTGACCTTATGATGGGAAGTACATTATTGATGAAGCAGCTGAAGATGTTTGGACCAAGAACACTATCCGGAGGAACTCCTGCAGTGATGTCCTGGAGCTGAGATGATTGAACTCCAATAATCACATCTACTTTCCTTTGTGCTAGTTATGACTAGGTATTTCTCCCTGATTCCCATTGACTCCAGTTTTGCTAGGGCCCCTTGAAGCCACACTCAGTCTACTGCAGCCTTGATGTCAAGGGCAGTCGCTCTCTCTTCACCTCTGGAGTTCAGCTCGTTTGTCCATGTTTGAGCCAAGGCTGTAATGAGGTCAGGAGCTGAGTGGCCCTGGCAGAACCCAAACTGATTGTTAATGAGTGGGCTATTTCTAAGCAAGCACCGCTTGATAGTACTATTGATGACCCCTTATGTCACTTTTCTGATGATCGAGAGGAGACTGATGGAGCGGAAATTGACCAGATTGGATTTGACCTGCTTTTTATAGATGGGCAATTTTGCACATAGCGAGGTAGATGTCAGTATTGTAGCTGTACTGGAACAACTTGGCTAGGGATGCAACAAGTTTTGGAACACAAATCCTCAAAACAATTGCCAGAATATTATCAAGGCTCATAGCCTATGCAGTATCCAGTGCCTTCAGTCATTTCTTGATGTCATATGGAGTGGATTGAATTGGCTGAAGACTGGCCTCTGTGATGCTGGGGAACTCCAGAGGAGGCTGAGATGGATCATCCACTCGACGCTTCTGGCTGAAGATTCTTGCAAATGCTTCAACCTTATCGTTTGCATTGATGTGCTGGGCTCCCCTGTTATTGAGGATGGGGATATTTGTGGAGCCTCCTCCTCCAATGGGTTGTTCAATTTTCCACCACCATTCACGACTGGATATGGCAGAGCTGCAGAGCTTGGATCTGTTCCGTCGGTTGTGGGATCATTTACCCCTGTCTATCACTTGCAGCTTGTGCTGTTTGGCATGCAAGTAGTTCTGTGTTGTAGCTTTACCAGGTTGACACCTGATTTTCAGGTATGCCTGGTGCTGCTCCTGGCATGCCCTCCTGCACTCTTCATTGAACCAGGATAGATCCCCTGGCTTGGTGGTAATGATAAAGTGGGGGGGTGTCAGGCCATGGGGTTATTGATTATGTTTGAGTACAATTCTGCTGCAGCTGATGATCCACAGTGCCTCATGGATGCCCAGTCTTGAATTGCTAGATCTGTTTGAAATCTATCCCATTTAGCACGGTGGTAGTGCCACACAACACAATGGAGGGTATCCTCAATGTGAAGGCGGGATTTCATCTCCACAACGACTGTGCGGTTGTCACTCCTCCCGATACTGTCATGGGCAGATGCAGCAGAAGGTTGGTGAGGATGAGGTCAAGTATGTTTTTCTCTCTTATTCGTTCCCTCACCAAATTTTGCAGACCCAGTCTCACAGCTATGTCCTTTAGGACTTGGCCAGCTCGGCCAGTAGTGGTGCTACTCAGCTACTCTTGGTGATGAACATTGAAGCCCCCACCCAGAGTACAATCTGTGCCCTTGCCACCCTCAGTGCTTCCTCCATGTGGTGTTCAACATGCTCATCAGCTGGGTGGGTGGGGGGTGGGGGGTACATGATAATAAGCAGGAAGTTTCCTTGCTCATGCTTGACCTGATACCATGAGGCTTCATCAGGTCCAGAGTCGATGTTGAGTATTCCCAGGGCAGCTCCCTCCTGACTGTGTACCACTGTGCCACGACATTTGCTGGGTCTGTCCTGCCTGTGGGATGGTGATGGTGGTGTCTGGGATATTATCTGTAAGGCATGATTCAATGAGGATGATTATGTCAGCCATTGCTTGACTAGTGGGACAGCTTTTCAGGGTTAATGTGGCTGATTGTGCCACTGTCGTTTCCGGTGTCGGTGCCGAGTGGTCTGTCCAGTTTCATTCCTTATAGGCTTCATAGCAGTTTGATATAGCTGAGTGTCTTGCTAGGTCATTTCAGAGGGCAGTAAAGAATCAACCATATTGCTGTGGATCTGGAGTCACATGTAGGTCAGACCAGGTAGGGACGGCAGATTTCATTTTCTAAAGAGGTATTAGTGAACCAGATGATTTTTGGTCACCATTAGACTTTAATTCCAGATTTTTAATTGAGTTCAAATTCCACCATCTGTTGGTGGGATTTGAACCCAGGTTCCCAATGCATTGCCCTGGGCCTCTTGGTTACAAAACCACTACGCCATTGCTTCCCCGGCAGAGAGGTTGAACAACAATTAATTATTGTCATTCAACCTCTCTGGTACTGAAAATTAATAATTACAAAGGTAGACTCACATTCCTTCAGGGTCTGATTGCAGTTTCAAGGTTTTAAAGGTTTTTAATATCCAGGACAAACTAGCCCACTTTATTGGCATCCCATCCACCAACTTAACCATTCAACACCTTCACTACGATGTAAAGTGGCAGCATGTGTGTCATTTAACAGGTGTACTGCAACAATTTGCTAAATCTCCTTTGGTAGCATTTTCCATACCCATGACAAACTAGGAGGACAAGGGCAGCAGGTGCATGAGGACACAACCCATGTGCAAGGTCCACGCCACATCCTCCTGACTTGGAACTATATCGCCCTTTGTTTCATTATCACTGAATTAAAATTCCTGAATCCTCTCCCTAACAGCACTGTGTCGACAGTGGTCAAAGACGGGGGCTCACTTCCACCTTCTCAAGGACAATTATGAATGATTAATAAATGATGCTCACATCATGTGAATAACCAAGAAATAAAATGATTATTGCAGATCATGTAAATGATATTGCTGCATCCTGGGCAATTAGGTACACTACACACATTCAGACCACATAATCCAGATGCAACTCACAGAATCACAGACCTGTACAAAAAAATGTCAAGTTTAAGCCCTGGCCTTTGGAAAAAGTTAATGCTTTTAAATGAAAACTTTAATGAGAGATACAAATGACCATTCAAGATAAAATTAATTATGTCATTATAAAATATTAATATGTTTTTATTTGTCTCAACCTTTCTTTGCATTTTGAAAGTTCAGTCCCTGAGAAGTTAAGTGGCGCTTTTGGTAGAAGCAGATGTGGATCTTGTTGTAATTTCGAGCTGTTCACTGGTGTCAATACTTTGATAAACGTTGTTGATGATGCTTTACTGGGGAGCAGACAAAGGAACGCAATTCTATTTATGCTAATCACCAAACAGGAGTAAATTCAATAGTCTAATGTCTTCCACATGACTGCAATATCCATAAGCCTGATCCCAGTGGAAATGTGTTAAAATATCCAGAGGCCAAATGACTTATGAATAAAACAACAAAAAAATTTAACAAACAAAACTGCGGCGAGCTGCAAATACTTTGCATGTTGTTCTTGTCATTTTCGATCTGTAAATACATTTGTAAGTTGACACAAGAATTCCTAGTCAACCTTATGTAAAATTAGGCAAATACTGGCTCCAGGACAAGGAAATGAATATAGTGAAGAGTCAGGGCGTTTAGAAAGCTGGCACAGATAATCCATTTTGTAGCTAACTGGAAGACAGTTGGTCTTTGGCATGTAGAACCTTGTCAAGGCCCCTTGATGTATCAGTAAAACTTTAACAGAACCACAGGATAATTACAGCACAGAAGGAGGCCATTCATCCCACTGTGCCTGTGCTGGCTCTCCAAAGGATCAATACACCTGGTACCATTCCCCACCTTTCCCCCATAACCCTAGCTCCAAATTCTTCCTTTTCCGATAATAAACCACTCCCTTCTGAATGCCTTGACTGAACCTGCCTCCCCCACATTCTCAGATAGGTTGTTCCAGACCTTAACCACTAGCCGCATGAAAAGCATTCTCCTCATGTCTCCATTGCTTCTTTTGCCAATTACTTTCAATCTGTGCCCTCTCATCCTTGATCCTTCCATCAGTGGGAACAGTTTTTTTTCTCTATCTACTGTGTCCAGAAAATATATTGCCATCAAGTTTCATATATTGTATGATTTATTAAATTATTAATTCAATGCATAACAAGGATGCAGCACTGAGGTGTTAAACACTGACCAGCTACTGCCTGCTGAATGAACATTCAATCAATGTGAATGGGCGGTTTTATCAGTCAAGTATGTTCAGCGTTATCAGTTTGTTTTAGTAATGTGCAGTTCATGACATTTTGATGAATAATTATACCACTTTTATTAGTTCAAGTCAACACATTATTTTCATGATAAAACACAACACTATTTTCTTGTATGTAAATAGCCAGATTAACGTGTTGATGTAAGGCAGTGTAAAAGTGAATGGATTCATCTCAAGGAATTCCTAATCTGAGCTGCCTGTGAAATTCAGTGGCCACTCAGCTGTATACATCTTTCAGGCATGTTCAGGACACGTGAAATGCTACAGGAAATTATTGAAGATTTGAGGAGCATTCTGAGGTCAAGTTTAATCATTTCTACTGAACTGTGGTGGAGTAAGATTTAATCAGCACTTTGAAAAGGGAATTCAATAAGTACCTGAAGGGGATAAAAATATTTCAGGGCTACATAGAAGTGGCGGGGGAGTGGGACTAGGTAAATTGCTCTTGCAGAGAGCCACAGGGGCTCATCACACTGAATGGCCTCCTTCTCTACTGTAACCATTCAAATTATTCTATGATTCTTAGTGTGGAGAATCCAGTGGGTCCAATACAACAGCGGCACGTTGGTGAATGAGGTGCTGAGTCATTAACTATCTATCATTCCCACTCACTTATTCACCACTGCCCGATCCTTTAAGGAGTGATTTGTGGAAGTACGATATAGGGAAAACTCAAGAAAAACAGAAGGCAGACAGCTGATCTTTCAGCTGCTTATTAGTGACTGAAACAGGGCAGAATTGGCAAATTGAGAGATTTAATCATCTCAACATCATCACAATCATGGAATAATTCATGGTACAGAATAATTCACGACTCATGTAAAGGATGACTTACAATCATTGGTGCTGCAGGATCTGGCTGGTGACAGCAATGCTATCCATTCATTATGCAGTGAGTATCAGAATAAATACATATTTATAATGAATTATGAGCATATCGCTTTGATGTAGCCTGCATATGTCGTACTGCACCTGGATAAACTATAAAAAAAAATGAGTCAGGCAAACGTGGGACCACCTCAGTCAGCAAGTTCAGGTGTCCAGCTGTCAGCCTCTCTCAATATGACAGAAATCCCAAGATGCTCAGATGTTCCAGTATAAAATTAACATTAAGCAGTATATTTTAGAAAATAAGCTTTTTTTTGAAGTAGTAGTGATTAAATAAGATGCAAAGTCTTTAAGATACATGATGGTGCAATTAAATGCTATGCACACATGACTTATAATTTCCTAAGTTTCTAGAACTAAAACCCCTGTGTCCTACTGGTTACCGGGAATTAATTTCATTCTTGTTACATAAGGTTGGATTTTACGCTACCCACCCCCACCCCTACCCCCCGCCAGTGTATTTGAAGGTGATGTGGGGGGAATGGAGGGGTGGAGGGCCTTCCCATCCACCACACCCCTCCCCCCTGACCTGTCTCCCATTTTACAGTGAGGAGGGGGGGAGGCATCACACAGCCTGTCTGCCTTTGGGAATAATGAGGTCCTTAAATGGTCAGAAAATGGACACTTAAGTGCCTCAATCTGCCCCCACTACTTTATCTGGGGAGGCCCAGGCCAAGTGGGTAGCTTGACAGCTTTAACTGCAAGAGCTACCTAGGGGCAAGAAAGTGCATCCCTCCTTTGGGTGGGGGGGGGGTGTTCCTGTGCCCATCAGATGCTCTTTGCCACAAGGTTATACCATAATCCCCCACCTTTAACCCTGCCTTCTCAAGCCTGGCTCCCACCCCCCTCACCCTCTTTGCTGAGGTCAATCAGCCGGTCCCTGTCAATCTGGGCTCCATGCCCTCGTCTTTGCCGACACTACCGGTAGTAGCAGCAGTGGCCACCGCTCCTGCTTGGGAGGTTCCCACCTCTAAGGTGTGACATCCTCCCCCAGATGGGGACGCAAGTCTCAATCTTAAGCATTTATCACTGATTCCAGCAATGAATAGCTGTGGGGCAGCTGGCTTTTGAGGTGGGCGGGCTCCTTGTCAAATTTCCAGCCAGGGACGGGGAGCAGAGAATAAGGTGCCTCATAAAATCCAGCCCATAATGTTTATGGTAGTGGGGCCTGGCAATGTGAAGGCTGGACTAATGATCCAGAAATGTAAATTCAAATCCCACTGCAGCAGCTGGGGAAATTAAATTTAATTAACTAAATAAATCTGGAATTAAAAACCAGGATCAGTAATGTGACAATTTAACTATTGGATTGTTGTAAAACCTTAAATGCTTTGTTAATATTGTTACAGGCAGGAATGTTGGGGGTGGAGGGGTCAGTTCAAACATCACTGTTTTCCTCTTACCATTTGTCTTCAGACAGAAGGTGTCTTGAATTAGTTTTTTTTTTGGAATAAACCTTTACCTATTTTCCTATCGAATTTTACTAATAATCCCACAGTAAACTCAAGTAAGGGTTAACTCAAAAGGTTAGTTTACTTTTGCGAATTCAGAACCCATGAAAAGGAATATTCACAACTTCCCACTCCGCATTCACTCAGAAGAGAGAGGGATACAGGAAAGGGGGTTCACAGTGCGAGGACTGCAGAAAACCTCAATACTCAATCCAAAACCTCAAGAGGACAACTAAAAAAGAAATAAGGAGGGAGAAGATTGAATAAGAGGGTAAACTAACCAGTAATATCAAAGAAGATTGCAAGAGTTTTTTTAAATATATAAAGGGTAAGAGAGAGGCAAAGTGGACATTGGAGAAGTAGTAGTGGGGAACAAAGAAATGGCGGAGGAACTGAATAGGTACTTTGCGTCAGTCTTCACAGTGAAAGACACGAGTGACATCCCCAAAGTTCAAGAGAGTCGGGGGGCAGAGGTGAGTATGGTGGCCATTACCAAGGAGAAGGTGCTAGGAAAACTGAAAGGTCTGAAGGTAGATAAATCACTCTGGATTACACCCCAGAGTTCTGAAGGAGATAGCTGAAGAGATAGTGGAGGCGTTAGTGGCAATCTTTCAGGATCACTGGAGTCAGGGATGGTCCCAGAAGACTGGAAAATCGCTAATGTAACCCCTCTGTATAAGAAGGGAGTGAGGCAAAAGACAGGAAATTACAGGCCGATTAGCCTGACCTCAGTCATTGGTAAGATTTTAGAGTCCATTATTAAGGATGAGATTTCAGAATACTTGGAAGTGCATGGTAAAATCAGGCAAAGTCAGCATGGTTTCATCAAGGGAAGGACATGCCTGACAAATCTGTTAGAATTTTTTGAGGAGGTAACGAGTAGGTTAGACAAAGGAGAGCCAATGGATGTTATCTACTTGGACTTCCAGAAGGCCTTTGACAAGGTGCCGCACAGGAGGCTGCTTAGTAGGATAAGAGCCCATGGTGTTAGAGGCAAGGTACTAGCATGGATAGATGATTGGCTGTCTGGCAGGAGGCAGAGAGTGGGGATAAGGGGGTCCTTCTCAGGATGGCGGCCGGTGACTAGTGAAGTTCCGCAGGGGTCAGTGTTGGGACCACAACTTTTCACTTTATACATTAATGATCTAGATGAAGGAACTGAGGGCATCCTGGCTAAGTTTGCAGATGATGCAAAGATAGTTGGAGCGACAGGTAGTATTGAGGAGGCGGGGAGGCTGCAGAAAGATTTGTACAGGTTAGGGGAATGGGCAAAGAAGTGGCAGATGGAATACAGCATGGGGAAGTGTGAGGTCATGCACTTTGGTAGGAAGAATAGAGGTATAGACTATTTTCTAAATGGGGAGAGAATTCAGAAATCTGGAGCGCAAAGGGACTTGCGAGTCCGAGTCCAGGATTCTCCTAAGGTTAACTTGCAGGTTGAGTCGGTAGTTAGGAAGGCAAATGCAATGTTGGCTTTTATTTTGAGAGGACGAGAATATGAAAGCAGGGATGTGCTGCTGAGGCTTTATAAGGCTCTGGTCAGACCACATTTAGAATATTGTGAGCAATTTTGGGCCCCGTATCTCAGGAAGGATGTGCTGGCCCTGGAGAGGCTCCAGAGGAGGTTCACGAGAATGATCCCAGGAATGAAAGGCTTAACATATGAGGAACGTTTGAGGACTCTGGGTCTATACTCGATGGAGTTTAGAAGGATGAGGGTAGATCTGATTGAAATTTACAGAATACTGAAAGGCCTGGATAGAGTGGACGTGGGGAAGATGTTTCCATTATTAGGAGAGACTAGGACCCGAGGGCACAACCTCAGAGTAAAAGGAAGACCTTTTAGAACAGAGATGAGGAGAAACTTCTTTATCCAGAGAGTGGTGAATCTATGGAATTCATTGCCACAGAAGGCTGTGGAGGCCAGGTCATTGAGTGTATTTAAGACCGAGATAGATAGGTTCTTGATTGGTAAGGGGATCAAAGATTACGGGGAGAAGGCAGGAGAATGGAGTTAAGAAACTTCTCAGCCATGATTGAATGGTGGAGCAGACTCGATGGGCCGAATGGCCTAATTTCTGCTCCTATGTCTTATGGTCTTACTGGTCCACGTGAGTTCCAGAGTGCCAAAGTCAGAGTCCAATGTGGGTGTGTTTCACGTTGGCCATCAATGGTTGGATGGATGAAGACCAGTGTTGCAAGATTTGTTTTATTAGGCAGTATTGATACCGCAAGCTGAAGTAGGCAAACAGAGATTGCATTTTGTTCTCTAGCTGATGATATGAAATCTTCCAGTAGAGTCAGGTGGTCCAACCTGGACAGAGTTTGCTTCTGATGTCCTGCCAGTTGGATGTTAAACAGCAGACTGGCTATGCAGTTCAGAGGAAGAACACATAGTCTGCTCAATCTGCGAACACTGCTGCTATGTAGTTGAAAGCATTCAGAATGGCCAAAGCTCAAAAGGCCAGTCTTGGGTGATGTTACCTTCCCTCTCCACAATGATGTAAACAAAGGATGTTTACCAAGCATCTGGAATTTGTCTTTGTTTTTATGACTGATAATGTTTCAGCCATGATGAGTTGAAAGGGGTGCCATTTGTGATAAGGGTTTGGTACTTGGGAAACCATTTTCTCAATGGACCCACAGATACCGCTCGCAAGATTGGCTTGTCACATGCAAATGGCTTTCCTGTGTCTCCCTTAGTAATTGGTCTGTTAGAACTTCTTTAGGCATAACGAGGTGTGACATTCCTGAAACTGAGAAGATAATTCTTTTGTTTTGGAGGCCGCTGGAGGTAGTTTCCAGACACAGCATCAACCACCTTAATTGCCTTTGTACAGCAGGAAAGTCCAATTTAAAAAAAAAATAGTAAGAAGGATTTTTTTTATATATAGAGGGTTGGGTTTCTGTTCTATGTTGGAGGATCCCAACAATGTCCACTAGAGATGGAAATCTGTCATCTTTACCAAATGTGACTCCAGACATACAGCAATGTTGTTAACTCTTAACAACCCTCTGAAATGGCCTAGCTGGCTGTTCAATTGTCAAGAATGGCTTATCACCACCATCTCAAGAGCAATTAGGGATGGGCAATAAGTGTTGACTTTACCAGCAACATCCACTTCCTATGAATGACATAAAAATAAAATACTGCAGATGCTGGAAATCTGAAACAAAAATAAAAATAGCTGGAAAATCTCAGCAGGCCTGACAGCATCTGCGGTGAGAAAGACAGTTAACGTTTCGAGTCCGTATGACTCTTCATCCGAACTGAGGGAGTATGTGGTGAAATATAAGCTGGTTGAGGGCGGTGGGACAGGAGGAGCTGGTTAGAGGGCCAGTGATAGGTGGAAGCAAAGAAGAGATTGCCAAAGATGTCATAGACAAAAGGACAAAGGGGTGCTGATGGTGGTGATATTATCTAAGAAATGTGCTAATGGTGACATTAAGAGTAGAAAGCAGGATGAGTAATGTACAGATAGAACTAGTGGGGGTGGGGGTGGGGGGAAGGGATCAAAATGGGCTAAAAGATGGAGGTAAAATAATGGATGGAAATACATTTAAAAATGGAAATAGGTGGGAAAAGAACTCAATGTTAAGTCTGACTGGGCACTTTACAGCCTTCCGGACTGAATATTGAGTTCAACAACTTCAGATCATGAACTCTCTCCTCCATCCCCACCCCCTTTTTCCAATAATTTATATTTCTTAAATATATTTTTCTTTTCCCACCTATTTCTATTATTTTTAAATGTATTTCCATCCATTGCTTTATCTCTACCTTTTAGCCTATTTCGATCCCTTCCCCCCACCCCACCCCCACTAGGGCTATCTGTACCTTGCTCATCCTGCTTTCTACCCTTAATGTCACCTATTAGGACCTCTCTTAGCTAATATCACCATCGTCAACACCCCTTTGTCTTTTTGTCTGTGACATCTTTGGCAATCTCTCCTTTGCCTCCAACTTTCACTGGCCCTCTATCCAGCTCTACCTGTCCCAACCCCCCTCTACCAGTTTATATTTCACCTCTATATTCTATATTCCCTCAATTCTGATGAAGAGTCATATGGACTCAAAACATTAACTGTGTTCCTCTCCACAGATGCTGTCAGACCTGCTAAGTTCTTCCAGCCATTTTTATTTTTGTTCCTATGAACGACATCCTGTTTGACCGTGACAAAGGTAAATCTTCCCTCCTTGTCCTTATCGACCTGTCTGCAGCCTTTGACATGGTTCACCACACCATCCTCCCCCAATGTCTCTCCACTGTCATCCAGCTGAGTGGCACTTCTCTCAACTGGCTCCATTCTTATCCATCTAATTGAGGTCAGAGAATCACTTCCAATGGCTTCTAACTGTTAACTCTGGAGCCAAGGAGATCCTTGGCTCCTTCCTATTTCTCATCCACAGGCTGCCCCTTGACAACATCATCCAAAGACGCAGTGTACACGATGACTGCCAGCTCTGACTCACCACCACCTTTCTCGACTCCTCCACTGTTGCTGAATTATCAGACAGCTTATCCCGACGTCCAAAACTGGATGAGCAGAAATTTCCTCCAGTTAAATATTGGGAAGACTGAAGCCAGTGTTTTCAGTCTCCGCTCTAAACTCTGTTCCCTTGCTACTGACTCAACCTCTCTCCCTAGCAACAAGGTGACGTTAAGCACAACATTTGATCCCCAGATGAGCTTCAAATTCACATTGGAATCATCACTAACACCTCTACCTCCAACTCTGCAACATTGCCTGACTCAGGCCTGCCTCAGCTCATCCCCTGCCAAAACCTTCATTCACGCCTTGGTTACTTCTAGGCTTGTCTATTCCACCACACTCCCGGTTGGTCTCCAACAGTCTGTCCTCTGTAATCTTGAGGCCATCCAAAGCTCTGCTGCCCAAGCAACATCTTGACTTTAAATCCTTATCTTTGTTTTCAAATCCCTCCATGGTCTTGCTTCTCCATATCTATGTCATCTCCTCCAGACCCACAATCCTCGAGTTACCTGTGCCCCCCCTAATTCTGGCCTCTTGTGCATCCCCAATTTTAATTGCTCCAGTATTGGTGGCTGTACCAGCAGTTGCCTATGCCTCAACCATTGTAAGTTCCTCCCTACACCACTCTACTTCTCTCCCCCTTTTCCTCCTTTCAGATGCAATTTAAAACCTGCCACTATGACCAAGTGTTTTGTCATCTAAACTAATATCTCTTTATGTGGCTCGGTGTCAAATTTTGTTTTATAATGCTCCTATGAAGCACCTTGGAACTTTTGTTATGTTAAAGGTGTTATATAAATATAAACATGTTGCTTTTGTTGTTGAATTAAAAAAAAAACTACTTCCATGGCTTTCTACTGTCCTGATGCTAGCCTGTTTCATATTTCTGTCAGGTATACTTTGCACTGCCCTTTTAGTAGGCATTCAATCCTTCCAGAATCTGTATAAATTGATTATTACCTCTCAAGGGTTTACCTCTGGCCTTTTCCTTTCTCAGCCTAAAAACGTTTAACTCCAGAACTGTCCTTCACATTGTGAGTTTTCCTGGAGACTTCCCCCTCTAGCTAAAGTTAGGCAAATCGTCCAGCCCCATTTTAACTCTCTCGTGAATTTGGTATTTCCAATCAGTGTGGATGCTCTCACCTGCTTACTGCTCAGTGAAGCATAGGCACTTCGCCTATAGTTGCTCTCTCTCACCCGGACCCTGGCAGACTAATAATGTCTGTGATATTCAGTAACATCAGGAAAGCCTGTAACCCAAAATCACAATGGCTTCCTCTGAACCCTTCCCATCTCAAAGCCCATCACCATAACAATATGAGTCACATGGGCCTTGTATCCAGGTAGAAATACTGATTAGCTATCTATTTGACCCCAGCTGAATTCTATCAGAGAATTCAATGGACAGTTTAAAGCACAACTGTTTACAATCTGACATTCTCAACACTTCTCTCTGACTTTGGAGACTCACACTCTCTTCACTGTTAGCACACAGGCTGCTGCCATTGTCTTCAAGGAAACAGCTTTCCCCCCATCGGGAGGGTTGTGCGGGAGCCACTGCAATTGGGTCCGTGCCGCCATTTTATGTGGGCAGGACAATTAAGCCCACCTAGTGTGATGTGTAGCCTGAAGTCCTGAGTGCTCCCTGTGCGGGTGGAGGTGGTTCCCTGAGTTGGAAATGTGCTCTTTCGCACATGTGCGAAATCTCCTTGAGGCACAGCGGCACCTCAAGGAGATAAGTTTTAAGTTTTAAAGACTTTAATAAAGAAAAAAAAAATTAAGACATGTCCCCTCATGTGACAGTTTTACATGAGCTGGGACATGTCAATGAACTTTAATGAAAAAAAAAATTAAATTATAAACTAAATCCTTCATGAAACCTCATCCCGCCCGCGGATGAAGTTCCATGAAAATTGCGATGGCCGCCTGGGTTCTTCGCCTGCCCCCACCCCCCAACCCTAAAGTAGGACAGGCAGCTTTCTCAATAGGCTCAATTAGTTAATTAATGGCCTTAACGGGCCTTTGACAGTTCAGCGGGCGCACATCCGATTTGGCTGCACACCCGCCGAGCAGAAAATCTAAATGACACACGGTGACATCGGGGCGCATGCTCGACATCACCCCACGTCATTTTATGTAATGGCAAGTGGGCCCTGCCTCTGCTCGCCAAGCTGAAGATTCAGCCCCAAGTGTAAACACCTTGCACCTATTTTACAGTAAAGCAACCTGGATCCCCTTTAAACTCTAACAATCAAAACACCCAGTTCATTGTCAGAGGCCTGAGCAATCCCCAACCATCACCGCTCTCCTCCGTCTGGCTGAATTTGTTGTCTCACTGAACAATTTCTCCTTTAACTCGCCTCACTTCCTCCAAATAAAAGGTGTGGCTATGGGTACCCGCATGAGCCCCAGTTACGCCTGTCTCTTTATGGGGTATGTGGAACATTCCTTGTTCCAGTACTACTCCGGCCCCCTCCCACAACTCTTTTTTGGTACATCGATAACTGCTTCGGTGCTGCTTCATGCTCTCGTCTGGACCTGGAAACATTTATCAATTTTGCTTCCAATTTCCACCCCTCCATCATTTTCACATGGTCCACCTCTGACACTTCCCTTCCCTTCCTTGACCTCTCTGTCTCAATTTCTGGTGATAGACTGTCCACCAATATCCATTACAAGCCTACCGACTCCCACAGCTACCTCGACTACAGCTCCTCACACCCGGCTTCCTGTAAGGACTCCATCCCATTCTCTCAGTACCTTCGCCTCCGTCGCATCTGTTCTGATGATGCTACCTTCAAAAACAGTTCCTCTGACATGTCCTCCTGCTTCCTTAACCGAGGTTTTCCACCCACAGTCGTTGACAGGGTCCTCAACCGTGTCTGGCCCATCTCCCCCCCATCCGCCTTCACACCTTCCTCTCCCTCCCAGAAACATGATAGGGTCCCCCTTGCCCTCAGTTTTCACCCCACCAGCCTCTGCATTCAAAGGATCATCCTCCGCCATTTCTGCCAGCTTCAGCAAGATGCCACCCCCAAACACATCTTCCCTTCACCACCCTCCACCCCCCCACCCCTCCCCTCCCCCCGGCGGCATTCCATAGGGACCATTCCCTCCTGGACACCCTGGTCCACTCCTCCATCACTCCCAACACCTCATCTCCCTCCCACGGCACCTTCCCATGCAACTGCAGAAGGTGCAACACCTGCCCCTTTACCTCCTCCCTCCTCACCATCCAAGGGCTCAAACACTCCTTTCAGGTGAAACAACGCTTCACTTATGCCTCCTTAAATTTAGGCTCCTGCATTCATTGCTCCCAATGCGGTCTCCTCTACATTGGAGAGACCAAACGCAGACTGGGTGATCGCTTTGCAGAACACCTTCTGTCTGTCCGCAAGCATTACCCAGACCTCCCTGTCACTTGCCATTTCAACACTCCACCCTGCTCTCATGCCCACATGTCCGTCCTTGGTCTGCTGCAATGTTCCAGTGAAGCTCAACGCAGACTGGAGGAACAGCACCTAATCTTCCGACTCGGCACTTTACAGCCTTCTGGATTGAATATTGAGTTCAACAACTTCAGACCATGAACTTCCTCCTCCAGCCTCACCCCCTTTTTCTCCCCTTTTTTCGATATTCATTTTCATTTTTTAATTTTAAATTTTTCATTTTTAAAAAAAAAATTATCCACTTATTTTTATTTTTTATTTATTTTCATTCTTATTCATTGAAAATAGGATAAAATGGGGGGTAAAACAAGCTTTTTTCCCACCACTGTCCCCTCCCCCACCCCAACCCCAAAAGGGCCATCTGTCATTTGTTCATGTTGTTCTTTTCAGAGTGCTTTCCCTTGTTCTGCTATTACCACATTCTACTTTCTTATCTTAATGCCACTATCAGCACCTCCTTTAGCCCTTACCACTACCATCAACACTCCCTTTGTCCTTTTGTTCATGAAATCTTTGTCAATCTCTTCTTTGCCCCCATCTATCACTGGCCTTCTATCCAGCTTCACCTGTTCCACCCCCTCACCCTTAAACAGTATAAATTTCATTACATTCTTACTTCTCTTTAGCTCTGAAGAAGAGACATAAGGACTCGAAACGTTAACTCTGTCTTTTTTCTCTCCATAGATGCTGTTAGACCTGCTGGGTTTTTCCAGCATTTTCTGTTTTTGTTTCAGCTTGCTCTCAGGCAGGTTGCAGAACAGATCACATGACCCGCTCCATTTTACCTTAAATACATGGTCCCAAAACATGACAATCTTCTAAACCTTAAAATTTTAAACCATTAACATAGTCCGACTAGGTCTTTTGGGTTATTAAATATGTATCCACTTCATCTAGTTTGGTCTCATCTAGAACAAATGTAGAGACTTTGGACAACATTTTCAAGTGTCAGTCTTCCAAAGCCCTAGCGCTAAGCAGTTAGATATAGATTTTCAGCACTAATTCCTCAAGAGTTCCAGATATTGGCAATGCATTAAGGTCTTTGCTAAGCTCTTATCCAAGAAATAAAAGGAAAATGATAGGATCTGATCCCTTAATACATCATGATATACCCTGATAATCTGAGGGAAACCAAATAGTAAAAATACTGGAATAATAATGCAATGTTATACCTACAGCTTATAATGAACAGCTATTTAATAATCTCTGTGCATTAAATAATTCAGAAGCATAAACAACAGTGAGGACAAGAGGGAGAAATTTAACATTGTTGTGCCTGGGAAAATATTTTTATCTTCAACCTACATGCAGTACTCCTGGGAATGCAGTAATTTAAAAGCTCTGCCTCACTCACCCTTCCTGAATGTAGCATGAATTTGCACCTGCCAGAATCACACATCCCTGATCCTGCTGAATGATGCAACGTCTTCTGGCTGTTTACACAATCGTCGTAATCTCTGAGAGAGTACCTAACACCTGTAAATGGGAGTTTGTGGTTTGGGCACAAGGATGCCTGGCCTTGTGCTTTGGGCAGTCGGATACCTGGCGCTGATACAGAAGTTGAAAGCTTGCAGCGGGAGTTGAGAGAATACTTCTCGCAGATGGTATTTCTCAGTCAGCACAATTTGGGGAACATGGAGTGAATGGAACCCAGCCCCAGAGGGCTCACAGTTGCTTCTGTTAATATGTTGCAGCGTGAAGTGCAGTATTGAAGGGAGTTATACTGCTGAAGGACACAGTGCAAATAAATCAGCTGTGCCTCTCTTTCTCACACATTCTTAGTCATAAGCCCAATCTGCAGATGCAACACACACTAGGAACTTTTCTAAAACTCACATTATTATGGGGCTTCTTCTCTCTGAATCTTATAGCATGAGGCACATCTGTGTAATCAAATCCAGAGTGTGTTGCAGGATTACCAATTGCATCTCAGTGCATGTGCTCCTGACACTTCCAACTTCTCAAATCTGCTTGCAGGCCAAGTAGCCACACAACAGAATAAAGACTGTAACAGAAACTCATTGCATGACAGGCTCTAATTTATTCAAAGAAATCAGGGTGGAGATTACTAATCCAGTGTGGGGATTGGGGGGAAGGTGGGGGGGGGGGTGTGGCAGGGGAGGTTGGTGGTGTGTAGGGTGCACAGAAAGAATGGGAGAGGGTGAAGCTTGATGTCTTCACTCCGCTGCTTTTGCTGCTCAACTTATTCTCCACTTGCTCACTCATTCAATTACCCAATTATGCACCAAATCAATCAATCTTCATCCACTCACTCAGCCATATGTTGCAGCTCAATGTCATGTGACACAATGTGCAAGATTTTGCTGTCAGGTCAACAGTGAGGCTAAAGATGTTCCCCTTTATCTATACCAAAATAGAACTGTAATTGCAGATGAGGTGCAGGCGCATGGTCAGATACCAATGTGTTCAAATGTTTCTGCCTGAGATATGCTGCCTTGCTGTTAACTTCCCAGAGACAGCAGCTCACTGCCTGCCTCATCGTTGCAATGCACTGAATGCTGTGACGATCCTGTATTTGCATTGCTCACCACAGAAAGTTGGTGTTTCCCATTTTAGTCACAATGCACTTTTAACAAGATGATAATTGCTCGGTACACTGACAGACAACATCCCTGGTGCTGAAAACCAACAATTGCAGCATGGAATTTGATTCCTTCAGCTTTGAAATGTTGCTGGAGATTTTACAAATTAAAATGCAGGGTGGAATCATCCCAGGTTTGCGCTAAGTGTGGTAGCAGGCAGAAAAAAACCCACCAGCCACAATGGCGGGTTTTCACGCTATATCATCCCATTCCTGGCGTGTCCCATCTCGTTAACAATTCATTCACAGGAAACACTCCAGGTCGCTGGCAAGCAGGCTCGGATTTGCCCGCCCTGCCGTGACCTCAGTGCTCACTTGCTCTGGGCGCCCATATTGAAAGCGCACCAGAGTACAGCCGACTCCATGTCATGGAGTCAGGACTGCTCCAGGCAACAGGTGGCCCCGAAAGCAAAGAAGATGGCAGCCCCCAAATTTAGTGACGCCTCTCTGGGGCGCCTGCTGGATGCAGCAGAAGGCTGCCACGATGTTCTCTACACCTGCTCTGGCCACAGGAGGTCCACCAGACTCACCAATCTAGACAAGGGAGAGGCTGGCAGCAGCGGTCAGCACCACAGAGCACAGAGGTGATCAACGATCCAGTGCAGGAAGAGAATGAATGGTCTCATCCGTTCCGCCAGGGTAAGTCAACCACCTCATCACTCTCAGCTCACACACTCCCAAACCCATCACACATCCACAAGGTTCTCACACTTCAAGGGACAACACCACTAACTCTCACACACACCCTCACATCTCCATCAGGCTCATATCCTCTGGAGCTCGCGTCCTCATCCTGTCCATGGACCCACTCACCACACAAGCATTCCACACAGTGCCATGTGTCCTGCTCACACTCTCTCCATCTGTTTTCATGCAGGAGAAGCTGGCTCACACCAGCAGGAAGAGATCCCAGACCAGCGGGTGGAGTGGCCCACATTAGGCCCCTCACTCACTTTGAGGAGTGTGCCATCGTGCTGACTGGTGAGGATGTGGACCATGCCTGTGGTGACGGTGAGGTCAGCGGTGAACACCCTCATGAGGATCCTGCACCACATCACCCCTCCCTCAACGTAACTGTGAGTGCTCTCTCTCCAGCTTTTGACTCTGCTGCCATGCACTAATTATCTCTACTTTGGTTCACAGTGAGCTCTGCCAAGTGACCGACACGTTCAGTCAGCCAGTCCCTCAGCTCCAACTACATCCTCCCCTCCAGCCAAGAGGGCACCTCCTCCATTGAAGAGCTGGAAATAAGCAGCCTGGAAGACCCGTCACAGCGCTTACCCACACCCTCCACCGGCGCAGAGACACACACCTCAGTGGGACCTAGATCTAGAGCAGGCTCAGGTTCACAATCTCGTGGTCACCACACGGATACGTGTCCAGAGCGGGAGGAGGCAGGTTCGGCCGAGCTCCCCGGTACCCGGAGAGCTGCTGGGGAAGAGGCACCTGTGAGGTCCGAGTCAGATGATGAGCCTCTGGATTTGGCCTCTCAACTCATCCTGGAGAGTCAGCAGGAGGTGTGGGAACATCGCGCAGAGCTGTTGGAAACCCTCAGCAGAGTGGCACAAGAGTTGGCGGAGTGTATCTGCCTGCTCTCTGACCAAATGGTACCCATATGTGCGTATAAGGAGGTCTCCATGGTGAGGATGGCAGACTCCATGGAGATCCTGGTCCAGCAGAATACTGAGGAGCACACAGACCTGCACTCCATCGCTGTAGTCATGGGTGAGTTCCTGCAGTGGCAACACGAGGGAAACGGGGCACCTCAACATCCCTCCAGACACTCCTTCCCCTCAGGGAGTCAAGCCAGAGCCCTCGGGCACCCGAGCGAGGAGGAGTGGCAGCTGGACACCCCTGGGTCATCCACTCAGGAATGTCAGAGGCTGCCTACTCCCTCTGAGTCCCATTTACCTGTGACCCCCGTCAACCTCATCCGCTATCGCCGCAGAGGGAGCAGCTGGCCCACAGGGGGACAGCCAAAGCAGGCCAGTGTCCTCAAGGCCTTGGCTCTCCAGAGGACACACGCCAAAGTCATCAGAGGGAACAGGGCCAACCATTGCACAGGCTGTCCCCACCCCTACTGTGGATGTCAGGGCAGCACCTAAGAGCAGTGGTAGGCCTGGAAAAGGTAAGAATTTCTGATCACAAATCGGGGCAATGAATATCTGATCATAAATAGATTCACTTTCACTGAATAATGTGTAATGTTGTCTTTCAGCTTCATTGACAGGCTTTGCGAGTCCTCTCACTGTATCCCCCACCCACCAACTAACAGTTCAGCTGCATGGAACCAGCCTACAAGTGATTCTGGAGAGAGACATGTGCCTGTATGTGGCAGGGTCTTTCAGAGCCTCATGCAAGCAATCTCCCACACACCTCTCTCCATCACACTCATCTCACTGTCCCGAGCATTTTCAATGCCGCCTGCTGGGGTTCTCTTTCAGTTGTCTATCTGAGCTGAGCTGCATCACCGCCCACCCACTGATCGCACTCCCAGCAGCACCCATGCCTATCCAAGACAAGGCTCCGCTCACTTTTCATTTCGACAATGATGGCCTTATTCAGGTTTTTGATCAGCTCCCCTATCCTTTCCCCTCCCCACTCACCCTCCATCAATGTCAACCCCCTGGCATCAGCTTCCTCTTCCCCACCATCACCTCCCAACCCAAACCCTTGTCTTTCCAAGATGTCCAGCTGATGTTCCTTACCTTCCTCGGAATCTTACCCCCCCATCCACACTGACCTTCCCAACCTCCCTCCTACTACCCCCAGTGCCTGAGTCCGCCTCTGAGTCCTCACCAACAACCATCGCCATCCCTTCTAGTGCTACTGACACACCCTCACCCTCCCACCCTTTCTGCCCCTTCTCATACTCACCATTCCCTACTACCACGCCCACCCTCATTTCACTCCTCAGGAGGCACCTTCCTGGCAGATTCACCTGGACATCACCACCGCACCCCCCAGTTACTCCCTCCTCCACCCTTACTCCCTCCACCACCCCCCCACCGGATACCTTCACACCCACACTCCCACCCCACCGATACCTTCCTCCACTCCAAACGTGCTCCTCCTCACTGGACACCTTCCTCCTTGAACTCCTTTCCTCCTCCGAACTCCCCGCCTTAAACCTACTTCCCCAATTGTTGAACTCTCCCCCATTACATCCCCCCCCCCCCCCCGTAATCCCTCCTCACACCTCCCAAATTTACTGGCACGCCACCCCAACCTAGCAACTTTGTTTCCCCACCCTCCCCCAACCTCACACCCAGCAGGTCCACCTTCCTCTCCCAGTCACAGCTATGCTTTCCTCTCCCCTCCCCTCACCGATCATCCTTAGCAGCCCCTGGCCAAGTCCGTGATGTTCTGAAGCAGACCCGAGACATCAACGGAGACCTCCCACCTTCCGTGACCTACTTCGCGGCAGATCCATGTCCTTGAGAATCCACCCAGCATGTGGTGCACGTGTTCCTCCAGGGTCCAGTGGGTGTGGGGCTCCAGCATCTTCTACTCTTTGGATGCCCGTGATCTATGCAAAGGCCCTGACGGTGAGTCCTGGCTTCTGCATGTCAAGCTTGTCCAGATGTGTACTAGGCTGGGATGTTTTCCCACTGGCATAATGGAAAATCAGGCGTGGGGGGACAATTCCAATTCCTGCCTGACTTTGTACCCTGTTAGCGAGATGCAAATCGGGTTCACGCTGGCCCCCAGTGGAACTTGCATTCCGCTATGGTGGACACCAACGGATGATTCCGCTGTTCTTTCACGCTGGTGTGAAACCAAGTTTTGGCCTTCCCGCTATGTTGCTTCCCCCCAACGCCCGCCAAGCCATCCGACACCAATGGGGAAAACTCAGGCTGTAATCTTCTTTTATACATTTCCTTTCTGTCTCTTTTCTCTTGCTGTCTCTCTGTCTCTCTCTCTTGCCTTCTTTCCCCTTCCTGATTTCTCTCTCTATAATTGAATTCACTCATTCGAAGTAACACTTCTTTTTCAGTCCTTGCAATGTTAATTTCACAATCCTTCAATCTGATTGGGTAAGGGAGTGCACTTGCCCTGTTCACTCAGGTCCCAGGAGTGTTATTCCTCTCACTGTTCTGTTACTTGCTCACACTTTCAGCAACTTACCACGCAAAAACCTAAAAAAAAACCTGAATGTGCAAGGACTAGCGTAACTCATGGCAGACGCCATTAGGTGCCCAGCTACAGCAAAATCTGGACTATTAAATCTTGGCAAAGTATAAAGAGTTGTTATGCAACCAGCATTCCAACTCCCTTTCCTTTGATGTAGCACAGAAAGCAGGGTTTCCCTAAGAGCTGATAAGAAACTTCCCAGCATCCTGAAACATTGGCTCTGACTGCCACAAACTGCAGCATAGGTACAGCTGCCCAAAGAGATTGAGGTACCATGGTAGAACAGGATACAGCAGATGATTCACCAAGTGAGCAAGAAAGTCCTTGTTTACTGCCAGGGGCCAAAGTTATCTCATTCTGAGGCTATGTAACAAATTGCAAATAAACCTATGAGCAATGCTTTGTTAATAATTAACTAATAAGCAAGATATATATGTCTCTATTAGTAGCAAAACTGACAAATTACCCTTTCACTTAACCTGTTTCAACTTGTATTCCAAATGTGCAACACATGTAGTCCTTTCCTGACAGTTTCATTAATGTATACAAAACCAAACAAGTTAAAAATTAATTTTCCTCACTCTGAGACAGCCTACTCCAATGTTCTCTGATGACCTAGCCACTCGTAGATGTACAAACTGTACTTTGTAGATGTAGCTAGAATGAATCTCCTCCATCCACTTAACCTCTCCCTGTAGCAAGGCAACTCAGCACTGTAGGCATTATTCTGTAGCATCATTCCACTGATTGCAATAGCTCGTTCATTTAATTCATACACACTCATGGCTAGAGGTTAGCGGGTAGAATGCCGACATTTTTCATTAACTGTTGATAGAGACAACTGGGCAAAAATGCATATGTTGTATTTTTGTAACTTGAAACCCAACTAGGGGAGTCAGTTTGAAATTAGACCACAGGACTCATCAATGTTTTGTGCTGGAACTGCCAATGTCTTTTACAGCTCCGCAGGCACTCTATGCTTTGCAAATGCCAAG
Organism: Carcharodon carcharias; assembly: GCF_017639515.1. Classification (NCBI taxonomy): domain Eukaryota; kingdom Metazoa; phylum Chordata; class Chondrichthyes; order Lamniformes; family Lamnidae; genus Carcharodon; species Carcharodon carcharias. Next base: position 218,779,306 of record NC_054469.1, read on the forward strand.
TGTTGAGCTACTTCCCTCATCAGCAGCAGCCTGCAGAGAAGAAACTGGGGTGACGGGGTATAGAGCAAAAATATGGAGGGTGTTGAGGGACGGAGTTCAATATGTGTGGAGTTAGGGGAAACCCTTCTGTTCCTCCTGGCTCTACAGGATGGTTTTCTTTAACTTAATTCTTTTTTTGAATTTACCTTTGATTGGTGGCCATGGAGGCCAATGAAGAACCCTAAGCGAGAATAAGGCAACATTTGGTTGGCTCATCCTGAACGCATTTAATAGAGGGTCCTTCAAAAGGTTCTAGGTCACTCAAGGGTCCAATGTCTTTAATAGGCAGCCGGCCACAAGACCTACAAGAATAAGCCTGATTAATTTAGCAGCGGCTTGTGCATGTACACAGATTGGCTGTACACCATTCCACTGCGACATTGTCAATATGTCACCATTGAACACACAGGAAATGGCTGGATCAAGATTTTGAAAAAACTTAGAGAAGCATAGAAATCTCTGACCTAACAAGTCAAGTATCAATTCATTCAGAGATTCTGTAATGTCCTCCCATTACCTGGGCTTCAAAGCATTGTTTATTATTAAGTATAATAATACAGCTGTAAAATGTATTAATTGAGGGTACATTCTTGGAGGTGTTTGTAGTTTCTCATTATTGTGTCTTAAAAAAGCAGTATTCCATTGTTTTCTTTTTGTGCAGTTTGACAGGAAGTTGACAGCTGAATAGATTGATGCAGTGTATTAGCTGCATATAACCAGTGAAATAGCGATATAAAGATGTTTGAATACCATTTTTTACTGAAACTTCAGAATAAACAATGTACTTTATCTTCTAACATGACAAAACAGAAGTAATTTAATTCAGTTGAATGAATTGTATATGTATATTTGATATTTTACATTGTGCATTCTTTGGTGGGAAAAACTTGGGGGCACTCAAATTTCATTCAATTTATAGTCTGTAAAGGCTTCTGTTGTCATTGTGTGAAGTTTCACTGCTCAAATCGATCTGAAATGCAGCGATAAGAATAGTGGTATTCATTACTGAGTGCCTTAGAATTTGCTAAGATGTTTTTAAAAAAAAGTCTGCAGTGGCTATTTTTTCATCTCTGTTATTGAATGAGGTTAGTGATGTGATATGGTCTCTTTATCATCCCAAGGAATCATCCAACGCTCCAAGATAAATATTATTGCAATGTGGAAATGATTTTTTTTCCCCTTTCATTGGATGTGAGAGTCACAGAAAAAGCCAACATTTACTGCCCATTCCTAATTGCCCTTGAGAAGGTGGTGGTAACCGTCCTCTTGAACCACTGCTGTCCATGTGATATAGAAAGATCCAAAGTGATACTGGGGAGGGAGATCCAGGGTTTTGACCCAGCGACAGCGAAGGCACTATGATATATTTCCAAGACAGGAAGGCATGTGGCTCAAAGGGGAACTCCCGGGTGATGGTTTTCCCAAGTGCCTACTGCCCTTGTCCTTCCAAGTGGTAGAGGTCCCAGTTTGGATGGTGCTGTCAAAGAAACCTTGGTGAGTTCCTGCAGTGTATCTTGCAGATGGTACATGCTGCTGCCACTGTGCATTAGTGGTGGAGAGAGTGAATGTTTAACGTGGTGTCAAGTGGGTTGGATGTTACCCTGAATGGCATCAAGCTTCTTCAGTGTTGTGGGAGCTGCACTCATCCAGGCAAGTGAAGAGTTTTCCATCATACTCCTGACTTGTGCCTTGTAGATGGTGGACAGGCTTTGGGGAGTCAGGAGGTGAGTTACCCTCGACATAATTCCCAGCCTCTAAGCTCCTCTTAAAGCTCCTGTGTTAATATAGCTGGTCCAATTCAGTTTCTGGTTAATGGTAACTCCCGGGTTTTTGATGGTGGGGATTGACTGATGGTAATGCCAATGACTGTCAAGGGGAGATGGTTAGATTCTCTCTTGGTGGAGATGGACATTTCCTAGCACTTGTGTGGCATGAATGTGGCTTGCCACTTATCAGTCCAAGCCTGGATATTGTCCAGGTCTTGCTGCATATGGTCATGGACTCCTTCAGTATCTGAAGAGTTGTGAATTGTACTGAACACTGTGCAATCACCAGCAAACATCCCCGCTTCTGATCTTTTGATTGAGGGAAGGCCATTGAAACAGCTGAAGATAGTTAGGCCTAGGACACTACCCTGAAGAACACCTCCAGCAATGCACTGGGGCTGAGATGGTTGACCTCCAACACTGACCCAAATTGTATGACTAGTTTTGGTGGGAAGGAGGTGGCAGCTACCATTTAATCTGACTTACTATAAACAGTTCCTCATGATTTGCTGTGATAACAACTAACAAATATCTGAGTTATGATGATAAATATACATTAGTAGCCTTAACCAGTCTTTTCTCTTTATAGATGCCATTTGATTTGCTGTGTATTTCCAGCATGTTCACTGGTTAGACACCTGTCCTCATTATACACTTGGCTCAGAGCCATGACCAATAAAACCATTAGCTGAGTTGTGAATTTGTTTGACAAGTGAATTGTTGACTTTGCTTTATTGACATCTTTAATTGGATATAATAAATTGTTCTTTGTGTGATCACTTTTGTCCATGTCTCATTGTTTATTTGAAAACGATTAAGAACTATGAAGTTTTTGAAGTCTCTGCTTTCGATACTTTAATGGTCTGGATGATTGACACTCTTAAGCAATTGTCGGCAAAGCAATTTATTCAAAGAACGTTTCTAAATGGGTGTTTTTTTCCAAGGTTCCACACTCACCAACGTTATTATACGGCTCATTGGTTATGTACATAGTGCACATTGGGTGAATGACCCTGCCAGGGGCATGAGTTGGCAATGAGTTGGCCTGGAGAGTATGAGGGGCCATGGGGTGTGACTGGGGGCCATGGATTAGTCCTTTTGAACCTCCCTTTCGAAGGTTCCCTAATCTAGACAATGGCTCACGATGCCTCTGAGGGACGGAGTCATGGAGAGGCTGATACAACTCCATGAAAATTGCCGGAACTAGGAGATGCCTACCACTGCAATGGAGCCCACCAGATCAGGAGTGTTTTATGTGGGGTCATTACCTGCACACTTATCCTGCACTGATGAAAATTGCTGGTGGCAACTAAGGGGTAGGAATCCTGGCATTGGGCCCCGCCTACTATTTTTAAATTGCTCCAGAGTTGTCTGAGAAAATCTGGCCCCAACTCTACCAAGCTTGCATCCTCAGTGCCCTTATCTACAGTGGTGAGACCTGGACAACATATGTCCAGTCAGGAGAAAAGGCTGAAAATTTTCCATCTTTGCTGTCTTGGGCATACCCTCGGCATATCCTCGGCATCTCTTGGAGGACAAGGTCACCAACTCAGAGGTCCTGGTGTGCACTATTCCATTAGCCTACACTCATTGCTAAGCCAATGACATTTGCACTGGTTCAGCTGCCTTCATCGGATGGATGACCACTGTATACCCAAAGGTCTGTATGGTGAGCTTCCCATTGGGTCACAAACCCCTGGGTTTCCATACAAGGACACATCTGCAAGCGAGGTATGAAAATGATGGACATTGATACTGACAACTGGGAGACAGTCACTCATGGCCATGACTTCTGGAGCCTGACTGTGTGGTAGAGCATTGGAAGAGGCGAGCAGAAATGAAAAGCTCAGCTGGTTGAGAAGAGGGCCTGAAGAAAACAGAGATGAGCGAATTGTACACCTTCTCAACCCCACTCCCTTCCTCTGCAGCAAGTGCAGCAGAGACTGCCATGCCAGAGTAAGGATCCTGAGCCACACCAGACAACGGTGAACACAGAGTTGACTACCACAGGCAAACTATCATCCTCCGAGATGGAAGGCTGCCACTACAACCTGTTTTTAATGAGGTAGATTGAACTTAGTTTAATGAATTTTCTTCCCTTAGCAAAACTTATTATTTTTTTAAACAGCCCACAATTTAATTTCTTATAATGTGCTATTTTAATACTGTATTTAACCTATTTATTTTATTAGTCTCTCTCATTAACTAACCACAACTAGCTGTGACTTCTTACAATTGCCAGGAATGGAGATCAAAGAAAATGTTCCCTCAGTCTGAACTTTCAGTTTGAACCTTTTTTCCAAAGTTCAGCATCACCATTCTCGGTATAAGGGGAGCAAAGAACCTCAAGCTCTTGGCACACTGACCGATTCGACAATTAAAACCACACTCCCCTCACTGGCACAATGGTCATATCCAGTGCTGTTCGAACAGACAAATGTTAGGTACAACTTTGCTCACACTTTATAAATGATATTCTGTAGAATAAAGGTGGATCATTAAAAGGCTATCTTGTAATTATAATTACATTTTGTGTATTTCTTGCAAGCAGGTGTATATTTCAATACTTTGCTATTATGATCCATTTGCTCATCATTGACTTTGCAAGTAACAAGCTATTCACTCTGAAAGAGCTGAATGATATTTTTCACTCTGCTGTAAATGGTTTCACATTAGTATAATGACAAGACTCTGGTTTTATTTGAAGTCAATATTTGTTTATTAGCATTAGTTTCCTGTTACTGATGATAGTTTTGTGCTGTTATCTGTTTTTCCATTAGCAACCATACATTTGGAACCATCTTCATAGTCAGGTTAGTAGTTACACATTTGTTTTGCTTTAATATTTTCCAATGTTTGCTAGTGACGGGAAATTGGAGGGCATAACAATAGTTGCTCTCAATTAATCAATAACTGCTACCCCCACCCCACCTCTCCCCACCAAAAGGAGGAGATACCTCTCAGCATAGCAGGGGTCAATATTGATATTCCAGGAGAGGAAATGATGCAGGCATTTTGAGGCCTGGGCCTCAATTAAATAGAACTGTGGATTGTAGATTTAAATTCAGAAAACACATCCAACCTGCAGCAATAGAAACGCAGGGATGTCTTGATTTTGATGTGTTGAAATGGATGTGTTGAGGTGGATCCAGCGACATGTATTCAAAAGCCACCACGGCAGCTAGTTAATTAAGTAAATTTGGAGTTAGCATCAGTGATGGTGACCATAAAATTACTGGGATTGTTGTAAAATCCCATATGATCCCTTAACGTCCTTTAATGAAGAAAATTTGCAGGCATTTTCTAGTCTAGCCTATATGTGACTCCAGGCCTTTAGCCATGTGGTTGACTGCCCTCTCAGATGGTCAAAGAATTCACTCAATTGTACTCAAGAAGATGTCTCAATTTCTCAAGGGCAATAAACACCATCACCGCAAAACCTCCCGTGAATGAAATAATAAAAGCAAAACAGCCCCATGTGTGACATTTTTGTTCTATTTGGTTCATTGACACCAAGAAAATTCACCATTCATTCCTGTCCAGCTTGTTAAAAAAATCTTGGATATCAATTTTCAATATTAGCCATGGTTGAGTGGGTATCTCTGACCTCTAGGTCATGAGATCCTGAGTTTAAACCACAATTCATAATCTAGGTTGATATTTTAGTGCCATACTGAAGGAGTCCTGGACTGTCTTTTAGATGAGAAAGTTAAATTGAGGCCCAATTTTCCCTTTCAACTAGACAATAAGGATTTCATGCCATGAATGGAGGATGAGCAAGAGGATGCTCCTTGTGTTCTGGTTTACAGTGATCAGAGAGTAACTAACAGGATCCTGCAACCATCCCTCAGGTTATTTGCTCATTTATATTATTGGTTTTTGCAGGCCCTCGTATATGCTAATTGTCTGCTGCAATTCCCTATGTTACAACAATGATTACATTAAGACAGTACTTTAATAAAGATGACTTTGGGACATCATGAGGTTGTGAAAGGCACTATAAAATTTAAGTCGTTTTTTCTTTAAAAAGTTACGCAGTTAAAATGAGGCAATTGCGATCCTTCTGACAAGATTGATTCAATTGCTAACACCAGGAAAATAAAAAATGAAAGCTGCCGGGAAGAAGAGAAAGCATCTAATATAGGGGGTAGGAGAAGGAGAGAATAAATATCAAAGACTATGTATTTGTGTTTAAGAGACTGTGAATTTATGTGTGACTGCCAGAAAGCCCATGGGACTTACTGTGTGGGAGAGAGATAATGCAGGATAGAAAGTGCCATAACAAGAAAGTAACAATGCATGTCAATCAGTCCTAATCTCCATATTGTTCTGCATCACATTCCATGTCAGTTTTAGGTTCTACGGTGAGTTGAGAAGTTTTACATTAATAAAACCCTTTGTATAAAATTAAATTGTGGCCTTATGGTCCAATTTGAGAATTTCAAAAACTGTGATAACACAACGAGGTGATCGAATGGTATATTTCATTTTCATTCATCCTTGGTAATATTGTAGTTAGGACAACATTCCATCCTCCACTGAGATTAAGGTAAATTATATTGGTTAATACCTGCATGATTTACTGATCTGCTACAATTGGTCGACACCATTCCAAATCAACCTTTTTAACTTGTGGTTAACTGGGTTTCTAACAGATCAGGAAGCCCACCATGATACTTAGGAATTCCCAAACCAAATGACTGACCAATCCAGATAAATTGTTTGTATAGGTGCATGTTTTCTCCACATTGGTACACACCTCATTAATCCCAGTCCAGAACAGCCAACACTAAAATGGACCTCAAATGTGCACAGGGATAAAGCTGAGCCAGCTTACCAACAGTCCTGCAGTTATACTTAGAAATTTTTAAAAAGCAAAGTCATTAAAACATCTCTATTGCATTCATGTTCATCCTTCCATCATTTAGACCATGTTTCTGGCTCCCATCACCTCATTCCACTGAAGTCTTTTCTAGTTTGCTGCCAGCCCAAATATGTACATCTCTTCCTAAGCTCTAAGTTAATATCCATTGCAATACTGAGCCCGATTTTAGCTGATTTGTTTCTTCTCCAGATAAAACATCTAACCGATCGCTTGCTTACTTTCGTGAAATGATCAGATCTGTCACTGCATTAAATATTTCCAACTGATTAAAGTATGTAATGCTCAGTGTTAATATTTGTATTCGTATGATCAATGGATCACTGCATTGTTGAGCATTAAGCAGCCTGTGACACAATAAAACGGTTTCACTCAAGCATCTGCATCGTTTCCACCAGTGCTACCTGTTATCGTACCTCTGGCTGCAGAATAAGACTGGTTATTGCTGTTGGCATAAAGCAATCAGCTGGCATAAACAACACAATGGGGATGGTGATGGCCAATATACAATAAAGCAACTCCCTCCCACTCACTTCCAAACCTAAGAAAATCGTTGGTGGCTAAAACCCAAGTAGAAGGTCTATAGCCCTCAAATGGAGCAATTAGCAGTTAATCAGTTAGATTAGGTACTTAAAGTGAACTCTTTCTCCCCCAACCTCCCACCACCATTCCTTATAGAAATTCAGTGCTGAAGATTGCCCAGCTGTTAAATACATTAAAAAAGGCTGCAGGGAAAATTCTGTAGAGCTGTTTAAAAGCAAGTTGATTCAAAAATAATTTTCCAGCTTGTTTTTTTTTGGTATCACAGATTGCTGAATGGAAGAAAAGGCTGGTTATGATATCGGGTAACATTCATTGTGCATATTAAGTCTTGTTGCTCCATTACTCAGTGAGGCTCTCATATTAATGGGCACAGGGATGTGCCCAAGGAGGTTTGGGTTTAACAGCAGGGCTGTGTCTTCTTGAAGATCTCTGCGGAACATGTAACATCAGCACAACACTGCCAATGGCTGTCAATATCTGGAAGAGCTTCAATTTTTAGAGTTTCGGAGACCTATAGACTGGCACTAGGGGCATTGGGGTGGTTAGCCAGAATGTTGTCCCAAATATATATGTTTGTCTGTCCAAACAGAAAGGTTATCTGGCAGAGCCAGTAACCTCACCACCTGCACACCACAGCAGCAAAGTGAAAGCTCAACTTAACTCAGTAAGACTGTTCCTTTTCACAGTGTCCCGGTTAGGGAGACATCACCTTACTTCAGTTCCCTTTCACAATCTTGATCAGGGTGCTGGCCTTATATCATAGAGTCATCCAGCACAATGTTAGGAACTAGAGATAGTTTAATAAGTTATATGTGCATTTGGAGATGTTAGTAATAAAGTATGTCTTTAAGTTTAGATTTAATTTGTTTTTCTGTATTTTTGTGGGTTAAAAGGATGAAACCTTGAGTTTTAGTTTCACTTTAAACAATGCCTGATGCAGGACACAGATTTAAAGCAATATAGGCTTGCGAAAAGCCTGAAGATCCAAGGGGACAGTTTAAGGTTTATAACTCTTCACTATGGGCATGTGGAGCTGTGGTGTTCTGTTGCCACAGTTGAGTCAGTGACAGAAAGTGCATGGAAGGAAGCTTGAATGCACGTGGCAATCAAGGAGAGCTCGAAACCGTGGAGGTGGACGCTTATGGAAGGTGCCTGAGAGAAAGAGTTGGTTTTGAGAAGATTCCAAAGCAGCTTCTTCGAGAGTGGAGATTGGAAACCCTCATGTAAAATATGGAGTTGAATGAGGCTGGTTGGTTCATGGCGCGACAAGTGTCTGCAGGGAGTTGATGAGAGATCCATGGCATCTGGTGGGGTGGCATCTGTCACTTGGGGTAGAATCTTCGGCTCGGTGAGCAGGAGTGGGGCCCACTCACCGAGACGTAAAATGATGCGTGGTGATGTCGGGCATGTGTCCCGATGCCACCGCACATCATTCAGGTTTTCAGTTCGGCGGGCATGCAGTTGAGTTGGCTGTGTGCCTGCCAAACTGTCAAAGGTCTATTAAGGCCATTTAACAATCAATTAAATCATTGAACTGAGCTGCCCATCCAACCTGAAGGTTGGCGGGCAGGCGAAGAGTCCAAGCAGGTATGAGGTTGCATGAACATTTTTAAAGTGTTGGAAATTTTTTTATTAACATCAATGGACATGTCCCAGCTCATGTGACAGTTTCACATGAGGGGATATGTCCTTAAATTTTTTTTCTCCCTTTATTCAATGTTTTATGAATGAATCTAATCTTCCTGAGGCAGCTCTGTACCTCAGGGAGATTTCTGTGCTCTTTCATGCACATGTGTGAAAGAGTGCACTCCCCGATACAGCCCCCTCCCCCCACCCACACAGGGAGCGCTCAGCACTTCCGGGCACTCGTCACACTGGCCAGACATAAAATGGTGGTGCCCAACCAATCGGCTGCATGCCCATCTGCGCCCACCCTGCACACCCCCCACAGATGGGGAGAAATTTCTCCCCTTAGTTTCAGAGTGTGATGTGTCTGACCACAGTTCGCCCATTGGTTTACATGGACTATATACTTACTGTGAACATTAGAGTATAAGTTAGCTTTTATAGCTTGTGTTACCCTTACAAATCTGTATATATCTGTAAAGGTATAGTTGTGGGTGAAGGAGTGTTTCCTGTTTAATATACGTTTTATTCTTTTGTTAAAAGTTCATCAGTTGACTCCTGTGACTCTGTTCAGTAGCCACTTTCCACGTATCTAAGCAAAAAATAAAAGTTAGGGTTTATCAAGGCAGGTTCCACCCTGGGATCCAGCTTATCCAGTAGTTACATTAGCTGGGATCATAGCAAAAGTAAAGGCCATTCAGCTCATCATACCTATGCTAGCTCTCTGAAAGAGCTATCCAATTACTCCCACCACCAACCCCCTCCACTCTTACCCTATAGCCCTCCAAATACTTCACTTTTTACATTTGTATCCAATTCCATTTTGAATGTTATGACTGAATCTGCTTTTATCGCTCTTCTAGACAATGCATTCCAGATCACAGTTCATTAAATAAGAGGGAGCGTGACTATAAAATTAGAGCCAGGCTTTTCAGGAGTGAACTCAGTAAACACTTTGTCACTTGAATCAAATAGTGGAAACCTGGAACTCTCTCCCGGAAAAAGGTTATGGAATTTGTGTCAATTGACATTTTCAGCTAAGGTTGATGGGTTTTTGTTGGTTAAGGCTATCAATAGATATGGATCAATGGTGGTGAAATGGAGTTAATTTACAGATCAGCTCGAATGTAGTGAAATGGTGTAAAATGCTCGAGGAGCTGAATGGTGTGCCCCTGTCCCCATGATGCCCAACATTCAAAAGATCATCCAACTTAATTATTTTGATGATGATCATAAATTTACACCCTTTAATGATCAAACTCAAATACAGCAATAGTAGATTTTCCCAATTTATTTTATCAAAATGTCTCATCATTTTGATCACATCTATTGAGCTGTTGTTCATTGTCTTTGTTCTGATGAAAAGTGGCCTGATTGATCTCTTAATCACTGAAACTTTTTATCCTTGGCATATTCTCAGTAAATCTCTCCTGCACCTTCTCTGTATCCATGTTCACTTATCTCTCCAGGGCCTTGAGCACATTCCTAAAGAAAGGAACCAAAACTGGAAACAATCTTCTAATTGTGGTATAAACAACCACCTGAAGAGATTTAGCATTACTTCCTTGCTTTTGTACTCTGTACCCAGATTCATAAAACCAAAGAACTTAAATGTTTTTATTACAGTTTTATCAACATGTCTTAACTGTTAAAGATTTGTGTATCTAAATCTTTCAGTGACTCTAATCATTTTAATTTTTGCGTTTACATGTCCTATTCCTATTTGTTCTACAAAAGTGCATCATCTCACACTTCTCAGCTTTACATTTTATTCTCACAACTTTTACAGTTAATGGCGTTCCCCATGTTTGCACTGTCTGCAAATCATGGAATCACAGAATCTTAACGGCACAGAAGGGGGCCATTCAGCCTATCACATCTGCACTGGCTCTCCAAATGAACATTATGACCTAGTGCCATTGCCCTGCCTTTTCCCTGTACCTTTGCACATTGTTTCTATTTAAATAATCACCTAACATCCTCTTGAATGTTGCTATTGTGTCTCACATACTGAAATCCAAATTATTTATCTATATTGCTAAGATTACAGGCCAATACATTGATCACTGGGGACACTGGTTGCTCTTTGTCTTCATCACCTGATAAATAGATCACTTAGCAACCTGTTTGTGAAGTATTTGAGTATGTTTGACGACGCTTTTTGCATTTTTCGATATGCATTTTTAAAATCTCTTGAATGTACCACCTTCATAACAAAGGCGTCTGGTAATTTTTATTTCTTCATTTGTCGAGCTAAGGTAACGCATTATTTACCTGAACGCGTTATTCTCTGGAAATAGGAAGATGGGGTTTGGTAACTAGATAAAAGTCCTTAGTAAAAGTGCAAGAGAGACTGAGCAACAAAATAAGAACTAAAGAAACTGGGCTGAATCATCCCAGATTTGCACTAAGTGTTGTAGCTGTATTGGAACACCTTGGCTTAGGGGCACAAATCTTCAGTACTATTGCCAGGATATTGTCAGGACCCATAGCCTTTGCACTATCAAGTAACTTCAGCCATTTCTTGACTACAGGTGGAGTGAATTCATTTGGCTGAAGAACGGCATCATAGTGCTGGGGAACTCCAGAGGAGACCGAGATGAGTCATCCACTCAGCACTTCTGACTGAAGATTGTAGCAAATGCTTCAGCCTTATCTTTTGCACTGATATGCTGGGCTCCCCATCATTGAGGATGGGGATATTCGTGGAGCCTCTTCCTCCAGTGAGTTGTTTAATTGTCCACCACCATTCACGACTGGATGCGGCAGGACTGCAGAGCTTAGATCTGATCTAGGTTGTGGGAACACTTAGCTCTGTCTATTGCATGTTAACTATGCTGTTTGGCATGCAAGTAGTCCTGTGCTGTATCTTCACCAGGTTGACACCTCATTTGTAGGTATGCCTGGTGCTGCTCCTGACGTGCCCTCCTACACTCTTCATTGAACCAATGTTGATCCCCTGGCTTGATGGTGATGGTAGAGTGGGGGATATGCTGGGCCATGAGGTTACAGATTGTGTTTGAGTACAATTCTGCTGCTGCTGATGGCCCACAATGCCTCATGGATGCCCAGTCTTGAGTTGCTAGATCTTTTCGAAATCTATCCCATCTAGCACAGCAGTAGTGCCACACAACATGATGGAGGATATCTTCAATGTGAAGAATAGTTAGCAGGTATTGAAATGAGAAGATTAAAATCATTCTATTTTCTTTAAGTCCTTTGGATGTTCACCTCATCTATAAGTTATGATTTCATTTCAACCAATATCAGTTTATTAATATTATTATTATATAATTCCAAACTGCATTAATTATGCATTCCCTGGAAACACGGCGTATCAATGTTGGGCGGGTTCTCATTCGCCCATCACACCTTCACCTCACCGCTTCATCACACCGGGCGCCAGATTTAAAGTGCAGCCATGCACACCCCTCTCAGTGCTTCCAGCCCAGCACTGCCGCACAAAGACAGGATGGCCCCGAAGGGCAAAAAGACTGCAGCCCCCCACTTTAGTGATGCCTCCCTCTAGTGCCTTTTGGGCACCATGGAGGCCCACTGTGATGTCCTCTACCCCCGCTCTGTTTGCAGGCAGCAGCATCACCAATCCAGCATGGAGGAGCAGTGACAGTGGTGGTCAGCGCCAATGTCCTGCAAAAGGGGACAGCCATCCAGTGCCACAACAGAATGAATGGCCTCATCCATTCCACCAGGGTAAGTCACTCTTCTCATCACTCTCAACTCACACACTCCCAAACCCATCACACACCCACAGGGATCTCACACCTCAAGGGGCAACACCACCAACTCTCACACACACCCTCACATCCCCATCAGGCTCATATCCTCTCGAGCTCACATCTTCATCCTGTCCATGTGTCCGGTCGTCACACAAACATTCCACACAGTGCTATGTGTTCTGCTCATATTGTCTCTATCTGTTTCCATGCAGGAGAAGCTGGCTCACAACAGCAGGGGGAGGTCCCAGACTGGGGGTGGAGTGGCCCACACTAGGCCCCTCACTCACTTTGAGGAGTGTGCCATCGTGCTGACTGGTGAGGATGTGGACCATGCCTGTGGTGACAGTGAGGTCGGCAGTGAACACCCTCATGAGGATCCTGCACTACATCACCCTTCTCTCAGTGTAACTGTGAGTGCTCTCTCTCCTGTTTTTGACTCTGCTGCCAGGCACTAATTATCTCTACTTTGATTCACAGGGAGATTTGCCAAGCAACTGACACCCTCAGCCAGCCAGTCCCTCAGCTCCATCCATGTTCTCACCTCCAGACAAGAGGACTCCTCCTTCATTGAAGAGCTGGAAATAAGCAGCGTGGAAGACCCATCACAGCACTCACCCACATCCTCCACCAGCACAGAGAAACGCACCTTGGTGGGACCTCGATCTAGAGCAGGTTCGGGTTCACAATCTGGTGGGCACCATGCGGACATGTGTCCGCAGCAGGAGGAGGCAGGTTCAGCCGAGCTCCCTGGCACTTGGAGAACTGTTAGGGAAGAGGCATCTGTCAGGTCTGAGTCAGATGACAAACCTCTGAATCCGGCCTTCCAACTCATCTTGGAGAGTCAGCAGAAGGCATGGGAACATCACACAGAGCTTTGGAAGCCCTAAGGAGAGTGACACGCGATTCAGAGGAGTGTGTCCGCCTCTTCTCTGATGAAGTGGTGCCCACATGTACGCATATGGAGGTCTCCATGTTGAGGATTATGGACACCATGGAGACCCTGGTCCAGCAGAACGCAGTGATGTGTGCAGACCTGCACTCCATCGCATGGGCCACGGGTGAGTTCCTGCAGTGGCAATGCGAGGGAGAAACGGGGCACCTCAACATCCCTCCAGGTGCTCCTTCCCCTCAAGGAGTAAGGCCAGGGATCCCCAGGGCACCTGAAGGGAGGAGGAGCGACAGCTGGACACCCCTGGGTCACCCACACAGCAATCTCAGAGAGAGCCAACTCCCTCTGAGACTCCTTTGCCTGTGAGCCCCTCAGACACATCCTCTGTCATCGCAGAGGGAGCAGCCAGCCAGCGAGTGATTCTGGAGGGAGAAGAATGTGTGGCAGGGCCTTTCGAATCCTCATGCAAGCACTCTCCCCGCACACATGGATCCTTCCCATTGTGCACTCACCTCAATGTCATGCGCTTTCCCAATGCTGCCTGCTGGAGTTCACTTTCAGTTGTCCACCTGAGTTGACCTGCACCTCTGCCCACCCACTGATCACACTCCCATGCAGCACCTGATCTCGCCCACCACGACTGTCATTACACTTTCGATTCAGACAACATGGTGGTGATTCAGTTTTTCATTTGCTCCCCTGTCCATTCCCCTCCACCAGTTTCCCATTTCCTCTCCCCCATCACTGTTGACGTCTCTGGCATCTCCTTCCCCCTCCCCTCGGTGACCTCATAGCCACAATCCTTTTACTTCGGGGATGTCCAGTTGAACGTGCACATTCCCTTCTTTCCCGAAAGTCTCACCCCCTATCCACATTCACCTCCCCAACCTCCTCTTTCCCATCCCCATGGGTCCATGTCTGCTTCTGAGTCCCCACCAACCACCCTCAACAACCCTTCTATTGCGATTGTCGAACCCTCACCCTCCCACGCTACCGCCTCACTCTGCCCTCGGTCATTCTCAGCCTTCTTCTACACCACGGCCACCCTCAGTTCACTCCCCTGGAGGCAGACATGGATCATCAGAGCTGTCCCTTACACATTCACCTGGACTCCCCCCACTGCCCCTCACGCCATCCCCTCCCCCATCGTATTCCTCCCACTCCCCCATCCTGGACTCTCCCCTCTAGTCCTCCCTCCTCACCCCCGGACTCACCCCCAGCTTAGTCCTTCCCCCCTCCCAACTCTTCCCTCCAGCCTTACTTCTTCCCCTTTCCTGACTCCTTCAAACACCCTTAACTTTTCCTCTGACTTTACTTCTTCCTTTAGCCCTACTCCCTCCCTTCTCCTCTCTCCTTCCTCCCCCTGGGCTCTCTCCCTTCTTCACATTCCTTCCCCCGTCCGAACACGTTCCCTTGCACCTTCCACCCCTCTTATACCTAACTCCCCAATTGCCGTCTTTTCCCCCATTATCCCCTCCTCCCTCATGTGCTCCCTCCCCCCTTCACAACCTCCCCCCCAACACCTTTGTTTTCCTCCCTCACAACCTCCCCCATGACATCTTCATTCCTCCCCTCCCAACCTCACTCCCCGACACCTCTTCTTCTCCTAGTAGACTTGATCCTTCCTCTCCCACTCCCTATTAGATCTTCCTCTCCCAAAATGAACTGGACCTTCCTCTGCACCTCCTTGACCATCATCCATTGTGAGCAGACCCTCAACAGTGACTTTCCACCCTCTGTGAGCTGCTTTGCAGTAGAGCCATGTCCACGAGAATCCACCCAGCATGCCTTGGAAGTTCCTCCAGTGTATCGTTGCTGTTGAGGTCCAGCATCTTCTGCTCCTCGGGTGTCTACAATGTGAGCAAGACCCTGGTGGTAAGTCCCGACTTCTGCACAACACAGTTGTCCAGACATGTTCTGCACCAGCGTGCAATCACAGCGACATGGGTGAATGATCCAGCGAGGGTTGGGGGGGGCGGGTACTGATTCTGGTAGGCTGGCCTTGTAATGACAAGTAGATGTATTACAATGAAATTTGCGATGTTCAACAGCAAGAACGCTGCCCGCCATTGATGAGCAGAGCAGGCGATTGCAAATTGGTTTCATGACGCTCTGAGACCCATTTCTGGCCTTCTCGCCTTGTTGGCTACTCACACCACCAAGCACAATTGATGCCAATGGGCAAGGAAAATTCTACCTATTGCATTTACTTGAAACATGTAACATTATACTTTGGGAATGCTCCTTCTGCACCGTCTCATGTCCAGGCCTCAAGTCTGCTTTCTTACAAATCGATGGTTCTTCTCTTGTGGTTTGAATTTCCAGCTTGTGTTGAAGGAGATGTCATTAAATTATAAGCCCAATGGGGGCAGGACTGGAGTTTCCCACCACTGGCTAGCAGCTGTTTATTTTCTTTATTCGTTCATGGGATGTTGGTGTCACTGGCAAGGCCAGCATTTATTGCCCATCCCTAATTGCCCATCGGCGGAGTGACTTGCTCAGTCATTTAGGAAGGCAGTTAAGAGTCAACCACATTGCTGTGAGTCTGGAGTCCCATGTAGGCCAGACCAGGTAAGGATGGCAGATTTCCTTCCCTAAGGGACACTAGTGAACCAGATGTGTTTTTACAACGATCAGTGACAGTTTCATGGTCACCATTATTGAGACTAGCTTTATATTCCAGATTTATTAATCAAATTTAAATTCCACCAGCTGCCGTGGTGGGATTTGAACCCATATCCCCAGAGCATTAGTCTGGGCCTCTGGATTACCAGCCCAGTAACATTACCGCTACATCACCTTCCAGTATGATTCCAGATATAGTCAATCAAGGTGTAATTGAGGGGCCTATTTGGACCCCTTTCCCACACTGACTGGATACTTGCTGGAGTGGCTGAAACAGAATCAGTGAGGGCAGTTGACCAGGGAGCCAGCACTCCAATGGGTTTTTAAACGTAACCCCTAACCCTGGAACCACATCACAATCTCTTTTCTTATCTAATCTCTCCTGTTTTCACCCTAACACAGACCTTCCATTTTGTTCTTTCCCATGTCCAAGCTTTCATTCCCTTCAAACCGATCAGATTTCTAACTTCACCTGGTTCTGATGAAATGTCCTGAACCTGAAACATAACTCTGCCTTTTTCTCCCCTACTGCTGCCCAACTTGCTGAATATTCCCAGCATTTTCTGTTTTTATTAAAGAGATAATCTACTGCCTGTGTCCTTACTCACACCGAATCCCATTCACCCATCAGCCCTGTCCCTTCTGATGTACATTGGGTCCCATTTAAGCAACATCTCAATTTTAAATGCTCACCTACCTTTTTGGCACAGCTTTTGAACATCTGCCCTAATATCTCCTTATGTGGCTTTGTGTCAAATATTGCTGAATAACCCTCCTGTGAAACACCTTGGGGCATTTTATAATGTTAAAGGCACTGTACAAATACAAGTTATTGTTGTTGTTGGATGAGATCAGATGACCAAAGAGGCATGTAATGTTTTAACCTCCTGACAGCCATGTGACCTATTACTGCAGTAAGTTGGCTTGTATTTAAATAATGGGTTAACTGCTCTCTTGTTCCAGCTCTCGATGCCACAATACAAACTGCACCTGGGAGCAATGCCGCACTGTGTCTACTAATAACATTGGAATTTCACCAATGCGCACTGCATGTACATAGTATTGTAATGAACATGGCAGGGCAGTTATGGGATGCATCAAACAGTGCAGAGGTTAATTTGCTGGAGATTCTATCTGCAGCTGTGTTTATCCAGGTCATATTAAAAATTAAATTATTCAGTACAGGAAACCTGACAAGTTTTCTTATGTAACTAATCTGGTGGGTGTTACTTTCCATGGTGAAAGCTTTGAATATTAACGCAAGGAATTTTAAGGTCCTTTATTATGTAATTGGTGAATTGCATTGAATTCAAGCTAATAGATACAGACTGTAAATTTGCGGTGTATTCTTAATGCAAATACCATAACAATATCTTCAGGTTTATTCTCTGATATATTTAAATGTTAATGTGATTTCCTTATAGCAATAATTTGCTAAAGTATTATTTTTAACAGTACATTTACAGTAGCTGAATAGTTCTTGCCAAATTAAGGAGTGAATCTAGAACACTTCCTTAAAAATGTAATTCACCTTTAAAATCTACTGACTGAAAAGCTTCAACACAAAATGTTGCTGAATATCTTTCATGTCTTTGATAGACCCAAATATGGTTCTTAAAGAAAAAGTAATACCATGGTGGCCATCCTTTTGGGTTGAACTGGAGACTCCAAGGTTTCGACCAGTTTGTCTATAAATATCTAAGTCTTGAAACAGATTCCACACTGGTTTTACAAACTCATTGACCTTGACTGCTAATCAAAGGTGGACAAAGTGAAGTGGAAAATGGAAAGCCCAGTTGTCACTGAAGGCTTAAGCTTCCAATTTAAAGCAACAGATCCAAACAAAATTTGCTGATTGCTTTTTTTGATATTTCATCCAATATCAGGACAATTAAAATCCCTGGGGTAACAGGGAGTGCCCCCTCTGACTCCATCAGAGCAGCTGGAGCCAAAATTAAAAGAAATATTCACATTTGGGACGATACCTTTCGTGACCTCAGACTGTCCCAAAGCTCTTCACAGACAATGATGTGTTTTTTTGTAAAGTTTAGTCACTGTTGTAGTGTAGGAACTACAGCAGACAAATTTGAAACAAGACCACAACACTGGAAATGTTCCACAGCTCAGGAAGCAACTGCGGAGTGAGAAACAGAGTTAATGTGGGCCAGAACTTCCAAAAAGTGGCAGTCGCTATTGAATTGTAGTTTTAAAGGTCCCACCCACTTTGAGATGCCAGGGAGAAGGTAATTGTGTGAGGTAAGGAGTTCGGTGATTGGCGGGGTGCAGAGTGGGGTGGTGGGGGGGGGGAGCGGAGTTGGGTAGTCATTGGGAGTTCTGGGTGGTAGTCGGAGAGGTGGGGGGATTGTTGGGGGTTGGGGCTTAGTGGAGAATGTGGGGGTGTAGTCCGGGTGTTGGAAGAATAGACGGCTGGTTGGCTTAACACCCTCCCTTAGCTGATGGATAAGTGCTCCTCATGTTGAACACCACTTGGAGGAAGCACTGAGGGTGGCAAGGGCGCAGAATGTACTCTGGGTGGGGGACTTCAATGTCCATCACCAAGAGTGGCTCGAATCCTAAATGGCATAGCTGCTGAGCTGGGTCTGTGGCAGGTGGTGAGGGAACAAACAAGAGGGAAAAACATACTTGACCTCATCCTCACCAACCTGCCTGCCGCAGATGCATCTGTCCATGACAGTATTGGTAGGAGTGACAACTGCACAGTCATTGTGGAGACAGAGTCCCACCTTCACATTGAGGATACCCTCCATCGTGATGTGTGGCACTACCACCTTGCTAAATGGGGTAGATTTTGAACAGGTCTAGCAACTCAGGACTGTGCATCAATGAGGTGCTGTGGGCCATCAGGAGCAGCAGAATTGTACTCGAACACAATCTGTAACCTCATGGCCCAGCAAATCCATCACCAATTAAGCTGGGTATCAAACGTGCAGGGGGACATGCCAGGAGCAGCACCAGGCATTCCTAAAAATGAACTGTCAACTTAGTGAAGCTATAACACAGGACTACTTGCATGCCAAACAGCATAAGCAGCAAGTGATAGACAGAGCTAAGTGATCCCACAACCAAAGGATAAGTCCTGCCAATCAGTCGTGAATGGTAGTGGACAATTAAACAACTCACTGGAGGAGGAGGCTCCACAAATATCCCCATCCTCAATGATGGGGGAGCCCAGCACATCAGTGCAAAAGATAAGACTGAAGCATTTGCTACAAATTTGCTTCAGCCAGAAGTGACGTGTGGATGACCCATCTCAGCCTCCTCCGGAGGTCCCCAGCATCACAGATGCCAGTCTTCAGCCAATTCCATTCACTCCAGGTAATATCAAGACATGACTGAAGGCACTGGATGTTGCAAAGGCTATGGGCCCTGATAATATTCCAGCAATAGTACTGAAGACTTGTGCTCCAGAACTTGCCATGCCCCTAGCCAAGCTGTTCCAGTACAATTACAGAACTGGCATCTACCCGGCTATGTGGAAAATTGCCCAGGTACGTTCTGTACACAAAAAGCAGGACAAATCCAACACAGCCAATTACCGCCCCATCAGTCTCCTCTTGATCATCAGTAAAGTAATGGAAGGGATCATCAACAGTGCTATGAAACAGCACTTGCTTAGAAATAAGCTGCTCACTGACACCCAGTTTGTGTTCCGCCAGGGCCACTCAGCTCCTGACCTCATCACAGCCTTTGTTCAAACACGGATGAGAAAGTTGAACTCCTGAGATGAGGTGAGAGTGACTGCCCTTGACATCAAGGCTCCAGTTGATTGATTGTGGCATCAAGAAGCCCGAGTAAAACTGGAGTCCATAAGGATCAGGGGGAAAAGTCTCCATTGGTTGGATTCATACCTAGCACAAAGGAAGATGGTTGTTGTTATTGGACCTCAGTCATCTCAGCTCCAGGACATCACTGCAGGAGTTCCTCAGGGTAGTGTCCTTGTCCAACTACCTTCAGCTGCTTCATCAATGACCTTCCTTCCATCATAGGGTCAGGAATGGGGATGATTGCTGATGATTGCACAATGTTCAACACCATTTGTGACTCCTCAGATACTGAAGCAGCCCATGTCCAAATGTAGCAAGACCTGGACAATATCCAGGCTTGGGCTGACAAGTCATAAGTAACATTTGTGCCACACAAGTGCCAGGCAATGACCATCTCCAACAAGAGAGAATCTAACCATCGCCACTTGAAGTTCAGTAGCATTACCATCACTGAATCCCCCACTATCACCATCCTGGGAGTTACCATTGACCAGAAACTGAAGTGGACTAGCCATATAAATACTGTGACTACAAGACAGATTAGAGGCTGGGAACCCTGCGATGAGTAACTCACCTCCCGACTCCCCAAAGCCTGTCCACTATCTACAAGGCACAAGTCAGGAGTGTGATGGAATACTCTCCACTTGCCTGGATGAGTGCAGCTCCCACAACACTCAAGAAGCTTGACACCATCCAGGACAAGGCAGCCTGCTTGATTGGCACCATATCCACAAATATCCACCCTTTCCACCTCTGACGCACAGTAGCAGCAGTGTGTACCATCTACAAGATGCACTGCAGGGATTCACCAAGGCTCCTTCAACAGCACTTTCCAAACCCACGACCACTACCATCTAGAAGGACAAGGGCAGCTGATAGATGGGAGCACCACCACCTGGAAGCTCCCCTTCAAGTCACTGACCATCCTGACTTGGAAATATATCACCATTCCTTCACTGTCGCTGGATCAAAATCCTGGAACTCCCTCCCTAACAGCACTGTGGGTGTAACCACACCACATGGACTGCAGCGGCTCAAGAAGGCGGCTCACCACCACCTTCTTAAGGGCGACTAGGGATGGGCAAGAAGTGATGGCCCAGCCAGTGAAACCCATATCCCGTGACCAAATTAAAAAACAGATTTTTGTTGTTTGAATATCGTTATGTTATTCCTGCCCACAATGGAGGCATCTGGATTAGGTTTCACAAGCTGTTACCCAAACATTCCTTCTCAGTACCATCAAAATGCCAGAATATCCCAGCTGGTGAAGGATTCTGGGACTGTTGACTTGACCTACCTTAAAAGGTTCAGAGTAAATTAATATAAACCTCTGGGCTTCTTTCCCAACTATAGCTGTTAGCTACAAACTGTTGAAGATACTGATCTTAATATCCATGAAGTCTTTGCATTGGGTGAGTTTCTGATGGTGGGGGAGTCCAAGGAATGGTGTCTGGGGCGTGAGGATTCCTGCTCCTCCTGGCCCACAAGCAGTGCTGTAAAGGCACTAACCTCCTCCCTGAAGGTGCCCTTGTCTCCCTTCAGCTGCCAGTTTTCCACCAGTCAGCCAGGGTTAAATATACAAAGCAGGTTAAAAGTGAGGCGACCTGCATTATTAACACATTTAAATTGCCAAGCCCGCTCCAAGGAGCCTGTTGGCTCTCTGTCCTCCTGTTTTGCCTCCATTAAGCACAGAAATGGGTGGCTTAGAGGGTTTGACATTTTTTAAATGGTCAACATCCCACGCGACTCCAAGCCATCCTTTTTGAGTATTAAAATTGACTCTGATTGTAGAGGCATGTGCTGTGTCAAGAGTAGCAGATTTGTTGCTGATTCAGGAATTGAGAAACAGTTAGTGACATAAGTTGATGCACAAGTGAGGATGATCCATCAGAAGAAGTGAGCAACCAAAACATACACTAAGAAGAAGATGATCATGCCAGAGATCACACATTGTTCATATCAGTAAGGCAGGATTGAACTAGATAGATATGGAGGCTCCATCCTAGCTGTGAAAGGAATACAGAACATCCAGGAAAGTAATTGTAAGGAAAACACTCCCCAAAGATACAGATTACTTCACACCCAGAGTAGAATACAGTCTGACTGAAATTGAATGTACCCGGATCATAGAATCATAGAATGGTAATAATGCATTAGAAGCCCATTTAAGGACCTGCAAGTAGAACTCACCTCGCTTCACTCCACTGCCCTTTCCCCATAGCCGCACAATTGTTTTTTCTCTTCAGATGATTATCTAATCAATACTAATAAAGTCCACAGCTATAAGCATTAAAACAGGTCAACATGTTATTAAAAAAATGCTTTAAAAGTGTTAAGCAGCAGTGCAGTAAGTTGTACTTAGGCCAGGGAGTTTAATTGAAGGCTGCCTTTCAACCTTACACTTCAGCATTACTCTCTTCAATTACTCAACTCCCACTTGCCCATTATTGCTTAATCCAATCACCTGGAGAAGCTACACTATACTCCTTGTCTAAACTCTGTTGTTGTAAATGTGATTGAGGATACCTCAACATGACTGAAGTTATCCTCAAGTGACTGAACCTGTCATAAAGATCAAAAAGCAAAGATAATAATCAGGCACTTTAGTAGATTCAGATTGGAAGAAGTGCTACACTTTCTCAATGTTTCAGAATCTATGATTGATAGATAGTAATGAATTTTTCTTCCTTCAGTAGTTCCACAATAAAACACAAATGAGTGCCATTACCATGAAGTGTAGATCATAAATGTTTATTTCATGTTAATCTTCAGTTGATTCATTTCTGATGTTTGTTATTCCACTAAATCGATCCCTTCACATTATGATATTTTTTAAAACCGGTGAGGTGGGATCAATCAAGCCATAATTTACGTTAATCCTGCTCTTTGGTCAATAAACCAGGAGATTTTTTTTTAATGAAAGGACCTCTCATATTCTAATCCGAGAATGGTGAATCAAAATCACTCAGACCCCCAAGTGGAATTTCCACTCTCTGATGCTTTTGCTGCAAGAGAATTGTGTTGTCAACTGCTTTATGTTGTCTGGATGAAATGAACTAACAGTGCATTCCACTGTGAGCTTTGTATCTGAGAAGACTACTGAGAAGTGTCATGTATTTGTGCACTTAGCTGCATATTCTTTTCCACCACGACAATTTCCTGAGCTTGGCAGTACCTCACTGCAGCTAATCAAACACAGCACTGATCCTTACCTACATAGAGGGAGCAAGAACATCTAGGGAGAGGAGCGACACTATCACCTTGCCCACCTCAGTAGGTTGTATACAAGCTTTGGGCAGGCTGAGCACAGATTATCTGCCTGTTTTTGTGTTTGGGTTTGCTGACCAAACAGGAGACAGAAATGTTCCCAAAGTCAGATTACTATGAATAACTGGAAGGCTTGTTGGGATGGACATCTGCCTTTGCTTACTAAAAGGAGCTTTATCAGTCCTAAGTTGGCATACAAGGAACATAAAAAACTCCATTAGTGCTTCTTAATGATGAATTTACAGAGCAGCTGTGTCACTAAACACTTTAAATAACTTCATGACCATTTGAAATGACAACCAATGTGAAATATGGAATGACAGTGTTGCAAAGTATTTCAGGATTAAACAAATACATTAGCTGTAATGTGTGTGATAAATCATTGTTTACGATCCATATGCATTTGGAGCAAACAAACATTTCAATTTAGATTTAGAAATGACAGTTTGCAATGCTACAGTACAGGAGTTAGATGCATTTATTGTGTCATTGCTGTGGCCACTATTTAACTCAAGCATCAACTAGTTTCTCTTAAAGTGATTGTTTCTGCGGTATAAATAAGGAAATATATATAGCCTTGACATCTACATAGTTGCTGTGATTGAAACTGAATATGAAAGTACCCAGCATCACAGTGACAGAGCTTGGTTACCTTTTATAACAATATCCTTGTTTGTAAGGTTAATTAACTTAGAGGGAAAGCATTTGTTTAAAATGTAGTCAACAACTGAACAAAGGAAATAACAGGAAAAAAAATTCTCCCAATGTAAGAACAGAGGGATTAAAATGGTTATCATTCTTACAATTAGCTCAAAAAAATGGATGTGAGAAAACATGGTGGAATTGGCATAGAAAGCATGATTGGGCTCTGCTTAGAGTGTGACAAAGGATTTCAACACCATCAAAAATAGATTAGTGAAACTGAGGAAAAAGATTGAAAAAAGTCACTTAACAGTCAATAATGGGAAACTCATGAATACGTATGGAGGTGATCAGAAAAGTGAATATTCATCTCCAGGGTAAAGGTGGGGAGGAATTGAGAGAGATTGCTCTAGGTAACAAAATCATAAACCCACTAACAAAGAACAGGAATATGATTCTATTGCACATAGCGCACAGGGAAAATATCATCCCCTCCTCTTTATTTTGATAGTGTCGGATGAGAGAAGATGTTTTGATCTTGTGGGAGAATCCAAAACTAGAATCCATAAATATCAGATAGTCACTAATAACTCCAATAGGGAATTCAGGAGAAACTTCTTGACTCGGAGAGAGGAATGTGGAACTTGCTGCCAGTGGGTGAGGCAAATGGCATAGATGCACTTGAGGGGAATCTAGATAAACATATGCAGGAGAAAGGAATAGATGGAGATGATGGTCAGATTAGGAGGTGGCTCACAATGAGGCAGAAACACTGACATAAATCAGTTGGGCCCCATGCCCCGTTTCTGTGCAGCAGTTCTGTCCAAGATCTCTGTGCTCCTTTAATTCCAGCCTCTTGAGCGTCTCTGATTTTAATGGCCACACCATTGGCCACTGTGCCTTCAGCTGCCTGGTGGTAAGCTCTGGAATTCATGCCCCACACCTCTTCACTTCCTTTTCTTCCTTTCAAACGCTCCTTAACAACTAACTCTTCGACCAAGCCTTTGATTATCTGCCCTAATATCTCCCTATGTTGCGTGGTATGTGTCAAATTTTGTTTGATAATGAATAAACTGAAGAAGAGTCTGAAGAAGAGTAATACAAACTTGAAATGTTAACTCTGTTTCTCTCTCCAATGATGCTGCCAGACCTGCTGAGTTTTTCCAGCATTTTTTTTGTTTTTATTTCAGATTTCCAGCATCCGCAGTATTTTATTTTGATAATGCTCTTGTAAAGGGTGCTGGAATATAATACTACACTGAATGCCCTAGATAAATTCAAGTGGTTGTTGCAAGTTCTCTGTAACTTTGTCATCCCCATGAGTGTGTTTTGCAGCTGGAGATGGCAAGGTGCGAACAGACTGCTGTCATTAGCATTATTACCAGCACCACTTTACTGATAAAGCTCATCATGCCTGGCTGGGGAATATAAATGTCAGAGAATTTTGGGACTTTATTGTAATTAACATTCAGACATCTTAAGCTGAGTTATTCGTTTCAAACTGTGCAAAATGCTCCAACTTAAATCAGATGAGTGTTGATTAAAATCGAGCCACTGAGATTTAAACTTGTAAGCAAAGGGATGAAATGAATTGTTGCACTGCTTCAATGATCTGGAAGCATCTTACATTCAAACAGGAAAAAATAGGGGGCATACCTTGGCAGTGCAATAAGGAATTAAAGAGCTTCCTAGGTGGCCACAATGTCTGAAGTGTCGATTTAGCCTTTGTTTTTTGCAGGACACTACCTTGCACAACATTGCAGCCGATCAGAAAAGTGAATATTCATCTCCAGGGTAAAGATGGGGAGGAATTGAGAGAGATTGCTCTAGGTAACAAAATCATAAACCCACTAACAAAGAACAGGAATATGATTCTATTGCACATAGCGCACAGGGAAAATATCATCCCCTCTTCTTTATTTTGATAGTGTCGGATGAGGGAAGATGTTTTCATCTTGTGGGAGAATCCAAAACTAGAATCCATAAATATCAGATAGTCAATAATAACTCCAATAGGGAATTCAGGAGAAACTTCTTGACTCGGAGAGAGGAATGTGGAACTTGCTGCCAGTGGGTGAGGCAAATGGCATAGATGCACTTGAGGGGAATCTAGATAAACATATGAAGGAGAAAGGAATAGATGGAGATGATGGTCAGATTAGGAGGTGGCTCACAATGAGGCAGAAACACTGACATAAATCAGTTGGGCCCCATGCCCCGTTTCTGTGCAGCAGTTCTGTCCAAGATCTCTGTGCTCCTTTAATTCCAGCCTCTTAAGCAGCTCTGATTTTAATCACCACACCATTGGCCACTGTGCCTTCAGCTGCCTGGTGGTGAGCTCTGGAATTCATGTCCCACACCTCTTCACTTCCCTTTCTTCCTTTCAAACGCTCCTTAACAACTAACTTTTTGACCAAGCCTTTGATTATCTGCCCCATTATCTCTCTATGTTGCGTGGTATGTGTCAAATTTTGTTTGATAATGAATAAACTGAAGAAGAGTCTGAAGAAGAGTCATACAGACTCCAAACATTAACTCTGTTTCTCCCTCCACAGATGCTGCCAGACCTGCTGAGTTTTCCCAGCATTTTTTTGTTTTTATTTCAGATTTCCAGCATCCGCAGTATTTTGTTGATAATGAATAAAGTGAAGAGCCTGAAGAAGAGTCATACAGACTCTTGAAACCTGTGCTCAGGATATCTTTCCAGCAACTTGTTAAGGGTATAATTGCCACTTAAAATGCCTGGTAGCACCCATCAAATTGGCTTCATGGATTTTGGGTGGCTAGCTGTTGTTTCAATGTCTTCTTCCAACAGCGATTGGGTGTAAACATTGCATTGATGTACATTTCAAGTGCTACTTAACAGGATATTCATCTTTCCACTGATGCTGGAGCTGTGAACAGGACCTCTGAAACACATCAGGAGACTTTCTGCGATACTTAGTCAAGACTACATAATATACACCCGAGCAACACTTATTTCAGAAATTCTTTGAGGATTTCACCTAAACAGAGGAAGCACTTTGATGCTGTACCTTATTGGAGCCTTATAGCAATCACCAAGAGGGATCACTAAGAGGTCAGAAGTGCTCAGTCATTGACACCTCATTGGGGGACTCCCTTGGCCTGGATGAGGAATGGGAGCAAGTCATGAGGCCAGCTAGATAGATACCAGCAGTGGCAGAAGAGAGATGCAAAAGCAAAGGGCTTTTTTCCCCCTGTAGGAATAGGAGATCCCTCCTTCTCTGGGTCTCCTCAACCAGGACCGACAGTGCTGCACCTGAGAACCTGTGCAACAACTTCCTCTGTCCTGGAGCTATCCTGAAACCTGTGACTTGTGCTAGTCAGTGCACTCCGCACTTCAGTGGAAGCCAATACACAGAGCTGACGATTTTCCTTAAAAATTGCTTCTAATCAGCACTTGCGTGCTAAACCTGCCTTGCTTTCGTGATTATTCAATCTGGGGGTCATGGCCAGTTTTCTGGGCATTGTTGACGTTCAGTGCCATGTTTTTTTGAAACCACGTGCAAGATCATGGAAACTCAATTTGAAATTGAAACAATTTGCACTTGAAATTCCTCGATCTTTTTCGCTGGTTTGCCTGATTTGGGCTGAATTGTGCTTGAGTACAAATCCACCTGAGTGGAAACGCTACCCCTGAGATCTCTAATGAAGTTTTTAAAAAGAAAATTGAGGGAACAACGCCACAAATGTTCTTTGCAATGTTTAACTGCTGACAAATGTAACACAAGCCAGACTGAAATTTTGAAATGACAATTCCTAAATTACTATCTTGGCTACTGTCCATATCACTTTCACTGCTGCTTCCATTGAGGCAGTTAAGCTGAAAGAATTACTCTTCTACACTGTCCAATTCTCCAGTGAACAGATTAACTCAAAATCCACATCTGTTTTTCCCTCAAGTCCTACAGTGTTGAATAATATCTAATCTGCTGCTGCTGCCAGCTCAACTAGATAATTCCAATTTCTTGCTTATCAAACAGCCATTAGTGTGAAACAATAGACATTTTTCCAAAGATAAATGACCGCATTGGAAAATAGAGTGAAAGTCAGAAATCTGACCCAGTATTTGAAATCAGAATCATTATTATAGTGTTTAATAGTCACTTCAACAATAGTGGCTCTGAACATTTGACCAAAAGTGTTAATTTAATTTTGTTTGTCTCAATTCTGTTAACACTGTTCTTCAGAATATCCGGTGAATAGTTATCTTCATTGCTCAGGTGAAGTGAATCACATGTCCATTATAGAATATCATCAATTTTCATTTCAAGTTCTCCCACATTCTCTGTCACTGTCTAGGCTTTTTCTGACCAATTTCTTGTATTCCTCTCTGTGCATATCTTCCTCTCTCTTAACTCCACTTTCTTCTGCACTTGCTCTGATAAAAAGGTTTTTTTGCTCTCAAGTCACTTACAATTGCAGTTTAAAGTTGTCAACCATCTATTTTTTGCTGTTTCATTCATCAAGAAACTTCTGACACTTGCAATCCACTCAATCATCCTCTATCTTGAATGCCTATGTCCCCAGCAAAACCTTTACTCTTTCCCTGTCTAGTCACTTCACAAGGCTTCCTCCTATCTTCAATCACTCAACATCAAGAGGTTGCAGACTTGAACATAATCTGACATACAACGGCTGAATCCACCCAATAACAGATCCAACTGGACATCGAGCCGTATTGAGTTCTTCTGACTAAATCACCAACTATTCCTGCAATATCCAGGGGAGTAAAAGGTAATTTACAGGTTCTTTTCACCATAACAATTTTCTTAAAACAATCATTTCCACCCCTCCAGCTCCTATCACTGCTTGCATGTCCCTACAACGACAACCCACCCCCCAACGTCTCCCCCAACCATGCCTCCCTCCCCCCCCCCCCACCCCCCCAACCTTAAACCAGCTTATATTTCACCCCTCTCCTAATTTTACTCAGTTCTGTTGAAGGGTCATGAAGACTCGAAACGTCAACTTTTTTCTTCTCCGCCGATGCTGCCAGACCTGCTGAGTTTTTCCAGGTAATCCTGTTTTTGTTTTCCATGAAACCTAATTTCACCATAATCTCCTTTTCTGATTGACCCAATCAGGGATGTCATTCGACTGCCTCAAACAAAACAAATTGATCAAAAATGCTTCCTTTTAAAAGACTAAAGCAATAAAAAACCCACATTTTAAAACAAAGGAAAATTTATGAACTTGAATAATGATATTATTTGCACTAACCACTTCAGTCTATCCAGTGCCCACCAATTGCCAGTAGTCTCAACTGTACTGACAACCACCCTGTGTTCCTTCTTAAGGGCCACTCAGGTACAGAGAAAATCATGGAAGGGAGGGAAGCATCCAGAGCCAACAACCCTACTGGCCAGGTCAAGGGAAAGATTCACGAGGAAATCTTCCATCATGCCCATTCCCCTCCACACTGTGAGATCAAAGATCAGGAGCAAAGGACAAAGTGGAGTCAGAAATCAAGGAGGAGCCCCTCAAATAGTGAAACAGTGGCTCTAACCTTTCACACTTTGTGTATACACATGGAAGAAGGGTTAATACAGCTCATAAAGCTTATAAACAGCTAGGGAGTTCACCCTATTCTCATTAAATTGCTGACCATCCTAAACATCCAACCCTGGCTCCCATGCTACTTGTCATTGTGAATTGTTTTTACTCTTTACAGGTACTGTTCCCCCAACTTTACAAGTCAATTTGCAATTAATTCTCAGGCAACATAGGAAGCAGATGTTAATTCAGTGCTGTGTAGTGGGCAACAGGCTTACATATGAATGTGAATGTTATCTAAAGGAAGATAGCTGTAAGAATCCAATTCATATCAAAAGTGCCTCTTTATGATAATAAAGATTATGATATGATAAGCTGGCGAAGGTGATAAGATCGGAACAGAATGAGAATAACAAGTTCCAAAATGGGATTTTGGTGAGAGAGGGAATTTGGTACAGAGGTGAAGGATATATGTAATTAACTGGCTTTTCAAAAAATATTCATTCACAGAATGTGGACACTGCTGGCAAGTTCAGAATGTGTTACCTATCCATCTTAATTACCCTTGAGAAGCTGGTGCCTTCCTCTTAAATTGCTGTAGCCTGTGTGGTGTAGGGAGGGAGTTTCTGGATTTTGACCCAGTGACAATGAAAGAATGACAATACATTTCCAAGTCTGGGTGATACACAACTTGGAAAGGAACTTGAAGGTGGTGGTGTTTCTGTGCACCTGCTGCCCCTGTCCTTCTAAGCAGTAGAGATATCAGTTTAGGAGCTGCTAATGAAGCAGCCTTGGTAACTTATTGCGTACCTCGTAAATGGTATGCACTGCAGCCATTGACTTCAATTATTACAAAGTGTAACTAGACCAAGCTGCCTAAATCTAAAAGGCCGGTGCAGGAAGGGATAGTGAAGTGTCCTTTCTGCCAGATGTGGAAACTTCAACCACCTGGTGTTGACTTGGCAAACAGATGTGTGAAATATTCCCAACTTGCCTTACTTAAGATCCAAATCTTAGAATTTAAGAAGAAGGCATGAATAGGTCAGGAGAGGGAGGAGTTTAAGTAAAAGTTTGAGAGGGTAATTGCATCAGGCAGGTTGTTGATGAGGAAAGATGGGTGGCTCTCTGAGGGGAAAAGCAGGAAGGAATTGTGTGTAAGTGGAGTGCCCAGAGTAATTGATATGTTCAAACAGATTTGAAGCTCTGGCTTCCTGTGGGGAAAGTGAAAGAAGAGCTATCAATAGCACCAGTAGACAAGATTTATGGATCAGGGAAAGGAGATATACATTATATCAAAAAGTGCAGTCGTAAGTGGAGATTCAATAGTTGGAGCTGGGCGGATTTTGAAAACCAGACTGATAATACCAGATGTGTTGCTGCCCTTGATCAGTTCCATTCTCTCAGATCATAGTGAGTACATGCCCAGCAGTGGCTTGTTTTCTTGACAGGAGTCATTAAGTCCTGTGTTATAAATCTATCTTCCCCATTTACATGTTATCCTTTGTGACCTCTACTACTTGTATTTCTACAACGCCTTTAACAGCATCGTGCAACGTCCCAAAGTGCTTCCTCGATGCACAAGCAGATTCAAATTGATACTGAGGCACAGAACATGATTTTAAGAAGGGTGAGCAAAAGCTTGGGCAAAGCAATAGGTTTTAAGGAGGATCTTAAGTGAGAGGAGGGTGGAGGGATTTATGGAATAATTACAGAGCTGGAAGGCTGAATGTATAGCTTTCAATCATGGGTGGGAGACATCCACAAGAGGCTGGGGCCAGAGGAATGCTGTTGGACCAAACTCTACCTCTGTCTCAATCCATCCACATCCCATCGCTTACCCATTGATCAGGAGCCATCTTTCTCCTTAAATGATCTTTGATTTTTCAAATAATCCAGGTTTAAATGTTAGTCAAAGTGCATTTATCGGCAAGAGCATGACAGTTCAATACAATTTTCATTGAGCTATATCTAACAGACTAATATCACCAGCCAATTGGTAGAATGATCAACGAAACAAGAATAAAGAATCTGAAAGGAAGAGTAAAAAACTTAAGGCCATGACTCTACGGTCCTTCATGACTGCAGTTTAATTATTAATGTTCCAATCTGCTGAGCTAAATTGGGCCCAACATTCAGTCTGGGGCTGGTAAACCTAAAGCCAAAGGCTTATTCCTGGCAACTGTTGATAAAAAGGGGCCACAGTCTATCGTATCATTACCCAGTTCAGATGTTCTGCAGTCTTCTCTGACTTGTACATCCTTAAGAATATACACATTTGAGTTATTCTTTTCACTTGACCATGCACAGCAGCACAAACAGTCCATTTCCCTATGGCTTTTATATTCACCCCTGATTATGCTCTTGGATTGTTTTCCGTCACAGAGATCATTTTTATGTGAACAGGTTATCAGTCTGATTCACAATTGCCCACCAGGAAAGCTGACTAGAGAGGATGGGGGTTGGAAGGCATTTGTCATTATTCCATTCCAATCAAGCCACAATAAGTTCCTGGCTGAACATTAACACAGTATTCTGAGACTGAAACTCTCTTCTACTCACGAGGGATATATTTCAGGAACTCTGGCCATAAGGGAGCATCAGACAACAATGTCATTCACCAACCAATAACAGGCATCAACCATGAAGGCATTGTTGTGAAACAGTGGATCTTTTCATAGTAAATATACAAGTTACGCCTGTGGAAAATCTTCATTCAGATACTAGCTGGAAAATCTGGGAGTGTTCTGTTGGAATATGAGCCAATCTGTGACCTGCTTAAATTGTGGCAAGGACTTTTCCTGTCAATATAAAATCCACGTTCAATAGCAGTAAATCCATTGTGCCCAACACATGTAAACCTATATAAATAACAAAGCAGTTCTGCTAGTGATATGTTCCCACAATCTCTGCATATACCTGGATTTCACCTAAATAATGGCTCTTAATCTAGCATCTACAAGTTGGAAGAAATTGGCGAAACAGCTCACAAGTGACATGATGAGTTTTAACATCATCAAATCCATGTAAAAGAAGACCCTTGCTTTTGCAAAATGAGAGTGAAAAATTGAAAGATGTACTTAGATCACATTTGGGCTCAGAATGCTAATGTTTCCCTAAGTGAGTATTTCACTTCCATGCAGAATACAAGGTATGAGTCAATCAGATTTTGACTTGCAGCTCCCAACACAAGAAAGAATATGCCTATATCTACAAACACCAAATATAATTTTTCTAATTCAGTGGGCAGAATTTTATGCTCCATGGGCAGATGCGGACCTGACCCGATCAGGCATAAAATAGCACGTGACGAGGTTGGATGAGCATCCCAACATCATCGTGCACTCGCGCAATATTTCAGCGGCAGATGCGCGTGAAAGTCAGCAGTGCGTCCGCCATCAATTAAGAGGCCTATTAAGGCCCATGAATCAATTAATTAACTGCTATTTTTCACTGCCCATCCAACCTTATGGTTGGCGGGCGGGCAAATCGGCCAGGTGGCCTTTGCATTTTGGAGGAAATCTCATCCACAGGCGGGATGAGGTTTTCGATATGCGTTTAAAAAAAAAATGTTTTGACAGAATTTTTATTATGTCTTTGTTCATGTGAATGAGTCGTATGTGGGGACCATTTTTTTTTCACATTTTCCACATCTTTATTTCAGGGTTTAATATTATTCAGCTCCCTAAGGCAGCTCTCTGCCTTCAAGGAGCTTTCATTGCGCACTCCCCAAGGTATGCGTAGGCTTTTGCGCTCGCCCTCTTCCCTCGCCCCCACCCCAGTAGCGCTGAGCCTTTCAGTGTGTGCTTCATGGTGGCTGGCCATTAATTGGCCAGCCAGCGTGAAATCGCATTCGGGGGCCAATCGTGGCCAGCAGACCTTTTCTCGGCCTCTCCCAGCCCACCTGCCGCGCCCGCCCGGCAACCCGAAAATCTTGCCCGGTGAAGTTGAGACACAACGATATTCATCCAACATCTTGAACTGCTAGCTCCGAAGAAGGACTGAATTTTGGATGGACTATTAGAACTGACTGTAAGCATCTGAATTAGCTAAATGTTGAACAACAGATGTGAAGAATAAGCAGCAAGCCTCTGTCAATGTGATCAACATCAGCATCAAACAAAACCTTTCAAACGTCAAAGAAGAGACCAGCCTGGCCGACTACAGTTACTTTTAAGGAATTTAGCTCCATGGAGGTAATTGCCCAGCAGAGGGCAAAGAATGCCTTGGATGGGGTAACAAAATCATATCTGTCAGTGGTGTCAATCATCCAACCATAGGCTTCCAAAACTGTGGTGAAACACAAGGACACAGATACTTATCTATAGAAATATAGCCAGTCAAAACAACAGCTTAAAATGCATCAAGTTTCTGCAACAGAACATACAACGTTGGAAATGGCGATGCATTCTATTCACCATACGGAAATGGAACATCATCGATTTAATGATCAGTAACAAGCAGAGAGCAACTGGATAGTAAGATGTATCTATTCAAGTCAATGTTATTCCTGTGTGAGTAGGGATCACTATTTATAGTAACAATTATCAAAATATTGTTGCTACTTTTTAATCTTGAATGACAATCCACCATATTTTGGTCCTGTTGTTTCCAATCGGTACAACAGCTTTTCAAGTAATTGTTTTTTTTTTTGCTTGCAATGAATCCAGTAAGCAAGTGGTCTCATATGATGAGCCTGGCATGAAGGAAAATGCTGTTGTTCACTTTGTTTACCTACAACTCAAACATTACAACCTGTTTGTCTACCTACAGCAGTATGCGGCATCAATACACCAACAGCAGAGGATGTTATTTGCAGTGAATTCTCTCAAATATTTGATGGTGCAGTCAAGCTGAAGGGTTTGCAGGTCAAACTGCAATATTGAGAATGCTGCTGAATGTCATTTCAAGATGCCAGCTCCTTTACAGAGGGAAAGTGAGATAAAGCTCAAAGCATTGAAGGGGCATTGATGTGATTAGAGACTCACATGCTTCTATATATTGGGGCTCACCTCTAGTAATCATTCCCAAGTTCAGGAATCACAATGGTATTTGTCTTTGTGTTCATATTCAAGCAGCAAGCAAAGCAACTAGATGTGAATGGCATGACAGTTCAACTCCGGTTTGGGGTATAAGAGATGTAAATGACATGTGTTTTCTCAAAGTTAGAGCTGAAACCTGTGTTTTACCAGATTGATCTCAGTGAAGAAAGCCCCTATATTATAGCACCTCCCATGTGCTAACTTTCAAGCAACACTAAGGAATCACATTCACAATTTGCCTTTTAGCTATCAAGAGCACTATCGCGTTGAAGGATAATGTTGTTTTCATGTTTTATTTTTAGAGAAGAAAACTGATGTGCTGTTAATCAATTTTATAACAGAATGTGAAAATGTAACATTGATTCAGACACTAGTGAGGGAAATTGGAGTTTTCCACCGGAATTGGAGCACACTGGACCCGGACAATATCCAGGCTTGAGCTAATGAGTGGCAACTAACAAGTGCCAGGCAATTTCATTTCCACTTCCAACAAGAGGGTCCCTCATTAGCTCTCAATGAAATAGCATTACCACAAAAACACCAGGACACAAAAAATAGGAGCAGGAATAGAGCACGTGGCTCAGCAAGTCTGCTCAGCCATTCAATATGATCATGGCTGATCTTGGGCTCTCTGCCCATTCCCCAGATCTCTTGATCCTCTGGGGTACTAAAAATCTATCCCAGCCTTAAATATATTCAATGATGGAGCAG
This sequence comes from Carcharodon carcharias, assembly GCF_017639515.1. Taxonomy (NCBI): domain Eukaryota; kingdom Metazoa; phylum Chordata; class Chondrichthyes; order Lamniformes; family Lamnidae; genus Carcharodon; species Carcharodon carcharias. The sequence continues at coordinate 218,814,374 of NC_054469.1, forward strand.
CCACAACCCTCTGGGCTAGAAAATTCCAAAGACCCTCAACCCTTTGAGTGAAGTAACAACTCACTCCTAAATGATTGACCCCTTACCCTGAGGCTGTGCCCCCATGTTCTAGATTCCCTGACCAGCGGAGACAATCTCTCAGCATCCACCCTATCAAGCCCCTTCAGAATCTTGTATGTTTCAATGAGATCACTTCTCATTCTAAACTCCAGAGAATATAAGCCCAATTTACTCAGCCTGTCATCATAGCACAAGCCCCTAACCACAGAAACCAACTTAGTGAATCTTTGCCCCATTGCCTCCAAAGCAGGTGTATCCTTTCTTAAATGTGGATACCAAAATTGCACAGGGTATTCCAGGCACAGTCTCTCCAAAACCCTGTAAAATTGAAGCAGGGTTTTTTAATTCTTGTACTCCAACCCACTTGTAATGAAGACCAACATGCCATTTGCATTCCTAATTGCTTGTTGTACTTGCATGCTAACTGTCTGCATTCCTGGAAAGAGCAATACTTACAGGTTTCTCACCTTTAAAAAAATAAATTCTGCCCTTCTATTCTTACAGCCAAAGTGAAATTCTTCACACTTCCCTACATTATACTCCATCTGCCAACTTGTTGACCACCCAGTTAACCTGCCAATATTTATTTGCAACCTTTCTGTATTCACACACCATTGTCATATTCCCTATCATCAAAACCTGAGGGTTACCATTCAAAATTACATTTTATATCAACTGGACCAGATACATTTATGCCATGGCTACTTGATCAGGCCAGAGGTTGGGAATTCTGTAGTGACTAACTCGCCTCTTAACCTCCTTAAAGCCTGTTCACCATCTACAGTTCACAAGTCAGGATTATGATGGAATATTCTCTACCTGCATGGATAAGTTCAGTTCCAATAACACATGAGAAGATCAACACCATTCTTGATAAAGCATCTGGCTTGAACTCAACCCAATCCACTAGCTGAAATATTCACTCCCTCCACCACTAATGCACAGTGGCAGCGATGTGTACCATCAACATGATGCACTGCGGTAACTCACCAAGCTTCCTCCAATATCGTCCCAATCCTGTGACCTCTACAAGAGTGAGAGCAGCACGTGCATGGGAACACCACAACCTCTAAGTTTCCATCCAATTTACACATCACATTAGATATTTATTTACTATTCCTTCTTTGTTGCTACATCAAAATTCTGGTACTCACTCCCCAAAAGCCCTGTTGCTACAATCCCAGCTGATGTTAATACTGAAAAAGTCAGATCCCAGAATGAAACCTGTCTTGATCGATTATAGCTTTCATTATTTTTAGAAACCATGGAGGAAATTTACTGAAAATTCACAGGAGTCTGCTGATGAACTTCTAACGCAAAGAGTAAAACATTTATTAAACTAGGTATATGAATTATATTACACCAGATAAAAGGATTGGAAAGTTCTCAATACAAACACAAGAAAATGGTTCAGGTATTCAGCATTCCTTCACCACAGCAATATCTTTACAGACACATACAAATTCAGAAAGGCAAAACAATTTACCATATCTATCTTATACTCAGCGTAGGCATGCACATGTTAACCAATTGGTCAACTGTGGACAGACACACCACACTCCAAATGACAGATGCGGCCAAAGCAGCTTCTCTCAATTTCTCAACAACCCACTCAGATGATCATCCCACTGTGAGCCAACCAGTCTCACCGAAACTCAATCTTTCTCACGAGGGTTTCCAATCTCCTCATTCAAAGAACTCACCTTGGAATTCAATCCAAACATCGCTCCCACTAGAATGGCTTCGACAAGATCCACCTCCAGGGTTTCAATCTCGCCATCCGAGATTCCTTACATCTGGACCTTCACCTACACTCAAGCTTCACCTTCCAAGCGCACTTCCAGTTCTTCGGACATGCTAATCAGAGCCCCACTGCCCCAACAAGCCCACAGTAAGGAGTCACCAATCGTCAGCTGCCTCCCCAAATTGTCCGGGCTTCCCTTTGTTTCAGGTCAGCTCCCAGCTGCTCTGTCTTTAATTTAGAGCTTATTTCTCTGCTCCTTGTTTTCACCACTTACAAGACTTGTTTCACACTCCTGTAATTGTCCCTTAACTTGGTGCATCCTGTGGGGCCTCATTCTATCCCACTCTTTGGGTTAGGACCTTCATCTTGGTTTGGGATATTCTCCCTCTCCCCCACCTCATGTCCTAGCCCCCAGGACAGCTGCTCTGCAATGGTTCTCCTTTTCAGGTCACGTGACCTCAAGTTTCACGTGTTTCATTTTTCTTCTGTGCAGGGATGATTCCCGGCCTAAAGAACATAAAAGAGATTAACTGTGCGCATGTGGCCATTTCCTGGCTGGCGCACTCGCAGAGGTCCTGAGGCCCGCCTGAACTCTGAGGTCAGTGTTCGAGTTTTGCAACGCTGAAGTATTATCCTCACCACATGGATTCATAATGGTTTACTCTCTTAAAGGCTTCTGGGAATGGGCAATTAATGTTGGATTTTCCTACATCCAAAGAATAAATAACAAAAAAAATCTGCCGTGATTGTAATCACCTTAACAGCCAAAGACTTTTTCTGTCAAATAATATATTTATAAAGGGAAACAAAACATAGGATTAGAAGATATAAACAAAGCTGTCATACAGGTGTGAAGTAAATCTTATACAGCATATTAAACACACTCACTCTCAACCAATTATCAATGGTAATCATGACGAAAGCAAACTAGATGCCTTCCCCTTTCTCTGTTGTCTCAGTGCTCTAGCGCCATGACTTCTTGTCAGCTGCTGTCCCACAACCTCAACTAAATCTTTGGTATAAACACAGCAACATTTGGCAAGATCTGTCTTCAGGAATTGATCATCACAACAATTTTGTATATTGGAGATGGCCCACTGCACCACCACAACCCATGTAATATTATTATGTAATTATATATATTATTACGTCATGTAATATATTAAAATATAGCATGCAGGTGTAACGTGCAAATTAGGAAGGCAAATGGTATATTGGCCTTTATTGCAAGATGATTTGAGTACAGGAGTAAAGATGTCTTGCTGCAATTGTACAGAGCCTTGTACCTCACTGGAGTATTGTGTGCAGTTTTGGTCTACCTACCGAAGGAGGAATATAATTGCCATAGTGAGAGTGCAGCGGAGGTTCACCAGACTAATCTCTGGGATGGCGGGAATGTCCTATGAGGAGAGATTGAGGAGACTGGGCCTGTGCTCTTTAGAGTTTTGAAGAATGAGAGGTGATTGCTTCGAAAATTACAAAATTCTTACAGAGTTCGACAAAGTAGATGCAGAAAGGATGTTTCCCCTGGCTGGGGTGAGTAGAGGGGATACAGCCTCAGAATAAGGGGAAAGCCAGTTAGGACTCAGATGAGGAGGAATTTCTTCACTCGGAGGGTGATGAATCTTTGGAATTCTCTACCAGAGGGCTGTGGAAGCTCAATCATTGAGCATGTTCAGGACAGAGATTGATAGATTTCTAGTTAGTAAGGACATCAAGGGATATGGAGATAGTACAGAAAAATTTTGTTAAGGTAGATGACCAGCAATTTTCTAGTTCAATGGCAAAGCAGACTCAAGAGGATAAATGGCCTATTGCTGCTCCTATTTCCTATTCATAGTCACAGGAGAATCATAGAAAAAAGACAAATGCAAGGATTGTCAGCATGATGCCATATCTATTCAGAGATTATAGTTGTATAAATATTGTACATCAGTCATGGATTACAATATGGAATGGAACATGACATACTCTGATTATTAATCATTTGGAAAACCAATGTAAAATGTTCGGTAGAATAGTCTTAATATGGAATATTTAAATGGTGACAGCACTGGACTGAAATAAATTCTGGATTCTATCTGGCTCATGTCCAAAATAATCCTTCTCAACCCTAATATCCCGCAAAGATCTAAATATAAAACTTGAGCCCCTGACCTCTCTGAATTGTATTTGAATTTATTTTTTATTCATTCGTGGGATGTGGGCTTCGCTGGCTGGGCCCAGCATTTATTACCCATCCCTAGTTGCCCTTGAGAAGGTAGTGGTGATCTGCCCTCTTGAACCGCTGCAGTCTTTGTTTGCCATTCACATTTTTCTATTGAAAGACACAGCATAACTTATGTCAACAATAATATTGAAAATAAATTGAACACTGTTGACAGGATTTTATGCGTCAGTGAGCGGAGGGGGTGTCCGCTGGCCGACACATAAAATGACGGGCGGTGACTTCAGGCAGAACTCCCGACATCACCGCGCCCGATTTAAATTTTCAGGAAGGTGGGGACACAGCGAAATCAGCTGTGCAGCCGCCGACCTGTCAATGGCCTATTGAGGCCATTGACAGAGTCAATTACGTAATTAAAGGACCTGCCCTACTGACCTTAAGGGTAGGGCAGGAGCCCCGGTGGGAACTAGAAAAAGCATTAAACCTCATCCACGGGTGGGATGAGGTTTCATGTAGGTTTTTAAAAATTTTAATAAAGTTTTTATAAAAATGATGGACATGTTCCAACTCGTGTAATATTGTCACATGAGGGGACATGTTAGGGAAATTTTATTTTTCTATTTTTAGGTTTTTAACATTTAGAGCCGATCTCCCTGATGCTGCACTTAGCCTCAGGGAAGATGAGTGCGCTCTCTCGTGCGCATGCAGGAAAGACCGCATTCTCGATTTTAGGATTTCCCCCCGTACCCCCGCCATCCCAGGGAGCGCATAGCGCTTCCCGCCGGATGTCACGCTGAGTGGGCCTTAATTGGCCCGCCCATGTAAAATGGTGCCATGCCCCCAATTGGGAGCACCGATTGGAAGTGCGCCTGTGCATGCCCGCCCTTCAACTTCACCCCCGACGGGGGGAAAATTCAGCCCTATAAGAACTCCAGTTTCATAGGATCTACTAACGTTTCTCGGCTTAATGTTCAACAACGAGTGTGTTCAGGGTCAGTCTGTCGCCTCATAGCAAACAGGTTGGAAATTTGCACTAAACGAATGAAGAAATGGTTAGCACAATTATAATTCGGCCAATTTGTATGAGGGAACTGCACAAAGCTGTTTGATAGGTGGGAAGTGAACATCAGCAACCATGGAGGAACTGGGAAAATCAGGAGAATAAAAATTGATGACTGTCAGTAAAACAAAGCAACTGATTATTTGCCATCTCTGAAGACTTTTACTGTACCCAAAACAGATTAAAAAATATTAGCTAAAAAAATGAATAAAGAGTTATTACTCTGCTATACAACCCTTGCTCGTGAACTCATGAAGCACTCAACAGCTGCACAGTCAAACTTCACGTGATGTTCTACAGGTCAGACCTGGTATAAAAGTACTTATTGAAGCTTCTGAAGTGCCACTACGGCAGTGATCAAAGTGAATTCGGAACCTCTGCAGTAAGCTGAGATTTCCTCGACCATTCAGCTATTTTTCAACACATGTACCATTGTTTCAAAGCTGCCTTGATATTTAAACAACTGCTGTCAGCGAACCTGGATCTGTAGAAAATTATCATACTATCTGGGCACTGAACAGCACAAAGATAAATACTGTAGCCAAGAACTCAGTGTGAGTATAACTGTTGAGCACAGATTCAGCATTGTGCTCCAGCTATGTTATTAAACCTGTGAATGGGGGGCCAAAATCATTGTCTTAATATTAAGACAGACAATTCTTGGAACTGGTGGTTTCAGGGAAAAGGGAAAATTTCTGCATCCAGTTTTCACATTGCTCTCCATTAGGTTATATCAAATATCCTTTTGCCCCTAGTTTTGGAGGAAAGTGACACTTAGCTTCCTTTTCATGTAATGAATTAGATATCTGGAATAAGGTTAGAATTTTGCAGCTATCGCTAACCCTATTGTGGGCCATCTGATTATGGTTAAATTTTTTTATAAAATGATCCTTTACTGCTCCAGATACTTTGTTCACATTGTCAGGAATTTTTCGATTGGCTGAGTGTTCCACCCTTTGTTAAGCTTTTGCGCCCTTTACTGCCTTTCTGACAATGCCACCCACACATAATGGTGTCTAATATAACTTAAAAGATTTATTTCTGTATTACTCACTCAGTGCATAAAGCAAACATAGGAGACGAGGACAGGAGGAACATGACCAGCTGCGAACACAATAGGAAACCTGATGAGGAAGTAGGTCGAGGAGATGCCAGTCAGAAAGAACAGGACTGAAAATAAGAGCATTGAGCGGTGTGATAGTTTATGTGATGAAAAGGCCTTGTGCTTGGAGAATAATGCACTTTGTTGAAAAAGAATACATTCATTAAAAGGATTCAATGTTAATTCAGTAAGCACTAATCCAAAGGGTAGTTGAGAAGGAAATATTAATTCATTGGACCTAATTTGTTAAATGTAATAGAGAGTTAGTATTTGGATCTCAGTTTACTGGGGAGGGGGATTAGGGTGTTACATATGGAACACTTAATTAAATAATGTTAAATTTACTTATTTCCTTGAGAGAGCCCAGTTCAAAATCATTCATTTGTGGGAAATATTGGTCCAGAACTCCCGATCCGTTCGGAATCCTTATTTCTGACCAAGATCACACAAACTTTACCTACTTACTTCCCTGGGATTTTATGGTCCACCTTCTGATGGAGTGTCCTTCTAAATTCAGGCAGTGCAGCAATCCTCACAGGGAATCTTCATGGAAACCGTGCCCCCTTTTAATGGCACTAGCTGCTGCATTCTAGTAAGTAGAGAGTTTAGAGATCTCAAAGCCACTTTGAGAACAACAGAGGGAAGGTAAGTGGATGAGGAGGTGGTTTGGCAGGTAGGTGGGTGAGTGGGTAGGGTGGCAGGTAAGTTGGTGAGGGTGAGGGTGACAGGAATGTGGGTGAGTGGATAGGGTGGCAGGTGGGTGGGTGAGTGGATAGGGTGACAGGTGGGTGGGTGAGTGGGTAGGGTGACAGGTGGGTGGGTGAGTGGGTAGGGTGGCAGGTGGGTGGGTGAGTGGGTAGGGTGGCAGGTGCATGGGTGATGAGGTAGGGTGGTAGGTAAGTGGGTGAGCTGTAAGGTGGTAGATGGGTGGGTGGGTGAGTGGGTAGGTTGGCAGGTGGGCAGGTGAGGGGGTAGGGTGACAGGTAAGCAGGTGAGTGGACATGGCAGCAGGTGGGTGGGTGAGTGGGCAGGGCGGCAGTTGTTGGGTGAGCGGATAGGGTGGCAGGTGGGTGGGTAAGGGGGTGGGTGAGAGGTAAGTGGGCGAAGGGGTAGTGTGGTAAGTGGGTGGGGGATAAGGTGGAAGGTGGGTGTGGGGGTCGGCAGGTGGGTTGGTAGCCTGGAGGCTGTGGGGCAGTCAGGGGTGATTGTAGTTGGGTGGTTGTGGGTTCTGGGATGAGTTGGTGGGCTGGGGGGCATATAGTCTGGTTGTCAGGGTGGGGGGGGGGGGGCAATTCTCGAGCAATTCTAGGGCTCCAGTGGGGTTGGTGTGGTGGCATCAGTAGTATCGCTACCCAAGAGTAGGAATAGGTTTTAGTCCTTCTAATTTTTCCTGGGTAACTATTCTGGTAAGTAAGTAGGAGCTATCCAAGGTCTCCAGATGTAACTTATACTTTTGGAGGGTTCCAGTCACAGGGGAATTGCCCATCGGTAGTCCAAATGTCCTGGCCAATTCCCACATATTCAGTGTATGGAGAATTCCAAGAGGTCCCTGATCTTACCCAGCTGAACAAATCACTTCCAATGCAAAGTACATTCTATGTTGACTCTGGACAAGATCTTAGCAAAATTAGTAAAGAGTTCAATCTTCATGAAGCTAGGTGCAAATAATGTTTTTTTGGCAACAATCCCTCCATGAAGACCTGGGTTGCTCACAACCTTCATTACACCATTTGGGAGGTTTTGCTTCAACTGCATCCCATCAGCATCACATTGGTGCCAGAACCCCTACAAAGGACAATGTCAAGTATCCCTGAAGGACTAAATGGAATTGTCTGTCACGTGAATGATGTCCTGATCCATGCCATCCCTTTTAATATTCTATATTTGCAGGGGCTGGTGGTTTAGCTTATGACAATCATTTGTTTGAATCTTCTATCTAATGAGCACAGGACAGGTTCCCAAGATGTCAGGGTGGTCACTTCACACCTGGTCCAACACTTTAGCATGAGGCCACCTTTTAGTTTACCTGGGACTGAGGGTCATCTGAGAGCAAGACACTTATATAAATAAGAGGATACAGGTCATCTCCTATTGACTTAGGAATATCAACATAAAAGCCTTAATCAAGAGACCTCGACGTTTCAAGGGGCTGTTTATGTGTTTTTCCAGAGAGAATAAGAAAACAGTTTCTCTGCCAAAATGACCTTATAACATGTCTACCAATTCCATTGGAATTCTAAAATTATTCTGAAAGATCTAATTTATTCAAGTTCCCATTTCTTACACACTCAGGCTAACTGTCAGGCAGACTGCAGAACAGGTCACATGACCCCATTCATTTAAAATGTAGTCCCAAAACATCATAATCTTATGAACTTCACAATTGTAACACATACGAGTTAACAATGCATTAGGAGGAGGGTCTCCCTAGAACTTCACTGGCAAGAATAATGAATCTCTTTTGTCTATTGTTCATCACCTTCATTCTCACTCTAATGTTGTGAATTCATGTTCAGCACTTTGTCTACATTGTCAGTTAATTTTCCAACTAAGCTTTACAACCATAACGTAGTTAATTAGTTTTACAATTACATGCATATTTTAACTTTCTGCCTAACTTTACTCCCATTGTGATGAAGTATTAAAATTATTCTATACATTAAATGTTCAGAATAAATGCTTCAGGTTTCATTCTCAGCATTCAGGTGGATGTTTGTGTTGTACTTGTTGCCTGGATTATTCTGCAACGTTTTTCAGCTCCATAATGATGATGTTTTATTTACAAGACATTTACCAGAATGCAACTTCGAGCAATTTCATGGATTTTAGTGCTGATTTTTGGATCCTCTTTTAAAGCCTTCAATGATTCCCCACTTTCTGCCATGCATAATTGATAGATGGAATACCAGAATGGCCTGTAAACTTTGTAAGAAATATCACATCCTCAAATTTTCCCATGCACAATAAAGGTGGCCTCAATTTCTTAAACCCATTGTCGGCTTGCCATGGTATCAATGAAATAATGGCATCCAGATGCAACATGACACTGTGAAAGCAATGACTCCAACTTTCAGAACTCCCTCCTTTGTCTTAAGAGTATTGCATTAAGATGTGAAAACATTGTAGAGTCTCACTTACTTAAGGCAAGTAAAGATGAGATAATCTGCTTTAAGATATTCAGAATGTAACCATTATGGGACACATCAATGCAGGTATCAAGTTACTCATGCAAATTGTTAATAGTAAGGAGGAACTGCTCCCATATGGATTAAGTTACTTTAATTGGTTACAAGGACATGTATTTTGATGATCTGTCCTTGTAGTTTGCAGACATGGATCAAACAACTCTGTTCCTTGATAAGATACCTGTTTATGACCCATTAGAGATAATTTTAATATTACCACCATCTCATTTGCAATTCAATCTGAGGCACTAATATTAACACGTGTGATTGAAGCACAATCTCATTACCTGCTCCAATTTCTGGACATTCTTGGCCCTAGAGCAGTGAGGACAGTTTCAACTTTCAAAAGGCAATTGGATAAACGTTTGAAGGGAAATTAAAATAGGCGGATATGGGGAAAGTGCAGGGGTGTGGAACTAATTGAATAGCTCTTTCAAAGGGCCAACACAGGCACGATGGACCAAATGGTCTCATTCTGTCCTGCATTATTCTATAATTCAAGATGCCAGAACCAGGAGGAAACCTCATTAATAAATGCAAATAAGGGTTGAATGACGTAGCTACGATCCCTGGAACAAGTTTTGTCTTTGCCTCACACTGCTGCTGTGGCCTATCCATGGACGCTACGAATGAGGAGGGGGCATTTCCAATGATACTCAAAGGAAACTTCAGCTGGTCTCAGGTAAAACTGTAGAAAGTTTTTGGAATCATTTGATTGTTTTTGATACTGAATTTATTTTTTTTTAGCAAAAAGACAATGTCCAAGTGCTTGTAGCTGCTGCTGAACTCTCTGAACTCTTAAACAGCTTCTGACATTGTGTTAATTTCTTTGTGGGAGCCCTTCTAAGAATTACCCACTGGTAAGAGGAGGAGAAAGAGGGGAAAAAGCAGGAGAAGAAGGAAGTAGCATCAGAAATGTAGTTGGGGGAGTTGGTGATGTATTCACAGGAATCCTTACCCAGAGACTGGACAGCACTCCTACAGTTGCCTCAGCAGGAGAGTTTAAGGAGCATTTGCCTCTCTAGGAAGTCTGTAACAGGGTTTTCTTAACTCATGCAATAAGAACTGTGCCCACATCATAGCACTGCCTGTTACCGCAGCCCCACTTTACATCCTAACCCATCAAGGTTACCCAGTAGGATATCAAGTGACATCACTCAGTTTGCAGTTTGTGCTTGCGTTAAATAGATTGTTCAGAGGGAAAGCATTTTTTATCACTTTCCCATCAATGTGAAGCTGGTGTGTGATCCCCAGCAGAACAACATGTGCTCTGCATCTGCTTTCCTGCCATGCTGCTTTTATATTGGACCATAACTTCCAAGATCCAGGACGTTCTATCTGGAGGGGTGGAGGGTGTGTGGGTGGGGGTGGGGGTGGAAACCAGAGATGTGCAGGGGAACGCCCCCATTGGAAATTCCTAAGTAAGGATTGCATGGCAATTGCCCGGGAAGTGCAAACTTCTACTGGGCAATTGCCCTGCACTGGGAACCATCTGACAATTGTGATTTAAATTGCAAACTTCGGCTGGTTCCGACAAGGTTGCATCAATGGTTACCCAAAAATAGTTAGAAGAATTAAAGCCATTGCTAACTTCTGGGTAACAATTGTACGTTGACCCTATCTATGCGGCTCCCTTCATGCCCCTGAACCCCCCAGGGGACTCCACCCAGGCTCGGGCTACTCTCCCCCTCACCCCCTCCACTGGACGTCCCCCAAAGGGACTCCCCCACCCCATGGGACTCTGCCACTCCCCTATATGGAACTCGTCCCACCACCAGACCTCCCCACCCTCCCCACCCCACCTCCACAGGTCTCCCCACCTCAACTGGACTCCATAGCCCCCATGAGCCTTACCTACACCCCAACGGGAATTCCCTCAATCCCCGACTACCCACCCAAGGCCCAGCCTGACACAACTCTGCCAAGTCCTGGCCCAACTTGAACCCACCTCTAAGGGCCAACCCAACCCGCCATCCCCAACCTGATCTGACCACCCCTCCAATCCCCAAGGCTCAACTTGACCCAAACCAAATGCCCCAAATGCCCAAGGCCTGACCCAACATCACCCCTCCCCCTGCCTCCAACAAGGCCTGACCCAGCCCTCCCCTCCCAAATCCTACCCACTTACATTGTACACTCACCTTGTCAAAATTCTTTAAACCTTCCTGGGCTTTCAACTTACCTGGTTCACGGCAACAAGTGGCGTACAAAAAGGGGGCATGGCTTACTTACCTTCAACTCTGCAGCCCTTGACACTAGGCCCCGGAGACACAGCCCAGATCTCACCTGGCCTGAGTTGGGAGGTTCAGCGAGATAGGATCGGCTGGGTTTTCAAGTAAGAACTTTTGAGCGGGGTGGCAATCTGACTCAATTGCCACTCCATCAGAAGTTACAGCCCATTGTGTCAACCCTCCATATTCCATACCTCAACCTCTCCCAGCAAGCAAGTGGCTTGCACTTCGGGAGACATGGGTAATCTCCAGCACAGATCGCCTGGTAGTTGACAGCTTCGCCGAGGGGTTTGGGCCTGAGAGATTAACTTGCTGAGGAGTTCATCAAGACCCAACCTGCCCTTTCACTCACTTGAGAACTATTACATTTCTATATTCTCCCAGTTCTGATGAATGGTCTTCGGCCTGAAGCATCTCTCCACACGTGCTACATGACCTGCTGAGTATTTTCAGCATTTCCTGTTTTTATTTCAGGTTTCCAATATTTGCAGATTGTTGTTCTTGAGGGAAATCAAAGCCAATGGGAAGTAAGTTTGCGGGGTGTCTTGCTGCTGCTATTATTTTAATACAGCACCTTTATAAAAAGTTCCTTCTCAGGATTTGGCCATTGCTGCTGAAGTAAACCTTCCCCTTCATAGCTTGTTAATGTGACTTCTTAAAAAATATTCATTCATAATTTGTGAGTGTCACTGCCTAGGCTAACATTTATTGCCTATGTTCAGAAGGCATTTAACAGTCAACCACATTGCTGTGGGTCTGGAGTCACATGTAGGCCAGACCAGGTAAGGATAGCAGATTTCCTTCCCTAAAGGACATCAGTGAAGTAGATGGGTTTTTATGAAAATCAGCAATGGTTTCATGGTCATCATTAGACTTTGAAGTCCAGATTTATATTGAATTCAAATTTCACCATCTGCTGTGGTGGGATTTGAACCCAGGGTCCCCAGGTCATTCTCTGGGTTTCTGGAATGTTAGGCCCATGTTAACACCACTATGCATCCTCAACAACCATCTTTGTTGCACAACATGCAGTTTCAAAGTAATTCACTGACACTTTTAGATGCCTTGAGTGTTTTTTTAAATTGAGTTCTCAATCACCATTCTGCACTGTCCTTCCCAGCTGTTCACTGCCATTCATGTCAAACAAAATTATGTCTCTTTTAAGCTCGTGGTTCACAATTTTGCTATGGACCCTCTTGTCATGATGTATTCAAAATGATTAGTCTAGATCTTCTTCCCCTCGATCCTGTTAGGTATGTAATGCACTTTTTTTAAAGTGCCCTCTGAAAACTCTCTTTTTGAGGCTTTGTTTAGTTATAGGTTCTTCTGAATCCACCCCCTAACACCAGGGACGAGCCTTACTGCACTTTGCTTTGCCACCTCTCAGAACCAGATAACTCCCTTACTATTGTGGGAACTAAACTGTACATTCAGTACTCATGTTCAGGTTCAGCATGATTTTTGAGGATTTCTCAACCAATTTGGGAAAACAATCCAGCAGTCTGTTCATTATTCTCGAGTTGGTGTGGACTGTCGCAATATTCCATGTGAAACACAATTATATCCCCAAAAATATACTGTAGCTGCAATATGGTTGGTTTGACTGGTGATTCTGCATCAACTTGATGAAATACACATTAGCAAGGACAAATTTAATGTTCTTTTTGCTCTGCTAACTCCTAGCTTCAATGCATGGATTTATTTAGCTTCTTTTAAATGTAATTAAACTTTGAAAGAATGAGTTTTACTTAGGTTCAGCTTGTTTCATCTTTCTGTTCTTTCTTAATTTGTAAAACGAAATACCTTAATTGCAGAAAGTACTTGGGAGCTTGTGATAAATATCACTGTTCCAAAGATGTTCATGACAAGCTCCCGAATCTTCTAATTAACCGTTAATGAAAGCTGGGCATGTGAAATACGGGCAAATGAAGGAAAAGCTGATTCAATACTAAACATAGTTTTCCATTTTTAAATTCCTATTCATAACTTAACCCTTGGAGCATCTTTAGTTCTACTTCACTCTGAGGTATGTTATTGCAACTGAGTTTATTCAACTATGAAGAATCAACCGTGTTTCGATGTATTCTAATGCATCAGGTATCTGTGGTGCAACATTGCAATCATCTTCCCTTTTTGCTTATATGAATGGAATTGGTTTTTTAGCCCAACAACGACAACGGACGGAATTTCCTGAGCCCGCTGGTGGCGGGCGTGATAGGTGGTGTGCGCGGAAAATATGGCGGACCCTGCTTCAGGACGGTGTGAAGTCAGGTCGCGATCGTCCGGTTAGCCCACCGACGCCGGGCCAAGTTTCCAGCCAATGGTCGGCAGGGAGCTAATTGTAATACATTAGCATGTAGTTAAAAGGCCATCCCACCAGGGTCTTGGAACCCCGCTGTATCGTCTGTCCACGTCAGTGGGCAAGCACGTCGATGTGTATCGCAACAGCGCGCAGGCAACATGCACTTGGCGGCCTTCACTTTGGGGGAACGGAGGTGAGTGAGCAGCAGCGTTCTCCACATTGTTTACAGGCTTCAGGGGCACCGGGAGGTGGGGGAAGCTAATGTCTGGCCCCAGAGGTGACTGCTGAGGTGGGAGAGGGGTCCGGGCGCAAGTGCTGGCCAGCCCCAGGGGTGACCTTTGTCAGTGGTGGGTGGGGGTAAAATGCTGCTCTAGCACTGTATCCCACGCACAGGCAATCAAGCTGGGTGGCAGGGTAAGCGATGGAAGTGGCCACGTATTGGGGACACCCTGTATAAATTGACCATCTCTCTGCAACTGAGACAGATCAGGCGCAGCCACGGTGATATGATTGGGGTCAGGCTCGTAGCCTGCCCGCCCAGGCAAGCATCAGGGAGGCATCAAATGGGCCACCAAGCGCTCCATATCTTACCACCAACAACCCGCAACCCCCCCAGCACAGACTTCAGGTCCGTCACCACTTTACTGGGCTGCAGAGCAGTTGGACTGCACATGTTGTACGATCTCCTCACCAACGCTGGCCATGGAGTAGTCACTGCTGGAGGTGCTCACAGCCTCTTGCAATCTCAGCATCCTGGTTTGGACCAGTGTCCCCCATGTCGCAGGTTAACAGGGCAGTCATGCAGCGCACTCATCTCTGGCCATTCAAGGGGTGACCAGCACTCTCCAGGAAGCAATAAGTGGCATCACACAGGGACAGGAAAGGTGCTACATACAGCCATGATAACCACGTCTCTCTCTCTCTCACTTTCATGCTGCAGGAGGACCGTGTCAGGATCATGGATTCTGGTGACCTAGCTGTGCCTGATGGCCGACAGAGACCATAGAAGATGGAGGAGAGAGTGACTGAGGCTCCTGGCTGCGCAAAGGCAGGAGCAGCAACCTCATGAAGAAGGGGCAGCAGGGGATCCCACACACACTGCCCAGGAGTTACAGTGAGCTGTGGCTGGTCGGTGCCTAGTGACACCCAGGGTCTATAGACAGTGCCTGTCATTCCTGCAGATGACCAACAACCAGTGTTGCCAATGACTGCACATGTCTTGGGAACTGGTGGCTCACATCTGCCACTTGCTGCAGGACCTGGTGCCAAGGGGACATGGAGGGCATCCACTGCCAGTGGCTGTGAAAGTGACTGCGGTACTCAATTTCTATGCCAGTGGCTCCTTTCAGGGCTCCACGGATGACCTCTGTGGTATTTCACAATCCGCCACCTGAAAATGTGTCCATGAGGTCACGGATGCATCTTCTCCATGACAACAACTTTGTCCATTTCGCCTGGGACCAGGACAGCCAGGAAACAAGGGCCATTGGATTCACCCAGATCTCGGGATTCCCATAGGATAGAGGGTGCGATTGACTGCACTCATGTGGCGCTCAGGTCTCCATCACTACACTCAGTGGATTTCATCAACCGCAAGGGCTTCCACTCACTGAATGTGCAGCTTGTGTGTGACCACCAGAAACACATCCTGCAGGTATGTGCACGGTTTCCAGGGACTGTGCACGATGCCTACATCCTGAGTCACTCACAGATCCCTGCAGTCTTCCAGGGTCCACAGAGGCTGCAGGGTTTGGCTCCTTAGGGAAAAGGGCTGCTCATAGAGGCCATGGCTGATACACCCGTGCAGTGGCCTCAGACTGCAGCAGAGCGACGCTATAATGAGGCTCATGCTGCAGCTCACAACTTGGTGGAGCAGACCACTGGGATGCTGACGATGGTCTGGTGGAGCCCTGCAATACAGTCCACAGAGGGTGTCACGCATCGTCGTTGTCTGCTGCGTGTTTTACAATCTGGTGCTCCAATGGGGAGAGGAGCTGGCTGAGGAGGAGATGGAGGAGCTAGAGGTCTCCTCGGATGAGGAGGGCGCAAATGGGAATGAGGGTCAGGGGGTCCTCGGTGGTGACAGTAATGGGGATAAGGCTTTCACACTAGGTGGATGAGGCTTAAGAGGCCCTCATAGCTGCCAGATTTGTGGAGGATGATGATGAGATGCAGTGAGGTGTCCCCTTAAATCCTCACATCACAGTTGTGAACGTTTGACTCCAGTCTGGCTTTACATCTGCGCCAATACCCTCTGTGAGAATGCTCCTGTCATGGAGATGCAGTGGAGGCCCTAATAGTTGCTCGATCACAGGAGGATGATGACAACATGCAGTGAGGACACTCCATAGATCTTCACACGGCCTCTGAGAATTTCTGACTCCTGTCTGTCTGAGGGCAGCTCGCTTGCGCTCCATGATCAGGGCCATCTCAGAGACACAGCCATTGAACTTTAGATGCATCTGATGCTGTGTCCACCTTCAGCACCTCAGCCCTTCAGGAGCTGGTGCACAGCATCACTGGTCACAGATGCTGGTGTGATGGGGGCCAGCCCCACCTTAAAGATGCTGAGAGCACACAGAGAGTATGAGAGAACTCTGTGGCACCTGCCCACTACATTCTGGCAGCAATGACCAGCTGGTGGTGCAGGCATCAGTAATGTGTCCAGGGAGTGTGAGGCTGGACCATCACTTTGGTCCGAAGGCTGCACAGAGCACGGGGAAGAGGCCCTGGACTGAGACACCTGCCTTTTATCTTATGCAGAAAGGTTTCACATCTGAGTGACATGAACACTGCTCATCAGAGCAAGGAGCCATAGGCAGGGAAACATTGTTGGGAGTTTATTGACAATAGTGAACATTATGTACAAGTGATCAACATGCATGCCCAGGCTGTGCAGCTACTGTTACATAACTGTCCTAACCCCGCCGCTATGTCTTGGTGCTCCCTGCACATCCATAGCGGAGGTGGAGGCAGCCTGCTGACTGCTACGCCCTGTCTGTGATGACTTTGGTGGATGTCCTCTGGATGGCAGAGACTTGGAGGTGCCCAGCCTGCTTTCGGGGTCCTGCTGCATGGCAGTGGCACCCTCCTCGGCCTGTGAAGCTGGATCTGCAGAGGTCACAGGAAGAGGGGAGTCGGATGGGCCGGTCGCCCCCGGAGCCACATGGGTGGATGGCCCCGGAGCGTGAACCTGCTGATCCTCCTCCCTATGGGTGCTCAAGAGCCCCTGGCTGGCTCCGAGAGTGTAAGGAGTGAGATCGAGCTACCCCACACCCCTCTCATGTACACACTGTTGGAGGCCAACTATGGCATCAGCGATGGAGTTAAGCCCATGCAGCAGTGCAGGAGTGACGAACTGGACCAAGGTCTCCATGGCAGCCACCAACCTGCCAGTGTTGACCTTGGTGCATTGCAATGCCAGCGCTATCACCTCAGCCTGACGATGGACGGATTCCTCCATTGTGCCTTGCAATCTGAGGAGTGCAGCGGACATCCCTTCCTGAATTTCCGGAGCTTGCCTTTGCAGCTCCAGCAATTGAGGTATGATCGAGTCCGTAGGCTGGTCACCTGACTCGGACTCAGCAACGTTCTGGCCTCCAGCTGTCCTCCGGGTGCCGGGACCTGGGAAGTCCCTGCCTCCGGCTGCTGTGGATCAGACAGTGCGATGTGCTCACCAGATTGTGATCCCAAGGCTACTGTAAAGCTAGGTCCCACCGAGGTGTGTGTCTCTGCACTGGTGGAGGGTGTGGGTGAGCGCTGTGACTGGACTTCAGGGAGGGTGTCTCCAGATTCCTCTTCAGAGGTTTCTTTGGGGCTTGATTGAAGCCCCTGGGTCATGGACTCCGTCTGCTGCTGCCTGTGAAAGCAAGGGGAGATAATTAGTGCACGGCAGTGGCCTGTGAAAGAGGACACATCACTCACAACATGGTTATCCGATAGATGTTGCACTGCTGGATCCTCACTTGGTAGAGCAGCGCCGATCTCACCGTCAGCACAGGACCCTTCCCGGTCATCGCTGGCCAGCTGGATGGCTCTGTTTTTGAATTCTGTCAGAACATTGATCTCCGGCATCCCTCCATCTGTCTGCGACCTTTCCCCTCTGTTGTGAACCAGATTGTCCTGCATGGATAGAGATGGGGAGAGTGTATTAAGACTCCTACCAGGCCAGATGATAAGTATGCCTGGCCTGTGTGGGTGGTGATTGGTCCCATAGATGGGATGTGGACAATGATGGTGTGTGTGTGAGAGAGTGAATGGTGATGTCCCTTGCACTGGCAGTGAGTGAGGGCTCTGTGAGTGTGTGATGGGTTTGTGAGTGTGTGAGTTGAGGAAAAGAGTGGCTTACCCTGGCAGAACGGAAGAGATCATTCATCCTTTTGCAGCACTGGGTGGCTGTCCCCTCTGCAGGGCGTTCACACTGACCACCGCTGTCACCGCACCCACCCAAGCCGGGTTGGTGACATTGCTGCCCATCCTGTAGCCAGAGCAGGGGGTTGAGCACATCCCGGTGGATGTCCACGGCATCCAGCTGTCGCTTGAGGGACCCTTGGCTGAAGTGGGCGGTGGGCTGCAGTCTATTCTTCTTTGCTGGCCATGTCTCCCGGGCAGCGCTGGTGAGCGGGTGACGATGAGCGCTTTGCTGGCAGCTGCATTTCCAAGATGGTGGTCGGCGTGATGCAACAGCGGAGTGATGGCGAGCGGGGGAATGAGAGCCCACCTGCGCCATGGAAATGGGGGTGAATATCTAATGAGGCGGGCTGGGGACAATACGGCTTGAAAACCCATCATTTTCATTGGTGGGTAGGATTCCATTTTACCCGCCCGCTACCGCACTTGGTGCAATTGTGGGAAAATTCCACCCTCTGTTTTCAGTAAAACTTTGCTTGAACTTTCCAGGTTGAGGGTTGAAGAATTGGGTTAAAGGGAGCTAGAAGAGAAAAGGCAACTGCAGAGCTTTAAAGATAGTTGTCTTTAGTAGAACTAAGATATAGAAAGAATTAAAGTAGAAATCAAAAAGATGTAAATTGGAAGTTTAAGAAAAACAGAAAACAGATGAGAAAAGGAGAGAATAGTGAGGAGAACCGAATGAGAGGGAAACCAGAAGTGATGTGTCCCTTTCTTTCTCATTATAATGAAGATGTTGAAGTGTTTGGATTATTTTGGATGTTCCAAATGTACTTGTGATATTTATTAAATATATTTTGAAAAATTCATTCACGGGATATGGGCGTCACTGGCTAGGTCAGCATTTATTGCCCATTCCTAATTGCCCTTGAGAAAGTGGTGGTGAGTTACCTTCTTGAACCGCTGCAGTCCATGTGGCGTAGGTACATCCACAGTGCTAGGAGTAGGGTTCCAGGATTTTGACCCAGTGACAGGAGCAGTGATATAATTCCAGGTCAGGATGGTATGTGACTTTGTGGGGAACTTGCAGGTGGTAGTGTTCCAATGCCCAGGCCCTTATTATATCTGGGTTGTTATAATCTAGCTGAAACTTATTTAAAAGGTCTGTCTGGAGGACAGTAATATTCTCTGGTGTTTACTTTCCTTCAGGAAGAGTTAGATCAGTTATTCGGTCCCATCTGATTATCTATGGGGCCTGTCATTCTTAAACTTAAGTGAGAAGGATCATCCAAGAAGCACACCTGATCCAGAATGGTACCAAATAGGGGCTAGGATTATAATCCACTTCAGATCTGTGTATCACATTAACTGATTCATTTTAGATCTTGCTATATTGTAGTTATTCTCCAATTGTATTGCCAGGCCCACTGGCACTTTCACTATGAATATTACGTGCAGGGTTTATACCTTCTGGGGAGGATAAGAACTGGTAAACACTTCTAAATGTTTAATTTTAGGATTGCTTGCTTCATTTGCAGCAATAAAATGCCAAAGAAAGAAAAGACAATTAACACAGTCATTTTTGGCTGGATTTCTATCAAATATCAGCAGCAGGAGTTTTCTGAAAGTGCATTAGGTAGATTTAAAATCTGAACCCACTTTCACCTGTGTGCTTAAACCAGTAAAACCCATGAGCATGAAGCCCTAACTCATCTTTCCTTTCCAGAATTAACTGAGCATCAAACTTTAAGCTCAATGACATCAGAGTGAGAGACTCGTGAGAATCGGTTCCTTTACACACTGCCAAAGACAAGACTTATGAATGCCCAGATTTTAAAAGTAGTGCAGATACCAAAACATCCACTTCACATACTCCCAGGAACCAGTGTTGCCTGTGATTAGGAAGAATTAACTCAGAAACCCAAGAAATTACAACTGCAAATATGTACCAGGCACCAAAAGAGCAATTTCTGCTGTCCAGCAGAAACCGGATGGGGGGCATAATTTTGCCCTTAATGGGCGGGCGGGCCCCACCGGCTCGGTGACAGACAGGCAGCCGATCGCCACCACCGAAATGGGCCCCACTGCTATTTTAAGTGGTCGGGCCAATTAAGGCCCACCCAGAGTGACGCCCGATGGGAAGCATTATGCACTCCCTGTGCGATCAGGGTTGGGGGGTGGGGGGGAGCGGGATTCCCCCACTGTCAGAATGCGCCCTTTCACGCATGCGGACGATAGAGCGCACTGCTCCCTGAGGCAAAGTGCTGCCTCATGGAGATCGCTGAAAGGCTGGCAAATATAAAAAATAAAACAAGAAAAAGTTAATTAACATGTTCCCCCTCATGTGAAAATGTCACACGAGATGGGACGCATTAATGAAATAAACAAAACCTTTACCAAACGTTTTTAAATCCGATATCAAACCTCATCCCTCCACTGGATGAGGTTTGTAAAACAATCACCTACCCGCCTGCCCATTGGGCCTGTGTGTTGAGCCGAAGTTCGCACGGGCCCTCAAAATCGTCAACAATTGGCAAGTTAAGGGCCTTAACGAGGCCTTTAATTAACAGCGGGCGCATGTCCGCCGACCGAAATATCGCGATGCTGTGCGTGACATTTTAAGCGCTGACGTGTGGGCTCCGCTACCCGCACACCAGCCAGAGGACAGCTAAAATCTGCTGGGAGGTGTATATGTTGATGTACCACCCCCTTCCAAAAGTCTTCAATTCTAGCCTGTGCTTCCAAACAGCCAGCAAAGGTACCCACCAGAAAATTATAAGCTCCTTCTTTAAACATGCTGCCCCCCTCCGCCCACCCTCCGCCCACTTCTCTGCCTCTGATTACACCCCTGAGGGCCTGAGCATGGAAGATTTCTTGGTTTTCCCACCAGCAGAAGCTAGTGAAAAGAGAAGTCGCTCATATCTATCTCCTTAGCGAGGTCCTCATCTGACCTGTTGTAGCTTTTATACTGTGTGTGTTTGCGTGAGTGTGTGTTTGGCTATAAGGGTTAGAGGTGTTAATACCCGGTGGGCTTCATCCTTTTTAAATGTGGGCCTAATTCTCCTTTGCTTTATCTTGCATTGTTTCTCTTCCTCATTCATGCCAAGACCTTACTAAGTTCCACTCACAGAGCAAATCTTCTAGTGGACTTACTGTGCAAGGAATAGGTATTTGTTGAGGTAAATGCAAAATCAATGGGTTCAAATAGCATTTCTAAGCAGCAGAAATCATTATTCAACAAACTTTTCAAACTCACAACCTCCCCACCTCTGTCTCGATCTTGTAATTCTGGCTGTTGCCTTGAGTGAATTGCTCAGGGTGCATTAGCGGTGCAAACTCAGGAAACTTGCAGCTCATTGCTAAGCCACTGACCCTTGCCCTGTCTTGTTAAATGGGGCCAGTGGTGACTGGGCAGACGGATTGAGGGAGGATTCAGGCAGTGCAAGGAAACTTGCATGAAATGTTTTAATGATACACAGTGAATGGATAACAACTCCCACCTGATTTTCCTGCCACAGAGATTTTCCTGCCCTATTTATGCACCACTAATATGCTGAAATCAGTGAGGAATTTCAGAGCAAAGTATGATTTAATACCAATGAATATTTTACAGCTCTTTTAGAATTCCATCACGTTTAGGTAGGTAGTTTCAATTCAATGCAGCAGGCACATACAACTCTCCATCTTTCCTGTATTCTGTCAGCTAGTTCTTAAGTCACTTGTCCAGTCATCGTGATGACACCTCACAAATTGTCATAATTGTCCTTGGAAGTTTATGATCACTCTCCACTGCAAAACACCCCATCTGCCAACACAAGTGGAACCTCTTGCTCACAAGTTTTACAGCTGCAATTTCTTTCTTTATTTGAGAGTAGCTGCATTGAGTTGATGTAAATGCTAACGAGGTAAATATGATGGCCCTTCCCTCTGCAGTAACATTTTACACATTACTAAACTGACTAGCGTCTTTATGGGTTTCCACTGGTGTAGTCATGCAGTTCTCTTTGCCTGTAGCAATCCTGAAAATCCCCGTCACTTGTTAAAAGCCATATTCCATTTTTACAAGTAGCTTTCTTAGTGGTTTAGTAATAACTGATAAATTAGGCAGGAAATTGCATGAATAAACAAAGATAATGTCATGGATATTTCAGCAACTTGTTCTTTATCTATCTGATGCTATTCACCTTTTCTCATTATCTTTAATTCCTTCTTTTGTGAATGTTTTCCTTAAGTTGGCAGCACTCTCATCTCTGCACCAGAAAGTTGGCTAATGCCTTGAGCTTTCAACTTATAAATCTTTCTATTGCAATATGTGCTTTTACTCACTATCTGGCTTCTTCCAGCCTCTAGGCAATTTCTGTTTGCTCCTATACCTAAGCAGCATGTGATCTACAATAATTTTCACTTTAATTACATCATCATATTTTTCTCTTACCATTAAGCAATTATCAGTGTGATTATATTTTGACTAACTGCTGTCAATGTTTGAAATATTTCTGATCTTATATATTGTAAATATTTTGAATCCTAGGCTATCCCAATGAGCATTCAGATTTACACTGATTTGCCAAAAGAGCTATGCAATTTGCATGACTTTATTTCCAAGTCTACCTTCCACCAGCCACAGACTGTAGCCAGATTTTAGTGTTTGATTACCATCACATTACTTCCTCTATAGACTGCACTAGAAAACATTCTTTTGTTATGGCTTTATTTTAGTCTTTACAAGATCACATCTTAGTTTTCACACCCAAAACCCCATAAAATCCTGACATTGCAAATCTAATTGTTACTTGAATTTCAGGGACTTCGCTTGCATTACTCCAACTGGAATTAATTCAATGTATTGATCACATGCACAAACTTCCCAATAGTGGCTTTAAATTTGGTTCCATACTCGTTTACTGTACCAAAACATTTCTTTGAAAAACTTCAGAATGTTTTCATTAGAACAGAGGAGATTAATGTATTTAAAATTAGGAAGGGATGAGACAAAGTAAGTGGAAATAAAAGCAGGGATGTGCTGCTGAGGCTTTATAAGGCTCTGGTCAGACCACATTTAGAATATTGTGAGCAATTTTGGGCCCCGTATCTCAGGAAGAATGTGCTGGCTCTGGAAAGGGTCCAGAGGAGGTTCACGAGAACGATCCCAGGAATGAAAGGCTTAACATATGAGGAACGTTTGAGGACTCTGGGTCTATACTGGATGGAGTTTAGAAGGATGAGGAGGGAGCTGATTGAAACTTACAGAATACTGAAAGGCCTGGATAGAGTGGACGTAGGGAAGATGTTTCCATTAGTAGGAGAGACTAGGACCTGAGGGCACAGCCTCAGAGTAAAGGGAAGACCTTTTAGAACAGAGATGAGGAGAAACTTCTTTAGCCGGAGACTGGTGAATCTATGGAATTCATTGCCACAGAAGGCTGTGGAGGCCAGGTCATTGAGTGTATTTAAAACCGAGATAGATAGGTTCTTGATTGGTAAGGGGATCAAAGGTTATGGGGAGAAGGCAGGAGAATGGGGTTGAGAAACTTATCAGCCATGATGGAATGGCGGAGCAGACTCGATGGGCCGAATGGCATAATTTCTGCTCCTATGTCTCATGGTCTTATGGAAACAGAATGTTTGTAGTGATTGAGATGGCTAGAACAAGGATCCAGAGGTTAAGGACAAAGAACAGAAGAAACATTTTTAAACAGCAGCTGGTGAGATTGTGAAAAGCAGCGATTGAAGCAGACACCATGTCTCCCTCTTTATTTCACTTTCTGTATATGATTTTTACATTGAATTAATTATTCCAACTTGCATTTCCTGGTTTAGATGATGCAAGGCTCATTAAGAACTCTTCAATCCGATTGGCTGAAGAGACATGCTGTTGCTATCTCTGTTCACATATGCCACAGATTCCCTGTAGAGGACGCCTTGCTGAAATGGCTCTGCAATTATCATTGGTTGCTGCAGAAAATCTCACAAAATAATGTGTAAACTGAATGAACACTGAGCTCTGTCCCTTTGCTGCTGAACACAAAATCCAGGCCAAAGTAAATTGCCTGCACCATTTTTAATTCTCTCTGATATTCTCTATTTTAACACAGCTCTCATGCATGGAGTGGTTCCTCTAACAACTTCTTCGGACAAGATAAATAAAAAATACTTGTCATCTAATAAGTTATTCCTTTTTCAGATATCTGCTCCATCTCCCTCTGCAATACTTTTAATTCCCTACTTTATTACCACGGGCAGAATCATCTCAGATTTGCATTAGATAGGGTAGTGGGCGGGAAGAAGGATCTTTTACCCGCAGACCGCAATGGTGGCTTTTCGTGCCGTATTGTCCTGCCTCATTAACCATGCGTGCCTGGCAAACACGCCGTTTTGCTGGTGGGGACCTCCAATCCACTTGGCAGACCATCACCTCGCCACTGCTTCATGCCGGGCGTCACACTTAAAGTGCAGCCACGAACTATTCCGATGAAGACATGGCCCTGAAAGGCAAGAAGACTGCAGCCCCTGATTCAGTGACGCGTCCCTAAGATGCCTTCTGGACATCGTTGGAGTTGCCACAATGTCCCCTACCCCCGCTCTGGCCGCATGAGGCCCATCAGTGTCACCATTCCAACTTGGTAGGCGATGGCAGAGGTGGTCAGCGCCAACGCTGCACAGAAAACGTTCACCATCCAGTGAGGAAAAAGGATGAATGATCTCATCCGTGCTGCCAGGTGAAGGATCCATCTCATCACTCTAAACTCACACACTCACAAGCCCATTACACAGTTACTGGCATCTCACTCACTGCCAGCTCAAGGGACATCACCACTCACTCTCTCACACACACCCTCACATCTCCATCTGGCCTCAGCTCCTCTGGAGACTGCCTCCTCAGCCCTCACCGTCTTGAGGCCACCTTGCACATGTCAACATGCGTCCCCCACACATACCCTGGGATGCCCTCCTTCCCCAGCTATGACCTAGCCCTGCAGCCTCTTCCCTTGCCTGAAGCCACTTTATCCCCCTTTCCCAAGCAAGCCCTAGCCCTGCAGCCATTGAAAATCCACCCCTGTCTTATGGCTGGTCTCATAAGTAGCCGACCTGCCCATGAGCCCCTCTAAAAGTGATGTGGTGCCGCCTGCGAAGCCTGGCGCTGATGACTGTGAAGTGAAGTGCAGCTCACCAGGTGCACATCGCTTATGTCCAGCCGTGAAACACATCAGCGTACAATCACACCGATGTGCTTGCATGAACCAGCGTGGGGGGATGATTGTGGTAATCTGGGTTTGTAATGATATGCCGTTGTATTACAATGAAATTTCGGACGTGCAGCAGCAGTGAGAAATGTGACCCGCCATTGACAGGTGGAGCGGACAATTGCAAACTGGCTTCACAACGTCATGGAACTGATTTTTGGCCTTCCCGCCATATTGTCCACTCCCACCTGCCATGACACCCAATGCCAGTGGCACGGAAAATTCCATCCTATGACTATGATTATTGCTCCTTTGACTGTTCCTACCTCGTCCCTCCTATGCTTGCTTTCAGCTGTAGCATTTGCTTCCTTTGACCTCTATTCTCTCTTCATTAAAATCTAGCTTTTTTCTCCCACTCTATCTCATTCCGTCTTACTGAGAAACTATTAAGTGTTTTAGCAATTAAAATAATGGCTTGAATGCCTTATAGGTAAATGTGAGGAACAAGACTAACACAACCAGACCACAGATCTGATAAGTTTAGCTTGCCTTCCACTCCAGATGCCTCCTGTCCTGCTCACTATTTCCAGAATTTAGTGTTTTTATTACAGATTTCAAGCACCTGCAGTATTTTGCGTTTGTTTAATAATTGTTTGGGTAGCTTTAATATTTTATGAAATGATTATGCAATTTATATTTTTTGTGAAGGTATGCGGAGAGATAGTGAAGCATTCAACACCATATTTAGCCTTCAACATTGCATCAACCATTCTAAAGGTGTGTCAACAGGTTAATGGATTTCTGGGCTCTCGGTCAAGCTGCATTATGTATTCTTGGCTGAGAGCCCAGCCATCCATTAGAGTACTAAACCACCTGAGCCCCAGAGGAAACATTGCTTGATGGACAGCTCTGGCTCCCTGACCTCTGCTGTCAATTGCACAATGTTTATTTACACAAGGTTAAGATATTTCAAGTGCTTGCAGTTTCAAGTATTGAAACTTTAAACAGCCTGGATGATTGATATCCTTATTACCCTGTTCTAAAATGTTATTTTTTAAACACAGTGGAAAGCTATGAATGAATTACTTTTTTAAAAAAGCTTTCTTGATACATCCAACTGTCACTGTAGGGTTCATTGATTCTATACAGTGTACAATGGTCAATGGGCATGAAAGTGCCACAGCTTGGCATTGAGATCAAGGGAGGCCATAAGGGTGGGTGGAGGGGTATAGCTTGGCAGGTGTAGCATAAGAGGCCATTGGGGTTGTTTGTGGGACATACCTTGGCATAGGGCATAAGGACCCAGAGGAGTTGTTTGAGAGGACACACTTGAGAATTGGAGGGGTGTGGGTGGTCGTGGGGTTGACAGGGGCATGAGGAGGACCTTTTGAACTAACCTTTTAAAAGCTGTCCTCTTGTAGACTATGATTCATGACACCTCTAAGAGGCTGTGAACCAAGATTCATTGAAAAGCTGGTCTAACTCCCTGAAAATGACTGAAGACAAGGATATGCCTATTCTCACAATGGAGCCAGCCTGGTCAGGAGTACAGGGTGCAGGCTCACAACCCAAGGCAACTTGGACCCTTAAAAGGCATTCCCAAACATCAGGAACACCAGGAATGGGGTCAGGAATCTCGGAATCAGGTCCCGGCCATTTTAAAAGGACTCTGGCATCATCCTGACTCGGTGAAAATCCAGCCCTCTCTATTCTGCTCCATGAGTCAACTTTTGAGAAGCCATCCCTACTGCACCAGTTTGAAATGTTTACTTCCCACATAGTCTGCTGATTAGCTATTGAAGCATGATGTCAATTTGTAAAAAGATAGGGCCACCTTTGTTGAAGAACTCATTCTTGCTGATAATTGGGTTAGGATTTTAAACAGAACCTCACGGCTAGCACAGAGACTGTTTTTTTTTTTCCAATCATAAAATGCTAAAAACATAAGAACAGTGAGGAATGGGAAAGATGCCTTTACACACACTGAAGCTGACCCCTCAAGTATATTAATGGCTCTAACAGCAACTAATTGAATTTGGAATAAAGCAGGACAATTTTGACTCTATTACCTTCACCTTGGTGTATTATTATCCTTTTATCACTGTTTTGAGTACATTATTTCATCCTGAAATCTGTTCTTAACCTACATTGTATAAGCTTCCGTGGACAGATGTCAGCTCTGCTTTCTTGTTGTGTTTTAAAGTAATAACCTGAGTTTACAGTACTTGTGCCATTTCATATTTTATATATTTTTATTGCATATATACGAGACCACGGCTATTAAGCCTTTCTATTTTGTTCCCATGGCTTATAACCCAAATCTGTCTTTCGGATCTATCTTTTTTATTCATCCTCAGGATATGGGCTTCGCTGGCTGGGCCAGCATTTATTGCCTATCCCTAGTTGCCCCTGAGAAAGTAATGGTGAGCTGTCTTTTTGAACCGCTGCAGTCCAAGTAGTGTAGGTAAACCCACAGTGCTGTTAGGAAGGGCGTTCCAGGATTTTGACCCAGTGACAGTGAAGGAACGGTGTTATATTTCCAAGTCAGGATGGTGAGTGACTTGGAAAGGAACTATCTGCTGCCCTTGTCCTTCCAGATGATAGTGGTCATAGGTTTGGAAGGTGCTGTCTAAGGAGCCTTACTGAGTTCCTGCAGTGCATCTTCTGGATGGTACACACTGCTGCTACTGTGTTTGGTGGTGGAGGGAGTGAATGTTTGTGGGTGTGGTGTCAATCAAATGAGCTACATTGTCCTGGATAGTGTCAACCTCCTTGAGTGTTGTGGGAGCTGCACTCATCCAGGCAAGTGGGGAGTATTCCATCACACTCCTGACTTGTGCCCTGTAGATGGCGGACAGGCTTTGGGAGTCAGGAGGTCAGTTACTCATCGCAGGATTCCTAGCCTCTGACCTGCTCTTGTAGCCACAGTATTTATATGGCTACTCCAGTTCAGTTTCTGGTCAATAGTAACTCCCAGGATGTTGATAGTAGAGGATTCAATGATGGTAATGGCACTGAACATCACGGGGCGAAGGTTGGATTCTCTCTTGTTGGAGATGATTATTGCTTGAAACTTGTTTGGTGCAAAAGTTACTTGCCACTTGTTAGCCCAAGCCTGGATATGGTCCAGGTCTTGCTGCATTTGGAGGTGGACTGCTTCAGTATCTGATGAGTCACAAATGGTGTTGAACATTGTGCAATCATCAGCGAACATCCCCACTTCTGACCTTATGATAGAAGGAAGGTCATTGATGAAGCAGCTGAAGATGGTTGGGACAAGGACACTAACCTGAAGAACTCCTGCAGCGATGTCCTAGAGCTGACCTCCAACAATCACAACCATCTTCCTTTGTGCTAGGCTTAATTAGAATATGCATTCAGTCTGACTCATTATGCCACAAATCCCACACAATCTATGATATCAATGATATCGCAATTTGATTCACTCCACATACCCAGAGCTGGGGTAGAGAACATCACGGAGAGCCTCCACGGCATCCAAAAGGCATTCCAGTGACACGTAGCTAAACCTGGGGGCTGCAGACTTCTTGCCTTTCATGTTAAAATTGATCCATAGTTTACTAACTAATGTTAACAGAACATTCAGGAATCACTTCTGAATAAGTTATGCCCTTTGTGTTTAGAAGTATCAGAGCTCACTGTAAAGAGAATAGTTTCCTCACCAAGGCTGGAATGTTAGATAAAATAAAAACAAAATACCACGGATGCTGGAAATCTGAAAGAAAAACAGAATGTGCTAGAAAAACTCAGCAGGTCTGACATCATCTGTGGAGAGAGAAACAGAATTAACACTTCGAGTCTTTATGACTCTTCTTCAGTGCTGCTCTGAAGAAGTCAAAAGGGTTTGAAGCGTTAATTCCACAGATGCTGCCAGACCTGCTCAGTTTTTCCAGAATTTTCTGTTTTTCTTTCAGGCATGATAGATGTTGAGGACATAAAAAAATGGAAACAATTGATCTCTCAGTTATCTCTAGTGCCTATGATCTCTTGTTAAAATTTTGTGGAAGCAAATGAGTAATGTGTTATATAAATTTCAGTGCCAGTGTGATACTAGATATGTAGGCCGTAAGTCCCAAAGACTAGTGGATCGTATCAAACAGCATGTCCCAGCCGTTGTTCGCAATAGGCAAGGTACAGACCTACCCAACCATCTCACGCTTGCAAAACTCAAAAACACACTGTCCAGCATTAGATGTGATTCTGTGATTGGACAACATTTGCTAAATAATCCTCAGTGTGCTAAGAATTACCCTGACAATCAATTTAAGTTTGGCAGTTGGGTTTGTAGTGTGGCTTCCAGTTCACACATTTGTGTGTACTGGAAGCTACAGATATTAATACACAGAACATGTACACACACTGCGCCTATTTCAGCTAAACAAAATAAGTGACAACCATTCACTGGTTCATCCCTCAGGGCAATGCCTTGACCAATCAGAATCAAGCTGCCTGGTTTAAATTTTCAAACAATGCTTGGCAATTAACTGTTAGTCACAATTAGCTGGAGCATTCTCCATGGCAATGCCTCTAAGAGTCCAGTTGCCAACCAATCAGCACTCTCTTCTCATACAGTATAAAGTTGTTGCTTCCCCTGACATTGCTATTCTTGGGATTGCCCTGAAAGACAATTTCAGGACAAAAGGCTTTGACAAAATGTATTTTTTCAGCAATACCTAAGTTCTGTCCTACCAGCTGCTCATTAGATTTTACATTTGAACCATTTCCAATAACCTAATGTCCTACATCCAGTGCGAACCCCTAAACTAACACCTTTGTAAAGAATTTGCAACAACAGTCAGTCTATCTGTATTATGTTCTGTTGCATGCTTGAGACGTGGATTGGTTTATTATTTCTCATCGGTAAAATATTCTGGAAACATATAGCTATTATACCTTCAGCTAATAAATCCCTCAAATCAATGTCCATATTATTTAAAGAAAATTAATTTTTTCCTGATGAACTACAGTTGTTGTCAGTTTCTATTTCTAAATCACAACTCCAGCCGTTTTTGTATTTCAATCAGTTTGGCTGAAATGCAGAAATCACATCATCTTTCAACAACATCAAAGCAGATTTTTTTAAGTGGCTCAGAGGGCAGCCAGTTGTCATTTATCCTCATATCTGCCAGTGCTGTTTGTAACTCACTGCGTGCCGGTTTATAAGAGCAATCCGAAGTGAGGCGGGAATCATATTCTGATTTGGGATACCCTTGACTGATTAACCTGCTTCCTTCAACCCTGATCTGTAGCAAGTTGCTTTCTGCATTCAGTCCCGAGCCTCAATGAGGCTAAGAAATTAAGGGCGTAATCGTCCCCAGATCGAAGTGTGGCAGTGGGTAGGTAGGAGGACATTTTATCTGCCGGCCGCGATGGCGGGTTTTCACGCTGCATTGTCCCAATCCCGCCACGTTAATTACACATTTCCGGGAAACACACCACTTTGATGGCAGGCAGGCCCTCGTTCACCCACAAGCCATCGTCTCGCCACTTCACCACGCTGGGCGCCATATTTAAAGTCCAGCTGGGCGCAGACATCTCAGTGCTTCCAGCCCATGACTACTGCAGGAAAGATGTCCATGAAAGGCAAGAAGTCTGCAGGCCCAGGTTTAGCAGTGCATCACTGGAATGCCTTTTGGATGCTGTGGAGGCCCGCCGTGATGTCCTCTACCCCCACTCTGGCTGCAAGATGGGCAGTGGCATGACCATCCAGGCTTGGGAGGCGATGGTCAGTGCCAATGCCCTACAAAAGAGGACAGCCACAGAGTTAATGGTCTCATCCATTCTGCCAGGGTAAGTCACTCTTCTCATCACTCTCAACTCACACACTTACAAATCCATCCCACATCCACAGGGATCTCACACCTCAAGGGGCAACACCAGTAACTCAGTAACTCTAACACACACCCTCACATCTCCATCAGGCTCTTATCCTCTGCAGCTTGCATCCTCATCCTGTCCATGTCTCCGTTCGCCACACAAACATTCCACGCAGTTCTATATATCCTGCTCACATTCTCTGCATCTGTTTCCATGCAGAAGAATCTGGCTCACATCAGCAGGGAGAGATCCCAGACCGAGGGGTGGTGTGGCCCACATTAGTCCCCTCACTCACTTTGAGGAGTGTGCCATCGTGCTGACTGGTGAGGATATGGACCATGTCTGTGGTGGTGGTGATGTCGGCGGTGAGCACCCTCATGAGGATCCTGCACCACATCATCCCTCCCTCAACGCAACTGTGAGTGCTCCCTCTCCTGTTTATGACTCTGCTGCCATGCACTAATTGTCTCTACTTCTGGTCACAGGGAGTTCTGCCAAGCGACCAACACCCTCAGCCAGCAAGTCCCTCAGCCAGTTAGTCCCTCAGCTCCATCCACGTCCTCATCTCCAGCCAAAAGGACAACTCCTCCATTGAAGAGCTGGAAATAAGCAGCCTGGGAGACACGTCACTGCAGAGAGAGCAACTCGCCCCTTCCTCTGCTCTTACTTCTTCCTCCACACTTACTCCATCCTCTCGCCACACTCCTTTCTCCCCCTGGACACCCTCTCTTCTCCGCACCCCTTCCTCCCCACCAGACAATCTCCCCTCTCCACACTCCTTCCATTGCACCTTTCACCCCCACCTTACACCTACCGCCCCTTTTGCCGTCTTCTCCCCGGTTACCCCATACCCTCCCCGTTCTCCCTCCCCCCCTCCCAACTTCCCCCACCGACACCTCATCCCCCCCACCAACCTCAACCCCAACCCAGCCCCCCAACACGTCTTCCTCAACACCAGCCGATCCTAGACCTTCCTCTCCCACCCCCTCGACCATCACTCATTGTGAGCATCAATGGCTACTACCCAAACTCTGCGTTGCTTCACGGCAGAGCCATGTCCATGAGAATCCACCCAGCAAGCCATGGACGCCCCTCCAGTGTGTCATTGGTGTCGAGCTCCGGCTTCTTCTGCTCCCCAGATGTTTGTGATGTGAGCAAGGCCCTGGCGGTAAGTCCCGACCTCTGCACGGCATAGTTGTCAAGACGTGTTCTACACCCGCGTGCTTTCTTGCTGACAGCTGCCATGAAATCGATCGCGCCATATTGTCCGCTCACACCACCAAATACACCCGACACCGGTGACCACGGAAAATCCCGGCCTAATTTGGTGGTGGGCAGGTCGGTTCAGGATATATCATTTTTCAATTCAAATGTCCTTTGATTTTCACCCTGCGTGGGTTGTGGAGTCAACAGCAAATTCTTCTGCCATTAACTTACAGCAGCTCAAACGTGTTGTTAGCCTGTGAAGGATGATTTTAATGATGAGACCTTGCAGGGTCAGGAGTTGGTAGTCAGTTCGTTTTAAGAATTTAAATTTTAATAATTATGGCCTCCTCTTCTGGCATAGTAAAACCATGCATCTATGACCTGAACATTGCAAAGGTAAACTGCAAATGAATTGATTACGGACACATCTCCTATCATGAGCAAGATCCAAAGAGTGAAATGTTATAGTAATTTACAAATGCTTTTCTAATTTAGATGTTTTTTTTTTCTCTCTACAAGGGAGTCAAGGGTTCTGGGGGACAGGCAGGAAAGTGGAGTTAGGGCCACAGTCAGATCAGCCATGATTTTATTGAATGGCAGAGCAGGATTGACGGGCCAAATGGCCTACTCCTGTTCCTATCCCATATCTGGACAACACCACAGAATCTGTCTCAATTTCTGGGCAGATCATCCTCTTTTGCACTAAGTGATTAATCACCTGAACTGTTCAGATGGAGGAAAATTGATGGAAAATGTTGTAGACCTAGAACGGAATCTACCTGATTTACTTCTCTGTGCTTCAACCAGCTGATTAATTGGTACCCAATTAAAGGAGAACAACCTGCTTTTTAATATGTGCATTAGCTCAGAGTCATTTCACTCCTAACATAAATTCTTTGCCGGTGGAAATATCTGTCTCTAATAGGTTTTTCCACTAACTCTTTAAGCACTAAGCTTTATAAATAAGCATAGTTCTATAACAATTTCTAGATATCTAGATCCTAAAGTATGACATCAATCAGAAATAAATAAGCAATTTTAGCAACGGGTATCTCACTGGATACCAGTTAGGTATATGATCAATAACCATTAAAAACTTAACAGGAATTGCTCCTTACCTTCTTTTCCCCCATTTGAGTCCGTGTGGCAGATGTAATGTGAAGCTGTGTGATATTAACAAAACAGCTGGGAAATGCTTGCAGCAAACCAATTGAGGTGGTGTCTAAAGCTACTGCACAGTGTCCTGTTTTGTAGCACAATGCTGTCAAAATTAAGCGAAGCGCTTGCTGCACAGGGAAAAACAATAACAGTGAGAAACAGAGAAACAGGGTGCTCACTAAGCACTCTCTGGGTTAAACACTGTGCTTCGTGAATTGAACTACACCACACAGTTAAGCAATCTAATATAACATGTCTGTCAACAAAGACTGTCAACCAGTTCGGACCAATTCTTCTCAAGCTGCCAATAAAAGATCTACACTACTGACATTGTAATGAGTTTTCAGCTTTCACCCACATCAGAAAGGAAATATAACAATTTGGACCTAACAGCAATGCCTTAATCCTCTAAAACAGCAATTTATAAAACTGATTGACCACACTAATCAGCTTTGGCATACCCAGTAAACTACAACTGAAAGATGATCATGGCAGCATTTACACTCAAATACTTGTCTATTGCAGTTGTCCATCTGTGACAGAGAATTCTGTTGCCTTGTTTTAAAACTAATTCCTATCCCCGTAACCTCTTCCAGCCCCACATCCTTCCAAGAACTCTGCTCTCCTCTAATGCTGACCTCTTGCAGAGCCTCGATTTTAATCGCTGCGCCATTGGCGATCATGCTTTCAGGTGTGTAAGACCCTAAGCCCTAACATTTACACCCTGAACCTCCTCATATTTCTCCCCTACTTTCAGACATTCCTTAAAACCTACCTGTATAACCAAGCTTTTTTGTCATCTTTTCCAATATCTTCTTAGGTGGCTCAGTGTCTAATTTTGTTTGAAATTCCTCCTTTGAAATACCTTGTGGTATTTGGATTATGTTAAAGCCTCCATATCAGTCTGAGTTGTTTAATAAAATTAATTTTTGAAACTGATATTTAGAATCAACAAAATCACAGGGACAACAGAACCTATAGACACAGGAATAAGAGTAAAGCATTCTATCCATTGAGCTTGTTCTACCACTCGCTCACATCAGGCTGAATTCCATTTAACCACCTGAGTTCCATATCGACTGATACCTTCACCTGACAGGAATTAATCTTAATATTTCTAGCTGCCCCAGCATCTTCTTGACCAAGAGGATTCCAGATTTCTACCAGCCTTTCTGTAGAAAAAGTATATTTATCACTCATACATTAAAATTCATCTATGCCATCAATTGTAAATGCTTGTCAATATTTGAAAAGGTACAACATGATTCTTTATTGACGCTGGTGAGAAATTACCTATGATTTTGCCTTTTTTTCTCATTTGTTGGAGAATAAGTAACATGACGATAAAAGGTGAAGAATAAGCAGAACAGACCAGGCTGGAACTCACAACAGATGCTCCTGGATGTTTATAACTGTTCCAACAGCCAGCACTTCATTCACGTTCATTGTCATGTTCATCCAAATCTAATTGCTATTATAACAACACTCATCTAATACAGCAGATGAGAATCCTTCTGGTGCAGTATTAACATATTCCCAAATTACAGTTTGATTTCCCTATGCCGTGTCTCTTTACTAGTGGGTACATTCTCCACTCATTTGTAATTGCTCAATATAGTGTACCAAATTGGGAATGATAAAATGAATGTTTTTCTACATGCTTGCTTTATAGGGAAACATAAATCTTTGTGTCCAGCTAACTGAGAATATGAAGTCCTTCTTCAGCATTTTTCAGGATGGTGAAATATTTTCATAAATTCATTTGATTTTTTTTCAATTGTTAGGCACATTGTTACAAATACAAATTGGAGAAGATTGTAATGATTTGGGGCTGTCTCTATTTTAGGGTAAAATAGGGGAATAATTGGGGGGGGGGGGTCATGTGACCCATTCTGAACTCTACCCGACAACAGGCAATGCATGGCTTGGTGGTTAAAGTTTGTGGTGGGGGAGGGGGCAGATTGTTTCCGAATCTACAGGCTGAGACGAGTACACTGGGATGGAGTTAGTGTTTAAACAAACATGATCTCACGCTGACTTTTGCTGCATTTAACATTAACACGACCGTGGCCGGGATTTTCCAGTCCCATCGGCGCCGGGTGTCATGGAGGGCGCTGGGGGGAGGTGGGAGACACTAAGGCGAGAAAGCCAAAAATCGGTTTCACGCTGTCGTGAAACCAGTTTGTGATCGTGCACTCCGCCCGTCAACAGCGAGCCGCATGTCCCACCACCACACATCGGGAATCTAATTTCAGCATTTCAACATCTCCTTATAAGCCCTGCTCACTGGAATCACCCCCCACAGCAAATTTACTGCCCACGTTGGCGTGACTTCAGAAGAGTGTACTTCATGATCGTCTTTGAAAGGTATGCACCTGGGGACCTGAATTTCGAGGGGAACGCGTAGATGAGCGCACACAACCCTGTACCACGCTCGCGAGCATCACCTGTAGGACATTAAAAGAGGCACCGCACACTCGTGGGGAACACAGGCAAGTCGATTTTTCCCAGCTGGCTTTCAGTGCAGTGCCTGGGCAAGGGCTCCAGTGTGGGTCAGGCCAGGGTGGGGGAAGGGGGTGGAATGGGGCAGGGGGAGGTTTGATGGTGTGGGGGACAGGGTAGCACAGACTGAAGGGAATACTCAAGCACATGCCAGAGGATTGGTGGTGTTGGTGGGGTGGGTGGGGTGGGGGTGGGGTGGGGGTAGGTGTCGGGGGGGTTAGTTGTTGGTGAGTGAAATGGCCAAGCATTTGGAAAGGTTTGTCAAAAGTGAGCATACTCCCACAGCTGGGACCGTTCAGTTGCAGCTCAATTGACGTGTTTGGAGTTGGGGCTCTGAAGCAGTTCTACCCACTCAAGCAGCGCATAAGTATGAAAGTTCCACCAAATGCTATAGAATTTTTCACCTCTCAGGCACAGACTGCAAATTAATGTGTGTTTTAGGGGGCAGCAGAACAATTTTCCGACTGGGCAATTGAAATATCCCCTTGGGGCAATCACTGGTGGAGGTGCTCACAGCTCCTTGCAATGTCTTTATTCAGGTTTGGACCAGTATCTATCATGGTTCAAGCTGACAGTGCAGCCTTGCAGTGCAGGTTGGGAGAATGCCTGAGCCTGAGCTGAGAGCACAGCATGCAGTCCAGTGGGCAAAGCTGCTGCCAATCGGTCAGGTGGAGTGGGGTGGAGGTGGGTGGGATTTCAGACAGCCAATGAGCGCATTACACACTGGCCATCCAAGTGGCCACTAGCGCTCTCCTGCATGCATGAAGGGGCTTTCAGACATAGACAAGAGTGGTTCTTAGGACAGATATGCTAACTCATGCATCTCTTCTTTGATCTTGCAGGAGGAGAACATTAGGTTCATGGACCCTGGTGATTTAGCAGCCTGCCTGATGGCTTAGAGGGAGCAGAGATGAAGGAGAGAGCATCGGAGGTGCCTAGCTCTGCAAAGGGAAGGGCACCTCCATCAAGATGAAAGCACGGCAGGATTTGCTGCACACACAGTTGAAGAGCCACAGTGAGCCGCCATTGGTAGGTGCCTCACTAGACCCAGGATCTATAGACAGTGCCTGTGATTTCTACAGATGACTGAGAACCAGTGTTGCTGAAGACTGCACATATCCAGAGAAGCAGTTGGTCACATATGCCACCAGCTGTAGGACTTGGCAGTCTGGGCTGCAGCATGAGCCTCATTATACCGTCTCTCAGCCGTAGTCTGAGGCTGCCGCACAGACTCAAGGAAGTACACGAGCACGTGCCGGAGAATGCCACCTCCTCGAGGAGCCAACTCTGCAGCCTCTCTGGACCCTGGAAGATGTCAGGGATCTGAGGCTTGCTGTGGATGGAGGAGTCATGGATGCTCCCTGGGAATCAGGCCCAGACCTGTAGAATGTGTTTGCGGTGGTCACACATCAGATGAACATTCAGCGAGTGGAAGCCCTTGTGGTTGATGTAGTTGACTGTTTGTTGCCACTGAGATCTAAACGCCACGTGAGTGCAGGTGCACCCCGCACCTGTGGAAAACCTGAGATCTGGGCAAATCCTAACATTCTTGCTTCCCTGATCCCGGCTGAATTGCAAAGTTTCTGTGTCTTCGCAAAGATGGCATCCATGACCTTCTGGGTACCCTTGTGCATGGAGGCTTGCAAAATCCCACACAGGAGCCCTGGAAGGATCCACTGGCACTGTGGTCACTGTGGATGGCCTCCATGTCCCCGTGGAGGTGGCATATGTGACCAACTGCTTCTCTGGGCATGTGCAGTCTTCAGCGACACTGGTTCTCAGTCATCTGTACAAATCACAGGCACTGTCTATAGATGGGTCTAGCGAGGCACCTTATTGTGACGGCTCACTGTGGTGGAGTGAATGATAGGCATTTTGAAAATGGGATTCTGGTGCCTCAACAGGTTCAGTGAAGCGCACAATACAGTCCACGGAGGGTGTCTCGCATCATCGTACCTTGCTGTACGCTCCACAACCTGGCGCTGCAATGGGAGGGAGGACCTGGTTGAGGAAGAGGTGGACAAGCTGCACGTTTCCTCTGATGAGGAGGATGTCGAAAGGGATGAGGGTAATGAGGTCCTCGAGGGCAAGGATGCCGGCGATGAGGTCATCTCATTGACCAGGTGAGGCAGGCGCGCTCGGGAAGCCCTCATAACCACAAGATTCGTGGAGGATGATGAGGAGATGCAGTGGGGACAGTCCTGACATCCTCACCTTGCATCTGTGAATGTTTGACTCCTGTGTGGCTGATGGCAGCACACACACCCTCAGTGCTCAGGCTCCTGTCACGGAGACGCAGAAGAAGCCCCAATAGTTGCTAGATTCCAGGAGGATGATGACGACATGCAGTGAAGGCACTCCATAGATCTTCACAGAGCCTCTGTGAATGTCTGACTCCTGTCTGGCTGAGGGCAGCTCACTTGTGCTCTATGATCAGGATCATATCATGGAGATGCAGTCGTGAAACTTTAAATGCACCTGATCAGCCTTCAGCACCTGATCCCTTCAGGAGCTTAGCATCACTGGTCACAGATGCTGAGGAGATGGGGAGTCCAGCCCCACCTTAAAGGTGCTTGAGAGCCACACAGAGAGAATGACAGAACTTTATGATGCCTGCCCACGACATTCTGGCAGCAATGAAAAGCACCATTGAGGTGCAGACATCACTAATGTGTCCAGGGTGTGTGAAGCTGGACCATCACTTCGATCTGAAGGTTACACACTGCACAGGGAAGAGGCCCTGGACTGAGACACCTGCCTTTATCTCGTGTAGGAACCAAGGTTTCACATCCGAGTGACACAAACACTGCTCATCAGAACAAGGAGCCATAGGCAAGGAGACATTCTTGGGAATAATTGACAATAGTGAACACAATGTAGAAGTGATTAACTCCCATGCCCAGGCTGTGCAACTGCATCTTCTTAACATTCCTAACCCTGCTGCTACGTCTTGGTGCTCCCGACATCCATAGTAGAGCTGGAGGCAGCCTGCTGACTGTGATGCCCTGTCTGTGATGACCTTGATGGGCACCCTCCAGAGGGCCGAGACATGGAAGACCCCGGCCTGTTTTTGGGGTCCTGCTGTGTGGCAGTGGCACCCTCCTCAGCCTGTGGAGCTGGATCTGCTGGCGTCACAGGAAGAGGGTTCTCGGATGGGCCGGCACTCCTGGAGTCACCTGGGTGGATGGCTCCCAGATGTGCACCTGCTCGTCCTCCTCCCTATTGGTGGCCAAGGGCCCCAGGCTCACTCCTTGAGGAGAAGGGATAGCTGGAGTGAGATTGAGCTGCCCCACATCCCTCTTGCGTTAACACAGTTAGAGGCCAACTATGGCATCAATGATGGAGTTCAGCCCACATAGCAGTGCAGCACCGATGTCCTGGACCAAGATCCAACTGGCGGCCACCATCCTACCAGTGTTGACCTCAGTAAGTTGGAATGCCGGCACTATCACCTCAGACTGAAGGTGGATAGACTCCTCCATCTTGCTTTGCGATCTGAGGAGTGCAGCAGATATCCCTTCCTGATGTTCCCGAACTTGCCTTTGCAGCTCCAACAACTGAGGTATGAACGAGTCCAGAGGCTCATCACCTGACTTAGGCTCAGCAGCTTTCTGGCCTCCAGCCATTCTCCGAGTGCCAAAAGTCTGGGAAGTCCCTGCTGCCACCTGCTGTGGATCAGAAAGTGCGATGTGCTCACCTGTTTGTGATCCTGAGGTTACTCTAGAGCTAGGTCTCACTGAAGTGTGTGTCTCTGTACTGGTGGAGGGTGTGGGTGAGCACTGTGATGGATCTTCAATTAGGGTGTCATTAAATTCTGTCTTCAGGGCTTGAGTTGAGGACTTGGATCCTGGACTCTCTAGCTGCTTCTCAGATGTGTCTGTGTCATGCAAGTATAATAATTTTCAAAATATTTTTCTGGTTTATTATGAAGTAGGTTTATGGGTGTAAGTATGGTTAGGGTGTCTGTGTGATTTAATTACATTTGGAGTCAAGTAGACTGCAAGCTTAAACTCATCCAAAGAAGCTAGGTGCTTGACATGCTAATGAGTAAACATGGATGCTGGCTTAGCATGTAAGGTGTGAAGGAAATTTGCATTTTTGGATAAATTAAGGGATATTTGGATTTCAAAGGGATCTCAGTCTGTTTATAACTAGCCAGGTAAGCAAGGCTAAGGAGTGTGTTTATTTTTCCCAAAGGTTACTAGCAATATTGACAACATGAAACTTTTTATGTTATGAGGAATATACAGTTTCAAAGGTATATGGGACAATGGAAGTTACATTTTAAAAGGAGAAAAACATATATAAAGGAGAATGAAAGGCCATGTGTCAGGAGAAGGCCATGTAAGATTTAACAGGAATGTGTGAAAAGCCTTAATGAAGCCTCCAGCATTTGTGCATAAGTCTGATGTCCAACTGAACTGAAGCTGTAGAAAAGCCATTTGGAATTCCATTGTCCCAGGTTTTGTGCTAACTTGCTGAGTCTGTTTAAAATCTAAAATCTATTTCGGACTGTTGCCTTAAAGGGAGTGTAACTGAGGGCCAGGTCGATTAGGAATTTTAGGAGTTAACATAATAGTAATTGTAGTCTTATGGATGTACTTGAAATCTTTTATACTTTGTTAATAAATATTTTAATTTAATTTTTAAAATTTCTAAAGGTCTTGGTGGAATTATTACTTCTGAACTTGGTCCACGCTTCTCATAATAAATACAAATTAAAAAACCGTTATGATAGTGTGGCCGAGTTTGCCTCATGGAATTGGTTTGTCTGGCACAAACTAATCTGCCACATAATAACAGCCTGAAAAAACAAGGAGCGGTAATTAGTGCATGGCAGGAAACTGTGGAACAGGGGTTCTCACTCACAGCATCATTGTCTAATAGATGTTGCACTGCTGGATTCTCACTTGGTTGAGCACCGCCGAGCACAGGAACATTCCAGATCGTTGCTGGCCAGCTGGATGACTCCAATTTCAAAGCCTGTGAGGACCTTGATGTTGGGCATTCCTCCACCAGTCTGCAACCTCTCCCTTTTGTTGTGTGCCATCTTGTCCTGCATGCATACAGGTGGAGACAGCGTAAGCAGGACACCTGCCAGGCCAGATGAGAAGGACGCCTGGCATATGTAGGTGGTGAGTGGTGGCATGGATGGGATGAGGATACAATTTGCAGTGGAGATGAAGGCGTATGTGGGAGAGTGAATGGTGATATCCCTTGAACTGGCAGTGAGTGAGATCCGTGTGAATGTGCAATGGGTTTGACTATGTGAGTTGAGAGTAATGAGAAGAGTGATTTAACCTGGCGGAACAGAACAGATTATTTATCCTCTTTTGGCAGTGGGTGGCTGTCCTCTTTTGCAGGGTGTTGATACTGACCACTGCTGCCACTGCCTTTTTGCTGGATTGGTGACCTTACTTGCTGGTCTTTGCCCAGAATAGGCATAGAGGACTTTGTGGCATGCCTCTACTGCAGCCAGTAGGCGTCCAAGGAAGGGGCCACTAAATTTGGGGGCAGGATGTTTTAGCCCTTTGGCAGCCATGACTTTCCAGCTGCTTCCGATCCCTTCAAGGGTGTTAGGTGTGAAGAGGAGCCCTTTAAATATGGTGCCCGGATTACTGAAGGCCTGAGGTGATGATGGGACGGGTGAACTAGAGGGCACCCCGCTTGTGATCTAGCATGTTCCTGTGAATGCATTATTAATGAGGTGGGATGCGCTGGGAATGGAAAGATACAGCTCGAAAACCTGTCATTGCGGCCAATGGGTAAAACATCCTTTTTCACGCCCACTACCACTCTGAACGCAAATCTGGGGTGATTGTGCCCTATGCCTATTGCAAACCTATTCCTCGAGCGAGTTGGCCTGTACTTGAGTGCCCAGTAACAGTTAACAAAAGTTAATTTGAAGGCAGTGGCAGAGAAGTTGGACACTGAAAAGGCAGAAATCTTTGAGCTATTAGCTCAACATCTGAAACTTGAGGGAAAGAAGACCAATCCAGATAAACCGCAGGTTGAATTAGCTAGGATTCAGTTGCAAATGAAGTGAATGGAATTTGAGAAAGAAAGTACTTAAAGACTTAAATTCAAAAGAAGGGAGGAAGAAAGAGAAATGCATAAACTTGAACTCAGAGAAAAGAGGAAAGGAAAATTTTGAAAGGGAAAGCCTTGAATTGCAAAGAGAGAGGGGAGCCAGAAACATTGAACTGGACAAAGAAAGGTTTTGATTACCTGAACAAGGAATAGAAGGCAGTCTTGAAAATGAATCACGTGCAGCTCCTGGGTTTGATTTGGCAAGGAATATTCACTAAATTCAAAGCTCAAGC
Organism: Carcharodon carcharias; assembly: GCF_017639515.1. NCBI lineage: Eukaryota > Metazoa > Chordata > Chondrichthyes > Lamniformes > Lamnidae > Carcharodon > Carcharodon carcharias. The sequence continues at coordinate 218,856,783 of NC_054469.1, forward strand.
AGTTGAAATTTATTTTGTCTCATTTAAGAACATTGCTACAAAATTACAGTGGGCAAGGTAAATTCAGACAATTCTATCACAAAGTATTTTGGTAGGGAATAGTTTGGAGACCTATTCGAAGCTTATGTGAAAAAGTTTAGAAATCTGAGGAAGAATCAAACAGGTTTTTGTGGAATTTGCGAGAGAAAAATAAATAGCATTTCATAAATGGTATAAGGCAATGAAGCTTGAGCAAGATTTTGAAAATTTAAAGAGGTGTTAATGGAAAAATTTTAAAACTTCGGGGGTGCGTGGGAATTTTAAAACTTCCCTTTAGGAATAAGCTCCCGCCTGGAAGACCATAAAGTATCGAAGATAAGAGAAGCTGATGTTATGATTGATGATTGCAATCTATCCCACTAACTCATAGGGGGCAGCAAAACTTTGTTTTCAAAGCCACACAGAAGCTGGAGAGATAACAGAAGTGATATTGACCAGGACACTAATTACAATGATGGGGATTTCAGAAATGAAGATGCAGAGGCTCCTCAGGATGGTAAAAAAAAATGACAGTGTGGAGAATAAGCATGATTTGAGGGAACAGCATATTGCTTTTGCCATAAAGAGACCATGTAAAGGCAGGGTGCTGGAAATCCAAAAATGGTAGGATTTTGTGAGCATGCATGCCGTGACTATAGAAAATATCACATCATTAGGTGGTGCTGGTGACAAACCAGTAGCTTCAGATGTGTTTATTATTAGTGAAAATGGTGGCAATAGATGATACAAATCTCCATTCAGAGGCTACGCTGGTTAAGAATGCATTGATTAAAGGTACTAATAGAGGTTGTTTAATCGCTCTGTTGCTTGCATGAGATTAATTTAAAATGTGGGGCTGCATTAAATGTGGTCACCCCATCACCTTCCCATGCACCCCCGAGCATACCTTCATAATATGGGGGGGGCGGGCAGATGCTGAAATCGGCAGCCTGCCCACCATTTTTAAATAGGTAACCACGGGTCGATTAAGCTTGTTACCAAGCCAATTAACCCCGATCATACACTGCCCACGCCATATAATATTTGGGGTGGGCAGTTGGGCGAGAGTGCACGACCCGATTTTTTAAATAAATTCTTCAAAGGGTGGGAAGGAAGTGGGGGTGTGTGTTCTATCCTTGGGGGCTGCCCTTGGCGATTCGGGAGGTTGCGCCCCTAAGATAGAAACCCCCCCCCTTCTTCCTACAAACCTGCAGCCTTAAGCCCACCACCCCCATGCCTCCAACCCCTTTCCTAACCTACCCAGACCCTCCCTAACCAAGATCCTGGACTTACCAGTTTCTTGGGATCCATTGCTCCTTCTTCTTATTCCCATTGCAGTCCCAGCTGTGCACACTAATGCGCTCTAGGCACTGCCGGGATTGATGGAGTTTCGCCGGCTGCTCCCGAGGGTGGGACTTCCTCCCTCGTGAGATCCCACTTGGCCCTTGATCATCCCACCCGTATTGCGCTATGGGCTGCGTGAGTGGCCAGCAAGGAGCAGGCCAGCTCCATGAAGACTTCTTTCCCGGGGGTGTGGGGTGGGGTGGGTGTGGGAGTGTGGCTGTAGGTTGGGTGTGGTGAGCCATTCACCAAGCCCCACCCACCCTGTAATATTCAGGCTGCAGTTTAATTTCTCCTATTGTAACTGGAGGGACTTTGTTGAAGTTACCTATTAATAGTGTTAAAAACATATCAAATGCGAACATACGAATCAGGAGGCCATTCAGTCCCTTGAGCCTGCTCTGCTATTCATTGAGATTCTAGCTGACCTGACTGCAGCCCTCAACTTCACATCCCCGCCTACCCGTGATAACCATTGTCAGTCAACAATCTACCTACCTCTGCCAAAATATTCAATGACCCTGCCTCCACTGCTCTCTGGGGAAGGGAGTTCCAAAGACAATGATACCTTTAGTTTGTTTATGACATTAAATGCCTTATAATTGAAATCCTGCCATGTGATCCTCCCAGACAGTCACTGGAAAATCACGTATCTTTTTAAAAGGTATTGGTCTCTACAGGGATCATAATAATATTGCACACAAAATGACAGGGGGCAAGACTCAGTAAAGATCTAACTGGAATGCAGGGAAGCAATAAGCTGCTAGACTTTCCTGCAAATCCCCTCCACTATTACCCATGAACTCCTGGTGGCCTAAAAAAACTTGTAAAAAATAAATTAGCATTCTCCGGAGCTGTAACAAATTCAGGGATGAATCTTTTTTTTTTCTTTTTGGCAAGAGCCAAACTCCTGCAGCTTATCAATGCTTGTCAAATTTATTCTGAAATCTCACAAATCAGTTACCCAGTGTAATGGCTTATTCCCATCCGCGCTGTTAATAAACAAATCTGCACTGATTATTTGCACCCTGTTGAGCTGTGCTGTCAAACAGAGTAACCGGCAGATAATGGGATTTTTTGATTGAGATGAGCACAGTGTAGTTTGAGATCTCTCACCAAGAAGTTTATCATAACTGATTAAAGCAGGTTTGCTCCCCTACCTTCAGTCTGATATCTGACACAAAATGCACCATTCTCAGTCCCATCCTTTTAGGCCATTTTAATTTACTTTTTAAAGACACATTTAGACCACATTTAGAATATTGTGAGCAATTTTGGGCCCCGTATCTCAGAAAGGATGTGCTGTCCCTGGAGAGGGTCCAGAGGAGGTTCACGAGAACCATCCCAGGAATGAAAGGCTTAACATATGAGGAACGTTTGAGGACTCTGGGTCTCTACTCGATGGAGTTTAGAAGGATGAGGGGGGATCTGATTGAAACTTACAGAATACTGAAAGGCCTGGATAGAGTGGACGTGGGGAAGATGTTTCCATTAATAGGAGAGACTAGGACCCAAGGGCACAGCCTCAGAGTAAAGGGAAGACCTTTTAGAACAGAGATGAGGAGAAACTTCTTTAGCTGGAGACTGGTGAATCTATGGAATTCATTGCCACAGAAGGCTGTGGAGGCCAGGTCATTGAGTGTATTTAAGACCGAGATAGATAGGTTCTTGATTGGTAAGGGGATCAAAGGTTACGGGGAGAAGGTGGGAGAATGGGGTTGAGAAACTTATCAGCCATGATTGAATGGCGGAGCAGACTCGATGGGCCAAATGGCCTAATTTCTGCTCCTATGGCTTATGGTCTTATGGACAATTGCAAACAGCACCAATGCATTTTGGCTGTGTCTTAGTTGGTAGCACTCTTGTCTCTGAGTCTGAAGGTTGTGGGTTCAAGTACAGCTCCTGGACTTGAGTGCAAGAAAAATCACTACTGACACCTGAGTGCAGTACCTCTGCACTGTCAGAGGGGCTGTCTTTTGAATGAAACATTAAACCTCTCAGGTGGATGTAGACCATCCCATGGCACTACTTTGCAGGAGAGCAGGGATTCTTCTTGGTGACTTGGCCAATTTGGCCAAAGTCAGATTATTCGGTCATTATCGCATTGCAGTCTGTGGGAGCTTGCTCTGTGCAAATTGGCTGCCATGTTTCCTACATTACAACACTTTGAAAGTACTTTATTGGCTGGAAAGCACTTGGAGCTGTCTGGTGGTCATGAAAGGCGTTATTGAAACCCAAGTCTTTTTTTTTTCCTAAGTGATCTGGCTGTACATCAACTGGAAAGAAAATCTAAGCAAAACATAGATTTATTACAGTTTCGAGTCCAATATGACTCTTCCAAAGGATTCCATGGAACAGTCATATTTGACTCGAAACGTTAACTCTGTTTCTCTCTCCAAGATGCTGCCAAACCTGCCGATTTTTTCCAGCACTTGCTGTTTTGATTTCAGATCTCCAGCATCCACAGTATTTTGCTTTTATAAAAAAAGCAAGCTCCTTATGTAATCTATAACTTATGACTAGCAAATAAATCAAATTCAAATACTTGCGCCTAGCATGCACTTTGTGTTTAATTGGAAGGTTAAACTTTAAATCTACACATTGCACTTGATTAAACAGTGCTTAAACAGCCAGAATCAGATCTGTTAATGACACCAAATTACAAAACGTCTGATGTTGAGAAAGAATTTGCGTTTATATCATGTCCTAAAACATTGAACTATTGGATAAAATCGATAACACGGAAAGAGATAATTTTACCAAATTAGTCGATGCCAGTGTTTATGCTCGCTATGAGCCCTGGGGTGAAAGGGTTGCCTTATGAAGAAAGGTGGAACAGGTTGGCTCTATATTCATTGGAGTTGAGAAGAATGAGAGGTGATCTTATTGAAACATATAAGGTTCTGAGGGGGCTTGATAAGGTAGATGCTGAGGCGTTATTTCTCCTTGTGGGAGAATCTAGAACTAGGGGCTACAGTTTCAAAATAAGGGGTCTCCCATTTAAGATGGAGGTGAGGAGGAATTTCTTCTCTCAGAGGGTCATTAATCTTTGGAATTCTCTCCCTCAGGGAGCAGTGGAAGCTGGGTCACTGAATATATTCAAGGCTGAATTAGACAGATTTTTGATTGACAAATGGGTCAAGGAATATAGGGATGAACAGGAAAGTGAAGTTAAGACCACATCAGATCAGCCATGCTCTTATTGAATGGCAGAGCAGGTTCAAGAGGCCGAATGGTCTACTGCTCCCATTTCTTATGTTCTTCTGATCTTCCCAGCTCAGCTACCTCTCCTCATCTTGTCCTGACTCCATCTGCTCCTTCATGGATGTATCAAGCCTCACCTTAAATGTTTTTCATTTCAACCCTCCATGTGGCAGCAATTTCCGCATTCCCATCGCACTCTTTGTAAAGAAATCCCTCGTGCAGGAGTCATATATGCACGGACCATTAAAATGTCATGAGCAGGCAGAGCACATTATCAAAAAGGCTAATGAAAAGTGAATCTTTGTATGTGGAGAGTAGAAGTCGCGCTTCAACTATACAAAGCCCTGGTCAGACTGGTGCACTGTGCGCAAGTCTGGTCACACACCTGAGGAAGGATATATTGTCCTTGGAGGGAGTGCATTGTAGCTTTATCAGAATGATATCTAGACTCTAAGGTTTGAGCTATGAGGAGATATTAAACAAACTGGGGTTGCAGTCCCTGGAATTTGGAAGGCTGGGAAGAGATTTGGTCAATGCTTGCTAAATATTGTTGGGATGGGGGCGTGGGGTGGGGGGGGCGGGGGGTGCGGTTGGTGGGAGACAAATCACTTAAACTGGAATAAAATATTTTCATTGGTTGGGGAACCTAGGTCTAGGGGGCATAGTCTAAAAATTAGAGCTTGGCATTTCAGGAGTAAAATTAAGAACCACTTCTACACACAATGAGCTGAATAACACTTTTGTGCACCGACAGCGGGCTCCGCACCTGGAAATTGGCAGCATTTTGGCCTCCGGGTCCACTGTCAGTGGGTTGAAATGATAAAACATTGATTGCCACCAATTAGCGGCAAGGATGGGTCACAGACCATCACCCTATCCAATGAGTGCTGGAGGGCAGAATGTCCGGTCTCGGAGGCTGTGACCCAGAACAAGGTCACGGTCAGCACTTTAAAGGGCCCCATGACATGGGACTGTGTCAGGTGACCCATCAGATGATCACCCAAGAACAAAAACTGTATATTGTGAAGATTTGTGAATTTTCCAGTCTAGCCAGGTAAGTCTATTTAAATTTGAGCTAATCTCTGCCAACCATGTCAATCTTCAAAGGTGGCATCTTTTTTTAAAAAACACAAGTCTTCCAACATTTGGCATTGAGGAGTTGCACATTTCTTACCTACATAGAGGTCTGCACCATCAACGTGAGGGGAGAGGCATTGTGGAAGGGGCAAAGCTGCCCCAGGTTCAGTGAGGCTGCCCTTGGTGCCCTCCTGCGTGCAGCACATTACAGACATGACCAGCTTATGCTGAGTGCTGGGCAGAGGAGGAACCCCAGGCAGACTCGTACTGCATGGGAGAAGGTGGCCAACAAGGTCAGTGGTGCTGAGGTGGTGAGGAGGACTTGGTCCCAGTGCCACAAAAGGCTCAATGACCTCATGAGGTCGGCCAGGGTGAGTATGGCATCAGCATGAGCAATCTGGATCCTGTGCTACAGGTCTCGCTAGCGAATGCAGGAGGTAATTGAGGTTAGCTGCTCCTCAAAGGTAGATTCCACAGGGACACAGCTGTCCTAGACCAGGCCTTTGTGCATTTTAAGCAATGGTCCAGTTATACAGTAGGTGGTTGGCAGGATCACCTTACGATGCATGAGCATAGGCTTCAGCCAGGCAAGTACTGGTCTGATAATGGGTTTGAGGCATCACATGTGCTAGTATTAATGTTTTGATGAAATCCCTGCATCAAATCTTCTCAGGAGAAGTGAGCCCATAATGCCCATGAGAGAGCCTGAATAGGCAGGGGCCTACCCAGCAGGGAAGCCTTGACTTCTCATGAGCAGCAAGGCTGGAGCCCAACCCATCAAGGAGTATAGGCAGTGGAAAGATTGGAGGGAGGCCTGGTTCTGGTGAGATGGAAAAAGTCTCAGACTGGTTGAAAAGAGGAGATGGATTAATGGGGTTTAGGAATTATGCAATATGTCTGGCGAATAGAGTTCACACATTGGAACCTTGACAAGCTTCTTGATCAGAAGCATCAGATCATCGTTCAAGGGTTTGGTGTGTCTGCGGAGCTCATTTACTCTTGTCGGACTGTGAAGCGAGTCGTGTGTTAGGACCAACATGTCAAGTGGTTAGATATCAGGGCCCCCTCACTGATTCCTCTCTGTTACAGGAGAAGCCTCTTCAGGCTTCACCAGAAGCTGTCCAGCAACCTCCCTCCTCCTCCAAAGAGGAACCCTCAGAGGGTGCAGCGTTACATCCTCTCTCTGCACCCAGCACCATCACAGGTACTTGCACTTAGGCAGGATTTCACACATTGGATAGGGGTCTTGCGCACACTGGAGAGGGTACTTCACAATCGCACATGCAGCTGCCGCAGTGTGTTGTGGAGCAGTCCTTGGGCAGCCGGAGGAGTGCACAGGGTGATCCAGAAACTGATTCTGAGTTGGGTGATGAGCCTCTGGTATCTTCTGTATGGTGGCTGATGCTGAATGTTCAGCATTAGGTCTGTGGAGATTTGTCAGGTACACCAGAAGGGATGTGTTCTCTGGCCCAGAGTGTGGAGGTGTCCATCCAGACCATGAGAACTGTGATCACCCACTCTTTGGAGCACCAAGGAACAAACCGAGCGCATTGCAGACGCTGTAATCAGGATGCACTCTGACCTCTATACCAATTCCCTGGCTCTGAGCTCAGGGACTCAGATCCAGGGTGACAGGGGAACTGGGAGCTTGGTCACACATCCAACTCCTGGAACCTGCAGGGACGACCAACCGGACTAGTGGCAGGGGGTGATCAGCAGCTGTCTCCATCTGGAAGTTCCACTCACGACACTTCTGAGCCTTGAAAGCTTATGGATAAACACCAAACTCACTTTTTCTCATGCTGATGTTCTTATTGATTGCTTTGGCTGTGTGACTTGTGTCTGAAGGTTGGAGGGAAGGAATCAATGGTTGGGGGAGGGCAGGAGAAATCGTGTTCTCGCCCGGGTTGATGGTGAATGTTTGGATATAAGGGCTACAGGACTCTCTCATTGCAGTTGGCCAAACAAGGGGTGAGATTTCGCTAAAGCCCTCTGTAACTGTGGCAAGAAGCTCCATCGAAATCTTGGTCGTGTTAAGGCATCCCTGCTGTCACTGTCATCCACTTTCTCATGGCCAGAGCTATCGACAGGAGCTTCACTGTGATCCCTCAATTCATCACTGCCATCACCTTCAGAGGACTGGCCCCATCTGGGCCACTCTTCATGCCCAGGGCATCTCCTCTTTGTATGGAGATTTTATGGAGTGCACAGCAAACCACGACCATCAGGGACACACATGAGAGGGGGTACTGTAATGCACCTCCACATGTGTCCAGGCATTGGAAACACATTTTTAGAAGCCCAATGGTTTGCTCCACTATGACTCTGGTGCTGGTGCGGCTCCTGTTGTTACTCCTCTCTGCATCAGATCTTGACACCCTCACAGGCGCCATTAGCTATCTTTTGAATGGATAGCCCTTATTACCTAGTAGCCATCCCTCCAATGCATCTGGCCTGGTTAAAAGGCCTGTGAAACTGTGAGTTCCTAAGAATGTGTGCTTTGTGTCTGCTGCCCAGGTACCTGGCACACACCTGCATGACCTGCCGATTATGCTCACTTGATGTTCAGCGAGTGGAAGCCCTTTCTGTTGTTGAAGGTGCAAGACTGTCCCGCAGGAGCCTTAACTGTGTGCAATTGATGTCTCCCAGTACCCTGGGCAAACAGCAATGGTTGCAAATCCTCGGGCTGTATTCATCTGGCTTTGGACATTCTTTGTGAAGGAGATGTGGTTCCCCAGCCTTCGGAAAATTGTATCTGTGAACACGTTGTTGCAATGCTCTGCACCGGACTGTATTATCCCACTAAGGTCTCCACAGGCTGCCTGGAATGAGCCTATGGGCATCGACTGCTCCCCCCACCCCGGCTAGGCAGTTTGGTGCGATCTCCCCTGCGAGCAACTCACAAAGTGATGTCACACTGAGCCTGAGTCTTCTCCTGCACTGAGTTTCGTTCCATTGCAGGTAGATAAATCTCTGTCTCTATACTCTCGGGGCAGCATAAGATCATCTGTGGCTCCACTGAGGGGTTCTGGGCTCCTCCTGACCCTTGGGGCCTGGCACTGCTCTCTCCCTTCCTGAGGATCCACAGCATCCTGAACCTCCCTGTTTTCGCACCTTCCTCTCACCCTCCTCCTCCCCCTCCTAATCCTTCTCTCCTCCTCGCTGGAGGTTGTGCCTCCAGCTGAGACCACAATGCTCACCTGCCTCATAGGCTTCACGCCTGTGGGTAATGGACAGAAAAAAAAACTATCAAATGAGTCCTCTGAATCGGAGGAGAATCCTCCTCATGAAAAAATGTACGCAAGGTTATTCTGCCCACTCAAATGAGCAGCCCCGGCAGTTAATGGAGTTTGAACTGCAAAGCTGAAACTCTGGTTCATCTGCATTTTTTAAAACTTTGCCCATGACAAAACGGATTTCCCACCTGTCATGAATCTCACCCTGAAGACATACTGTTGCCTTTTGACCACACCATGGCAGTGTGATGGGTAGTTAATTACCTTAATTGGGTTTTAAATTGCTACTTGAATTACGAGAGCAGGTTCCTGCCTTTTTGACCTGCCGCTTGACGTATTATTGGAAACCAGCATGATGATGTTGTAAACGGCGCCCAATCTCATCGAGCCCCATAATATGCTTTTCAAAACAGCAAGCGCTCCCAGTCGGGGAATGTATTATTCATCCCTGTGGGCGGTAGATGCTTGGAACATTATTCTGCAAATGGCAATTGATGCTATGCAATTATTAATTTTAAAGCTAGTCGATTAGTGCTACAGAACTTGAGTACTGTTGAAAAAAGAGACATGCTGTCTGAGATTTTCATCTCAGGCTAGTCAGAATCACAAGAATATCACATCTGAAAGGGAACAAGAGTCTGATGTGATTCCATAATTAGCACATGCAGGATTGCTTATTAAGTGCTGTCTAAGAATTACACTAACAACCAATTTAAAATTATCATTTGGGCTCACAGTGCACTCAATTATGTGTGCTAGCAGCTACAAACATTCACACACATTGTCCTGTCCTTTGAAAACAGAAAGAACATGTCCACGTATTGTACCTTTTTCAACTAAACAAGAAGTTGGGGGATAGCCATTCCCAGGTTCATTCACCATGCCAATGCCTCTACCAATCAGAGTCTGCTTGCTAACCAATCGGAACCCTCTTCTCATGTAGTATAAATTGTTGTTCCCTTTGAGATTTGGTATTCTTGCAATTCTGTCCTGATGAGTGCAAGACAAAATGCTTCTACAGGGTGTCTCTTTTCAGCACTACTCTGATTTTAAAACTGCTCACAAATAATACAAATATCACATTTATATTTGCTTAACAAACATCTACCAGGGAAAAAAAAATCTGATCTTATACAAAAGTTTGCAATTCTGGCATATTTATCAGGTGAGGTACACCTTTGTGCAGGTTCTCAGTTTGTGACCAACAGTTGTGAGTGATACTTTGACCACATCAGATATATTACAGTGAATGTTGACGCACACTAGACATGCCAAACATATCTCATCTATCCATCCAAACCCAGCCTGCTCCCAATCCAAACTCAGCCCCACCCTTTGTAGAAACCCCACTCCCACCCCCTAATCCAAAGGTTTTGTGAACAAAGGTTGCACCTCTGCTGTCTGTCTAGCTGAGACAAACCAACTCAGCACAAGTCAAACTGTTTTCCCATCTATATGGCTCAAATTCACATGGGGCATTACCCTGCTTCCTTTATCACTGTGGAATTATTAGGGTTAACAATGCGAAACACATTAGTAGATTAGTAACCTACGTTTTATGCTCTGAATTAGAATTTGGAATGATTGGGATTCCACTGGCATTAGCACTGACCAGAAAACCCAGCTACTTGAATATAATCCTAATGCTAAGCACTATGACATGCAAGTATTTGACAGATTTAACCTTGTTCATGTTTCAGATTGAAGCACCTGATGCGATATTTCTTTCCTTAATATTCTCCCAGCGTTACTCAAAGCTCTGAATGTGAAAATTAATCCATATCTTTGCATTTCACAATTGGTGCATCTGTTCAGGCAAGATTCAAATTGCCAATTACTTATTCTGCTTCAGAACTTTGACAGGTGTCTTTCATCTTTTGAACTTCAGTGAATTTGTAACAAGTCAACAATTGTGAAATCCATGGACCCTGTAAGGACAAATACAAACTTCTGCTACTAGGGGATTATTGAACAATAGCTGTTTCTTATCTGTGTTCACTCACATTTGCAAAAGGTATGTCTCCAACATCTTTCAGTGGTTGCTCATAGATACTTTTATAAATGAGTAGTTGCAAGGCCTTAGACACAATCTGTTGCACAGTGTGACAGATCTGGACATTGGACCTTAGTGTAAAAAGGGATGATAGTGAGTTGACACGTGGCCTGCTTTACCTCTGTCCTGATTTTCATTTCTATTGAGCTTTGTTTTTTTTATTCCACTGCATGATGTCAAAAACTATCCCTGTGATTTATTTATTCCCTGTGTGAAGTAACCACTGGAAAGAGAAACACTTCCTCTTTGACATGTTCGCTTTGTGAAAATACCTGTGGTTATCTATTGTAACTATAATTTTTTGCTGAATGAAATTTGCTCTACTTAATTCAAGCTGTTCCATCTGCAATCATGCTTCAGTTCCACAGTGCAAAACCCTTTCACTCTCTTGATCACATGTGCTGAATGCTGGCAATTTTCTTTGTAAAATTAAATAATTGGAGGGAACGTTTTTTCCAATGCAAAACACTTTTCCTGCCTTGTTAGATGGATAACCACATTATTTTTGAAATTCCCTTTCTGATTTGTATAAATTTCCAGAAACAGTTTCAAACTCAACACAAAACCAATTGGTTAAAGTGAAGTAAGGTTTGGATAAGCACCATAGGCTAATTTAAGGAATCTGCATTGCTGATGGGAGTCTCACGCGATGACAGTACATGCCCAGTTTTCAGACTACTTAAATGCAGAGTCATAAAAATCACACCAATTTCTTGATTTACACTTTGAATGGTCAAAGACCCCTGCTGGCAAACTGACTCGAAGACTTATCCGGAGATGGTGGTTTTAGTGGAGATGAGTAAAGAAGCTGGGATTAAAATCTCTGACAGTGAAAGTGGACATCAGTGGGGAGGCAAAATGGGTGATATCAAATCGATCGGCCACTATTCACTGTTCAGGAAATTCAGGTCCATTCATTACATGTCCGCAGCATCACAGATGCCAGGTGTCTTCAGCCAATTCAATTTACTCCACATCATATCAAGAAATGGCTGAAGGCACTGGACACTGCAAAGGCTGTGGGCCCTGGCAATAAACTGGCAATAGTACTGAAGACTTGTGCTCCAGGACTTGCTGCACCCCTAGCCAAGCTGTTCCAGTACAGCTACAACACTGGCATCTACCCGGCTATGTGGAAAATTGCCCAGGTATATCCTGTACAAAAAAGCAGGACAAACCCAAGCTGGCCAATTACCGCCTATCAGTCTACTCTCAACCATCAGTAAAGTAATGGAAAGGGTCATCCACAGTGCTATTAAATAGCACTTGCTTAGCAATAACCTGTTTACTGACACCCAGTTTGGGTTCCGCCAGGGTCACTCAGTTCCTGACCTCATTACAGCCTTGATTCAAACATGGACAAATGAGCTGAACTCCTGAGGTGAAGTGCGAGTGACTGCCTTTGACATCAGGACAGCATTTGACCATGTGTGGCATCAAGAAGCCCTAGCAAAACTGGAGTGAATAGGAATCAGGGGGAAAACTCTTTGCTGGTTATAGTCATACCTAGCACAAAGGAAGATGGTTGTGGTTGTTGGAGTTTAATCATCTCAGCTCCAGGACATCACTGCAGGAGTTCCTCAGGGAAGTGTCCTCGGCCCAACCATCTTCAGCTGCTTCATCAATGACCTTCCTTCCATCATAAGGTCAGAAGTGGGGATGTGCACCGAAGATTGCACAATGTTCAGAACCATTTCGACTCCTCAGGTACTGAAGCAGCCCATGTTCAAATGCAGCAACACCTGGACAATATCCAGGCTTGGGCTGATAAGTGGTAAGTAACATTCGTGCCCCACATGTGCCAGGCAATGACCATCTCCAACAAGAGAGAATCCAACCATTGCCCTTTGATGTTCAACGGCATTACCATCACTGGATCCCCCACTATCTACATCCTGGGGGTTACCATTGGCCAGAAACTGAACTGGACTAGCCATATAAATACTGTGGCTACAAGAGCAGGTCAGGTGCTAGGAATCCTGCGCTGAGTAACTGACCTCCTGATTCCCCAAAGCCTGTCCACCATCTATAAGGCACAAGTCAGGGGTGTGATTTCATGATCCTCACTTGCCTGGATAAGTGTAGCTCCCACAACACTCAAGAAGCTTGACACTGTCCAGGACAAAGCAGCCCGCTTGATTAGCACCACATCCACAAACATTCACTCCCTCCACCACCGACGCACAGTAGCAGCAGTGTGTACCACCTACAAGATGCACTGCAGGAATTCATCAAGGCTCCTTCGACAGCACCTTCCAAACCCATGACCACTACTAGCTAGAAGGACAAGGGCAGCAGATACATGGGAACACCACCACCTGGAAGTTCCTTTCGAAGTCACTTACCATTCTGACTTGGAAATATATCGCCATTCCTTCACTGTCACTGGGACAAAATCCTGGAACTCCCTTCTTAACAGCACTGTGGGTATACCTACACTATATGGACTGCAGCGGTTCAAGAAGGAAGCTCACCACCACCCTCTTGGTGGCAACTAGGGATGGACAATAAATACTGGCCCTGCCAGCAAAGCCCAAACCCCTCAAATTAAAAAAAAAACTATTGGGTTGGTTCTGTAATGGGTGCTTTATGTCCAATTGTCCCCCTACTTTGTTGATCATTCTGTGGCCATTCCAAGTTCTAATAATGCAATAGATAAGTAGCTGCCTTTGTGTTTCACTGGCAAGAAATATTTAATAATTACTCCCAAAAATATTATATAAGTACTTAAGGCTGTAAGACCATAAGAAATAAGAGCAGGGGTAGGCTACTCAACCCCTTGAGCTCGCTCCACCAATCAAGAAGATCATGACTTTCCAACCTATCCCTCCATATTCCTTGACTCCCTTGCCAATCAAAACTCTGACTAACTCAGCCTTGAATATATTCAATGACTCAGAATCCACAGCTCTCTGTGGAAGACTTTTTATCAGAAGATGATCACATCTGTTAGTACAGGACTCTCTGTTTCGGTCAGCGGTAAGGGACAGGAGGATGTGAACGTGAGTGAAGGGGGTAAAGGGACCGAGCAGACAGCAGTGGAGGAGCCTCAGACTTTGCAATTGTCACATAGGTTTGAGGTGCTTACAACCTGTGTGGACAAAAGCGAGGTTTGCAGCATGGATGAGCAGACTGGCCATGGTGCGATGGTATAGAGAGCCGTTCAAGTGGGGGGAGCAAAAATAAATGTGTTGGTAGTAGGGGAGAGTATAATGAGGGGGATTGGCACCGTCCTCTGCAGCAGAGAGCGATAGTCCAGAAAGCTGTGTTGCTTGCCTGGGGCCAGGGTTCTGGACATCTGCTCAGGGCTGGAGAGGAATTTACAGTGGGAGGCAGAGGATCCAGTTGTCGTGGCCCATGTAGGTACCAATGACATAGCTAGAACAAGGAAAGAGGTTTTGCATAGTCAGTCCGAGGAACACGGCACTAAATTATGAAGCAGAACCTCAAAGGCAATAATCTCTGGATTATTACCTGAGCCACATGAAAATTGGAATAGGGTAAATAAGATTAGAGAGATAAATGCGTGGCTCAAAGACTGGTGTGGGGAAGTGGGCCTGCTTTGTGGGGCACTGGCATCAGTACTGGGGAAAGTGGGGACTGTACCGTTGGGACAGTCTACACCTGAACAGTGTTATAGTGAGCCACATAACTGGGGAAATGGAGCCTGTTTTAAACTGAATAGTGGGGGCTAAGAATCAAATTTGGGAAGATGTGGTAAATCAAAGAGTAGAGAGATGACAAGAAAGAAAGGTATTAATGTGAGAAATGATGAACAGAGCGTGACAAGGAAGGACAGCGAGTACAAATCTAAGAGTTAATCCACAGATAAGGCTAAACGTTACAAAAGTAATGAAAGGACACAACTTAAGGCTCTGGATGGAATCGTCCCACAATTACGCTGTGTGGTAGCGGGTGTGAAAAACAGCGTTTTACCCACCAGCCGCAATGGCGGGTTTTCGTGCTGTATGGGCCACTTTCCAACACCTCCTGCCTCATTAATAAGACATTCGATGGGCCGAAGGGCCACTTTCTGTGCTGTGGACGTCTATGAGAGTATTCACGGGAAACATGCTGGATCGCTGGTGGGCGGGTTCAGATTTGCCCCCCCACACTCCCCCCACAACCGACGCCGTGACCACAGCCCTTCCTTGCTTTGGGGGCCATTCTTAAAGTGCACCAGAGCGCAGCCTACATCATGGGCAGAATTTTGCCCTTGGCCTGCGGGCTCGGTGGGGGTGGGCGAGGGTAGTCTGGAAGGCGGGTGGGGGTGGCCTGGAAGCCAACCCACTGCCTGTGATCGGGCCTGGAAGGCAATTTCACACTGAGGAGCCAATTACATCCCGCCCAGCATGAAATGTGAGTGGCAGCGCTCAGCACTGCCTGTGCGGGCAGGGGGAGGAGTTGCGAGCGAGCCGGCGATACATAATCTCCCTGAGGCAGAGAGCTGTCTCAGGGAGATGAACTGGTTTCAAAAAAAAAAATTAAAGATTTTATAAATGTTATAAAACGTGTCCCCCTCGTGGGAGTCTGTCACGAGCAGGGGCATGTTATTAATGGAAAAAATAAACTTTTTATCTGATTTTTATTTGCTTTCGTAAATCTCATCCCGCCGGTGGATGAGGTTTCCAAAAAGGTGCAAAGGCCGCTTGGCCTTTTCTCCTGCCCGTCAACCTGTAATGTTGGACGAGAAGTGAAAAATTGCTTTTAACTTTTTTATGGCCTTAACGTGCCTCTTGATTGTCGGCGGGGGTGCTGCCAACTCCAGCACATGCACCCGCCAATGAAAATAACACGTTCGATGATGTCGGGACACACGCCCACCCGCCAAGCTAAAAATGTTACCCTATGTGTACAGACCAGGACCCGAAAACAAAGGCAACAGCGGCTCTCAAATTTAGTGACACCTTTCTAGGGGGCCTGTTACATGCAGTGGAAGGCTGCTGTGAACTCCTATACACTTGCTCTGGAGGTCCAGCAGTGCCACTAATCCAGCCTGGGAGGCGGTGGTAGCAGTGGTCAGTGCCACCGGAGCACAGAGGAGGTCAGCCATCCAGTGCAGGAAGAGGATGAATGATCTCATCCGTTCCACCAGGGTAAGTCAACCACCTCATCACTCTCAACTCACACTGCCACACAAATGTGAGCGCTCTCTCTCTCTCCTGTTTATGACTCTGCTGCCAGGCACTAATTATCTCCACTTTGGTTCACAGGGAGCTCTGCCAAGTGACCGACACCCTCAGCCAACCAATCCCTCAGCTCCATCGAGGTCCTCACCTCCAGCCAACAGGACACCTCCTCCATTGAAGAGCTGGAAATAAGCAGCCTGGAAGACCCGTCACAGCGCTTACCCACACCCTCCACCGGCGCAGAGACACACAACTCGGTGGGAACTGGATACAGAGCAGGCTCGGGTTCATAATATCGGAGCGCTGCTGGGGAAGAGGCATCTGTGAGGTCGGAGTTAGATGACGAGTCTCTGGGAGCCTTCCAACTCATCATGGAGAGTCTGAAAAAGGGCGGAAAACATCTTGCACAGCTGTTGAAAGCCCTCAACAGGGTGGTATGCGAGGCAGAGGAGTCCATCTGCTTGCTCTGTGATGAAGTGGTGCCCACATTTGCGCATATGGAGGTCTCCATGTGAAGAATGGCGGACGGCATGGAAACCCTGGTCCAGCAGAACACAGAGATGCGCGCAGACCTGCACTCCATCGCGGTAGTCATGGGTGTGTTCCTGCAGTGGCAACGCGAGGGGGAAATGAGGCACCCCAATATCCCACCAGGTGCTCCTCCCCCTCAAGGAGTCAGGCCAGGGCCCTTGGACACCCAAAGGGAGGAGGAGCGGCAGCTGGACACCCCTAGGTCATCCAATCAGGAATCTCAGGGGCTGTCTGCTCCCTCCGAGTCCCCTTTGCCTGTGTCCCCCTCATCCTCATCTTCAGTCACCTCAGAGGGAGCAGCTGGCCACAGGAGGGCAGGCAAAGCAAGGTGGGGCCTTGGTTCTCCAGAGGACGCACACCAAAGTAATCAGAGGCAACAGGCCCAACCATTGCACAGGCTGCCTCCATCCCTCTAGCGATCTCAGGGCAGAAGATGTGGTTGGCCTAGAAAAGCTAAGAAATTCCAATGTTGCACAGATGAACGGGTTTTGTCATTATAATCTGAAAATATTGTTGAGAAAAGAGACATGCCTAAGCTTTTCTGGACACTTCACAAGAATACCAATAAAAAGGGATAACAACAATGTATACTGTACGTGAAGAGAATGCTGATTGGCTGGGGTGGATCCCTCCCACCTTCCAGAGAGCTGGTTCGCAACAGAGCCATGTCCATGAAGGCCCACCCAGCATGCAGTGCACGTGTTCCTCCGGGATCCGGTAGCTATAGACCTCTAGCATCTTCTGTTCCTTCGATGTTCGTGATCTCAGCAAGGCCCTAAAGTAAGAGGGATCTTGAGGGGTTGGATGAGTAAGGGATGTTTCCCCTTTTGGGAGAATCTAGAACTAGAGGCCGCTCTTTAATAATAAGAGGTCACCCACTTAAGACAGAGATGAAGAGAAATTTGAACTCTCTTCCTCAAAAGGCAGTGGGAGCAGAGTCTTTGAATATGTTTAAGACAGAGCTAGATAGATTCTTGGGATGCAAGGGGGTAATAGGTTAACAGGGGTAGGCAGGAATGTGGAGTTGAGGTTACAATCAGATCAGCCACGTTCTTATTGAATAGCGGAGCAGGCTTGAGGGACCGAGTGGCCTACTCCTGCTCCTAATTCATATGTTCACATGAACAGAATTCCAAAAGCTAACAACCCTCTTAGAGAAGAAATTCCTTCTCATCCCTGTCTTAAACTGGAGGACTCTTATTTTGAAACTGTGCCCCCACAGCTCCCCCATGAGTGGAAACAGGCTCAAATCTTCCAATCAGGGCCAGAACCCCAACTCGATCTGATGAGACAAAAAAGCCCCACTTACCTTCCCTGGATTTTTCTGGCCAATCTTCTGATGGAGGATCCTGCAGAACTCATTCAGCACAGGAAATCTTGGGTGGGGTGAAGGAGAGAATCCATGCAGAAACTATACCCCCTTCAAGGTCAGTAGCTGGTGTATCCTGTTCAGTAAGAGTCTAAATATCCCAAAGCTTCTCAGTGTGTCAGTGAGCGAGTTTATGGGTGAATGTGTAAGTGTATAAGTGGATGAAATTATTGGGTTGACAGCCGGGTAGGGGGGCAAATGGGGGTGTCAGGTCGGAGTTGTGTGGTGAGGCCTAGTCACGTTAGGTTGGGGGAGAGTCAAAGGGTCAGGGGAGAATCGGGTGATGGGGCTAGTCAGGTCTGTTCAGAGGATTTGAAGGGGTAGTTGGGAGGGTCAGTTGTTTGGTTACCCAGGGGTTAGATTAGGATTTTTCTGTCTAATATTTCCTGCGTAGCTATTCAGTTAAGTAAATCAGAACTATCCAAAGTCTTCGACTCTAACTCAGAATCAAAGACTTTTTCGGAGCGTCCCCAAGAGCAGGAGAATTGCCCATCAGAATGTTTCATATACTCTTGGCATGGTTGCTGGTTTCGGGTACACGTGATCTATCTTACTTAGAGAGACTGTAATGTGACCCTGGTACCTGCTTTAAATTGCTTCATTATCATTACATCCCAGAGTACTATAGGAAGTAACCCTGGAAATATTGGATGCATTAGTGGCCATCTTCCAAAATTCTGTAGACTCTGGAGCAGTTCCTACAGTTTGGAGGGTGGCAAATGTAACCCCATTATTTAAAAAAGGAGAGTTAAAATAGAGAAGTACAGATCACTTAACCTAACATCAGTAGTGGGGAAAATGCTAGAGTCTATTATAAAAGATGTGGTAACAGGACGCTTGGAAAGTATTAACAGGATTAGACAAAGTCAGCATGAGTTTATGAAAGGTAAATCATGCTTAACTAATCTACTGGAGTTTCTTGAGGATGTAACTAATAGATTAGATAACGGAGAGCCAGTGCATTTGGGTTTCAAGAAGGCTTTTGATAAGGTCCATAAGAGGCTAGTGGGCAAAATTAAAGCACATGGGATTTGGGGATGGATTGAGAATTGGTTGACAGACCAGAAACAGAGAGTGGGAATAAATGGATCTTTTTCTGGGTGGTAGGCAGTGATGAGTGGTGTATCACAGGGATCAGTGCTTGGGCCCCAGGTATTCACAATATATATAAATGACTTGGGTGAGAGAACCAAATGCAATATTTCCAAGTTTGCTGATGACACAAAACTGGGTGGGGTTGTGAGTTGTAAGGAGGATGCAAGGAGACTTCAGGGCAATTTAGACAAGTTGTGTGTGTGTGTGGGGCAAACACATGGCAGATGCTGTATAACGTGGATAAATGTGAAGTTATACGCTTTGGTGAAAAACAGAAAGGCAGAGTATTATTTAAATAGTGATATATTGGGAAATGTGGATGTACAAAGGGATCTGAGTGTCCTTGTACACCAGTCAATGAAAGTGAACAGGCAGCTGCAGCAAGCAATTAGGAAGACAAATGGTATGTTGGCCTTCATTGCAAGAGGATTTGAGTTCAGAAGTAGGGATGTCTTACTGCAGTTATACAGGGCCTTGGTGACACCTGGAGTATTGCATACAGTTTTGGTCTCCCTAACTAAGAAAGGATATACTTGCCATAGAGGGAGTGCAGCGGAGGTTCACTAGGCTGACACTGGGGATGGCAGGACTGTCGTATGAGGAGAGATTGATTCATCTGGGCCTGTATTCACTCGATTTTAGAAGAATCAGAGGAAATCTGATTGAAAAATATAAAATTCTAACAGGGCTGGACAGACTAGATAGGGGGAGGATGTTTCCATTGGTTGGGCGGCGGGGGTTGGGGGGGGGGGTCTAGAAGGAGGGGCCACAGTCTCAGGATATGGGACAGGCCATTTAGGACTGAGATGAGGACATTTTTTTTCACTCGGAAGATGATCAACCTGTGGAATTCTCTACCACAGAAGGCTGTGGATTCCGGGTCACTGAGTATATTCAAGAAAGAAATTGATATATTTTTGGGTATTAGGGGCATCAAAAGGTATGGAGAGGAAGTGCAAATATGGTGTTGAGATGAAGGATCAACCATGATCATATTGAATGTGGAGCAGGCTTGAAGGGCTGAATGGCCTCCTCCTGCTCCTAGTTTCTATGTGTCTATGCATCAGTAGGTATGTCTCTCCTGAGTACAGAGTGTTCTATCCTCTCTCGAGAAAGTCTAACACATGATTGCTGGTGTCACTGGCACCTCATGGTCTACATCACTCATTAGCATAAAAATTCTATGAACCCAGCACACTGCAAGGAAGTTCAAACTTCTCACTGAGTGAGTGTATTGGGACTTCCAAGGGATAGCGTAGCACAGCTTAAGGTTCTTCCAGTTTCTGACGATCCGGAAACCAAAAGATGTGGGCCATCCTCTCAGAATCTACCCTGTCAATCCCCTTGAGAATCTCATATGTTTCAATAAGGTCACCTGTCACTATTCTAAACACCAAAGTGTATAAGCCCAATGTGCTCAACCTTTCCTAATATGACAATGCCTTCATCCCAGGATTCAGTTTAGAGAACTTTCTCTGAACTGCCTCCAGTCCAAGTATATCTCTCCTTAAGTAAGGTGACCAAAACTGTACACAGTGCTCTAGGTGCGGTCTCAGCAGGCCCTGTACAGTTGTAGCTAGATTTCTCTACTTTTAAACTCCACCCCCCCGGCAATAAATGCCAACATTAAATTTGCCTTTTTTTTTTCAGTATTTACCAAGCAGGCTCATCAGGTGGACGTGATATTGGAAGGTTAGTTGAGAAATGATGAGTGTCTATCATAAACACAATGGGGGTAATTTTGAGGCCTCCTTCCTGCAGCTTCTCACTCCCTGAAAACTATGAATGAAAATGAAAGCTGCTGTAGTCCCAGAGGACCATAAGCTGTGAGAAATGACTGGTGGTGAGTTGAACCTGAGGCTCATCACACCTCAGACGAGGCGGAGGGGGGGGTGTGGGGGTGGAGGGGCGAGGTTCAGAAGGTGGGGCCTTCATGGATGACACCCGGTACAAGAATTGAACCCACACTGTTGGCATCACTCTGCATCACAATCATTACTCTTGTTACAGCTGTGATTGTGGCTGTCACACTCTTCAGCCTGGGCTGTGCTTAGCTTGGAGTCAGGCAATATGTCCCTTTAATACGTGCCTCACGGTCCTCTACATAGTTCTCTAATTGCTATTTTAGGATCTCTAATTGCTATTATTGTATCACACCAACTCTGCACAGTGGCAGCTGGTGGGTTAGCCAGAAAGGAGCTTGAAGCAAAGGTTTACTCTATTTTGATACAGTCATCCTCCATGTACCAAATAAGCCAGCTTAGGAATCTCAGATTCCTCCGCCTGTCTTGCAAATTGTCACCACCCAAGCCAGCCCCACACACCGCCCCCCCCACTCCCACCCCTCCACAGCTGGTGTCCCAGACAAGGAGCAACCTCCTAGTCTGGAGACTATTGCCGGTTGCCCAATATTGTGGCAGCCAGGGGCCAGTTTTGGGAACAACAAGGCATTCACTTTCTGCCAGCTAGCCAAACACTACAGTTATCCACACCTCAGTATTGACCACGCCCCATTGCCTGGGCTATTGGGCAAAAATTGGACATGCTCTGCTCACTGCCTCCCCCAATGGAACACCTACTCCAAGGAAGCCATCAGCGAATCTGTGCAATTCTGTGGCTCGATATACAAACCACTTCAATAAGAGAGAGACATGTGTTAGAATTCTAATCAAGGTGATGAACATTAAAGACATACTAAGCAGCAGCAGGAAACACCTACCAACATCTGCTGCACTTTCAAAACAAGTTGCTCTGCAGGCGACTGATGCCTCATTTGTCTCGGTCTCTTAATTCACTAGCTTTGCCATGAAAGGCAGGAAGAGCACATGAAATCCTGTACTTTTACCATCTGGCTGGATTGCGGTATAATACCTAGAATTTTCACAGCGTATAGCCACACAGGCCCTGCCCCCAATGCTAACCTATTCATGAAGACAAGGAGGTTGCAATCTATCTCTGTTCAGGAGGTCTATGACCACAGGATTCATTCATGCCCACTCGCCTGCTGGTTTCTACAATTCATTAAGTCAATAATTCTTCCCATGTTATTTGGAAGCTGTAATGATTGAAGGTATAACCTTTCTTACTGCATATTAGGGTCATGTGATTGTCCTGACGAATGAGCCCTAAGCGCAGGTAATCCGGGGGTAGGGGTGGGGGGGGGGGGAGGTTTCTAGTCAAAGACCTGGTCCAAGCATGTAGCTTCGAAAAGAGCTCCCTGTAATAAAGTTATCTGTTTCAAGTAGAAACTTGTCCAGTACATCAGGTCATTACATTTGGTGATGAGGATGGGATAGCTCCAAGGCTGCACCCCGCCTTGGGAATTTGAGTCCTAAATGAAAAAATGAAACGTATACTCACCAGTCAGGCCACTCTTTGGCAGAATCGACTCTTATGATGCGTCCCATGGAAGACTGGGGCCAGTATGTAGAGCACCTTGATATTTGTTTTGTGGCAAATGAAATAGCCGCGGAGGGAAAGCAGAAAGTAATTCTTTTGAGTGTCTGTGGTACCTCATCCACAGTCTGACAGCCCCGAACGCACCCAATTCTAAATCTTTTCACAAATTGGTAGACCTCGTGGAATCACATTTTCAGCCGAAGCCATCAGTAATAATGAAGAGGTTTAACTCCAGAGTAAGGGCCCTGGGACAGTTCATCGCTACTTATATAGCAAAATTGAAGCGGTTGACCGAGCACTGCGACTTCGAAGACACACTCAACGACATGTTGCAGTTGTGGTTGGTTTGTGGTGTCCATGACAACACCATTCAGTACTGTTTACTTGCAGAAGTTAACATCGATTTGAAGTGCGCCATAGAAATAACGCTAGCAATGGAAAGTGTTGAAAGAGACTCACAAGCTTTATAGAAGGTTCAACATGGCACCATTCTTCAGGTGGGGTGGTAACCTACTGCCAGGCGTGACGCTGAAACCAGAGAGACAACAGTGAAGTGGGAGACAGTCTCTGTTGCTCGAAAAACATAAAGGCATAGTGGAAGCATTCCGACAGCGACTCCGAAGTTAATGTGTTACAGAAGTGGGGGTTAACCATATACCGGAAACCTACGGATTCAAGAAGGCAGAATGCCAATACTGCCATAAGAAAGGGCATGTAATAAAGCAATGCAGGGTGGAATCGAGACAACCCATAAGACAGCGGACTAAAATAACAGAACCTGAAGCTGCCGATACTGATATCTATTCCCTTTACAATGTCAAAGCAGTAAAAACTGAACCAATAACTGTCACCATTCAAGTGTATGGGAAGCCTCTAGTCATGGAGATAGGTATAGGAGCCTCAAACACTGGTGGGAGAGCACACATTTAAATACCTACATGAATGTACCCAGTCATTGAATCTGGAGCAAACTGTGGCTCAATTGAAGGCATACACTGGAAAACCTATATAGGTAAAGGGCACTACCACAGTTCCTGTGTCCTATAGGCAATAGACAGTCCATCTTCCAGTGATCATTGTGACATGTGAAGGACCTAGTCTTCTGGGCCGTGACTGGTTATAAAAATTTAAGTTCAACTAGCCTGAAGTATTTCAAGTGAGAACAGGAAGTGTTCCTGAGTTGACAAGGAAATACGACAGTGCATTTTGGAATGAGTTAGGAGAATCGAAGGACATTCACTGGATGAAAGGATCCCTCAGGTCAGAGTTGGTTCCACTGGAAAGCCATAAAGAGAAACAAAACAAATTTGCCACCACTAGGAACAACCTGAAGAAACAATTGGCAGAGAAGACTCAGCAACGTTCAATCTTCTTGGAGGAAGTCAAGAGATACAAGAAGGAGACTGAAGAGCTGAAGAATCAGCTGAATGAAACAAAAGAGGCATTAGAAGGAAAAGTCGTGGAACTTTCCAAGATGTGAGTGGGTAACAGAGCCATGGGTAGCTCAACTACCGAACTGAAGCACCTTAAGATTTCACCAGAGAGACATTTGGCTGACTGTGAAATCAAAATGAAAGACAACACAAAACTGTATCAAACAGAAAAAGAAAAGACAGACATCAAATCAGAAAGGCCAGTTGGCTATGTCTCCAGAACTCGCTCTGCCTCTGAGAAGGGTTATTCACAATTAGTAAAAGAAGGTTTATCAGTGATATTTGGAGTGAAGAAATTCCACCAGTATCTGCATGGGCGGCATTTCACCATAAACCATTCGTGGGTTTATTCAGTGAGGATAAGGCCATTCTGCCAACAGCTTCAGCAAGAATTCAATGTTGGGCTTTGATATTATCTGCATATAGGTACTCCGTTATGCACCATCCTGGCTTCTATATTGCAAATGCAGACACCCTCAGTCATCTTCCATTACCAGATAGCATTGTACATGCTCCAGTGCCACAATAAGTTGTGCTTGTGCTGAATTTCTTGGACTCTTCGCCTGTGTGTGCAAAGCAAATAAGGAATTGGACAATTTTGTCAAAAGTCTGAGACCTTGTACTGCAAGGGTGGTTGAATTCAAAAGTGTCTGAAGAGATGAGACCATTCCATGCACAAAAGTCAGAGTTAAGTTGTCAAAATAGAATCTTGTTGTGGGGATCAAGAGTTGTCATCCTCTTGCAAGGTAGAGGATCACTCTTGACAGAGCTTCACAGTGCACATCCAGGCACTTTGAAGATGAAGATGCTTGCACGAAGCTATATCTGGTGGCCAGGCATAGGCAGTGACATTGAAAGCATAGTCAAGCACTGTCTCCATTGTCAGCAACAACTAAAGTTGCTTGTTTCAGCTCCACTGCATCCGTGGGAGTGACCCAGTTGACTCTGGGTTGGACTACATATAGATTAAGTCGATCCATTTTTAGGTACCATTTTTTATTGATCATTGATATGCATTCTAAGCAGATGGATGTGCGTGAAGTTAAATCACCAACATCGAGTGCAACTTTTGAAAAGCATCAATGTTTTAGTGTACATGGCCTACAAGGAGTCATTGTTTCTGATAATGGTACTGTCTTTACTAGTACAGAATTTCAGAGATTCCTGAGTATAAATGGAATTAAACATTTTAAAACAGCACCATGTCATCCCTCATCAAATAGGTTAGCTGAAAGAGCAGTGCAAACATTCAAAACAGGAATGAAGAGTTTACCCAAAGGTTCTTTAGAAACACGACTTTCCCACTTTCCTATCAATTATCATATGACTCCTCATGCAAGTATAGGTTCAATACCATCTGACTTACTGATGAAACGTTGCCTTCATACAAGGTTAATTCTGTTGCTCCCAAACTTTAAGGGGAAGGTAGAGAAGAATCAGAGTAATCAAAAATTGAATCACAATATTCATAGCAAAGCTTGAAGATTTTCTGTAGGAGATACAGTTTTTGTGCCGAATTTTGGAAATAGTCTGAGTTGGGTTCCTGGTATAATTGTCTCAGAAACTGGACCCTTGTCATTCCAAGTGGAAGTGCAAAACCAATTGGTTCGAAAAAATGTGGATCATCCAAGGAGTAGAGAGACATTCCAACAACCAGTTATTCCGCCTGTGATTAATGTTGAACCTTTATTCGCTGACATGACAGGTCGACCTAGAATGACATACCTGATGTCTCTGTTGAATTGCCCAATCCTGAACTGCCACTTCCTAAGGATGTACCTGATGTTGCAGCTCCTGATCATGTCGATCCACTGGGAGAATCTCAGGAGGTAGAAATATGCTGTTCTAACCAAATTAGAAAACCACCTCAGGGACCTAATCTTTAATCACCTGACCTGTATATATATGTATATGTTGTGCATTAAAATGTTTATAAATAGAAAATGTAAAAAAAATACTAAAGGGGGCGAAAATGTAGTGACTGAAGGTATAACCTTTCCTACTGCCTAATAGAAGTCACGTGATTGTTCTGAAAAGTGAGCCCTAAGCGTGGGTAATCCAGGGTGGGGGAGTTTCCTAGTCATGCACCTGGTTCAAGCATGGAGTTTCTAAAATAGCTCTGTAATAAAGTTATCTGTTTCAAGTAAGAAACCTGTCCAGTATATCAAGTTCATTATAGAAGGCCATGAAGAGTTCCTGTTGGGGCATTAAGGCTACCAACTGAAGCCAATTTTTGCTTATTCCATGAGGAACAAAAGGACAAGAGGTGAAGAGTGAAAAATGCTAGCACGTTTTAGTTGGTCATGTCATCAGCAACCTGAGAGACATCCACACTGATCAGGTGGATGCTGCATTACAGGCCAGCAAAGACATCAGAATTATTCTGCCCATCGCTGTTTTACACTGCTTTGCCCTAAAAAAGATTGGAGAAGACTGCAGATGATATTCAGCATCAACCAATTGCAGACAGCCACAACCAAAAGATGTCCAAAGAAGCAGCCAATCATCCAGAATGATAGGAAAATCCTTCATGGAGTAAGCTCTATGTTAAACTGTAAATTATTTCCACATGCATCCCATACTCTAGACACATGTTTTTAGATCCCAGTAGGGTGGGAGGTGTTGTGTTTAGAATGATATCTCACACTGTATCCCATTTTCATATGTTAAAGGATGTGTTACTGCTATTTCTTTCTGTCCACATTGGTAGGGCAGTTTTAAAAAGAAAGCAGCATCTCTCTCTGCTGTTTTTTCCTGAAATTCTACCTTTAGCCTTTCTGTGCAATGAGCCTGTCATGAACTGTACATGGGGAGCGCCATGTTAAAATATTAATGAGCTTATCTAAAATGATCATGCAAAGGCATCGTATTGCACTGACTGTGCAATCAGTATCCAAGCAACAGTTGACTTGTTCTCCTGCTGCCCATTGTGTAGAGACACAGGATCAGAATTTAATTGTTGTGGTGGAGCCCCAATGATGGGTCCTAAAATCTCGAAGCAACACCACTTCAGCTGTCGCCAGGACCTCCGGATGCACTTTGTTGCCACTGGGTCAGTCTCCAGGAGCTGACAGCCATTTGGAGGACTGGCAGCTCAGCAGTGGTGGGAATGGTGGCCACAACTGGCATTGTTCCTGGAAGGAGAAGATTGGGATGGAAGGTTGTCACCCTTTCAAACAGGTAAGTGGTGTCTGGGCACACCAGGACCAGTCAAGCAGATCTTGGCCAGTCTTAGCGTAGGATTTCTTGACAAGGGCAAGCAGTGCCACTGCCGTGGGGGCATCCATTGCTGCCATGGTACCCTTCTGTGACCCAAAGAGTGCCCAGGAGCCCTGGGTCCACAGAGAGGCCACCAGGGTTTACCTGAGAGTGTTCCCATACGGTGGAGGGGCCACCTGCCACTGGTAAGATGCCAGCTGTGACAGGAAGAAGCCCTTAACTGGTCACTTAAGTGGCTTAATTGGCCGCTGAGTGGGAGGTTGTCTTCCATCTTCCTTACCACAGGCAGAATGACAGCCATCCCCTACCCCTTCTCTTGCCACATTACGAGCCATCCCCACCTCCCAGCCGGCCCTCAGAGGACTGGTAAATCCAGGCCTCAGTGTCAGCCTCACCAAGAATAGAGAACAGCTGCCCTTAGAGTGCGATAAACTGCATTTACACCCAAAATGTGCCAGCGTTACATTTTCATTGTAAAAATACTTCTATATGCCCTGGCTTGCTCGACATTTGTAAACCTCATTCCTAGTTACATCTGAAACTTTCTCTTTAAATAGAAGAATATGAACCCATGACTTTGGATTACAGAAGTTCTTTCATGAGTGTCTAAAATCACTCGTGTTCACCAGTTGTGAAATTAGGTCCCAAATTTGAGAATGTCAGCAGTATCATCCATCATGTGATATTCTTTGTATTTTGTGCATGAAATGCCACTGGTTTATGGTAGCATGGCTTTACATCCCATAATATCATATCACCTACCAAACAATTAACAGTCTTAGTTTTACTACAATAACCTAGCTGGATATTAAGGTTATCATTCACAGCACTAGACTAAAAAAAAACTTATTCTTTCAGTCAGACGTGTATCTGACTGTACAGAAGCAACAAGGCAATTGCACTTTATATCGCCCTTTACCATTGTAAAATGAACCATAGTGTTTTACAGGAAGATTTTCAGTCCATGCCCACATGCAGTAATATCTGGACAACATTCAGGCTTGGGCTGTTAAGTGATAAGGAACATTCGCATAATACCAGGGCCAAGCAATGCATCTCCAGCAAGAATGAATCTAACCATCTCCCCTTGACATTCAATGGCATTATTGTCACTGAATTCCCCCGCTATCAACATCCTTAGGGTTTATCATTGACCAGAAACATAAGTGGGCCAGTCGTATAAATGCAGTGGCTATAAGAGCAGGTCAGAGACTGGGAATTCTGTGGGGAGTTACTCACCTCCTGACTCCAGGAAACCCTGTCCATCAAAAAGCATTTGATACAGTGCCACACAACAGACTTGTGAGAAAAGTTACAGCTCATGAAACAAAAGGGACATTAGCAATGTAGATACAAAATTAGCTGAGTAATAAGAAACAACGAGTAATGGTAAATGGATATTTTTTGGGCTGGAGGAAGGTTTGCAGTGGAGTTTCCCAGGGGTTAGTATTGGGGCCCTTGCTTTTCCTGCTTTATATTAATGATCTAGACCTTGGTGTACAGGGGATAATTTTAAAGTTTGTGGATGATACAAAACATGGAAGCATTCTAAACTGTGAGTGCAAAATTTTAAAATGACATAGACAAGTTGGTGGAGTGGGCAGACAATTGGCAGATGAAGTTCAATGCAGAGAAGCGTGAGGTGATTCATTTTCGTAGAAAGAACATACAGATGCAATATAAAATAAGAGGTACAACTCTAAAGGATGTGCAAGAGCAGAGGGACCTGGGTGTATATATACATAATTTATTAAAGGTGGCAAGACAGGTGGAAAGAGCAGTTAATAAAGCATACAGTATCCTAGGCTTTATTAATAAGGTCATAGGGTACAAAAGCAAGGAGGCTATGCTGAACTTGGATAGGACACTAGTTAGGCCTCAGCTGGAGTATTGTGTACAGTTCTGGGTGCCACACTTTAGGAAGGATATGAATGCATTAGATAGAGTGCAAAAGAGGTTTTCAAAAATGGTTCCAGGGATGAGGAACTTCAGTTATAAAGCTAGATTGGAGATGTTGGGACCTTGAAGAGGAAAAGGTTAAGAGGAGATTTGATAGAGATGTTCAAAATCATGAGGGGCTGAACAGAGTAGATAGAGAGAAACTGTTCCCACTCGTAAAAGGATCAAGGATGAGAGGGCACAGATTTAAAGTGATTTTCAAAAGAAGCAAAAACAACGCAAGAGAAAACATTCTCACACAGCGAGTGGTTCGGGTCTAGAATGCAGTGTCTGGAAGTGTGGTAGAGGCAGGTTCAATCAAGGCATTTAAGAGGGCATTAGATGATTATTTAAATAGAAACAAAGTGCAGGGTTACGGGGAAAAGGCAGGAGAATGGACTGAGCCATGATGCTCATTCAGAGAGCCGGTGCAAACACAATGGGTTGAATGGCCTTCCTCTGCACTGTTACAATTCTCTGATTCTGTGATCTTTAAGGCATAAGTCAGGAGTGTGGTGGGAATACTCCACTTACCTGGGTCAGTGCAACTCCAACAACTCTCAAGAAGCTCAATACCATCCAAGAGAAAGTGCCCCTCTTGACCAACACCTGATTCACCACCTGAAACCTTCAATCATTCCAACACCAGCACATAGTGGCAGCAGTGTGTACCATCTAATAGATGCAGTTCAACAACTCACCTAGCCACCTTCAACA
This sequence comes from Carcharodon carcharias, assembly GCF_017639515.1. Classification (NCBI taxonomy): domain Eukaryota; kingdom Metazoa; phylum Chordata; class Chondrichthyes; order Lamniformes; family Lamnidae; genus Carcharodon; species Carcharodon carcharias. The sequence continues at coordinate 218,886,542 of NC_054469.1, forward strand.
GCACTTTTCAAACCTTTGGCTTTAACCATCTAGAAGGACAAGAGTAAGAAGTTCATGGGAACACTATCATGAGCCCATCCAAGCCACACACCAGACTTAGCACTACATCTTCACTGTCACTGGGTCAAAATGCTGGAGCTCCTACCCTAACACCACTGTGGGTGTACCCACACCACATGGACTGCAGCAGTTCAAGAAGGCGGCTCAAGGATGTTTAGAGATGGGCAACAAATACTCGTTTGGCCGGTGATGCCCAACTCCCGCAAAAGCAGCTGAAGGCTTGACCACTGATGATGATACGATTAAAATTGGGAAGGCGCAAGAGGCCAGGTTTAAATGAGTGCAGATATCTTGGAGGATTGTGAGCTGGAGAGCTTTACAAAGGTAGGGAGGGAAGAGGCTATGGAAGGATTTGAAAACAAGGATGAGAATTTTAAAATGACTATGTTGCTTGACCAGGAGTCAGTGCAAGTCAGTGAGCACGGGGGTGGTAGATTCACAGGATCTGATGTGAGTAAGGACACAGGGAGCAGAAGTTTGGTTGATCTCAAGTTTAAGGAGAGTAGAATGTAGGAGACCAGCCAGGAGAGCATTGGAATAGTCAAGTCTAGAGGTAATAAAGGTGTAAGGATTTCAGCAGCAGATCATCAGAGGCAGGATGGAGTTGGCAGTTTAACAGAAATGGAGATGAGAGGCTTTAGTGATGGCATGGATATGAAAATCATCCCTGGCTCAAAAATCACACCAATTGTGTAAGCAGTCTGGTTTTGCCTCCAGCAGTTGCCAGGGAAAAGGAAAAGTTGGTAGCTCGGAAATGGAGCTTATTGGAAGGACTGAGGAATTGGCTTTGGCCTTCCCAATATTTAGTTGGAGGAAATATCAGTTCACCCAATACTGGATGTCTGACAAGCAGTGTCTGAAGCTAACAAGCACAGGGGTTGAGAGAGCTGGTGCCGAGGTAGAGTTGGGTGTAGTCAGTGGACATGTGGACACTGATGCTGTGTTTTCGGATGATGTTGCCAAGAGGCAGCATGTCGATGAGAAATAGGAGAGAACCAAAGAGAGATCATTGGGAAACAATAGTGTTAACTGTGCAGGAGGCAGAAGAGAAACTATTGCATGTGATATTCCGGCTATAATAAGGCAGTTAAAAATTGAACCAGGAAAGTACACTCCAAACCAACTGAATGACGATGGAGAGGCACTGGAAGAGTATTGCATGGTCAACCATGTCAAAGGCTGCAGACTGGTCATAAAGGACAAGTTTACCCTGCTTCATAGACTCCAAACCAAAGTGTTGAAATTTCCACGTAAGTGGGGCAGATTTGCACTTTGTGTAAAACAGGTGATTGTGTATCATCATTTTACATCCTCTACAATATTTATTTGAAGTGAAGTCAATACCATGATAGCAGGAGCACAACATCACCATTACAATTTTGGGCCCAAACCTTTATTGCAACTGTCTAAAATGTTCATTGGTCCATGCAGGCAATTAAAAGAATGTTAATCACAATACATACTGATCAAAATTTTACTACAGAGGGAGATGAAATTTAGAGCTTAAAGATATTCTTGCCTCTCATCTTTCAACCTTGTATTGTTGCAATGTCCTATCACATTCGTCAACTCTCCTTCACTTTTTTCCCTGTTATTTTTAAGCCTGAGCTTGTATTAGATATTCCCTAGAAACGGAATAGGCCAGTCAATGTGCAGGATGAGGTATACAGTCGAATAACTAATAAATTCAAAAAGAAAGCAACCTTTAGTAGTTTATTTACCAGAAATGCCTTGTAGAAAAAATATTTAGTTTAAAAATATTGCCAACTTTTTTATTTTTTGAAAGAACAAATAAATGAAATCTATATTTTCTTCATAAATTGGGCAGTGCATCAGTGATAAATTATATCCTATTAAGTGTTGTGAAGGTGTACTGTGTCCATCATCATTCTTAACATGTCTGCAGCCTTTGACACAGTTGACCAAACCATCCCCCTCCAACGCCTCTCCACCTGTAGCCCTGCTGGATGTGACTGCAATTATCTGTTCCTTTCTTACTTACTTAATTGTAGCCAAAATATCACCTATGTGGGTTTTTCTTTCTGTCCCCACACCATTACCTCTGGTGTGTCCCAAGGATCTATCCTTAGCCCCCTCCCATTTGTCAACAACATGCTGCTCCTCTGTGAAATGATCTGAAAATACAGCTTCAGATTTCACAAGTACCTTGACAACATCCAGGTCTACCTCATCAGAACCTCTCTCGACTCCTCCATTGACATTAAATTGGACTTCCTGTCTGGCATCCAATACTGGATGAGCAACAATCTTCTCCAAATAAATATTAGGAAGACAGAAGCCATTGTCTTTGGCCTCAGCCAGGAACTCCATTCCCTAGCTACCAACTCCATTCCTCTCACGGAGAGCTGTCTGCGGCTGAACCAGACTGCTTGCAACCTTGGTGTCATATGTAGCCCTAAGATGATTTTCTGGCCTCACAGATGCACCATCACTAAGACCTCCTGTTTCCACCTCACTGAATTTGCTGACTTCACCCTGCCTCAACTTCTCTGCTGCTGAAACCCCCATTCATCCCTTTGTTATCTCTAGACTTGACTATTCCAACATACCCATGGATGGTCTCCCATATTCTACTGTCCATAAATTTGAGATCATCTAATACTCTGCCAGTGGCCTAGCTCACCCCAAGTCTCCATCATTTTCACGTGGTCCATCTCTGACACTTCCCTTCCCTTCCTTGACCTCTCTGTCTCAATCTCTGGTGATAGACTGTCCACCAATATCCATTACAAACCCACCGACTCCCACAGCTATCTCGACTACAGCTCCTCACACCCCGCTTCCTGTATGGACTCCATCCCATTCTCTCAGTTGCTTCGCCTCCGTCGCATCTGTTCCGATGATGCTACATTCAAAAACAGTTCCTCTGACATGTCCTCCTTCTTCCTTAACCGAGGTTTTCCACCCACGGTCGTTGACAGGGCCCTCAACTGTGTCCGGCCCATCTCCCGCGCATCCGCCCTCACGCCTTCTCCTCCCTCCCAGAAACATGATAGGGTCCCCCTTGTCCTCACTTATCACCCCACCAGCCTTCGCATTCAAAGGATCATCCTCCACCATTTCCGCCAACTCCAGCATGATGCCACCACCAAACACATCTTCCCTTCACCCCCCTTATCGGCATTCCGTAGGGATCGCTCCCTCCGGGACACTCTGGTCCACTCCTCCATCACCCCCTATTCCTCAACCCCCTCCTATGGCACAACACCATGCCCACGCAAAAGATGCAACACCTGCCCCTTCACTTCCTCTCTCCTCACCGTCCAAGGACCCAAACACTCCTTTCAAGTGAAGCAGCATTTCACTTGCATTTCCCCCAACTTAGTCTACTGCATTTGTTGCTCCCAATGTGGTCTCCTCTACATTGGAGAGACCAAACGTAAACTGGGCGACCGCTTTGCAGAACACCTGCGGTCTGTCCGCAAGAATAACCCAAACCTCCCTGTCGCTTGCCATTTTAACACTCCACCCTGCTCTCTTGCCCACATGTCTGTCCTTGGCTTGCTGCATTGTTCCAGTGAAGCCCAACGCAAACTGGAGGAACAACACCTCATCTTCCGACTAGGGACTTTACAGCCTTCCGGACTGAATATTGAATTCAACAACTTTAGGTCGTGAGCTCCCTCCCCCATCCCCACCCCCTTTCTGTTTCCCCCTTCCTTTTTTTTTCCAATAAATTATAAAGATTTTCCTTTTCCCACCTATTTCCATTATAAAAAAAAAACCCACTAGAGCTATACCTTGAGTGCCCTACCATCCATTCTTAATTAGCACATTCGTTTAGATAATATCACCAACTTTAACTTTAACACCTATGTGTTCTATTGTACTATTGTCGTTGACATCTTTTGATGATCTGCTTCTATCACTGCTTGTTTGTCCCTACAACCACACCCACCCCCCCCCACCTCTCTGTCTCTCTATCTCTCCGCCCCCCACACACACACCTTAAACCAGCTTATATTTCAGCTCTTTCCTGGACTCGAACTCAAGTTCTGTCGAAGGGTCATGAGGACTCGAAACGTCAACTCTTTTCTTCTCCGCCAATGCTGCCAGACCTGCTGAGTTTTTCCAGGTAATTCTGTTTTTGTTGGATTTCCAGCATCCGCAGTTTTTTTGTTTTTATCACCCCAAGTCTCGCCTACCCATTACTGCTGTGCTCACTGACCTACATTGGCTCCTGGTCAAGCATAGTTTCAATTTGAAAATTCGCATTCTTGTTTTCAAGTGACTCCATGGCCTCACCCCTCCCTATCTATGCAATGTCTTCTAGCCCCAGAACCCTCTGTAAGACATGCTAATTTAATTCCCTTCCAGAATATACAGACAGGAGTTTAAAAACAGTTCTGCCAAGCAGAAGGGAAAAGTATAAGCAAGAGAAAAAGGAAACAATAATGTCACCTGAAAAGACTGCTGGAAAAGAGTCGTAAGATCCCTCTCTCTCTCTCTCTCTCTCTTTCTCTATCTCTGGAAGCCAAAGGGTGTCTTCAGCAAAGTATAGACCTGAAATAAAACCTATTGGATCCTACAGAAAACCAACTAACTCCAAACGGCTGCAATGTTCAACAATCTACACCTCAAAGACAAGCAAGGGACTTAGTCGTATTCTTTTAACTTTTATTTGGACTTTAATGTTTTTACTTCTGATATCTCTGTGCATGCGTGTGTGTGTTTGTGTGTTTGTGTCATCATATCTTTATTATTATTTCTTGGGTTTAGCAACTAATAAACTTACTCTTTCATTGACTCAAGAAAACCTGGTTTTGATTGGCTGCTTACTAACAAATAAATACATTTGGATTAGGAAAGGCATCCCCAGGGAAAATAAATTTTAAAAATCTTTGTTGCAATCAACCAAGGGGTTTGAAACAAAGGGGAGCCAATTCACTCCTAACTCAGCTGGCTATAACACTCCCTAAGCCCCTCCACCTGTCAACTTCTCTTTCCTCCATTAAAATGATTCTTAAAACCTACCTCTTTGACCAAGATCTTATCTGTCTGCCCTAATATCACCTTATGTGGCTCCTATCAAACTCTGCTTCATAACAAACCTGCGAAATGTCTTGGAAGACTTTATCAAATTAAAGTCACTTTGAAAATACAGTCATTGTCGTTATTAATGTCAGTGAGATTGAAATTTATGTCAGTTATGAAGATAATGGTTTTAAACTTTTTGAATGATTAAATTGTATTTTGATTCACTTTCATGCTTAGGAGAAACAGCCTTTTTATGTAGAGATTTGAAATGTTGATACATATGAATGAAAATTATTTTTAAATATTTACAAATATTAGGAATATTGTGAAATTTTGAGTTGACATAAGTATCAGTTTAAAAAATGTTACCCTAAACTCTAGCAACAAAAGCATTTTTCTATTAATGAAACTTATACATTTGTTGAATTCTTGACCTAGATAAAAAGGACAGACTTGATTGACTTTAACCCAGGGAAGAAAATATCAAAAAGAACCCAATTATTTGCATATTTATTCTATTAACAAAACTTAATAAATGAGGAAAATTAATCTTCATTCCCATGTATGACTTAGGCTTCAATGCATAATTCACCAGGATGCACAACGGCATCTGTAGCAACCATTTGAACATCCTGGATTGAAGGAGACAGCCTGTTACACAAACAGACACCAAGGTGTAGTTGGAGAAATGGTAAACTCATTTTCTGAATGATTTGTACAACACATTTTCAAAATTAAATCACATCGCTGGTTTGCATGGAATTCTGCAAATTCTGCAGAATCTGTACAATAATACCAACTTGCATTTATATAGTGCCTTTAACATCATAATGTATCCCAAATTATTTCAAACAAGCATTATAAAGCAAAATATGACACTGAGGCACATTTTCTTTTATTCTTTCATAAAATTGAGTGTCACTGGCAAAGCCAGCATTTTGATACCGATGCCTAATTGCCCTTGAGAAGGTGGTAAGGAAATATCAGGTCAGAAAACCAAAGACTTAGCCATAGAGATGGGTTTTAAGGAGCACGTTGAAGGAGAAGAGAGCGAGGTAGAGAGGCAAAGATGTTTAGCCAGGGAATTCAAGAGCTAAGGGCTTAGGCAGCTGGCAGTACAGCCACCAATGGCAGAGCGATTAAAGTCAGGGATGCTCAAGAGAGCAGAGCTAGAGGAGCACAGATAACTGAGGTGTCGTGGCAGAAGGAAATTACAGCGATAGCGAGGGGTAAGGCCATTTGAAAACAAGGAGGAGAATTATAAAATTGAAGCATTGTTTAACTGGAAGCAGATGTAGGTCAGTGACCACAGGGGTGATGGAGGAACGCAACCTGGTGCAAGTTAGGTCAAGGCAGCAGAATTATGAACTGCATATAGATTATGGATGGTAGAATGTGGGAGGCCAGTCAGGAGAACATTGGAATAGTCAAGTCTAGAGGAAATGAGGACTTGGTTGAGTTTGTTATTAATATTGCAAGTTTAGGATAACTGGGTGAAAGTGAAGTGGAAAAATTTGATTTACTAATAGTCTACAAACCTTTAGCCAAAAGTAACCCTTAATAGAAACAGACCCCTTCTTATTTCCAATTAACCCTTCGTTACAATGGAGTGGCTGAAACACTGATTTTACCATTGGAAGTGATTTGATTAATGTTACATTCAAGTAAGTTTTACAATAGGCACTAAGGAGTGTTTAATCAGCCCCAAAAGTTGAAATGAATGTTTGGGCCATTTGGCAGTTTGTTCTAATGAATGTTGCTGCTAAGAATATAAGTAAGTTACATTAGTGAAAACTCCCAATCTGGTCAAATCCTCTGGGCTCTGCCTTGAGTATCGTTTGACTGCATTGGGCAGTTTGAAGAAGGTGGGAATGGTATCCTTGAAGACCTGTTGTTCTTCAATGAAAATCTTCTGAAAGAACTAGACACCTTAGATGGATCACTCTACGATTCTCTATCGCAATCATTAGGGGGCTACAACACATGCATGTAAGATTTCAAAGTGGCATTTTTGACTATTTTGTGAATCATTTCAAAGGCTTCAGTCAAAAGCAAGACACTGTATACATAGACATAGCCACCTGGATTTATTTCCATTTAAAATCACCTATGATCAAACAACTTGTGCAGAAATCTCTTCTTTATATTAAGACCTACTTTTCATTGCCTGGTGGTGTTAGATTATGCAGTGGTGGTGCCTACACTCTGTCTGCAAACAGGACATTTAATCAGTGTCTTTAGTCCAAAGCCGCTGCACTGGAACTTTATTACACAATATCCTATGTTCCTAATAACCATAGCAACTGTTGGCCAGCAGTGTTAAATATATTTATAGTGTCCCTCTGCTTCCAACACAGTCAGGTACTAATCAGTAATGCTGACACAAAATAGGAAAATACTTGTTTTATTTTATTTGATTGTGGTAACACAAGTTGGAACATGTATTATGGCACAATACATTGTTCGCACTGTCACAGAAGGAATGGAAGCAGGCCTGTGTTATGTATGGATCCTTAGCCTGATTGAGAAGCTGATTCCCTCTGGCATGCTTGGCCAATTATTCAACTGAATGCAAGACTTTACCTGAAAATGTTGGTATTAAGTGATGAAAAATGGAGATTCATACTCTTTAAGCAACAACCAGGAGGAATTTCTCAGAGAACCATGATTAGCTTCTCTCTCTGCTTTATTTATAAATGGCTTTGTGGGATGTCATCAAAAGTGATGTTATTATACAGATGACATCTCACTCGAATGGAAGGGTAGCCACATCTGAAATGCTTCAATGCTGATATCAATTGAATAATTCTCTGGAGTGAGTGTGATTTACCCCCCACTATCTCTACTCTCTAAAAGGTAGCAGGTCCAGATGCATCGGCCATAAGCATTCATTGCTTTGTCTTCATAAGCACAGCTCATTACACTGGAACAAGCAACAGGTATGAATGCTGGTAATGCTGATAGAAGTGCAATAGTCCTACGGATTACAAACCCAATACCAAACTCTTGTCTATTCAGAGTCAGGGTTTGAACACTTGTAAGTTTTGAAGGATCCTTGTCAAAGTTAAAATTGGAAAGGGCATCACTGGAGCTCGAAGTGCTTAATGATGACATCGATATTAGTCCCAGAGTTCAAGAGTTACTCTGGCTATACCTCCAATTTCTGCATATAGAATTAATATTATCATTGATAAAGCATAACACATTGGGCAGAATCGTCTCAGATTTGCACTAAGTGCGGTAATGGGCAGGTAAAATGCGATGCCGGTTTTCACACTGTATCATCTCAAGCCCGCTGCATTAGTTATGCATTCCCGGGAAACACGGTATTTCCATGGTGGGTGGTCTCTGGTTCACCTGCCGCAGCACCACCTTGCTGCTTCATCATGCCAGGCGCCTTATTTAAAGTCCAGCCACATGCACACATCTCAGTGTTTCCGCCCATTACTACTGCAGGGAAGATGTCCATGAATGGCAAAATGACTGCTGCCCCTGGGTTTAATGACACAGCACGGGAATGCCATTTGGATGCTATGGAGGCCCTCCGTGATGCCCTCCAGCCCTGCTCTGGCTGCAGGATGGGCAGAAGCATCACCAACCCAGCATGGCAGGTGGTGGCAGTAGTGGTCAGTCCCAATGCTCATCCAATGCAGATGGAGGACAAATGATCTCCTCCGTGCAGCCAGAGTATGGTAACCACTCTAAACTCACACGCTCAAGCCCATCACACATTCACTGGCATCGCACTCGCTGCCAGCTCAAGGGGCATCACCACTCACTCTCTCACACACACCCTCACATATCCTCATGGCTTCATCTCCTCTGGAGACTGCCTCCTCAGCCCTGACCATCTTTAGGCCATTTGCACAGATCGACATGTGCCCCCCCACACACACACCCTGGGATACCCTCCTTCCCCAGTACAGCTCTTGTCCTGCAGCTTCTTGCCTTGCTTGAGGACACTTCTCCCCCTTCCCCAAACAAGCCCTAGCCCTGCAGCCATTGAAAAGCCATCCATATATGGCTGATCTGGTATTTTGAGACATACCCATGAGACCTCTAAAAGAGATGTGGTGCTGTCTGTGAAGCCTAGCACTGATGACTGTGAGTGCTGACTGCAGGTCAGGCAAACAAACCTCAAAGTCCCAGTGAAGTGCAACCGGCCAGGTGCATATTGCTTATTTGCAGTCATGAAAAACGTTGGCGTATCTTTCCACTGACGTGGTAGACGATCTAGTAAGGGGGGGGATGAGTCTGGTGGGCTGGCCTTATAATGATATGTTGATGTATTACAATGGGGTTCCTGATGTCCGATGGTGAGAAATACACCTCCCACCCACTATCGGAGAGCTGAGCCGACAATCGCAAACTGGTTTCGCGCCATCATGGAACTGATCATGCCGTATTGTCCACTCACGCCACCGAACAGGCCCGACGCTGGAGAGCATGGAAAATCCAGGCCATTATTTCAGTCACTTCTAGAACTTTCTCCCAGGGAGCATACCATCTTAATCTCTGTTCCTGTGAGCAAAAGTTTACATGCAAAAATTAACCATGACTTGTTGAACCCCTACTGATGAAAAACACATTGACCGATGAAAGAATTGCGATTTATCCGCTGATATCTCTGAGCAAATCCACATACGCTGTGAAATGATGTGGTGGGTTATTAATGCACAATTGCTTAATAAGTTTAAAATTCTTCTGCCAGCTATTCTAACAGAGGCATTAATCTTTTTGGGTTACCACCTTCACTAATGTAACAGCACATTAAGTATTTCTAGGCTGCTTCCCCACAGTGTAATTACAGGTCCCATCACCTGTCAAAAGGCACTTCTTCATATCTTTTGCCAAACTTCTGGTGGGATTTGGGAGATCTCTGCAAAATTTTACCCCCACCATTCTACTAAGAACTCTGACCATGAAGGCATTTCATGGGAGTGTGGCAAATTGCTCCAGGTAAACTTTGGAGAGAATTTTAATAAACCCGATTAAAAAAAAAACCAAATGGGCTGGAGTCAGATAGGATGTTAAAAATATAAAAAAATCTCAAACCAAAACCCAACTTGTCTCAAGCCCATGGACTTCTGGTTTTACTGGAGATGGAAGGCTGATGGGACTGCAGGAGACCAGCCTGCTCCCAGGAGGTGGGTCACTTATTTAAGTGTTTTGATGGGCCTATGTGCCTCCAATTTTGTCTGTGTTTCAGGATTACCCTGGCCAGAAATGTTTCGTAAGCCACACTAAACTCAGCAACTAAAAAGAGGCAAGGACTCTGCATGGAAGAATTAACTGATTTTCCAGCACTGCTTGTTGTCCAGAAGGAGCAGGAGTGTTCCCAGTGACCTCCAAATGAATTTGTTAACCTCCTGAGCAATTGGACAATCCTGCAATCACTGAAACTCCACGATCGCCCCTGACCCTCCAAACTAAACTTTATTGACAGTCTCCCCATCTCCCACCCCACCATATGTCTTCCCTGAACAGGTAACCTAGCTACCCTTGAATGCAACCTGTTCTGCTCCATTCCCCTCTCAACAGAAGCACACACACACAGACACACACAGACACAAACACTCACACTCTCACACACATACACACGCACTCACACACAAACACATGCACACACAGACACACACACAGACACACTCTCACACACACACACACTCTCACACATGCACACACTCACACATACATACACATACACATACACAAACACACACACACACACACACACACACACACATATGGTGGAGTTAAAACTCAATAGTGTCCTGGTCATATATGATCATACAACTCCTCCTCTACTTCTGAAACCCACCCCGATTAATATCCAGGTCAATTATTCAATACATTGATGGACATGAGATTGGCAAATTATTAATCACCATCCCTTCAATGGTGACATTTTATAAAAATAATCCTCTGCTCTTATTAATAAGGGAACTAAATTCCATTCTGTATTTGAATGCTTGTAAATTGTATTAACACCATGATGAGCAATGTTAATTCCTTCAGTGCCAATCTTGCCTAAGACTTTATCCACAACTTGCATTTAAAGCAATTATATAACATAGATCATGATGGAGAAATTCTGGTGTGAACAGCAGCTACTGCTGAGCAGTCAAATTCAAATAAGATTTTAAATTGCGTACCGCCTGTTATGGGGAGAGCTTTCAATCTTCAATGTTATTGCACTGTACATGTATGGGTTACAAACACGTTTGCACAGTATCAAATTTAACACTAAACATGGGTGTTAAAAATTTTAAAATACCAGAAATCCTGAGATAAATGTGTATGTCGACTGAACAAGAAATATTCTGTTCAAGGTGATTTCATCAAAGATCTTCCCTCCACCATGAGGTCAGGGCCAGGGTTTTACGACTCCTCCCACCCAGCAGGATATTACAGTCCCGCCAAACTGAATGGAGAGTTAAATAACTCGCCTCATCCACCAGGGACCCACACGCTGCGGCGGGTCCCTAAAATCCTGGTGCAGAAGTGGGGATGTTCGCTGATAATTGCACAATGTTCAGAACCATTCGCGACTCCTCAGGTACTGAAGCAGTCCATGTCCAAATGCAGCAAGACTTGAACAATATCTTGGCTTGGGCTGACAAGTGGCAGTAACATTCACACCACACACGTGTTAGGCAATGACCATCTCAAACAAGAGAGAATCTAACCATTGTGCCTTGACATTCAATGGCATTACCATCACTGAATCCACAACTAGCAACATCCTGGGGGTTATCATTTTTTATGTCTTGAGTCTATGAATTCGCTAGTTGGGCAAACTCCAATTGCACACCTTAATATACGTTTGTTAGCTGATGCTCGCTATCAAAAATGGAGAGAGACCAACATAATAAGACACTGTGATTGTTTATTGCAACTGAAGACTTGCATGCTCCCACAACCACCTCCAGATCTCATCTCCAGTAAACCAGTAGCCTGCACCGTACAGTGATTGGTCAGTACTGTCACATGGTTAGTCCACTCGCATTCTCTTAAAGGTACATGGTACTCCACTTTACCACACCATTGACCAGAAACTGAACTGGACCAGCCATATAAGTACTGTGGCTACAAGAGCAGGTCAGAAGTGGGGAGTCCTGCAGAGAGTAATTCACCTCCTGACTCCTCAAAGCCTGTCCACCATCTACAAGGCACAAATCAGGAGTGTAATGGAATACACTCCACTTGCCTGGATGAGTGTAGCTCGACACCATCCAGGACAAAGCAGCCAGCTCGACTGGCACCCCATCCACCACCTTAAACATTCACTCCCTCCACCACCAATGCACAGTGGCCGCAGTGTGTACCATCAACAAGATGCACAGCAGCAACTCACCAAGGCTCCTTCGGCAGCACCTTCCAAACCTGTGATCTCTACCACCTATAACAACAAGAGCAGCAGAAATGTGGGAACGCCATCACCTGCAAGTTCCCCTTCAAGCCTGCCTTCACTGTCGCTGGGTCAAAATCCAGGAACTCCCTCCCAAACAGACCTGTACACTTACCTACATATATGGACTACAACGGTTCAAAAAGGCAGCTCACCACCACCTTCTCGAGGGCATTTAGGAACAGGCAATAAATGCTTGACTTGTCACTGACGCCCATATCCAATGAAAGCATAATTTAAAACAAACTTCTGTGGTCCAGCGGTCTCTTATCACCGAATTAGTGTGTGAGCCTAGGCTGTGCGCTCAAGTCTCTGCTGTGGCACTTGTGCCCACAACCATCGAACTCAGAATGACTGTGCCATCTCTGGAAACCTTGTAAGGGTGCAAGGACTACAGTAGATGCAAGGGAGGAGTGGTCATGGTGAGGCTCAGGAGGCGTGAGTTCAGGTTTATCAGTTGATGTAAGATAAAAGCAAAAAACTGCGGATGGTGGAAATCGAAAACAAAAACAAAAATACCTGGAAAAACTCAGCAGGTCTGGCAGCATCTGTGGAGAGGGACACAGTTAACGTTTCGAGTCTGTATGACTCTTCAACAGAACTAAGGAAAAATAGAAAAGGGGTGAAATATCAGCTGGTTTAAAGGCGGGGGGGGTGCAGTTTGGAACAAGAGAGCAGGATATTCAATATTGAGTTCAACAATTTTAGATCATGAACTCACTCCTCCATCCCCACCCCATTTCTGGTTTTTCCCCCTCCTTTTTGTTTTTTCCAATAATTTATATAGATTTTTCTTTTCCCACCTATTTCCATTATTTTTAAATGTCTTTCCACCCATTGTTTTATCTCTACATTTTAGCCTTTTTTCGATTCCTTCACCCCCACCCCAGCCCCACTAGGACTATCTGTACCTTGCTTGTCCTGCTTTCTACCCTTAATTAGCACATTCCTTAGATAATATCACCACTTTCAACACCTCTTTGTCCTTTTGTCTGTGACATATTTTGGTTATCTCCACCTATCACTGGCCCTCTATCCAGCTCTTCTTGTCCCACCCACCACCGCACCCCCCCCACCCCCCCACCCCCACTGCCCTCTTAAACCAGCTTATATTTCACCCCTTTTCTATTCTTCCTTAGTTCTGTTGAAGAGTCATGCGGACTCGAAACGTTAACTGTGTTCCTCTCCGCAGATGTTGTCAGACCTGCTGAGTTTTTCCAGGTATTTCTGTTTTTGTTATCAGTTGATCTGTTGTATTTTGAACTGTAAGATGTTTCTGATCTGCAGTTTCTTCTTCTTCCAGCTCCTCCTCATCAGGCCATGGCAAAGCCTCCTGCTATTGTACTGCCAAGTTCTGTTCACACTGAATGTCCAAACTGTACAGAACACAATATGCCAATATCAGACATGATACCCAGTGGGGGCCAAAAGATGTCACAGACAAAAGGGACAGATCCAAATTTCTGAAATGCAGACAATGAGTGGCCTCATTAGGGCACCCCCTTTTGCAGAGCTGTGTGTATATCGATGTTCAGTGTGAGAGTGTAAATGACATCATCAACCAGCTTATTAATGGGTAGCCTTTGCTGCCAAGCACCCATCCACGCACTGACTAGACAGTGGGTAGAAGCCAAGGGAAGGGTGGTGGGGAGGGAGGGGGTTAGTAAACAAATACAAACTCCATAGAGAAGAGCCACCAGGAATCTTCAGTTAGCAGGTGGAGAATGAGGCTGTGAGTCAGGAACAATAGCTGGGATGTGAGTCAAAAAATAATAGAAACAAAAAAAAAATGTAGAAAATTAGTCCGGTGTTAAAGTGTTTGGTAATAAAGGAACTTCAAGGCTCTATATTATTAGACTCACACTTCACAGGCTCACACATTACAGGCTCACGCATTACAGGCTCACGCATTACAGGCTCACACATTACAGGCTCACACATTACAGACATGCTGATGCATGGACATTATTCAGCTTAATTTGCTATTGTTAGCAAACTAACACTTGCGCAGTATCTTTGTGTGCAGTCTTCTCACACTGCCTTTAACTTATTTATCTCAAAGTTGTTAATGATGATTTGCGTTTATATAGTGCCTTTAAAGTAGTAAAACATTCCAATGTGCTTCACAGGAACAATTATCAAACAATAGTTGACACTGAATCACATAAGGAGAAATTAGGACAGACGACCAAAAGCTTGGTCAAACAGCTGGATTTTAAGGAGCATGTTAAAGGAGGAAAGTGGTGGAGAGGGGCAGAGAGATTTAGGGAGGGAATTCTAGAGCTTAGGGTCCAGGCGGCTGAAGGCATGACAGCTTATGGTGAAGTGATTAAAATCAGGGGTTCTCAAGAGAAAGAGTGCAGAGATCTCAGAATTTTGGAGAGCTCGATGTGTTGACAGAAATATGAAGGGAAGAAGCCATGGAGGGATTTGAAAACAATGATAAGAATTTTAAAATTGACTCATTGCCAGTCATTGAGCCTTTGTAGGTCAGTTGGGGTGATGGGTTAATGGGATTTGATGCAAGTTAGGTTACAAGCAGCAAATTATTGGATGAGCTTGTGTTTATAGAGGGTGGACAGGAGAGCACTAGAAGAGTAAAGTCAAGAGGTGGCAACAGCATGGTTGAGAGGTTCAGCATCTGATGAGCTGAGGCAGGGGTGGAGTTGGGTGATGTTAGTGAGATGGAAATAGGCGACCTTAGTGATGGAGAAGATGTGTGGCTGGAAGCTCTTCTTGTGGTCAATTATAACACCAGAGTTGTGAACAATCTGGTCCAGCCAGAGAGGGGAATGGAAATCAGTTCAGAAGAAACTGAGTTTGTGGCAGGGACTAAAGACAAGTGGCTTTGGTCTTCCCAATATTCAGTGGAGGTAACGACTGCTCATCCAGCTCTATATGTTAGGTAAGCAATGTGTCAATTTAAATACAGTGGAGGGGCTCAGAGAGGTGAGGGTGAGGTAGAGCTGGGTGTGGTCAACGAACATGTGGAAACTGACACAGTTTTTTTCGGATGATGTTGCCTTGGGGCAGCATGTAGATGAGAAATAGGAGGGGGCCAAGGATCGAACCTTGGGAATACCAGAGGTAAGGTGCAGGAGCAGGAATAGAAGCCATTGCAAGTGATTCTCTGAATACAATTAGATAGATAAGAATGGAGGCAGGTGAGAGCAGCTCCAGCCAGCTGAACGACAATGGAAAGGTAGAGGAGGAGAATGATGTGCTGTTCCGGGTCGAAGGTAGCAGACAATTCAAGAAGGACGAGAAGTGATAGTTTACTTTTTTCACAATCATGTAGGATGTCATTTGTGACTTTGATAAGAGTTGTTTTGATACTGTGAAAGCAGCAGAACTCTGATTATAATTAAAGCAGGGTGGCCTGGGGAACATCGGCACAGGCTTGGGAGGGGACAACATGTTCAAGGCCATTGGAGAGGAACCGGAGAGTGAAGATGGCCTTAACTGAGGAGGAGCGGGAATTTGATGTGAACACATGTGAGCAGCGTGCTAAATGAACAGACAAAAAGGTTAAACTCCCAGATTTTAAAATAAAATATCGGTCGCAAAATTCCTTGGTGTTACAGCATCACTTTGTTTGAAGGTCTGCTAACATGTACAGCAGGGTCCCAGCACACTTCCAGTGGAACGGGAATAGTCCAAGGAATGGACATCAGGCGAAGCATAGGGCATTATTAAACACCCCGTAAAGTCAAGCTGGATCGAAAGTTTCATATGAAAATAAATCACTTTCATTTCTCTGAGAGAAGCTGTCAGCAGCGCCCCCTGCTGCACCAGCTGCAGTGCCCAAATATTCAGCTGCTGCGTGAGGTTGGCAAACCTGAGGCTGTTGTGTTGTAACTTGTATTGTTTTTTTTTTGCAATACACATTATGCAATAAGACTAGAACATTCACAACTTAGCATTTGCTCTGAAAGTATTCCTCTTGTTAGTCCTTTTCTATTTTTCTGCTTCCTGTGCCTCTTGCTTGTTGTCAGCAGGTCTGCATTTTTCCTCTGACTTCACTGATATACTGCATTCCTATTCATTCACTTCTGCTGTTCTCTGCCTTTGTAATGTTAGGAAGGAAACCTCACTTGCTGCACCAGATACTTGTGCTGAATTACCTCTGCTGCTCTGACTCTGCTCGGAGTTCCATTAATTCCTAAAGGAACACAAAAAGTTGATGTATGGCTGATGGGGACCTGTCAAACTGACATAAATTGCTTTTTACGTTATTTGTGGTTATGATGGGTTTCTGGATTTCAGAACTATTTTTTGCAGCAGCGCAAAGGTTTTCCATCAATTTTGATTTGTGTTATATTATTATAATTTAAAAGCAGTCATTGGGCAGCTGTGTTATGCATTCTTTTGCTATATCGCCCTATAGTCTCTTGGAAAGCAGGCATAACAATCTGATAAAAAATAAAATCAACAGGTTTTACGACCCTGTCAGATTTTAGCACTAATTTAAATAAAACTGAAAAGAGGTTGGTTTGTATGGAGCATAAATTAGGCTGAATTGCCTGTCCTGTGAACACTGTAATTGCACTTTTGTTTCAGTGGCTGTGGTCATAATTTGCAGCCATTTGATACACAACTGCTGGATGTGTCAGCGTGGCTCAGTGGTAACATGCTTAACTCTGAGTTAGTAATTGTATGCGTTCAAGTCCCACTTTAGCATCTAATCTGGGCTCTGTTGCAAGTGTGAAGTTTGTAAGATTGTTATGTTTTTGTTTTACTTTAGCACAAAATGGACGAATGAAGGGGGTCTTGTGACCTGTTCCGAATTCTGCCCAACAATAAACCTGGGCGGCTTTGGTTGCTAAGGTTAAAAGGGGACCTGAGTTGTTTTACTGTGTAAGATATTCACACCTGCAAACACTGACCAGAGTAGCTGCATTGGCTACAGAAAGTCTGTTGTCTCCAAATCCCAAGGAAATTCAGAATATCAGGTTTTATAAACAGCTATATTTTAAACTGTCTATTTAATTGCAAGATAGAATGAAGTTGGAGGTCAAGTGGGTAGCTAATTAGCATTTCTACCAAGATACACAGCCCATGTGATTCACATTGTTATAGAGAAGGGAAGACTCCATATGAAGCCATTGTGGGATCAGGTTGCAGGTTTTCTTTAAAAATGTCACCAAAGCTCACAGACCCAATCAGTCTGCAAGAATCTGAAAGAGAGACAGCAAATTCCTGTTGTTCACCAGTCAGGTTGCAGCTGGGAGCTTGTGACCACATTCATGAGGATTTAAACAAAGCTGGAAGATTTTTAAAAAAAATTTCATTCATGGGATGTGGGCATCACTAGCTCTGCCAGCAGTCATTGCCCATCCCTTGTTCAGGGGCAGTTAAGAGTCAACCACAGTGCTCTGGAGTCACATATAGGACCAGCAGATTTCCTTCCTTAAAGGACATTAGTGAAGCAGGTGTTTTTTTAACAACAATTAGCAATGGTTTCATGGTCATCATCAGACATTTAATTCTGTTTTTTTTTATATATTGAGTCAAATTTCACCACCTGTTGTAGTGGGATTTGAACCCAGGTCCCCAGAGCATTACCCAGGGTTTACAGGAATATTAGACAGTGATAATACCACTATCCCACCACCTCCCTAATTCATGTGACTTTGGCTAGAAGGAAGTGACTCTAATTTGTCCGTCACCATGAAAGGTGGGAGGTAAAAATTATCCAGGTGGAAAAGAAAAAATAGCTGAGAATAGCTTTGGACCAGGTCCTGGGCGATGAAGTGTCCACTGAAGGGACAGGGTAAAGTATAGCCATGCCAGGGGTTTTCTTTGTAAAAGTTAAATGGCAAAGATGGTAGGACACTATTGATGGATGGGGAGTACAAGGTGATAAATGACTGTTAACTTTGTCCTGTATTGTCATTTCTAAAAGCTTTCCCACACTGAGTTTAAACTTCCTGGCCTGTAGTTGCTGGGTTTATCCTTACGCCTTTTTTTGAACAGGGATGTAACAGTTTCAGTTCGTCAGTATCCTGGCACCACCCCTGTGTCTAAGGAGAATTGGGAGATTATGGCTGGTGCCTCTACAATTTCCACCCTTATGTCCCTCAGTCTCCTCATGTGTATCCCATTTGATCCTGGTGACTTAAGCAACATTAAGTGCAGCCAAGTCCTTGACCTGCTGCAATGTCCCGGTGAAGCCCAACACAAACTTGAGGAACAGCATCTCATCTTCCAATCAGGCACTTTACAGCCTTCTGGATTCAACATTGAGTTCAACAACTTCAGACCATAGTCTCTGTCCTTCATCTTGTATCTGTCTCCCCCAGTACCAGTCTGTATATTGTTCTCAAGTTTTGCTTGCAGACAGCACTGACCTTTATTCTGCTACTAACACCTACTCTGGACCAATGCTTTGTTGCTTTACTACTACCATTACCACTCTCTTTGCCTTTTGTTCCATAGTACCTTTGGTATTTAATCACCTCCACTCTCTAACCTATCCCTGACCTTCCCTTTTTGCACCACTTGGCCCTCCCCACCTTTTCAACAGCATAAAACCCCTCACATTTCTACCTCTCTCCAGTTCCAAAGAAGAGTCATATTGGACACGAAACTTTAACTCTGTTTCTTTCTCCACAAATATTGCCAAACTTTGCTGATATTTTCCAGCACTTTCTGTTTTTATTTTGGATCTCCAGCATCGACAGCATTTTGTTTTTATTTAAATACAGCCAACCTTTCTAATACCTCCACTTTATCAATTTTAACCCTATCCAGTACTTCAACCATCTCCTCTTTCACAAAGACTTTGGCTGCATCTTCTTGGTAAAGTAAAACATAGTACTCATTTATCAAATGTATATCCGACTGTGCAAAAATGAAATGCTTGCATTCATGGACTGAAGAATATTTTCTCCCCCTTTCACATCTTTAAATAACCCAAGAAGTTTCAGCAAAAGCATCATTACCCCCATTAAGTTCACCCATTTTCAGAAAAGAAGATAGCAGCAATCAAATCGGGAGTGTTACAAAGTACTTAACAGCACAGAAACAGGCTATTCAACCCAATAAGTCCATGTCAGTGTTTATGCTCCACACAAACCTCCTCGCACCCTCTTCAATGCACTGCATCTTCTTCCATTCTTTTCTCCCTCATGTGTTTTTTCCAGCTTTGCCTTAATTACATCAATGCTATTCACTGCTAAACTCTCACTGAGTAAAGAAGCCTCTCCTGAATTCCCCATTAGGTTTATTAGTGACTGACTTATATTGATGGTTCCTAATTCTGGTCTTGCCTGCAAGTGTGAACATCTTCTCTATGTCTACCCTTTTAAATCCTCTCACAATCTTGAAGACTCTCTCAGGTCATCCCCCAGACTTCTCATGTCTAGGGAAAAGAGCCCTAGCCTGTTCAGTCTTTCCTGATAGGTATAACCTCTCAGCCCTGGGATCATTTGAGTAAATATTTTTTGTACCCTCTCCATTGCCTCTTTATCCTTTTGGCAGTATGGAGACCAGAACTGTTCGCAGGGCTCTAAGTAAGGCCTATACTTGATTTTATATGAATTTAACAATGTATTACTACAGAAGCAAATTTCCACAAATTACACTGAGCTAACTAAATCCTGCATGCCTTGGATTCAGAGTTGGGCTTTGTGTTCATACCTGAGATTTAAAGCACAGACATAGTAATGGATAGAATTTAAATTCTCGCTGCTGCTGCTGCTGCTGCTCTGTTCCCTGTATTTATTCACACTGATCCAAAGTCCTTGGTTCCTTTTAACTATGCTTCATTTTAAAGCTCATGTGAGCAATAAGCTCAGACTGCTTGTTCCTTCACACAAGGCATGTGTGATATGGTGATCTATTTCCTCACAGAATTTAATTTTCAGCTGGACTTCATCATAAGATGAAAGGCATTTACTTTGCCAGTGTATGTGATGCTGCTGATTATTATGCATCGGAGACTCACAGGGCCAGCCAGGGTAGTAAAATTGCTGGATAGTGATGTATTGCGCGTTTGATGCAGTGGAACCAGTTCCCTGAAAGATTTGTAGCTTTACAGCAGTTTGTCTATGGATTACATTTACATTTCAAGGCTGCCACTTTAGATCAAACGGTGTATTTAAGCCTCTCGGTGTCCTTTTCAGCAAAAATAGCTTGAAATATGCATTTTTTATGGAATTATGACTGTAAATCTTGGTTCTCTTTTAGTAAGTTACAAGGAGGGTGTGCAGTTTCCGTGGTATAATGATTTAAACATTAACCCATAAGACATGAATAATTTCAGCACACAACCATTAATAATACCTTCTCTATATCCTGCTGAAGTAAAACTCAACATATACATTCATTATTCAAAGGCTGGTTCACATTTTACATATAAATGTTAGCAATAACGTTGGGTGATTTTAATTATCCTATAATAGACTGGAATAAAAGTAAAGCATGAGGTCAAAATAAGGACTGCTGTTTAGAATGCATTTCGGAGTGTTTCACGGATCACTTCTGTTTGTTCTCCACACAAAAAGCCTTTGTCAATTTAGTCCAGAGAAGTGAAGTAGAGCCAATAACTAAAATGAACTGGGATAAGAGTTAAGAAATAGTGAGGTTAGGCTCCATGTAAAAATAGAAAAGGATAACAAAAGTGTCAAAGGAAAGAGAACTTGGATTGAAGAAAGCTTAAAACTTGATGAAGTAAGGAGAGATCTGGACGAAGCTTAATGAGCAGAAAGGTTAGTAAACAGGCCAACAGGTCAACAGTAGAACATTTTCAACCACATGATGAGAGTGCAACATTCTATCAGGTGCAAAGGGAGAACATTAAGGGATAGAATTCTGTGTATAAATAGAGAGATTAAAGCTAAACTGAAACTTAAAAGGGCAGCATGTCGATAAAATTAGGGGTAACAATGCTTAGGAATATAAAAAAGCATTGTAGGGGGTGGAAAGGAGATTAGAAAGTTGAAAAGAAATTATGAAAAGATTAACAACATTGCATGATGCACGCAATTAAAAGCTTTCTTGAAACCCATGAAGGTGATAATAAGTGGTTTCTGATACTCTAGGCTCTGCTCTATGATATTCCTGAGCATAAAGACCTGCTCGCTGTATGACCTGCCACCCCAGAAACCTGCCTGTTCTTCATAAAGGGCACTGTCCACTTTTGCTTTCAATCTGTTGAGGAGCACCATGCTGAAGACCTTGCCAGGTACTGAGAGCACCTTTATGCCCCTTCAGTTGTTGTAGTCGCTGATGTTCCCTTTTTTTGGAAGCTTGACAATTACTCCTCACCTCCAGTCATCCAGAACATCCTCTGCAGTCCAGATCTTGTTGAACAGGTCCATGAGCTCTGTTGTGACAGAGTCCTTGCCATGCTTTGAAAGCTGTGCTGGTTTTTCATCAATTCCAGGTGCCTTGTTGTTTTTCAGATTCTTAATGGCTTTTTGGATCTCTGATCTAGCACTTTCTTTCAGGTTAATGTTAAGCTGCCATCGAACTTGAACGTGGAGCAGGGGCTGGGCTGGTTGATGGTCTCCCGAAAGTGTTCCACCCACCTCGCCTCCTCCTCCTCCTCCTCATCTGTCAGTAGTGTCCTGCTATCCTTGCATTTGTTGGTACGTCAGCAGACACTCTGGTACATCACAAGGCATCATGGCACCTCAGAGCGGTATATTAACATCTTCAAAACCTTGTAGATCATCAAGACCTCCGAGGGTATCACAGGCTTCTTCAGCATCATCACAGGATCACACCAAGGGCACATAGTCTCCTCATTCCTTTTCTTGGTTATTGATGGTGGGCACAGAGTATGACATCTCATAGCAACACCACCGGCTGAAGGGCTGGATTTCACAGATGACTTCGCCTTGCTGCCTGAAGAATCACCCACTCCAAGACATGGCCACCAGTCTTCAGGGCCACAATGACAATGTTGGTCCACGCATCAGCTGGGGGAAGAACAAGACGATGATAACTGAATGGCAACAAGGCCCTCTCATCTACATCGGGCACCAGAACATCAAGGATGTCAACCACTTCCCCTACCTAGGAAGCAACAACTCCAGGAAGGGTGATGCAGCGATCAGCATCCAAACAAGAATCTGCAAAGCAGCATCAATCTTCTAGCTCCTCCACACATTCTGGGCATCCAACACCATCAACCCGGCCATGAAGCTGCAACTCTACATGGTCCATATTAATATAAACTACAATCTATGCCCACGAGACATAGAAGAGAACAGCAAAGGTGTCGCATAAATTGGATGCCTTTCACCACCTTTCACTACTTTTCACTAGGTAAGATCCTGGGCATCACATGGTGAGTCAGCAAGACCAGTGAAGAAGTGCTGTAGAGAATTGGAAAGGGGCACCTGTGGGGCATCATGACAGAGTGACGACTGAGACTGGCAGGGCACAGACTTCACCTCCCGGATGAATGCCCCACCAGAGTGACAGTAGAATGGACACCACCAGATGAAAGAGGATCAGCCAAACAAGATCTGATGAAGTACATTTCAGGAGGACATTCAGGAGTGGGACAAACCTGGGCTGGAGAGAAAGAGATTGTGATGGACCAGGGCCAGTGACAGAATCTTGCTACCCATTGTCCCACAGGGGACCGGAGGAGCTAAGTCTCGGTCTACGTGAGCATATAACAGGAGAAGGACATTTTGCCCCTCAAATCTGGTCACCATTCAATGAGATCAGAGCTGTTCTGTGACCTAACCCCATGTACCTGTCTTTGCCCAAATGCCTTAATCCCTTTAGATAACAAAAAATCTATCAATATCAGTTTTAAAATTGGCATCAACTGCCATTTGCAGAAACGAGTTCCAAACTTCTACCACCATTTGTGTGAAGAAGTGTTTCCTAGTTTCACTCCTGACTCTAATTTTCTGACTATGTGCCCTCATCCACAACCAGCGGAAATAGATTTTCTCTCTCTACCCCACCTGTTCCCCTTAATATCTCGAAAGGTTTGGTCAAATCACTCTTTAATCTTCTTATTTCAAGGGAATACAACATCAGTTTGTGTAATTTCTTATTATAATGTAGCTCTTTTATCTCCACTGCACTCCCTCCAAGGCCACCATAACCTTCCTAAGGAGTGTGCTCAGTGTTGTTCACAATTCTCCAGGCATGGTCTAACCAGGGCTTTGTATGGCTGCAGCACAACTTTCACCCTTGCATTCTAATACTCTAGACATAAAGGTGTTAGCCTATTTAATTATTTTTTATATCGATTCATGACATTGTAGCAACATAAGCATATAAAAAAATACAAAATAATTGAAGAATCTATCGGACTGCTCAGTGATAAGAAAGATTGTGCGGGATCAAAATTTGGTGGGTATGAAATAAATAATCTGTCTTGTCTTCTTTTACAACTGATGGTAGAAATGGGAATCTTGGTGTACTAAGCACACAGTAAGTGTTCAGGATAACTTTAGAAGAGGAATTGTGCCAAAAGATAAATATCAAGGTTCAAGGTCGATAAGTCTAGTTGACTGCAGGAGTTTGGACTGCAGAAGGGAGACAACAGAAACTCTGGCTATGGA